>NC_140951.1:30744597-31344597 GCF_014529385.1 Adiantum capillus-veneris
AGCATCTCAAAGTCTACTTGGAAAGAGTTTGAGAATGTCCAAAAGCGTTTTCTTACAAACTTTCTCCAAGTTAAGACACAAACACCATATATGCTCCTACTTCTTGAGTCGGGATCTCTTCCAATTGAGTTTATGGGCATGGAAAGGGTTGTGGAGTACATGATAAAGATGCGTCAAAACCCCTCACATCGACTTCCTACAATTGCATGGGAAGCAAGCAAAAAAGTTCAAAAGACGCATAAAAGCAAGATCTTGAGCACGGGATGGATGCAAGACATAAAGAAGTGGTTTGGGAGATGGGATGCATTACACTTGCTACATGATGCTTCAATTGACTCTCAAGTGAATGAAGCTTTTCTACAACGCCAATGTATTACGGCTTGGGAGAAATCCGGTGGGTCACGCTTCATACATTACACCACCTATATTGCCCCCAACTACAAAACCATGTTCTTCGCTGAGAGAGGAAACCGTACTCACACTTACATGCTTGAGCCTATTCCCTTGTCCGCGATACGCACTATCGCAGCAATTCGGCTTAGCTCCCATTTCCTTCGATGCGAGATAGGGCATTGGGGCAATGGAGAAGAGTCAAATCGATTGTCCACATTATGCTCACTGCAAGTTCGAGAGTCTGAGTACCACACACTACTAGAGTGCTCAGCTTTTGATCACATCCGAACTTGCTTCTCTCACATTTTCAGCCATAACTTAGACCTACACACTTTCCTCTCCCAGCCAAAGTGTGGGCTCTCCATTGCGACTCTCATCACTACAATTTTGGAGCATCGAGAGTCACTCATCAGTCATACACATACTACATCACATGTAACTTTGGTCCCATAGGTCATATTTGACCTCCGAGGACGATAATAAAATCTATCTATCTATCTATCTCTCTCTCTCTCTAATTTCCTACACACACACATTTCTCTCTCTCTCTCTCTCTCTCTCTCTCTCTCTCTTTCCTGCACACACACACACACATTTTTCTCTTTCTCTCTCTCTCTCTCTTTCTCTCTGTTTCCCTTTCTTTCTCTCTCATTCTCTCTCTATTTCTCTCTCTCTCTCTCTCTCTCTCTCTCTCTCTCTCTATATATATATATATATATATATATATCACTCTCTATCTCTCTATTTCTCTATTTCCCTCTCTCTCTCTCTCTCTCTCTCTCTCTCTCTCTCTCTCTATCTATATATATATATATATATATATATATATATCACTCTCTATTTCCCTCTCTCTCTCTCTCTCTCTCTCTCTCTCTCTCTCTTTAATTTCCTACACTCACACACACACATTTCTCTCTCTCTCTAATTTCCTACACACACACACATTTCTCTCTTTCTCTCTTTCTCTCTCTCTCTCTCTCTCTCTTTCCTACACACACACACACACAAATTTCTCTCTCTCTCTCTCTCTCTTTCTTTCCTACACACACACACACAGAATGTAGATTGTGTGTGAGAGAGAGAGAGGGGGGGGGAGAGAACAATACTTGCGCTGCAGGTTTCCAAGAAGGCTAGATTTATGCGCGCTCCCAGGAGAAAATGGTCGCCTACACTCGGATTTGGTTTTATCTCCCAATTTTTTTTTCGTCGATATATGCATGGAAATACGCGCCTTTCGAAAGGCATTGCCACGTGTATTATCACGTATGTATCGACGTGTATATCGACGAAGGGTATGTCTGTCGAAATGCGCGTGGAAAGGTACGTGCGTTGTAATATTGCACGTCAAAAACCGCGTAACATGTTGTAGTGATATTAAGGCTTTGAACAGATGCCACTGTTGGAGTGCAATCTCGGGGGGTTCACTATGTGTAAAACTACCATATCACGTACGTTCAAAACATGTTTGTAAAACCCTTTATCTGTTAATTTTGTTAGGAATATAATATACCATCTTCTTTGAAAATTTATAATTTTTCTTCAAATTTGAAAAAATAATATCCTTATGTATATATATTTCTATAAGTTTCAAGAACTTTAAATACCCTTCTGTTGAACTCACGTGTTGGGTTAATTTTTTCTTGGGTGACCTCCCCGGGAGTGCAATGACCCTGATGGATATGCTTCTGTGCAGAATATGAAGAGTCTCAATTTAATATTCTATCGGAATGTAGACTGTCTCATGAGTCGGCTTGCATATAATATGTCAAGCAGGTCCATCATCAATCTCATCTGC
This sequence comes from Adiantum capillus-veneris, assembly GCF_014529385.1. Lineage (NCBI taxonomy): Eukaryota > Viridiplantae > Streptophyta > Polypodiopsida > Polypodiales > Pteridaceae > Adiantum > Adiantum capillus-veneris. The sequence goes on from NC_140951.1 coordinate 30,746,786, forward strand.
ATGAAGATGAATAATTATGTCCCAGCTTTTATGAAGCAGCCATATTATCTGAGAATTGCAAAGCACGTGACAGAGTTGCAGGTGCTTTGCTTGGAGAACACGGGTATCAAATGTGTTGGTGATATGAGTAGTTGCTGGCCGCATTTTCTAGAACTCAATGTAGAGGAGTATTGCCTGGAAGTATTTGCACTTGGCGCCCTCCCAACGTTCGAATCATTTAGATTCGTTGATACAAATAGGTGGCATGTAAGCAAGCGTAGGCCGAATATATTAATACAGAGAACCCAGGCTCAGAAAGGGAGAGGCGAAGAGCTCAAGGCTAATTCAAGATCAGGAGAGGAGAAGAGAAGATTCTAAAGTCAACAAAGGCGAAGCTTGAGGCTACCGAATGGGGGGAGCCTGTAGAGGGCGAGAAGAACACTTGGACCTACAGTTGGCGGGTGGCAAGTGTAGAAGCAGATCCCTGAGGCGAGATCACGAGGTCACTGCAGAGGGAGGGCTTTCAAAGCCATGCTTGGCAAGAACAGGGATTGCCAGAAAGCAACCAAAGGTACGTTGGCGCTGCAAAAGTTTGAAAGGGGAGAGCCGGCGGGTTGCGGCTTGCATTGGAGGAGGGGTGCATGGAAACCTAGAGATGAGGATTCCCGTGAACAGGTGAGACGTAGGCTGCCATATCAAAAGTTGAAGGACATGCGCTACTTAGGCTGGGTTTAGACTGTGAACCGGCAGAAGAAACAAGGTTTCCTAATGTGCCGCCGCCTAGTGTGAACACTCTGGAGGAGGAAAAGTGAAAAAGTGAACGGGACTAACAGAGGCCATCAACTTTTCGGGGGGGGGGGGGAGAAAACCGAAGGGCCCACCCCTTTCCATTTTTCTTCTGCCGCTTAGTTTGAACCCACCCTTAGGAGCATTGCAAGATTGAAGACGCTAGCAAGAGGGGTTGCACATAGTACCACAAAGAAGGCCGCAGAGAAGGGTGGGCATTGGCTCGCTGAGAAGTGCCTCCGAGGCTACTGAGAGAGGGGTGATTTTTCATGAGTTGGAGGTCGTCATCGTGAGCAAGGGGAAGGTCCTTTTAGTGGGGGTGTGTGTGTGGAGCAATCGAGTTGGAAGGGGTAAGAGTTGTTGCCAAGAGCAACATTCCATGGCGGTTTGCACATTTGAAAGTTTATTCGCTTTCCCATGCTCCCCTCTCATCCTCTGCACACTACTATTATCGACACATAGCTAGCATATGCACTGCATTTCTTCTTGTCTTCTTTGAGCTCTCGTTATATATATATATATATATATATATATATATATATATATTTATATAATATTTGTGGGGCCACACACTCTATTATTCTCTCTAGACTCAAGTGCCCTCACTTATAGCCAGATGATGCCAACAAGAGCCTTAGAGTGATAGGAATGCACAAGCTCTACAATTTATTTGAATGCTTGACGATGTGGACAAGCTATTGAGAGGCAGTACTTTGTTCTACCCTTCTTCTTGTCAACAGCAAGTGGTGCCATATTGGTTTTACCATTTTTTGGGCTGGAGGTTCAAGGGCTCAACGAAGTCAAAATGCAGTAGGGTTTCCATAGACCAGAGTCAGAATGCGAAACTTTTGGTGGTTTTTGGCGGCTTGAAAATCAGAGCACTGGACATTGAGGGGAAAAGCTTTGAAGTTTGGGGTGGAAAAAAATCGTTTTTGAAAAGTTTTATCAGTTCTTTGAACCTTGAGAGGCTTGGCATCTGAGAGAGTGCCACGTGGTGGGGGCATTGAGCCCACATGCAAACAGAGGGCGGGAAAGAGTGTGGTATTTAGGCACGACTGTGGGGCCTCTTGAGAATCATAAGGAGAGAGAGACAAAGAGAGTGCAATCTCCAAGCTTGGCTATGGCTCTTGTGCTCACATGCGCTATGTGGCGGCACATTGGTGCATCTTGATAGTGACGGGTGGCCTTCGGTGGATTTTGGTGACGGTGGTCGGGCAAGCAAACATCAATGCTGACATGGCAGTGGTGAAGATGGGAGAATCAACCCCTCCCCCTTGCCACTGTGCTGTGGCAACCCTTAGGAAGGGGAGAGATTATGCAAGATTTGGAGTCGAAGGAAAGTCCGTAGTAAATTGGAGCTTCACATGCAGCAAGCTAAAAAAAGGAAAAGCCCAGATAAAAATAAAAAGTGTCCAAGAACAAAGGGGCTTTCTTTCCCTAAAATGGTACAATTTTTTGCCTTTTTGAGAGCTCCTACAACAAGAGCAGAGAGAGGATCTCCTACAACAAGAAAGAGAGAGAGAGAGATCTTGCGACAAAAATGGAGAGAGTTTCATAGAAGGCTCTTTTCATTTGTAGCAGGAACTCTGAGATGATGAAGGAAGCTACAAAGGAGAAATGTTTTGTTCGTCAAGGATGTGCTAGTAAAGCATGAGATGAGGGAGGAATGTGCCGCTTGTTTATTAAAAAAGGGACCATGGTGCATCCTAGAGCATAGGATATGGAGTATGTATATGGTGTTTTTTGAATGGATTCAAGCTTTCATTACAGATTGTGGCAGCGTCTCCCCCCTTTTCCTTTTTCTTCTTTACTCTAGTCTAGTGTGTGTGGTGCCGGAGTGTGTCAGAGATGTGCGCCCCTCGGGTCATTTTTGTGTGTGTGCGAGAGAGAGAGAGAGAGAGAGAGAGAGAGAGAGAGAGAGAGAGAGAGAGAGAGAGAGAGAGAGAGAGAGAGAGAGAGAGAGAGACTGTCAGGTAGGCCGAGGCAGGAACCAGAGTCAACTCACCGTCGACAGAGTTTTGTACTTGACAATACTTGCTTTGTACTTCTTGAGATGTGCAAGCGGCAGGTTTCTCGACTGTTGGGCAGAGGCCGAAACCAGAGCTAGCGCACCTTGGCAGCCCGACCCAGGCGCACCTTGGCAGCCTGAACCAGACCCGGCTTGGACTCTCACAGCTGGTCGCGACGGGCAGGTCGCAATAGAGCAAAAAAATGCTGACGGGCTGTTTGTATGGGTAGAGCTTGGACGTAACGCCCCCCACAGGGCCGCCCTCGCCCAGGGGGGACTCGCAAGGGTTAGCTTAGGGTTCGCGCAGAGAGAGAGAGAGAGAGAGAGAGAGAGAGAGAGAGAGAGAGAGAGAGAGAGAGAGAGAGAGAGAGAGAGAGAGAGAGAGAGAGAGAGAGAGAGAGAGAGAGAGAGAGAGAGAGAGAGAGAGAGAGAGAGAGAGAGAGAGAGAGAGAGAGAGAGAGAGAGAGAGAGAGAGAGAGAGAGGTTGATTTATGGAAGTGCTAGAATCTAGCAAAACTGGGGTGATTTTTGGTTGATGGTTGTGCAAATCATGTGTGCATTGGTATGCATGAAAGTTGTGTTTTTCTAGCAAAGGTGTGAAGATGATTTCTAGTGTCGATGGGGGTGTTGAGAGCTACCTGGTTTGCACTATAGAGAGACATTCCTGTGTGTTTTCAAGTGTGTTTCCATTCTCCCTCTCCAATGTACGGCTCCAAAAATTGTTCTTCACAATTACCATAGTCTTTGAGTGTATCTTACTACCACATTGATTATGTGATCTAGATCCTCATTGAGGCTAGTAGCAACATTTTAGTATAAAATACAATAAAGAGATAAAAATAAATGATAGTTAGGACATAAAAAAATGAATTTTGGCTTTCAAACTACATAAGAAATGGTAAGTTGGTACAAAGACAAAAAGGGCTAATTGAAAATTTTCAAAAAATGGGTTCAAACTATGGAAGTAGCTCCTTTCCTTCAACATCCCTAGAAATATCTGTTGCTTCTTTGTTTGCGTGGTCCTTTGATGTCTCTCTTGGACCTTGTCCATCCTCTCTGGCTTTCTGGAAGCAGTCATTTGCAAGAAGGAAGCGACAATGGGAACAATTTAACTTTAGACATTATTATTTGCCTTAACGACATGACAGAGCCATCTTTTTCTCACACATCTTCCTTCTCAACTTATATGTGCACGTGAAAAATTTGTTCTTCACGATTGTTACCTCCTACAATCTCCACCTTTTTGGAAATTTCAACCTCTGTAGTCATGACAAGTATTCAGGAATTAAGGACATTGCCTCAAGTTACATAAGGCTACAACTTGACAATGGTAGATACAAGGATAGCACTCAGAGCTACCATTACTATGCAAGTAGCTACCAATACTATCTTGGACGTTACCAATCAAATCTTGATAGTTACCAATGCTATCGTGATAGCTACTAGTGCTCTCATGTTAGTTGGCTAGTTTGGTTACTACCAGGCTAATAGTGGTAGTTAACATAATCAAATCCTATTAGTAACCTTTTGAAGGAGTAGCATGCCAACTAATAGTGTAAAGGTGGCTACTAGGCTAGTAGTGGTTGTAATTACTCTACGGGGCAGCCATGATAGACTACCACTATCAGTTTGGTAGTTACCTTGATCAGGACACACTTGGAAGCTCTACCCCTATGATACTGGTAGCTCACACGACCATCTAGAAATCTCCCTGTGTAATAGTGTCTACCAATACCATAAGGTTACCTACCAACACCATAAGGGCAGCTACCACTATTACACTAGTAGCTACCTTGCTTGATAGTGGTAACTACCTTGATATCAACAAAAATTCAATGCGAAAATTGTATCTAATGGGAGAATGGTAGCTACCACTACTAAATTGGTAGCTTTTTTTACCAGTAATAGCATGGCAGCTACCACTATGAGACTGGTAGCTATCAGTATGGTAGTTGTCACTACCATATTGGTAGCTACGTCCACTACTAAACTGGTAGATACTTTACCAATAATAGCATGGTAGCTACCACTATGAGGCTAGTAGCACACTACCATACTAGTAGCTACCTTTACTAATAATAGCATGGGAGCTACCACTATGAGGCTGGTAGATGGTAGTCTTGTACCCATTGCGACTAGTTTAAACAATGCATAATCTAATCACTACTAACTATAAATGTGATCCTAGTAGGTACCACTATTATAGTGGTAGCTACATTTTCTACCAAAGGTAGCTACCACCCTAACACTGGTAGCCACCACTTTGTGATGAGATATGGTCTTCAGAACCACTAATGTGAAAGTGGTAGCTACCTTTCTACGCTTGTACCTACTACTCTTTTACTAGTGGAGCCCTAATAGTCTAGGCAATGGATAGTTTAACCATTGGAAGCTACCAATGAGATACTGGTAAGTTTGAGTCTCATAGTGGTAGTAGATACATTATCTACCAAAGGTGGCTACCACCCTATCATTTTTAGCCACCACTATGTGATAGGGATTGATCTACCTATGGTCATTATTAATACTTACCATACAAGAAGCTATAGTTAATAGGTTCCCTTGATAACAATAGATAGAAAGTAAGTTATAACTCAATGCTACAAAAAGAAGTTAGGACCATACAAGGAGCTTTATTCAATAGGTTTCCCTTGATAACAATAGATAGAAAATAAATTATAACTCAATGCTACGAAAAGAAGTTAGGGTGAAGACCATAGTCCATGCTTTTGGATGCATCACAATTGCTTAAGGGCATCGAAGATGGTTTGGTTTTTCACTGAACTACCATGTCATGATAGTCATATACTTCATGTGCTTAGGTTTTGTTCATGCAAAAAAACTATATTGCTCTCAAAAGAAGCACAAGATGTGCAATGTGCACCAGCACATCTTGCCGTGTAAGAAACAGGGAAAGAGCTAAGACCACATCTTGTCGTGTAAAAAACGGGGAAAGAGCTAAGACACAAAAACATGGTGTGCATCTTTTTGTGTAACGTGTAAGAAATGGGGAAAGAGCTAAGACACAAAAACATGGGTAACTAGCCAATAAAAGTTAAACTAAAAATGTATGAACGCACAAACATGTATCACATATGTGCATGCTGAAATGCATGCTTGCAGACCTCTACCCCTGATTTTAAATGCAAGTTTGAATGCATGCATATAAGATTATTGAGCTTGAGTGAATGCACAGGCATCTAGCCTCTAGTTTTAATAAAAAAAGAATATAAGATTATGGACCTTGTAAACAAGAAATTTACTATGTGCATAGATAGCCAAAATTAAAATACATGAGTTCATGCATGCACTAGCTAGTAATACATAAGGCTCAAAGGTCACAATATCAACATCAGCATAAGTTTAGTAAAACACATGAATTCTTGCACATCACTACCTTTGTGTTGGGAGTGACAACATCTACCACCTTTAAAGGAGTGGAGGCCTTGTGTAAAGGAGTAGTGAACACCTTCTTTGTCCTCTTCTTGGCAAAGGATGTCGTTGTGTGGATAAAGGGGAGTCTGAGGGTGGAGGAGAGGGAGATGCAGAACGGGCTTTCCTCCTCCTCCCTATTGAATTTCTTCTCTTTGCTTCAATTTGAGGAGTTGTCTGGCCACCAACATTTCTCGCTCTCTGCAACCGTCAATGAGCAAGCTTCCTGATAGCTTAGTAAGGTGCCATCGCCCACTAATTTCACACACGTAATGAAGTTCTATAGAAAAATTCAATGATTTGATTCTTAATTAAAACTCGAGTAAATTTTATCTTTCCTCACCTAGCTATCAAACATCCCACCCCTTGCTACCATCCCCAAGGTAGCTAGTGTAGCACCTATTGATACATACAATCACAAACAAGATAGAGGTTTCCCTAACTGCATTTTTTCACCTATCTTGCCCTTGCCATGTTGTGCATCATAGTGAAAAAATTCTCTTCTCTCTATGAATGCATCTTCAATTCAAGAGTCGTCGATGTCTTCTTTTTACTTCTTCATATTAATTAGCATATACAAATAATAAATCATTAATGGAACCTAATCCTAACCACTTAACTTGCTCCCTCTTTTATCTAGAATTGACTTCATTATCTCCTCAAGATCCCAAACCTTCAAGGTTGAGGCACTTTTTGTATCACAAAAAATTCATACTAGAGAGGGAGTAAGATGGAATCAAACCAACCCAGTCACATATCTCAAACATGAAAGATCAGTGTAACCAATCCACCAAGGCCAGCTTGGTGCATTGACCGTTACCCTTTTTAATGACATAAAATAGATTGCCTCCCCTCTTGCTCATCCCATAGAGAGAGAGAGAGAGAGAGAGAGAGAGAGAGAGAGAGAGAGAGAGAGAGAGAGAGAGAGAGAGAGAGAGAGAGTCACAGGAACGGAATAATAGAGATAGGGAGAAAAAGATAGAGAAAGAGATTTTTCTATTGATGGATTTTTGTAGAGTTTTGATACAACAGAGGAGCAATAAATTATATGGGCGCACTCCGTTGTACGGAGCTCGAACCTCTCGACCACCCCCGAGCTTCAGTCCGCTTGCATACAGCGTCTCACTCTCACTCGCACTCTCACTTGCACTCGCAGAAGAGGATATCTGTGAATGATCCCCAAACGCAGCCCCTGTCGTGCTTTTATCCTTCTTTTCCTCGAAAAGCCTACATGATTTTCGCACCAAGTATACCTGCGAGAATAAGATAAGAACGTGATCGCTAAGCGATCCGTAAAGGTTAGATTTTTATCATGACACTTTGCACAGATCCTATTTCACACATTGATTTCTACATCGCCTACAAAATAGCCAAAAGAACATACTCGTGCAACCAATTCAACATGATAATCAAAGTAAAAAAACATAATTATGTACCTTGATAATCTCAATTGAAATAGTCTACCATGAAGAAACAAATCCACTTCTTGGTTGATAGCAGGGAGAGCTGTATGATGTTGTATGTGTGTCTGTCCCTGTGTATACTACACTGCTGCTGCCTTCTATTTGTTTTCATCATAACGTTTACAAACAAACTCAGAACAGAGCAATCCAGGTACTCAAAACGATGGGAATAGGTTTGGTCTATAGGACAACATGGACAGAATTGCGAAAAACGTCTCTATTTGGCTAAAAACGCAACTTTTAGGTCGCGACTCTTAAAACCTCTATTTTTGGGTCTCCACTACTTTTACAACTTATTTTAAGCCTATCCATGCATTTTAAGCTAAAACACATAAATATAAAACATTGATATTGATAAAAATCTCAATTTTACTCTTCATAGACAGACTATCTGTTATTCATTAATATTTATTAAATACGTCTTTAGTGTATTATTTAAAAAAATAATATATGTTTTCTCTTAATATCTGAAAGTCATTCATATAAGCTCTATTTAATAGACTATTCAACAATCTTCCAAATCGTGCTAAACAAAAGATATGCCCTACTCCAATTTTTTTTTGACTTTTAGAACTTCAAAAATTAGTCCTATTACATTATCCCCTTATCAAAATTAACTCTGTCCTCAGAGTTGGAAAGAGAGGAAAATTCTCTTTGCAAAACACTAAGATCAACCCATGATGCATCCTCTACTGGATAGTTCTGCCACTTAACCAAAACTTCCACAATGTCTCTATTTCTCAGATGTTTAATACGCCTATCTAGCACTAAGTCTGGTTCTACTGTCAATGTTCCGTCATCTTTCAACTTAGAGTTGTCTTGTAAAACATGATGTACATCAGAAACATACTTTTTTAATAAACTCACATAAAATACAGGATACACTTTAACATGAGAAGGCCATTCCAATTTGTAAGCTAATAAACCAATGCGCTTCAAAATTTTAAACGGCCCAGCAAATCGTGGAGACAATCTTCTATATATCCTTTCCAAGAATCAAATGAGACTTCTCAGAAATAAATTTTTAAGAAGACCATATCCCCCGTTTCATACTCCACAACACGATGTTTCTTGTGATAATACAATTTATGTCTCTTTTGAGCTTCTCTAATATTCCCCCTGATTTTGGCCAATTCGCTATCCATTTTCTCAAGCATCTCACGTGACAGTTCTACCTTATTCCTCGAGTTAAGAAAATGAATAGGTGTGGGACAGTTATAGCCATGCATTGCCTCAAACGGAGTCATCCTAATAGATGAATGATATGAACTGTTATATGCAAATTCAACCAAAGGAAGATATTTATTCCAATTAGATTGATTTTCATTGACATACATTCGTAACATATCTTCTAAAATACGATTCACTCTCTCCATTTCCCCATCTGTTTGAGGATGAAAAGCAGTAGACATGCATAACTGGGTACCTATAGAGTCAAAAGTCGCTCTCCAGAAATGAGAAGTAAACTTAGAATCTCTGTCAGACACTATACTCTTGGACATGCCATGCAAACGAAATATCTCTTTCACAAACAAGCGTGCAATGGTCAATGCAGTATCAGTTATTTTTACAGGAAAAAAAGTGAGCTTGTTTTTTGAGTGTATCTACCACCACAAAGATCGAATCATACCCTCCACGAGTAGTAAGAAGTCTAATGATAAAGTCCATGGATATAGACTCCCACTTCTGTAAAGGAATGTCTAAGGGTTGAAGGTCACTAGGCATCCTCTTATGTTCAATCTTAACTTCTTGACATTGACAGCACTCACGCACATAATTCTTAACATCCAATTTCATACGCGGCCAAAAGAATGAACTTTTAATCTTTTCATATGTCTTATTCAATCCAGGATGACCAAAAAAAGGTGAATTATGACACTCATGTAGAATTTGACTCTTAAAAGAAGAATTTGCAGGAATACACAAGCGGTCATAATAATACAGATTTCCCTTATACAAGTGATATCTGTTCTCATACATCTCACCAATATTCTCACGCAAGAATTTCAAAATAGGCATATAAAAAGAATCATTTTCAACTTCAGCATGTATATCATCAATCAAATTGGACCGCACAACAGTCAACAGATTACACATGGGCCTACGACTCAATGCATCTACAAATTTATTTTCTTTTCCACATAAATACTTCAAATCAAAGTCATACTCAACCAACAATTCAATCCATCTTCTTTGTCTGTTATTTAACAATGACTGAGTGAAATATACTTCAAGCTTTGATGATCAGTACGCAATTCAAATTTTATGCCAAGCAAAAGATGATGCCAATGCTTCAATGCATGAACAACAACAAGCAATTCTAGATCATGTGTTGCATAGTTCAATTCATGTCGTCTTAATTTTCTAGACTCATATGCAACCACTCTTCCTTCTTGTTTCAAAACACAACCTAATTGTTCATCACTAGTGTCACAGGACACAACAAATGGTTTGCCCATCTCAGGAACTTTTAAAACACAATTTTCCGCTATTTTAGCCTTCAAGGTCTTAAAAGCAGTCTCACAGCTAGAAATCCACACAAAACCCTTGTCTTTCTTGGTCCTTTCGGTCAAAGGACTTGCTATCTTAGAGAAATATTTAATGTGTGCTCTCTCATATTGTGCTAGACCCATAAATCTTCTCACATCCCTTAATGACTTAGGTGTTGGCCACTCCACAATAGTCTTAACTTTGTCAAGATCAATGTGAATCCCCTCTTTAGAAATCACTCTTCCCAAATACACAATCTGATCCTTTGCAAAAGAACACTTACTTGCTTTGGCATACAATTTATGTTCACGCAAAACCTCAATTTTTTTTTTAAAAAATGCAATGCATGATCCTCTTCATTCTTAGAATACACAAATATCATCCAAGAATACCAGAATGAATTCATCAAGATACGGGTGAAAAATATTGTTCATTAAGCACATGAAAGTTGTTGGTGTATTAGTCAAACCAAAAGAAGGACTGTAAACTCATAATGCCCATAACGTGTACGAAAAGCAGCCTTTGCAATATCCTCGGCCTGAATGCGGATTTGATGGTAGCCAGAACGAAGGTCGACCTTTGAAAATATTGTGGCACCACTCAAATGGCTAAGCAATTCATCTATGTGAGGAAGAGGATATTTGTTCTTAATGGTCTGTTTGTTTAATCCCCTGTAGTCAATGCATAACCTATATGTACCATCCTTTTCTTTTGGAATAACACATGACTACCCCAAGGAGATACACTAGGTTTAATGAAACCCTTTTTGAAAAGATCATCAAGTTGTATCTTGAGCTCTTTAAGCTCATCAATATTGAACCTATATGGAGCCCTTGAATAAGGCGTTGCTCCTGGATATAGATCTATGGCATAATCTACCACTCTAGGCGGATGTATACCAGGAAGATCGTCCGAAACACATCCTTAAATTCATATAAGAGATCCTCTACAACTTCTGGATTTGTCTCTTTCTTTTTATCCCAAGATTCTTCTTTAATCTCATTAGCAATTCATGCAAACACAAGGAACGTCTCACACTCTTATCTAAGTCACCTTATCAATTCCATGGCCAAAACTAAATTTAGAATCTCTTTCTTTCCACGAAGAGTGTGACTTATCATCATCAAATGATTAAAGATATATATTTTTTTCTTAATTATCAATCAAAACATGATTTTCAATCATCTAATTGATACCAATGATAACATCATGCATATCAATGTTTATGAGATAGAAATCATCTTTATGCTTTCGACTCTTCAAAGAAGATTTTTTTTTTCTACTAACTCTTTTGTGAAACTATTATTGCCACTGGTTAAGTCCAGAAGTCTTTTCACTTCTCAATTTAATTTCAAGTTTAATTTCTCAATCAATTTAGAAATTCAAATTTAAATCTCAACTTTTACGCATAAATTCGATCACAAAAGCTTTCAAAGGACGTATCAAAAACATAGAACATCACAAAGAAGGGGTAGATGACTTACCTTTATCATACGCATCACCAAAAGTCTCCAATTGAGCCATCTTAGTACATATTGTCTTATCGGTCACCTTGCTCAAGCATTCGAAAGTCTGGTGGTCGTGTTCTTGATATTGAAAGTATAATCCAAATCTTTGAGTTCTTCAATCCACGCTTCTAAATCTTTGTATATCTTTCTTATGCCATCAAACTCTTTAAGCTTAGCCTTCGTTAAGAATGATTTGGTTGTCGCTTCTTCCATATTGTCATCGTTTCTTTTTCGCGTTGACGACCTCTACGTTCACCACAACGTTCACACCATCACCACTTCCAACATCACCACTATCACCACCGCCAGGTGCCCCAGCACCGCCACGATGATTTATTGTTTCCTGGTGGATTAGCATGGTTTTTGCCTTCATGTTGGCCATCAAGTCTACATAGATATCAGGCTCTCGTGCTGCTTTGCTCCCCAGAGCCTCAGCACGCTCTTGATTTGCTTGTTCCAAATCTTCTCGTAATCGCCAAATCAGGTGTTCTTGCTCCTTCATCCTCCTCTCGTATCCTTCCATGTCCAGAATCAACCACTTGCTCTGATACCAATTGTAACAAGAACGGAATAATAGAGATAGGGAGCAAAAGATAGAGAAAGAGATCTTTGTATTGATGGATTTTTGTAGAGTTTTGATACAACAGAGGAGCAATAAAATATATGGGTGTACTCCGTTGTACAGATCTCAAACCTCCCGACCACCCTCGAGCTTCAGTCCGCTTGCATGCAGCGTCTTGATCTGATACCAATTGTCACATGAACGGAATAATAGAGATAGCGAGCAAAAGATAGAGAAAGAGATCTTTGTATTGATGGATTTTTGTAGAGTTTTGATACAACAGAGGAGCAATAAATTATATGGGCGCACTCCGTTGTACGGAGCTCGAACCTCCCGACCACCCCCGAGCTTCAGTCCGCTTCCATGCAGCGTCTCACTCGCACTCTCACTCGCACTCACACTCGTAGAAGAGGATATCTGTGAATGATCCCCAAACGCACCCCTCGTCGTGCTTTTATCCTTATTTTCCTCGAAAAGCGTGCACGATTTTCGCACCAAGTATACCTGCGAGAAAAAGATAAGAACGTGATCGCTAAGCGATCCGTAAAGGTTAGATTTTTATCATGACACTTTGCACAGATCCTGTTTCACACATTGATTTCTACATCGCCTTCAAAATAGCCAAAAGAACATACTCGTGCAACCAATTCAACATGATAATCAAAGTACAAAAACATAATTATGTACCTTCATAATCTCAATTGCAATAGTCTACCATATATGAAGAAACAAATCCACTTCTTGGTTGATAGCAGGGAGAGCTGTATGATGTTGTATGTGTGCCTGTCCCTCTGTATACTACACTACTGCTGCCTTCTGTTTGTTTTCATCATAACTTTTACAAACAAACTCAGAACAGAGCAATCCAGGTACTCAAAACAACGGGAATAGGTTTGGTCTACAAGGCACTATGAACAAAATTGCGAAAAACGTCTCGATTTGGCTAAAAATGCAACTTTTAGGTTGCGACTCTTAAAACCTCTATTTTTGGGTCTCCACTACTTTTACAACTTATTTTAAGCCTATCCATGCATTTTAAGCCAAAACACATAAATATAAAACATTGATATTAATAAAAATCTCAATTTTACTCTTCATAGACATACTATCTGTTATTCATTAATCTTTATCAAATACGTCTTTAGTGTATTATTTAAAAAAATAATATATGTTTTCTCTTAATATCTCAAACTCATTCATATAAGCTTTATTTAATAGACTATTCAACAATCTTCCAAATTGTGCTAAACAAAAGATATGCCCTACTCCATTTTTTTCGACTTTTAGAACTTCAAAAATTAGTCCTATTACACAGAGAGAGAGAGAGAGAGAGAGAGAGAGAGAGGTGGTACTCCAACTTCCAAGTATCTCACATATCTCAAAGATATGATGAAGTGGCACCCTCAACAATCCATTCATCACTTCTATGGCATAGGATGCACGCAAAGCAATATTGACAGTTTTCTAGAAATGGCAATTAATATTCATCAAGATCACTCCCAAAGCTATCAAACTATCATAATCTATCCATAATTATACCAATAGCTATAGGTATTTTGAGTAAAGTTTCTCCCCATTTTCTACTATAAACAGTCAGCTAATTAATCCAAGGAGAACCCATGTCTAAGGGAGATTTGAGGTAGATAATTTTTAGGAAACCCCATATTCCTTTACGTAACTGACTCCTACAAAAACTCCACTTTCATAAACCACTTAAACAAATCATTAGTAAGAGAGTACTTAGGTCAAATAGAGCTATAATGAAAAATGTGCATTTCAGAACAATCAATGCAACAACCTCAAATAAAACTTGTTGGCAATTCCCAAGAAAGAAAAGTAAAGAAAAAAATTGCATTATGTATCAGACAATGGAATAACCTTAGATCAGACTTGTCTAGAATGCTACTAGCTAGAGAAAGGACACTAGCTAAATAGTGGTTATAACCACCCTAGTTAGAGAAAGGACACTACTCATAAATTAAGTAGCCAAGAACACCTACAAGATTAGATTTTCTAGAAGCAAACATTAGTTAGAGACCATGGTAGCATATCCAATCAAGAAAAAAAGTGACATGAGCTTGAAAAATTTACTAATTAATAGTATTAGAATGAAAGAGAGAGAGAGAGAGAGAGAGAGAGAGAGAGAGAGAGGGGGGGGGGGGGGGGGGGGGGGTCACTAGCATGCAAAGAGGGAGCTCCTTCCAAAATTTCCATACTATCTCTTTTGAAAATCATGGCTACATACTAAATGAGATCATTATACAATACCTTTTAATCATTTTATTGGAGTTAGGGTATGCACATGGGGTGTTTCCAAAGTCGAGGTAGGCTATGTTACATTATAATATACCATTTGAAGCATAGCATTTTGTCAACAATCATCAAATCTGTCAAGAACTTAACAGTCCATAAGCAATCATGTGTGGTTGATGGTGGGAAAATAAAAACTACCTAGAAACAAGGCTAAGTATTAACATACCCCTTTACTTTGCACATAGTGTTTAAGATGGGATTTTTGTTGAAGTTTATAGAATCTCAAGTGCATTGCCCAATGTGATCCCCATATTTATTTTGGCTTTAGGTATTTATTTTCCTCATTTTCAAATCTTGGGTAGGGCAATTTGATAAGGTGAGTAAATAAGAAAACCTCCCCCCCATTGTAGAATATACTAACTCATTGCCAAGGTTGGTTGGTTCAAAAGTTTCTCTCTCTCTCATGCTGCTCTCTCTCTCTCTCTCTCTCTCTCTCTCTCTCTCTCTCTCATGCTGCTCTCCTTGGTTCATTACTTGAAAATTGTCAACTCTGACATGATATCATAGCTTTGGAGGAGACTACCAAACGTTGAAAATTCTTGAAGAACCATCGCTTTGTTCTTTACCTGGCATTTTCCCAAGTCCTTTTGTAGCATTTTAATAAGTTGGTGCTAATTTTCTTGCTGGTGCCCTTGTAGAGGCTACATGCTATCATTGCCTAAAGGAGATTTCTACCATTGGCATTTCATAACGTAATTAATAGAGGTCATTCACCAAAAAGCTTGCACCCCTTTACCTTGCATTTGATACGGATTAGTAGCATCACTTAGCATTGATAGCTAGATCATCCACCACCTATGAATTTTGAAATGTTTCTCCTAGCACTTTGTTAAGTATGGAGCCTCATTTACCCCTTCTAATTTTCTATGGTAAAAACGCACATTTGTAAGGCCCCCATTATGAGGAGAAGACATCGTGCGTGAAGAAAAATAACTTGCCAAAACATAAAATCACTATTCCTTTTCACCGGAAGATTATGGCTGACCGACGGCCGAAAAGTGGTTAGAAAACGACCGGTCGGTTGGCCGGTGGTTGCCGGTGGTCAGAAGTCAATGGCTAGTGGACGGTGTCCGAATTCAATGGCCGGTGGCCAAATTCAAAAGCGGACTTGTCTTCTCAAGGGCGGCCACACATGGGTGGATAGGAGGGTCCGATTTGGACTTATCTACACAAGGGAAGCTACACATGGTTGCCTCTCATGAGAGAGGGCAACCCTTTTGGCCTATAAAAGGAGGACATTTCTACACACATTTCATAGTGTGTGAAGTTGATGCAACAAAATGAGTGTGAGGTGGTGAGAGTGAAGCAAGGTGGGAGCTCTATTTAAAAGGATATAATCCCTTCATAAACTACTTCTTGTTTTGAAGTACTAAAGCCATTGAGTGGCTTCTTTCTCGTGAACGTAGCCCACATTGGGTGAACCACGTATATCGTGTGTACTCTCTCTCTCTCTCTCTCTCTCTCTCTCTACTCTATAATCTCTTGTGTGTGAAATCTATCTCTCTCCATTAAGTAATCTGCTCAAATATCTATTTAGCTACGTCTTATTTCCTAACACATTCCTTGATGACAACGACCCCCTAGATAGCTATGGCCGCTGACCTCCTTGGGTACACCTGACTTCAAGATGAGGAGCCTCTAAAATCATGTGCTAATCGGGATGCAAGCAATGTGAAGTCAATGTTGGGCATTGCATAATCTCTTACAAGGGAAAACTCTCCATCCATACAAACTTTGAAAGCTGCAATGATATGTGGTTCCAGCTTGTCAAAATATTTGACTGAGATTATATGATGCAAGTGGTCCCCCTTATTGGATAGTTCTTTTCCATCAATATTCCAACCAAAAGCTCCATGTAGTCTTTGCTTATGAAGGCTAAGCTTATTCATAATCAGCTGTTGTCTATGAAAAGGAAATTGAGAAGTAATCAATTAGCTGCTTTGGAACTCACAAAATTGCTTGAGGAGTACAAGACACTATTTAGGACACTACGATTACATATCACAAAGGAAAAGGTAGAATTTAATAATCTCAACTCTTTTCTCATTGAGAAGGAAGCTTGTGTTAATCACTTAAGGCAAAATTTGAGTATGAGAAAGGTGGTGAAATGCTTGCTACTTCAAATCCCATTGAGCTGAGTAGATCGAGGCTATTACTTTAGGCTTTTTGGCCCAAATATTAGCGTTTCCTTGGAAGTAGCCCTACGCCATGATAGACTCATTTGATGCAACCCACCCTGTCACCTTTTTTTGTTGAGATGGAACTTGTGCTTGATGTATCCAAACTAGGTCTTTGACTTTGATGTGCTCTTTGTATACCAATACTTGGTTGACTCTCTTCGCTTTCTTCTGGAGGGTTTTTGGTTATGGAAACTTTGGTTGATAAACTTGTTGCTTTGGTTTCAATTGGTGTAGCTCTTGATGTAGAGGCTTCACAGGTTGTTTGAAAGAGGCTCGTTGAAGGTAAATTCATCTTGCCGTGGTCAATCTTCTTCAGTATTTACCTTAGCTTTATCTTTTTTCGTGGTGGTTGGCAATTATTTATGTAGACGTCGGGAATCGTCAGTATTGCTCCCCTCCAAAGGGTTCAAACAAGTCCTCTAGAAATGGTTCCTTCATGTAGTGTTGTCTTCTACTGAGCACTCTATGATGCAATCTTCCTTTCTTAGGCTTCCGCATTTTGATTACCCACACATCCAAATGTGAGTATCCTTCAATAGACAAGCAAGAAATTGTTATCTATCGTCCATAGTGAGGTATATTTTTCTATTAGAGTTTTGTTTACATCCTTGTAACTATGGTCCTTGGTGTTTACTTTGGTTATGACTCTCTTGTGTCGTAAGTAGAGATGGTCGCAGCCCTAGTCTTTAATCATTTTGAGTTGTTGCATAAAGGGTTGCCCTAGAATAACCTCAAAATCGTTGCCTTCTCCAAAATCTACTATCGCAAAGATATGTTCGTATTCTATCCATCCCACAATAGGATACTATAACTTGTTCCAACGTTCCCAAGCGTCTTTCCATATACCCATCGGTTAATTATAGTTTCATGCACATTTTGTTGAGAAGTGGCCTTCCCTATTTCTCCTGGATTCCTTTTGTAGTGATGGCTATTCCGGCCCCCACTATTGAGTCTCACTATCATTTTTACTTATTTATATTTGAGTGTTAAGTTGGTGTTCCCTTCCTCTCCTTCGTAATAGCCACCCACCTTATTCACTGGTACCCGCTTTGAATTTGGTCTCTCGGATTGAGTTTTACCTATGTTGTCATCTGAAGGTTTTTTAGGTGAATGAATTTTCAACCCCATATTTTCCAAATGTTTGCCCATTTGGCCCCATATATGCGGTCTAATTTTCAACAACTTTGAGAGAGAAAGTGTGCATTGTATAGGAGAAGACATCAATTCGTGCAAGCTTTTGGTATCAATCATTTTTGGTGTGGCTTTCCACTGAAAAGGTAGCACTCTAACCTTAGATTTTGTTTTGAGTTCTCCTATATATAAAAGATGGCACAATGTGTAGAGAGTGTGGTATTCTCTTCTCAGATGCTAAAGACCTGGAATCCCCATATAAAGATTTAATATCTCCTTGAAAAATTTCATATTTTATGTTGATGTTAGGGATAGGTTCTGATTGTAAAGTAGCATTACCATCTTTTTGGTTGATCGTTTTCCATAAGGATTGTGGCCCTGGCTCATCCACTTCATGAATTGGCAGCATCTCATGACACTTTGCCTCATCTGTAGTCTTGGGGGGTTCACTATGTGTAAAACTACCATATCACGTGCGTTCAAGACTTGTTTGTAAAACCCCTTATTTGTGAATTTTTTTAGGAATATAATATACCCTTTTTTAGGGATATAATATACCCTTTTCTTTTGAAATCTGTAAGTTTTTTTCAAATTTGAAAAAGTAATGCCCTTTTGTAAGTTTCAAGAACTTTAAATACCCTTCTGTTGAACTCATGTGATAGGTTACATTTCTATTTGGTGACCTCCCTAGGTTTGTAGTGTTCCCAAAAATCCTTGTATCCGATGGCTTTTCATTCCCTCGTTTAGGTGGCTCTAGTGATTTGTTTTCTTTTATTGTAGTTGTACACTCCTTCATTAGTACAGGCATTACTTGCTCATGGGCTTTCAATGCTTCTGGCTACATTAGAGCTTGAGATTTCTCTATGTACTATTTGCACATTTCCATCTGCTTGGTTTCAATTTTTGTATGCATATATGTCAGCAATCTCTGCTCCAAAGTTTGGTTGTTATTGAGACTTGCCGCATAGGCTTGAAACATAGCGTCTAGTTTCTCATTCACATTTTCTACTAGGATTGATCCTCTCAATGAAATTTTGGATGATTTCTCCTTTTCTGTTTGTTCTTTATTTTCCTTTTCTTGTTTCAGCTGCTCTTTCATTTGTTGCAGCTCAATTTCTAGGGTGTTTTTCTCCTTCAACCATTTTTCTTTCATTTTGTCTCATTTGGATTTACATGATTTTCTTCCAGTTCTCATCGATAAGTTTTCGGTTTCTGTTTGAGGCAAAAATATGTTTTCCTCCCGAACTGGTGCATTTTTGGTAGCTTCTTGAACTTGAGCTCGAGACATCACCTTTATAGGAATCATTGGTTCTACCTCAGGTCCACTTGAAGAAGGAATCACTTCTATAATGTTCATTGTTGCTTTCCCCTTGTTGTCTAGATTCCTAGCACAGTGTAGGAGTAGATGGTCCCTTTCACAACCGTCATAGAATCCAAAGATTTCTATTTGTTGACCCTTGTTTAGAAAACCTCTTTCCCAATGGTCACCTCCACATTCATAGCATGGACCTTCTTCTTGCATAGTTGGTGATCCAGCCACACTGGTTGTTCTTGTCTTGTGAGGATGGTCTTTGAACCATACTCTTGATTGGCTGTAAACATGAGCATATCCGCATCCATGGAATACTATTTTTGTGTGTGTTATGGTACATGTGTTGACTGAGTGTAGTTGACTACTACTTTACCATCATTTAGAAGAGACCATTGTTGAACTAGCATTAGTTGTGGTTTAGGCTGAGTGTTACACCATGGGATCGGATCATCATGAAAATTTTAGACTCTCAAATGGGCCCTATAAGGACTTTTACTTTCTCCTTCTTGTCCAAAACGGGTGCACGATAAATTGTTTACAAGTGAAATAAAAACTTGTCGGACCTTTTAGATTTAGAATTTACTCATTGAGATATATCCATTGATAGATAGTATGCCATCAGATTCCTTATATTATGAAGATTTCATTTTTTTATGTGACAACTCCATCTTATAAATGGAGTCTCTCCCCACATTTCAGCTTCAGAGGGGAGGCCATAGCTTCTACAAATCAACTCCAAATTTGTCACAGTTTCGGGATTTAGAACCTAGTATTTAAGATCTTTCCCCAGTGATATGCTGGTTGATAGGGTTTTGATAAAGCGTTTTTGTACTTCATTGGGTTTCCCACTTTGAACAAGAGAGGCAAAGTCAAATCTCCTTAAAGGGCCCCTTTGAGAGTCCAAATTTTCCCTAATGGATCCTCTCCACAAGTCTCACATCTTCTCGTGGGTTGTTGTTGTTCATGAAACTTCTGTTTGTAGCCTTGGTTTATTCTTCTAATCACTTCTGTTAAGGTTGTTTCTTCCAATGTCAACCCAAATCCCCCGTATCATGTATGAAAATCCACAAACTTTTCAACTCTCAAAACTTTCTTGAAGAGTGAGACATGAGCATATGGGTCCCCTAACACACTATACTTTGTCTTGACACATATGGTCTTAGTTGTTGTGGCCTAGTCAGTAATCTCAGCAATTCATGGTCTCTTGGAAAGACGTTGTGGAGTGAAAACAACAAGGAAAATGAATGACCCTATAGCCTTTCACACACCACACCGTTCAAAAGAAACACCGCAAGGCAGCAGAAAACACCTAAGCCAAATACCTGTAAGACGGGTGAGAAACAGCTCTAACCCAAACCCTGATTAAAATTTCATAAAACTAAGACCATAAAGATGAAGCGTGTGTCATATAGACCTTTGTAGAGTATCCATATGCTTGATTTCGACAACACATAAGAGAGTTACAAGATTTCGAAGATGGGGTATCTCTCAAAAGCTCCAAAAAAAACAAGTCTCTGTAAGCCCAAAAAGGTGTGCAAGGAAATTGCAGCTATTAAAAAGAGGGATTCTTATTTTAATACAAAAGGAATTTTGGTCAATTTTGGAGTTGTCACTTTCACTTTCCATGATTGGCTCCCCTTCTCTAGGTTTTTCGGAAAGGAAGGGGCTGATGTCGGTCATTTTTGTGCTCAAAAATGCATTTTTTGAATGTTTTGACTTATCCACAATGGGGACGGCCAAAATTGAAGGGGGCTGGACCATTTGAGTGCCCAGCCACCTCATGAGGTGTGAACAAGAGTGGACAATGTGAGAGAGAGCCCATGAGCCACCAAGCCAAGCCAAGGAGTCCAGGAAGCCCCAGTTCCCCACTTGATACAAAGGGAGTAGCGTCCTCCCTTGGGCCTTATACTCTCCCCTTTGCACTTTCTCCACTCCATATGGGATTATACCTTGGCCACATGGAACACCCTCCCCATTCTCTCCCAACTTCCCATACATCCAAGTTAATTTCCAGCTTTACCTCTTCACTGAGCAATCTTCTCGAGGGCATAGTGCATGACATTGGCCATCAACCGCGACGCCGTAAAGCACATCTCGGAGCCCATAACTGTGACTATATTTAGAAATATTCATATTCATTATTTCTAATAAAAATAATCATGTTGGACGTATTTCCCTTCGCTGCATGCATCTACAACCGCTTTTTAAGTAGAGACCGCCCGCTCTCAATACATGTAACTCATGACGTATGAGTCCGATTCACAAACCATAAAGCACGGCTCAAAACACTCATTAAAAACCACCTTTTGAACACTTAATTAAATCAAAATTACGATAAGAAAGCCCAAAGAAATTAAGACTTTGTACATTAGTTTTTACAAAGTCACTGTCGAGCTTTGAAACATTATGTACACATATATACTTTGGGGCTAGTCAGCAAGTTATTTAGCATCACTTATTGGATTTATGTCCATCCAAAAAATGCCTATCATAACTTGTCAAAACCCCCCTTGCCTACTTGCTCATTCATGACAAGCAGAGGTCTCTAGGTGAACAACTGTTGTAGCTCATCCCCTGAAACCTCACACACATATGTAGAAATTTTCCCATTCTTTTCTTCCATTGATAGATGTCATCAGTAACTATTGTCATCAAACCTGCCAAATACTTCTTCAATTTGTAACCATTGACCCGATATTTGCGCTTCACTCCATTTAAATCAGCCAACTGAGAAGTTCCATTATCAAATTGTTCACTACAGTTAAGGGGCCTTCCCATTTAATCTGAAACTTCTTTTGAAAATTATTGTCCAATTTGCTATTCAACGCAAAACAAAATCACCCTTTTTGATTCCTTCATCCTTCATGCATTCATCAACCTTAATTTGAGCCTTCTTATATACCTCCTCATAGTAATCCAAAGCTACGGTTTTGTCCAATTGCAAGCATTGTAGAATTAACAACCTCTTCTGCCAAACATCCCTCTCTTCGTGCTCAAATGACAAGATCTTAGGTGCATGAATCTCAACTTCAATAGGCACCACGGCCTCCTTACCATAAACCAAGTGATATGGGGAAAAAAATGTGCTTGTTTTCACAGCAGTCTTGTATGCCCACAAAGCACAAGGTATCTTTGCATCCCAAGTTTTACCATGACTTTGAGTCATCTTTGTGAGAATTTTGACCAACTCCCCATTGGAGCTCTCATTGAGACCATTGCATTGAGGGTAATAAGGAGTGTTGTACATGTGCTCTATATTGAGTTTCTTGCATGGAAAATCAAATATTTCACCTCTAAATCCTGGTTCTCTATCAGATAATAGCTCCAATTATGGGACACCAAACTTGCAGCATATATGCTCATAAACAAATTTTTCCATTTCCTTACTAGTAATTTCCTTAGCAACTTTGGCTTTTTCCCAACGTGATAGATAATCCACAGCCGTCAATATATAAGCATTGGTAATGGCCCAATAGCATGAAGGCCCCATTTTTCAAACACATCAAACACCAAAATTGTTTTCCTCCACTCAGGTTTCAAGACTCTCTTCCCCATTCTTTGACAAGATAGATAGGACTTACACCAGTAATTCACATCTCGCTAAATACTTGGCTAAACATAGCCTTCTTGTAGGATTTAAGTAGCATTATCTTCATGGAAAAATGGCCTCCACAAGCTCCGTCATGTTTTTCTTCGAGAATTTTATAAATCTCCTCTTTCCATGGTACACAATGCAACAGTAAATCACTCCCCTTCATATAAATATCGTTAAGCATCCTGTACTTCCTGGACTTTCTCATAAAAGCATACTTCTTTGATGATGGTAGATCCATAGGCAAATCACCAGTCAATAGAAAATTCACTTCTTTTGATAGCACTTCCCTTCTATGATATAAAGGGGTATCAGCGTTCAATACAAACACACAAGTAATCATTTCTTGAGTAGCTTCATGAGCCTTCTCATTTTGAGACCTATCAATGTGTTGCAAACTCCATGCTTCAAACCTTTTAAGCAACTGTTTGACCTTGATACACAAGCTTTTCAATCAAGGGTTCTTGTTTTTCCATACTCCCAGCACCTGTTTCACAACTAACAAGGCATCACCCTTAATATGTAAGTGTTTAATTCCCAACTATAAACAATTGTTTAATCCACCCTCAAGTGCCATGTACTCTGCTTCATTATTACTCTTTTCATCAAGTTTCAACCCTTGTCTCCTCATAAGATTCCTTCAAGCATCATAAATAACAACCCCCCCCCACGATGCAGCATCATGGATTTTTTGGTAAGAGCCATCAAATAACAGTAAGGAAGCATCATAAATAGTGGGAATCTTCGTCCTCTTTGTTTGTATCACTTCTTCCTTAACCAAGACAAGAGTCTCTTTGTAAGTAAGTAAGTCAACCATAATAGCCCAAGTACTCTCTTCCACCAGGAAAGAAAACTGAATTTTTTGTTGCTCAATAACCCATCCCATCATTGTCTTTGATATATTACAGTAACTAAACAACTCTGGAAGCAAAGTATAGCTGGTAAGGAAAGTAAATGGCTTTTGTAGTAGATATTGCGTGAATCTTTTGCAAGCATATTCCACACTTACCATCACCAACTCAACCTCAGCGTAATCTCTTTCATGAGGGGTTTTCACTCTGTTGGCATAGTAAACATGCTTCATATGTTGTGACTTCTTCCCTCTTTGCAATAAAATGGCTTCAATCGCATCATCTCCCATTGATGGATTGACATAAAAGTCCTTTTACCAATCCCGGGCTTGCATAATAGGAAGTGTACTCAGTACTTCTTTCACTCTGTCAAAGACATCCTCACAGTCATGTGTCCACTCCAATGGATCGTTCTTACCTACGTGCTGCAATGGATACAATAGCTGTGATGAAAAAGGTATGAACCAAAATAGGTATTTAACCTTCTGAATGAAAGTGGCCAATTTTCTTTCATCTTTTGGGGATGACAACAACAATAGGGCTTCCATTTTCTCTCGATCTACCTCAATTCCATTTTTTGAGATCACATGTCCAAGAATCTTAACTCTTGGCTGTGATAAATGTCCTTTCTTAGTGTTTAACTGATCCCCCCATTCATCATACCTTGCAAAAGTTATTTCAAGCTTTTGAACACGTTCCTTCTATGAGCTATATACACAGAAGTCATCTATGAACCCTTTAACAAAATTCCCAAGAAATGGGGTAAGGACCCAATCCACTTTTCTTTCAAAGGCTCCAGGTCCATTTGTTAACCCAAAAGAAAGATAGCAAAAGCAAATACAACCCCAAGGAGTGATGAACGTAGTCTTCTTCTGATCTTGAGGAGCAAGGATAAGCTGGAAATACCCTGAATACCCATCACAAACGCTGTATCTCTCAACGCCAACCACAACATCCAAAAATTGATTCGATAAAGGGTAGAGGGTAAGGATCTTTCTTGGTCACTGCATTCAATGGCTTGTAATCAATACAGACTCTCCAATGCCCATCTTTCTTTGGAGTGACCACTACAGGGCTCAGCCACTCCCCATTATCAACGAGAACAATGAACCATGCATCCAACAATTTATATATCTCCTCTTTCAAAGCATTCATTTTCTCCTTACCCAACCTTCTTAACTTCTATCTGACCGGCCTTGCCCCTTCAATTAGCTCAATCTTCAATGGATCCCCAACAAAGCCCCTCATCTCTTGATACGAGGTGATGAAAAGGTTTGGAAACCTGTCCAACATTGTTAAGTACTCCTTCCTCTCTTCTTGTGTCAGATCATGAGGAAATAGGAACTTTGGCTTGTAGCTTGGTCTCCCAAAGGATATTTTAGTTAACACTTGAGTTTTGAATGCAGTCAAGTATGTCTACAAGCTCATCAAGTCAGATACTCCCAATATGTAAAGGTACATGGATCGCAATCCATGACCCCCTATGAAATTTTGACTCAAAATTTTGATAGTTTGTAGATAAGGTCATATGCAAACATTGTACCAATTCTCATCAAATTTTGAGGTTTGGGGACATGGATCACGATCCATGTTCCACCTCATCTGGACTGATCTCTTGGCAGTTTATTGCACTCTATGTCCACAAGCTAAATCTCAATTCTTTTTGGATTTAGACTTGTCCTGATAGCTCGAATGACCAGTAATAGGTATGCACTCTGATTTTTAGTCTCTCACCTCTTTTTTTCCCTTTTGACCCAAATTTGCTGATTTTTCTCAAAATTGGACTTGGGGATATGTTTCCTTGTATATGCACTTCTAATATGGAAATTTTTTGGTCAAGTTGTCACTATTGGGACATGGATCGTGATCTATGTTTGGAGGCCAAATTGACTTTTCTTGGTACCATCAAAATCAACATGATTAGTAGGGGCAATGGTATCAAAAATTCTTGAAAATGGACTTATGGATTGAAAATTAGGTCGGTTCTGGTACTTTGTTAGAATGCTCATTTGGGCTTTTGACTTGGTTTTTGATATCCAAATTTAGTTTTGAGAAGACCACTAGACTCCTTGTGATGTGCTCTAGCTGTGATACAAGTTTGATCTCAGTCTGTGACTGGGGACATGAATTGCGATCCATGTATCCTTGTATCAGAAGGTGATGAAACTTGTGACACAGCTTGTTCTTGGTCCCTTGATACCAGCTATATTGTTTTTGTATGATTTGGTCTTGATTAGGTCAAGCAACAGTAAATCCCTAGGTTTTTTTGGCAATTTTCACCTTGAACTATTTTTTGCCCTTTTCACCCACTTTTTGAAGTATTTTGACAATCCTCCTTTTGAAAATCTCGTTCACAATGGTCTTTGTTATAGGCTGGTACAACTTTTGTCCAAAATTGGACATGGGGTTCATGGATCCTGATCCATGTTCCATCACTTTTGGACTTGCTATTTGGTGTGCTGATAGTGATTGATGTTTATAGCTTGCTCCAACAAAAGAAAATTGAATCTGGATCAGTTTTTCCCAACCAAAAGTGAATTCTATAGTTTGCTCTCACGATTTTGAGAATATTCTATTTTTTGCTCTTTTGACCACTTTTTTCAACTTTTTTGCATATGGTTCTTTTAGGAAAATTATTTGTCTATGTCTCAGCTACCTATTACTAAAATCTCAGTCAATAACTTGATGGAAATCATGGAATGCGATCCATGTTCCATCAGATCTGGACACCAAAATTGGTATGCTGATTACTGGTAGTATCAATAGTCTACTCCACCACTTATTTTTGGATTTGGACAATTTTTTCAGTCAAAAGCAAGTTTTTTTGTCTACCCTAAAATTTTTGACTAGTTTCTATATTTGGATATTTTAATCCATTTTTCTCAGTTTTTTGCTATGGTGCCTTTTGGGAGTGTTGCTCCAATGGTATCAACTACCTATTGACTAAATCTTAGCTCTAGATGGTCAAGGGGAACATGGATCGTGATCCGTGTTTGACCATACCTGAACATGAAATTTGGTCAACGATATGAGTGCACTATGTGGTCCATATCAGATTTTCACTTTTTTTTTTGATTCGGATCTCAAAATCTTAAGATTTACCTAATTTTGTATCTAAAATCCTAGGTTTTGTTGTTTTTACCCTTTCAACCAATTTTGATGTGATTTTTGAGTTTTTCTTTCAAGAAAATTTTCCTAATAACAAATATCTAATTCTCCTAAATGATTTTCTCATGTTAAAATGATCATTTAATGGGGAAGTGCCAGGGGAGGAAAAGATAGAATATTGGTTAAGCTCGCAGATCGGCCATAGTAGGGATCCAAAGGACGAAAAATAGGGATCCAAAGGTGGGGCCATGTTCAAAAGAGCAAGGTGAAACTATGGGCTTAAAAGACCCTAAGGTTCAACCCATTAGGACTTCCAAAATGCTAAGGTTCCAAAATTCAAAGGTTGTGTCCGAAGGTCAAACACTAGGAAAACTGGATGCTTTGTGTGTGCTCAAAAAGTCTTCAAAGATTCCTACATAGGAGGGGGCGAGCCCTAGAAGTAGGGGATGAGAGATAAACACACACTCACAAGCTCCTATACACAACAGGGATTGAGGGACACATGTTAGATCCCTAGCCCAGATGCCCACAAGGTGTACTCAAATCCTATTGGATGGCCATGGAGGTTGACCAATGAGAATTAGGCTAGAGTAAATCTAGTTTAATTAATGTAAAAACACTTAATAAAAGAACCAGTAAGAATTAAGCTCTCTAGAAGCCTATTGGATAGTCTCCCAAGAGGTCCAATGAGCATTCAACAACCCAATGGCTTGCCTGATTCCTATTGACCAGGAGACAAAGGGGTTTAATGAGAGTTTAGTTCCATTAATTAATTACCTAAAGCTCTCACAAAAGGGTAAAGGGGGACACATGCTAGAAGGCTATCACTTATGCTCTTAAAATTCCATTGGCTAAGCCTAGAGAGACCCAATAGGGTGTGAGCATGAGCAAATAGTAAGGGGGGTCGACCAAGAGAGAGGGGAGGCTGATTTTCTTAAGGCATTATGTCATACACACTCACACTAGTCCATGTGTGGAGTAAGAAAACTCTCTCTCTCTCTCTCTCCTTCTTAAGCTTTAATGGAAAGCTTACCACCTACTCCAAGCTTGTGACAAGGGAGGCCTACACCAACAACTCTTGGATTTGTGATGAAAATCCAACCAAGATCCAAGCTTCACTGCCTGCTGATCTCCTCTACCATGCTCATTACTAAGCTAATCTATGCTAATATGAGTGATTATGTGAGGAGATGTATATCTTTCTCGTAAGACTACTACTTCTTCCTCTCAGTCTACTCTCATACCCCGCTAGCTCTCACCATCTTCAAAGGTGTGTGAGGTCTTGGGTCTGAGACCATGGGGGAAGTGATGTTGTGTTTTTCATAAGTGCTTTGGCGAGTGCTTGAAGCTTCCATCTTCATTGCACTAGCTAGTATTGAAGGAACACAAAGAATTGTATTATAAAACGTCTCTCTTGATGGGAAAAACCATAATACAAAGCCTTTTGGAGGGGGGACCGGATCCATGTAAATCCGGTCCTCATTTTTTGTCAATAGCTTAATTTATCTCTCTTTTGAAGTATTGTTCATGCTATCTAACTAGGTGTTATGCTTTTTGTTGCTCTCTCCACCCAAGCACTCTTGTTATTCTCTTTAGGAATCTATTCTAATGAAATGCTCACTATGTTCATGCTAATTTCCGCTACACACAAGTTACTAGGCTAGTAAATTTTACATTGGTATCAGAGCAGAAGGTTTCTCTTTTCTTGCTCAAGAAGGGAGTTCCTCAAGCTAGCTATAAATGGTTGGTACTACTAACTGCATTTGAGTAAGTAGAATAGGGATTTTTCAGCCTTGCAGTGCGCCTGCCTTCATGCAGATAACGGGGCATCACAGTCGAGAGCTATTGTCTTAATAGTGGAGTCCTACAGGGCTTGCCTATGGCTTAACCACTATTGAGCTTTTAGAAGCTTGACAGGATCCGGTGTTGTTTTGGTGTTGAACGACCCTCTCTTCTATTCCTTGCAATTAATGGTATTCGAGCCACACATACAGTAGCTTGAGTGCTTTTTCTAAAGTGGTAAAGAGGAGTAGCAACTAGGGCTTGAAGTGCCAAATTATACCTAAAAAGTTTACACCTAAATGTTGTTAGAATGGCTGACAATAGTAAACAGAGTGAAATTAATGTTGATAACTTTGATTTTGCTAATGAGCAGTCTACTAATGATGCCCCTATGGTTGTTAAGTACCTTGTTCCTAGGCTTCAACAAGCCATGGGCAATCCATCCCTCCAAAGTGAAGTGTAACGGCATCTTCGTTCTCATGGGATTCTCCAAGATCCCCACCATGATGATAGAGTTCCTAGGAAGCCTCCTTGCCAGACTTCCAAAAGAGGCCTCTCTCCGATTTTGGAAAAAGAAGAGGATCCATAAGAAGGGCTCAAAAATTTGCTTCTTGATGACGCATCTCCTTCTGAAAAGAGAACTCAAGAGACCCCACCGGAGGAATGATAAATAAGTGAGTCTCATGTCACCTCGAGGAGATGGCTCCATGAAGACGGCAGGCTAAACGCTCTCCATCACCTCCAAAATGAAGAAGTCTTGGCCTTTATCCAACAATTTGATGCAGCGTTTGGAGAGGAGGGCTTCACGGAGTCCTCTAAGCTACACCATGTAGCTATGCACTTTCAAAAGTCCTTCAAGCAATGGTTGTCTATTCTACGGGCCAACAGTGAAGCTCCGTGGAAAGCTTTAAGAACTTTGAACACAGAAAGCTTTAAGAGCTTCCATTATGAAGCACTTTTCTGCCACCGATGCCAAATGCAAAGTACTCACCCAATGGCGAAGCTTGAAGCTCTCTCCCTACGAATCCATTCACAAATATGTTTAGACAAGCTTTGGGACCTACAACTCAAAGCCACTGTCTTCAAAAACTTGGATTTTGGAGAGCAAAAGCAACAATATTATGCGGCCTTAACATATCAGCGGCTATACACTATACTATGGTGGCTTCTTGAATCAATTTCCAAACAGGGGCTAGAAGAAATTCTAAGCCCATGAAAAACAAGGGTTCCAATGAGCCTAAGGGGAAGGACAATGTCCAAAAGTCTCCTAAGGGTAATTCCAACAAAGCTAAAGAGAAGGGAGTTTACAAAGGAAAAAATTAACTCTATCCTGAAGAGCTTGAGTGTTATCGCAAGGATAACCGTTGTTTCAAGTGCGGAGAGAAAGGGCATGCTTACCGCACTTGTCCCCAAAAGAACACCTGCCATGAGCCTCCTACAGCTACCTTGGTCGAAATCCAAGAAGAGCAATCTCACCACAAAGGATCTCCCCTATGACATGCTTGAGGAAAGGTAAGAGAACATGATGCTTTTATTCTCTTTGACCCTGGTTCTACTCACAATTTTACATCCACAGAGTTGGCCACCATGCTAGGCATACAAGCTTACGAGATGGGAGATGTCCTACTTGCAGATGGTGCTTTCAAGGGGCAAAAAGCTTTAGTCACTCCCTTAATCGAGAAATTGAGGCTCCATGTCCAAAGCTATGTGGACAAAGAAGACTTCTTTGTCTCTCCTCTCAAGCATGAGGATGTAATCCTAGTGGCACCATGGTTTGATCACATGGCTGCCAATGTTAAATTCCCTGAAAGAAGAATCTACTTTAGGTTCAGGGAAAAAGATATGAACATAGATGCAAGCAAATGGGTAACACCATACCCATTGTACACACGCAAGATGTCAATAATTCAATAAAGAGCTCTATTTCCGTGTACATGATTTTTGTTAAAGATTCTCAAAATGAACCTAATGCTTTAGCAAAAGAAAATATAAATGATCACAAGGAATTAGAGTTATCCAATTTTCTCATGGGGTTTCAAGATGTCTTTATTGACAACATCCCTTGTGAGCTACCTCCTAAACGAGGCAATGATGACCATACAATTGAACTTCTTCCAGGAAGTTCACTGCCTAACAAACCTCGTTATAGAGTTTCTCAAGATCAACAAGAGGAGATTATGCGGCAAGTGCATGAGTTAGTTAAAAAGGGCATGGTTAGGCCTAGCTCATCTCCATTTTGCTCTCCTATGCTATTAGTGCAAAAGAAAGACGGCACATATCGTATGGGTTTTCACTGTTGACTATAGAGCAGTAAATAGGATCACTATAAGGAATAGGTTTCCCGTTCCACTGGTAGAACATCTATTTGATAAGCTACAAGGGTCCACCTACTTCCTTATGATTGACCTAAAAAGTAGCTATCATGAAATAAGGATAGTTGATCAAGACATTGTAAAGACCACATTTCACACTACGTTTGGTCTTTACGAGTATATTGTCATGCCTTTTGGCTTGACCTGCAATGCACTAGCCACATTCAACCGCTTGATGGAGAAGCTATTTAGGCCTCATTGAACCTTTACTGGAGTGTTCTTTGATAATACCATCATCTACTCTAAGTTATTAGACGAACACAAGCAACCTCTTCAGGTAATATTTCAAGTTCTAAGAGAGAATAAACTTTATGTTAATCGAAATAAAAGTGATTTTTTCTTGCAAAAGATTCAATATTTAGGTCACATTATCTCTCAAGATGGCATCCAAATGGATCCATCAAAATTTGAGGTAATAAAAGGATGGCCTAAACCGAGGAATCTTCATGAACTAAGGAGCTTTATAAGTATGTGTGCATACTATAGACGCTTCATAGAAAAGTTCTCACAAATTGCAGGACCCTTACATGACCTAACAAAGAAAAATGTTAGGTATACATGGTCTGCCAAGGAGAACAATGCTTTTGAAAAGCTTAAAGAAAATCTTATCTCTCAACCTGTGCTTACACTATTGGATCTCTCAAAGCCATTTGAGGCCCAATGTGACGCTTGTGGTGATTGCCTTGAAGTTTTTTTGGTCCAAGAAGGCCACGCTATAGCCTATAAAAGTCGAAGGCTTGACCCTGTTGAGCAAGCTCTAGGCATATATGAAAAGGAACTCCTCAAAGTTCTACATAGACTCATGGAACACTATTTATTGGGGACTCCTTTCATTCTGCAAATGGATCACAAAAGTCTTACGTACTTCATGACGCAGACCAAGATCTCCAACAAACAAATGAGGTGGGTAAATTTCCTTGCGCAATTTCATTTTCATATTGCTCACATTGCTGTCAAGCATAATCAAGTAATCGATGCACTCTCAAGACGACCGAGAGTGAATGCGGTCTCCATAGAAACTCACAATGATCTATCTTTTATGATAGATGAGTATGATATTGATCTTGATTTTAGAGATGTGATTTCAGCCCTTGCATTAGGGAAGAAAGAGGAACCATTTACTTTACAAGATGGTTATCTTCTCTACGACAATAGACTATGTGTTACTAACTTACTACGTGAGAAAGTAATGCATGAATCTCATGCTCCTCCTTATGCAGGGCATAGAGGGATTCAGTCTACCATGAAGGGGATAGAAACATATTTCTATTGTTCTACCATGAAAGCAAACATACAAGAGTATGTTTCTAAATGTGTGGTATGCCAAAAGATGAAGTTTGATAGAGGGAAGCAACTAGGATTGCTTCAACCTTTGCCAATCCTTAATTCACCATGGGAGAGCATATCCA
This sequence comes from Adiantum capillus-veneris, assembly GCF_014529385.1. Taxonomy (NCBI): domain Eukaryota; kingdom Viridiplantae; phylum Streptophyta; class Polypodiopsida; order Polypodiales; family Pteridaceae; genus Adiantum; species Adiantum capillus-veneris. Next base: position 30,779,064 of record NC_140951.1, read on the forward strand.
TGGATTTTATCTTTGGATTGCCTAAGTCTATCCATGGGAATACGGGAATATGGACGATAGTAGACAGGTTTAGTAAACAAGCTCATTTTATACCTGTCAAAAAGACTATCAAAACCCATCAAATGGCAACCCTCTTCATATCACAAATCTTCAAGTACCATGGCTTGCCAATGTCCATAGTGTCGGATAGACATCCTAGAATGACCAGTAATTTCTGGAAGGGTCTCTTTGAGAATTTAGGGACAAGGCTAAATTTCTCTTCGGCCTATCACCCACAAATGGATGGCCAAAGTGAAATAGCTAACCTAACAATTCTTGATCTACTAAAAGCCTTTGTAACGGAAGTAGATCAAAGGTCCCAATGGGAGAAGTACTCACCCTTAGTGGAGTATGCCTACAATAACACTGTAGATACTTCCACGGGAAAATCACCTTTTGAGGTAATTGAAGAAAGATTAAAAAATCCCCTTCTACTTAAGGTACACGGGAAGATCTTCGCTACATATGAGTATAGCCGAGACCTACAAGAATCTTTCCAAAAGATTAAGGATGCTATCTCTATCTCAGAGCAAAGGCAAAAGGTTGTTGCTGATAAGCACAGAAGAGGCCAAGCCTTTAAAGAAAATGATTGTGTCTTACTCAAATTTCCCAAGGCTCGATTAAGGCACATGACGGGCAAGAATCCTACGGGATATCAAAAGTACTATGCTAAGTTAGCAAAAAGGTACTATGGTCCCCTCCAAATTCTTAGGCCAATCAATGAGATGGCCTATCAACTCAAGTTTCCCAGCCATTGGCTCATACACAATGCTTTCCATGTGAGCCTACTAAAGCCTTAGAAAGGAGAGCCACCACAGGAACCAACTATTGAAGAGCCACTGGAGATCAAGGACCAAGAAGAGGTGTTGTAGCCCGAGTCCATTCTGCGACATGAAGATAAGGTATTCAGAGGCGGTAATACTATCCAGTGACATCATATTAAGTTTAAGGATTATCCTTTTGAAGATGACAGATGGATGCAAGGCATACAATTAAAGGATAACCTAAACCTTGTCAATGCTTAATGCTTCCCAAGAGTAAGCAAATGTACAAATGTTAAAAATGAACAAAGTTTTTGTCTTATAAGACTCTCTTTTTCTTTATTGTGCACAAAAATGAAGTAGTATGCATGCTTAGATCAAGTTTGCAAAGACGGCGTCTCCCAAACACCAAGTAGACTTTGTCGCTCTACTATGGAAGATTGATAGGACTAATGTACAGACATGCTTGCGGCAGATTAGGCTCTCAAGCGCCAAATGGACTAGTCATCCATTCTAGAATGATGTTGGAGGGTAACATAAGGATCCTCTACCCACTAGGAAAAGGACTAATGAATATGCTTTATCTTCTCTACCCCATAGCCGAGGATGACTATGATTTCAAGAGAGAGGTAATATCATAATAACTAATATCTAATTCTCCTAAATGATTTTCTCATGTTAAACTGATCATTTAATATGGGGAAGTGGTAGGGGAGAAAAAGCTAGAATATTGGTTAAGCTGGCAGACCGGCCACAGTAGGGATCCAAAGGGGGGCCCATTTGTAAAAGAGCAAGGTGCAACAATGGTCTTAAAAGGCCCTAAGGTTCAACCAATGAAGACTTCCAAAATGCTAAGGTTCCAAAATTCAAACATGTCAGCTCCCTGGCCCAGATGCCCACAAGGTGTACTCAAATCCTATTGGGACCAATGAGAATTATCCTAGAGTAAATCTAGTTTAATTAATTTAAAAACACTTAATAAAAGAACCAATAAGAATTAAGATCTCTAGAAGACTATTGGACAGTCTCCCAAGGGGTCCAATGAGCATTCATCAGCCCAATGGCTTGCCTGATTCCTACTGGCCAAGACAAAGGGGTCCAATGAGAGTTTAGTTGCATTAATTAATTACCTAAAGCTCTCACAAAAGGGGAAAGGGGGACATTTGTTAGAAGGCTATCACTTATGCTCTTGAAATTCCATTGGCTAAGCCTGGAGAGGCTCAATAGGGTGTGAGCATGAGCAAATAACAAGGGGGGTCGACCAAGAGAGAGAGGGGGGATGATTTTCTCAAGGAATTATGGCATACACACTCACACTAGTCCATGTGTGGAGTAAGAAGACTCTCTCTCTCTCTCTCTCTCTCTCTCTCTCTCTCTCTCCTTCTCAAGCTTTAATGGAAAGCTTATCACCTACTCCAAGCTTGTGAGAAGGAAGGCCTACACCAACAACACTTGGCTTTGTGATGCAAATCTAACCAAGAGCCAAGATTCAATGCATGCTCATCTCCTCTCTAAGCTATGCTAATATGAGTGATTATGTGAGGAGATGTATAGCTTTCTCGTAAGGCTACTCCTTCCTCTCAATCTACTCTCATACCCCTCTAGCTCTCACCATCTTCGATGGTGTTTGAGGTCTTGGGTCTGAGACCATGAGGGAATTGATGTTGTGTTTTATAAGTGTTCTGCAAAGTGCTTGAAGCTTCCATCTTCGTTGCACTAGCTAGTATTGAAGGAACATAAAGAATTGTATTGTAAAATGTCTCTCTTGATGGGATAAATTATAATACAAATCCTTTTGGAGGGGGGACCGGATCCATGTAAATCCGGTCCTCAACTGTTGTCAATAGCTTAATTTCTCTCTCTTTTGAAGTATTGTTCATGCTATCTAACTAGGTGTTATGCTTTTTGTTGCTCTCTCCACCCAAGCACTCTTGTTATTCTCATTAGGAATCTATTCTAATAAAATGCTCCCTATGTTCATGCTTATTTCAGCTACACACAAGTTACTAGGCCATTAAATGTTACAAGCAATGTCCCACTAATGCACAATGTCATTGATCTATTATGCAAAACTGGCCTCTGGGGGGACATGGATCGCGATCCATGTTCCTTCAGAGAATCTATTCAAACTCTGTAGATCACATCTAGAGAGTGGTAATACCCTTGATCAATAAATTTATGAATTTGGACCACTTTTTAGGTCTCTACCATCAAATTTTAAGAATTTCAAAGTTATGGTCGTTCTGGCCAGAATATGGTTTTCACCATTTTCTTCTCTGATCTTTCAGTCCAAATTTGATGGTCGTAGTTTCTGCTTACCCTACTCCTAAGTACTAAAATGAAACTAGGGAAAAAATGAACAAAATGGTTCAAAATGGTAAAGATACAGCACTCTAAAAGTGATGAAAAAATTGAAGAATGAAATACTTTTGGATATTTCACTCACAACTCTCTTTACCTCTCGAGAATAGCTCTAGCAAGTTCTTGACTTCTAGACTCTACCAAGCACTAAACTTTGTGTCTAGCTACTTCATTGCTAGGGTGTAAATCAAATGGAAAGACAAATATTCAAAAACAATGCTCTAAACACGCACTAAGGATCGTTCCCCAAAAATGGCACCAATGTTAGCGGGTCGCTACGGCGGACATCTGTAGCATAGTTGTCTATCACTAACATAATGTCAATACTCAGGGAAGGGACTCGGATGGGGCACGGAGACTCTTTGACGTTGTCAATCCTCAAGAAATAAACCTATCAAGCTAATGCAAAAACTCAACAAGCAAACCACCACTCAATGATCACAAAATTTTAATATGTCCTATCTTACTGCTCTAAGTCATCACACCATTGTGGCACTCAAATGAAGTTGAAATGCAACAAAATTTTATGAGAAGGTTTAAGAAACCTAGGGGTACTATCCTACCAAGTCTGATTGCAATCCCACAAGGTACCAAAATCTTGATCCATCATGAAAAATGTCCTGAAAAGTGCACCAGAACTATCCAAAAAGGTTTCCCTATGGTCTAAAAACACTCTCCTATGCCAGCTCACATGGGCCTCTACAAATATCATGACAGAATTATAACTCAAGGAAAAGGTCCGCAGAGTTTAAAATCAGGATTTACACATAGTATTTATCACTATACTAGCTTGGAAAAATAAGAGAGTACAAATGTGGTGTCCGGCTACATGTCCGACCAGGTGAACGCCTCTTCAGTCAATCCGTTAACACACATTAAAAGTAAAGAGGATGCTATGTGGTGGAAGGGGGAGAGAGAAAATGCCCATAATAAAAGAGTGTGAATCCCTAAGGTGCTGCGTTTTGGAAATAAGAATAGGATAAAGTTGTGAATGAAGCCACTTGGAGGCATTATTCAAAGTATAGCCTCTGTAAGATCAAATAGGGAGACCCACAAGATTACGTTTATAAATTTTGGAAAGAAGGAAGAAAGACAAGGTTTAGGGTTACCTATAAGAGGTGCTAAAATGATTTTTTTCTCTTCGATGAGAAGGGTAGGGAATCGAGAGATGGAAGAAAGGAGGGATTGCACAAAATTGAGGGGTGTCGAGGATATAAGAGCATAGTCAAGGGGGTCCGAGAGGTGGTGAGATGCTTCTTGAAGGTACCAAGCTTTAGAAAGGATAATGGGTCCAAGGTTCCTATCTATAGGTTTAATGATTGTGTCTTTATCTTTCATAAGTGATTGGAGAGTTCTAGCCAAAGATGGTTGAACGCGAAAAGAGGATGGACTAGGAAAAGAAAAGAGTAGGGACTCTAGGATGGAGGAAAGGTATTTAAAACATGCGCCAAGGTCTAGGGAAGGCAAAGGAGAAACCAAGGATGGTTAGGAATGTGAAAGGGATAAAAGAGAGGGTTTAGGGGAATTCTTGAAAAATAAATAAATATGATAAGTTCTCTCTAACTTAGAGTAAGCCTTCTGAATAGAAGAAGGGTGTGGAGGGGGAGGGGGAGGGGGAGGGATGTAGTTGAGTCCAAGACCTAGAATTTTCTTTTCCAAAAGAGAGAGATACGGTTGGAGAGGTTATGGAAAGAGAGATTTGTAACCTTCTGCTCTAAAACAAACGGATTGTCTGCCCATTCCAAGAATCTTAAAGAGATGCGGATTGGAGAGCGAAAGCCAAAATTTGGATATACTTTTGGAGCCAAGGAAGAAGGGGGTGGGGAGGAAGAGGGGGGAGTAGGAAGGAGGGGTCCAAATATGAGGAAAAAGTGGAGGGGTAGTAACGAGAAAATGGATCCATGAAGTAGGGTGCTCCACATTGAGGTGGTCCGGGGCGAGCAACAAGAAGAGTAACCTCTAGACACCCTTCAAGGCTCCCGTGCTGCTCAATGGGGCTGGGGCACAACACAACACAAACCAAAACAACAAACCCACAGCCAAATCCCAACTACACAAGGGGCACCACCTAGTTTAAGAGCGAACTAGGACGCAAAACAGGAGAATCGTTAGAGCAACCCACAAACAAGCAAGGAATTTACACTAATCCTAACACCAATGGAACACTCTCACACACTAAAACACGAGAGAGAGAGAGAGAGAGAGAGAGAGAGAGAGAGAGAGAGAGAGAGAGAAAGAGAGAGAGAGAGAGGAAGAGGGGGGAGTAGGAAGGAGGGGTCCAAATATGAGGAAAAAGTGGAGGGGTAGTAACGAGAAAATGGATCCATGAAGTAGGGTGCTCCTTATTGAGGCGGTCCGGGGCGAGCAACAAGAAGAGCAACCTCTAGACACCCTTCAAGGCTCCCGTGCTGCTCAATGGGGCTGGGGCACAACACAACACAAACCAAAACAACAAACCCACAGCCAAATCCCAACTACACAAGGGGCACCACCTAGTTTAAGAGCGAACTAGGACGCAAAAGAGGAGAATCGTTAGAGCAACCCACAAACAAGCAAGGAATTTACACTAATCCTAACACCAATGGAACACTCTCACACACTAAAACACGAGAGAGAGAGAGAGAGAGAGAGAGAGAGAGAGAGAGAGAGAGATGGTGTACAACTTAGCTTCAACTTTATATTTTGCACAAAAAGGAACTTAGAGCTTGCGGAATCAAGTGACAAGATTTGGTTATAGCATCACTAGCACATTGTCTTAGGGTTATGGGAGCCCTCTCACCATCCACCCTCTTACAATGGTAGCCAAACAATAGCCAATGAATCACAAGCAACAAAACAACAACTTTCAATGAAACAAGTCACCTTATGAAGCTGAATGAGTTTGCCAAGCCAAATTGGAGGAGAAGCGTGAGCCTTTGGACATGAATTGCACCCAAAACTACCAATTCATTGATGTTGGGGTAGATACAACAATGGTAGGAAGAGTATCTTCTACTCGCACTCACTCAAACTAGCTCAAGCTTTTCTATGCACCAAGGTGATGGTGTATAGAAAGCTTACTCTCTCTTTACAACCAAGATAGAACTGGCGTGTGGTACGCTCAATCTAGTGTGCAATGGTATAGTGATGTCTTTTACAAGGAGGAATGGGTTCTATTTATAGGTTTTAGAAGCCTTGATTAGGATTAAGCCTAATCAATTTTATTAGGAAAGATCAAGGATTATGAATTTTTATGAATTTCAAATGATAATGGGGTCTCTCTTTTCTCTTGAGTCACATGGATGTGGGCTCAAGTAAGAGAATTATTGATGTGGTGAAAGGAGAGAAACTTCCATGGGAGTGAGTGAATTTGGTTTACTTGTGCGGTTGCCTACTCCATATGTTGATAGTGTGGGTGCATTTTTACAAGAGAAGTTAGCTGTTAGTGGTAATAATCACTAGAATTGTTAGTGATACATTTACAATGGGTAGGATGAGTTGATTTGATGAAGGAAGAGGGGTGAATTAAAAGAGAATCATTGAGATGGTGAAGCTTTGAAGAAGCTTGAACTCACCCTTGTGTAGATTGTGGAAAAAACGACCACTGGTCTTCTTCTTCTTCTTTGCTTCTTTACGCCGCCGCCACGGTTGACCACCACGATGAAAAGAGGATTTGTTGATGAAAAATCCTCAATTTGCAGAAATTATCATGGTTAAGATGCTGAATTTTAGATATTTTTAGGAGAGGTAAATGAAATTGTAACATAGAAGCAATAGAGAGAGACATGGAGAGGGTGCATGTATGTAGAGGTTCATAAAAGAACTATAGGGATGAGAGAGAAGGGTAATGGTGAAGAGGGTGGGAGAAGCCATGGAAATTTCAGTTTTGAGTGAGGGAAGGAGAGGGAGGGATGTGTAAGAGTGAGTAGGTGTGTGGAAGGGTGAGAGAAGACTAAGGGGTACTTGTGAGAAAAGTGGGCAGACTGGGGTCCACTCAAAAAATCATAGCTCACCGCTGGTAGCTCCAAAAATCATGAAAAAAGTTGAGGTGATTATTCAGAGCGTGGGATACATTTTCTCTTTTGACCACTGATCCAAATTCGGAGTGGAGATAGGTGCCAAAATTCTCACCAAAAAGCCTGTTTTTATGCCTGCAAAAGTCTTTTAGTGGCCCCCTCCTTTGTTGAATTTGTACAATGCATCCAAGAGTGAGCCCCTCCTTTGTCATATAATAATACAAAGCATCCAATTTGCCCTTGACCCATGCATGGAGGAGGATTATTGGTGAATAAAGAAATATATACATGGTGGGACTAGTGTATGGACTATTCATGGACTTTAGCTCAATGAGTGCATGGTGTTAGAATAATGAGTAAAAATAATAATAATAATATGGAGGAGTTATGGATATGGAAAGATATTGGAATCATATGATATGGTCCCTCCTTGAATTATTTTGGGTGAAAGAGGAAAAGGTATGCAAGTAAATAATATAATAAACATAACCAATGAGTAGAAATCAATTTTTTGTTTTCACGAGGGTGAGGGTGAAAATGTGGGAGTGATTTGTATAAAGGAAAAATATGAGGTTAGAGTATGTACATATTGGAAAAAAATATAATTATGGTGTAAGAGGATGAAAGAAGGTGTACATAGGTTTGATAAAACACACACCTAAGTAGAAATATTTAAATAAAATACCAAAATAATTATAAAAAATCCCTATATTTAGGCCATATATACAATGAAATATTTACACACAAAGAGGCCATAATATACTTTTATTTTTTTGGCTCAACTAGCCCAGTGACTAGCTAGCTGAAGGTTTTTAAGAAGATATGGGAAAACCCCCCTAACTCACACACGCCTATGTACAGTGAAATGGTAGGGATAGCCATAGCGTTTGGGTGAATTTGGTAGGGTGGAGTAACTTACTATGGCAATTATGGAGAGTTGAAAAATAGCTATCATTAGCTCTCCCCCAGGATGATGGTATATTCATGTACCATCATAGAGCATCTTTTCCAAAGAGAGTGCTTCAGAGTCCTTGACGAGATCTTCATTGTTTGGCCCCTCAGAATTTTGGCTGGAGTTACACTCATGCTTCATGTAACAATACTTACATGAGACAACGGCCTTTGGACAGATCTTTGGTAGATCCTTTGGTAGAAGGCGACTCAAATAGGGCTTCAAGCGATACCCGTTTACCTTCCTGGAGTGCTCTTTACCATTCAAGTCCATAAGCTAATAGTAACTAGAATTGAAAGCCTTCTTGACTATGTATGGCCCTTGCCATCTAGTTTCAAACTTGGCATCACAACGATTGTCAAGTCGATTGTCATACCTTAGCACGAGCTCTCCTTCCTTGATTCCTTTGTCCTTCAGTTTCTTGTCGTGCGTTTCTTTCGCTTGTGTGGCTTTCCTCTTGTAGCACTCATATGCTGCTTCTGTTTTCCACTAAAGCTCCACTAACGTAAGAAGTCGATCCATCCATACCTCTTGATCATCTTGTGCGCCTTTGCCATGAAGTCGCATTGTTGGAATGTTGAGATCGATAGGCTGCAAAGCCTCTTGACCATAGACCAAGTGAAATGGTGTGAACTCCGTGGCTTCCCTATATGTGGTTCGATATGTCCACAAGGCACCATCCAAGAAGTCATGCCATAATTTTGTTTTGTTTTGCACCATCTTTCTAATGATTCCTGCAATGACACCATTAGCCTTCTCCACCAAACCATTTGACTGTGGGTAGTATGATGTGCTATGACGATGTAGAATGTGAAGCTCTTCACAAACTTCTGTGAGCAAGCCCTTCCTAAACCCTGGACCATTATCAGAAACAATCTCCAAAGGTGTGCCAAATCTGCAACAAATGTGATTGTACACAAACTTGCTAACTGTCCTCTCATTCACTCTTGCCACACTTTGAGCTTCCACCCACCTAGTCATATAGTCTATAGCCACTAGAATGTAGAGTTTACCATTTTTTGTCCTAGGCAGAGGACCCATAGCATCAATGCCCCACTTTTCAAAGGGTCCATTTGCAAGCACTATTTGCCTCGGGCCATGCACCAACCTCTATTTCCATTTATCTGACAATTGTGACAGCTTTTACACCAATGTTGAACATCCACATGCAAGCTTGGCCAAACATTACCCGCAAGCAAAATCTTCTTCACAGTTAATTCTTGGGAAAAATGACCACCACATGCCTCTTCATGCAAACCTTTTAGAATGGCTGGAATTTTCGCGATAGTTGGTACTCTTCTGCACACTTGATCCTTCCCTTTTTGATAGAGGGAGCCTTCTAGGAAGAGATAGAAACTTGCCTTCTTCATGAGTCTCCTCTTCTGAGCCTTCGTGAAGTCTTGTGGAAACTCACCCTCCCAAATGTAGCCAATAATGGGAGCCAATGACTCCAATCCCTGGTATCTCGGTTGCTTGACAGCTGCTGCCACCATGATGACCTACACTTCTCTCTCAACACATGTAACTGCTTGTTGTGCAAGTAAATCGGCATCTTCATTTTGTTTCCTCGGAATATGATATAGTTGCACTTCTTCAAACTGATTAAACATCTTACGAATGGCATGAACTTTTGTCCTTAAGCTTTCATTCTTGCATGCCCAAATGCCTAAAATCTGTTTAACAATGAGAAGTGCATCTCCCTTTACCATGAGACGTTTTATCCCTTGGCCAATGCACATCTTCAAACCATGAAGTAGTGTGTCGTATTCTGCTTCATTGTTGCTAGTTGAACCTGGTAGATTGACCTTCTCTTTCATGACCACCTCTCCACTTGGGTTGAGCAACACTATCCCTCCCCCTGCTTTTCCTGTGGCTCGACGAAAAGCTCCATCAAAGAACAAGGTAAAAGCATTAGGAATACTTTTTGGTGGTGGTAATGGTAGGGTCTTTACTTCAGGCACCTTAATCTCCTTTTCATGCACCCTATAAGTGAGAATCCCTGCCAATTGTGCATGCACACTATCTTCTACCTTGAAAGAGTATTGAAACTCTTGCAACTCCATAATCCACTTTTAGATCCTAGTACTAAGATTCATTTGAGATGACACCCAAGGGAACAAATTCTCTGCAGTGAGAATTACAAAAGGTTTTGGTAGCAGGTAGGATCTAAACTTTCTCACCGCAAACATGAGAGAAAGCATCATGAGTTCTGCTTCTGTGTAGTCTCTCTCCAAAGCATTCATGACCCTACTAGCAAAGTAGATGGGTCGCATCCTTGTACTGTGGGGATCTTGTTGTAGCAACACAGCACCAATTGTTTCCCTTCCAACACTAGAGCTAACAAAGAATGTGTACTCCCAACAAGGAGGCATGAGTGTTGGTAGCTCTGACAAAATGACTTTAATGTTACAAATATACTCTTCAAGCTCATCAGACCATGCAAATTCTACTTGTTGTGTCAACTTTTGCAAAGGATGAAGCAACTCCGAGGCTAAGTGAATGAAGCGTGACATATACTTCACCTTCTGAATGAAAGAGATGACCTCCTTAAGACTCTTCGGTGATGGGAGCTCAATAAGAGCCTTTGCCTTTGAAGGATCCACCTCAATGCCTTTATAGGAAACCTTGTGACCGAGCAAGATCACTTCATCCTCACCTATGTGGCACTTGTCGGGGTTGAGTTGACCTCCCATGTCGTAGAGCTTCTTTAAACCTTCTTCTACCCTTTGTAGATGCAATGATTTTGAGCTATAAATGCAGAAATCATCAATGAACACCCTAATTGACTTTCCAAAGAATTCTTGAAACACCATGTTCATGAAACGTTGGAATGTTGCAGGAGCATTTGTCAGACCAAATGGCATGACTCTCAAAGCATAACAACCCCAAGGAGTGATAAAGGTTGTCTTCAATTGATCTTCCAATGCGATACCTATTTGAAAGTAGCCTAAGTAGCCATCACACACAGCGTACTTCTCATGACCAGCTACCTCATTTAGTATCTCATCCTGAAATGGGAGGGGAAAGTGATCTCTTTTTGTTGCCTCATTGAGTGGACGGTGATCCACACACACCCTCCACTTTCTGTTTTTCTTAGGAGTGACAACAATGGGAGAGTCCCACTCTGAATTCTCCACTGGATAAATGAAACCTGCTGCTAGAAGCTTTCTTACCTCCTTGAGTAAAGCTTGCTCCTTGATGACTCCTAGCCTTTGTAGCTTCTTAGCCTTAGGTGTGGCCTCTGGCTTCAACTCAATTTTGTGTTGAACAGCATCTACTCCACGCACATCGGTGTAGTCTTTAGCAAAAAGCCTAGGAAATTTCCTTAGCACACATTTGAACTCCTCTCTTTCATCCTTTGTAAGTGTTGTAGATAGCATACCTTCTAGCATTCTTTCATCTTCCACTTTTTGGTTCTCTTGGGAACCTACCTCCTCCAAACCTTGACAAGAGGTCTCTTGGTTGGTTGGCTTAAACCTTACCCCCATGACTTCGATGGAAGACTCCTCTTCAGTAATGCTTCGGCTACTTTCTTCTTCTGAAGTGTTATCGGTCCAACCTTCTTCCGTCTCACTTTGAGATGATTCTTCATGGAGCTCCTCTTGGCGTTGCTCCTTCATGTCAAAGACAACCTTCTTATGATTGTCGTTCCTGCAAATTAGCTTTCCACTCTCCCAATCCTGCAAAGCTCGCATTTTCATTAGCCATGGTCTCCCTAGGATAAATGGGTAACCATTTCCTTTGGTAGACATGACATAGAAATCCACTGCCTTCTTAATGCCAAAGGCCTCCACAAAAACATTTTTACAAATGCCTACGCACCTAGCCTTGCTATTGTTTGCCATCTTGACCTTAATTTCAGGTGTCTCATGGATGTGCATGCCTAGTTTTTGCATGAGTCCCTCTGTCATGATGCAAATTTATGCACCCCCATCCACTAGACCTTTCCTAACCAATCTCCCTTTTATGTAACAATCTAGCACAGGTGTAATGTCCTCATTCATTTCAGCTTGTGCAGTTTTTACAACAGGCACACTCTCTTTTACCTTTCTCCTAGTGCTAACTACCCTTGTTAAATCCCTCCTAACTTGTGGACATAATGCAAGAAATTGAGGCCATGAGATATCAGGACCCTTACCTCTCATGTCTTCCAACAGGTTGTATGGAGCCATTCCATGTCCAAGAGGAAAGTCTTGGAGGTTGATACGACGTCGAGTCCTCTTGGCTTCCTTGGTCTCCTTTGCCTTCTTTTCTCATCCATGGTCACTTTGTGATGTAACTCCTTCTTTCTCCTTACCTTTCCCTCGGCCACGCTTAATGCCATTTGCTTCCATGTCAACCTCTCTTGAATTTGTCACCTCTACCACATGCACGTTTGGGTCTGGCAAAGGTGGAACTCCTTCCACTCCTTGTGGAGGTGGTCTTGCTCCATTTGGCCTTTGTATAAGCCGTGGTTGCTGACTAGTTCCTTCACCTGCATTCATCACTGGGTAATTCAAGTTAGGTCTCCCTGGCTCCCCACGGGGCCAAGGACAATTATACATCCCATGTCCAGACTCACGCAATTCCAACATTGCAAGACTCTCCTAGGTCGTGGGTCTCGCTCTTCAGACTTCTTTGCTTGTCCCTTTGGACCTACGGCTTGTGCAAGGTGAATTGACAAGCTGCTTAAAGAATCATTTAACTTCTCAATCACTTCCGCCGTTACCTCACGAAGCTCCTTAGATGTTGATGCTTGTGACTTACCTTTGGGTCTAAGACCTTCTATTGGAACCTCCCACCTTAAGCACTTGAGTTTCCTATATTTCTTAGCAGCCCTAGTTTCAGCTGCATCAAAGGTAGCAGGTGCACCCGCCTCAACTTTTACCTTAAGGTCAGGAAAGGTCACCAGGGTTAGCAACATTTTGTATCCATAGAGCCCAAAGACGTAGGAACTCTTGCTTGTACAAGTAGTAGTCATCTAAGTCTTTTTGCTTATGAGAAACAATGTCTTGCCATAATTTCTGAGTGTTTTGGGGATCAAAGAAGTATTTCTTGAAACGATTCAAAACTTCCATGTAATTCCCTTTAACTTCCTCAGGCAAAGAGTCAAACCAGGTGCTAGCATCTTTCCTAAGGACCACCTCAAACATTTCTACACGTTCTTGATCAGTTACTATCCTCTTGATACGGCAAGACATCTTGAAATTCGCTAGAAATAATTCTGCATCCGCTCCAGGCTCTCCAAAGAAAAGAGGATATCCAGACATTTGGCGTTGGCTCTCCATTGAATTGATTTCAAAGTGACGCGTTTTTGTTTTTTCTTTCTTTAAAAGATTTACACAATAATATTTTCTAAATTGCAATCTATTCTACAACAAAATAAAAATATTCACATCAAATGACCTATGATAATCAATAAGAGGTAGAATGACAGGGTTTGGTGACGCGAGAATTTCTCCTACTCTTTGGGCACCAAACATGAATACCATACGTTGTTGAAAATGGATTTTTCTACTAATTGCAATGTTTACTCTAATGTGTGGAGTGAAATGAAAGGGAAAAACCTGTATTCCTGGGCCATTATCCATGGTCTATGCATGACCTAATTCTTAAAACAAAACAAAAATATAGACGTCCAAACTAAGGTCGTACCTAATGAGAGGCAAAATAAAAGGATTTACTGATGCGTTTATCTCTAACAACCTAAGAGGACCTAAAATTCTACGAATTACTCGCTGAAATTGCAACTTAGTACTAACAATTATGTGTACCTTTTGCCTTGCAATGGGAATGAAGGGATCATACAAATTCTCGTGATTCATGCAAGCTACTTGATTATGCTAAAGGTTGAGCCTTCACAAAACATACACAAGCCTGTCCTCAATGGGGACACCAAAATTGAGGCGGCCCAGGGCGAGCAACAAGAAGAGCAACCTCTAGACACCCTTCAAGGCTCCCGTGCTGCTCAATGGGACTGGGGCACAACACAACACAAACCAAAACAACAAACCCACAGCCAAATCCCAACTAGGACGCAAAAGAGGAGAATCGTTAGAGCAACCCACAAACAAGCAAGGAATTTACACTAACCCTAACACCAATGGAACACTCTCACACACTAAAACACGAGAGAGAGAGAGAGAGAGAGAGAGAGAGAGAGAGAGAGAGAGAGAGAGAGAGAGAGAGATGGTGTACAACTTAGCTTCAACTTTATATTTTGCACAAAAAGGAACTTAGAGCTTGCGGAATCAAGTGACAAGATTTGGTTATAGCATCACTAGCACATTGTCTTAGGGTTATGGGAGCCCTCTCACCATCCACCCTCTTACAATGGTAGCCAAACAATAGCCAATGAATCACAAGCAACAAAACAACAACTTTCAATGAAACAAGTCACCTTATGAAGCTGAATGAGTTTGCCAAGCCAAATTGGAGGAGAAGCGTGAGCCTTTGGACATGAATTGCACCCAAAACTACCAATTCATTGATGTTGGGGTAGATACAACAATGGTAGGAAGAGTATCTTCTACTCGCACTCACTCAAACTAGCTCAAGCTTTTCTATGCACCAAGGTGATGGTGTATAGAAAGCTTACTCTCTCTTTACAACCAAGATAGAACTGGCGTGTGGTACGCTCAATCTAGTGTGCAATGGTATAGTGATGTCTTTTACAAGGAGGAATGGGTTCTATTTATAGGTTTTAGAAGCCTTGATTAGGATTAAGCCTAATCAATTTTATTAGGAAAGATCAAGGATCATGAATTTTTATGAATTTCAAATGATAATGGGGTCTCTCTTTTCTCTTGAGTCACATGGATGTGGGCTCAAGTAAGAGAATTATTGATGTGGTGAAAGGAGAGAAACTTCCATGGGAGTGAGTGAATTTGGTTTACTTGTGCGGTTGCCTACTCCATATGTTGATAGTGTGGGTGCATTTTTACAAGAGAAGTTAGCTGTTAGTGGTAATAATCACTAGAATTGTTAGTGATACATTTACAATGGGTAGGATGAGTTGATTTGATGAAGGAAGAGGGGTGAATTAAAAGAGAATCATTGAGATGGTGAAGCATTGAAGAAGCTTGAACTCACCCTTGTGTAGATTGTGGAAAAAACGACCGCTGGTCTTCTTCTTCTTCTTTGCTTCTTTACGCCGCCGCCACGGTTGACCACCACGATGAAAAGAGGATTTGTTGATGAAAAATCCTCAAGTTGTAGAAATTATCATGGTTAAGATGCTGAATTTTAGATATTTTTAGGAGAGGTAAATGAAATTGTAACATAGAAACAATAGAGAGAGACATGGAGAGGGTGCATGTATGTAGAGGTTCATAAAAGAACTATAGGGATGAGAGAGAAGGGTAATGGTGAAGAGGGTGGGAGAAGCCATGGAAATTTCAGGTTTGAGTGAGGGAAGGAGAGGGAGGGATGTGTAAGAGTGAGTAGGTGTGTGGAAGGGTGAGAGAAGACTAAGGGGTACTTGTGAGA
Organism: Adiantum capillus-veneris; assembly: GCF_014529385.1. Lineage (NCBI taxonomy): Eukaryota > Viridiplantae > Streptophyta > Polypodiopsida > Polypodiales > Pteridaceae > Adiantum > Adiantum capillus-veneris. The sequence continues at coordinate 30,794,639 of NC_140951.1, forward strand.
AAAGTGGGCAGACTGGGGTCCACTCAAAAAATCATAGCTCACCGCTGGTAGCTCCAAAAATCATGAAAAACTTTGAGGTGATTATTCAGAGCGTGGGATACATTTTTTCTTTTGACCACTGCTCCAAATTCGGAGTGGAGATAGGTGCCAAAATTCTCACCAAAAAGCCTGTTTTTATGCCTGCAAAAGTCTTTTAGTGGCCCCCTCCTTTGTTGAATTTGTACAATGCATCCAAGAGTGAGCCCCTCCTTTGTCATATTATAATACAAAGCATCCAATTTGCCCTTGACCCATGCATGGAGGAGGATTATTGGTGAATAAAGAAATATATACATGGTGGGACTAGTGTATGGACTATTCATGGACTTTAGCTCAATGAGTGCATGGTGTTAGAATAATGAGTAAAAATAATAATAATAATATGGAGGAGTTATGGATATGGAAAGATATTGGAATCATATGATATGGTCCCTCCTTGAAATAATTTGGGTGAAAGAGGAAAAGGTATGCAAGTAAATAATATAATAAACGTAACCAATGAGTAGAAATCAATTTTTTGTTTTCACGAGGGTGAGGGTGAAAATGTGGGAGTGATTTGTATAAAGGAAAAATATGAGGTTAGAGTATGTACATATTGGAAAAAAATATAATTATGGTGTAAGAGGATGAAAGAAGGTGTACATAGGTTTGATAAAACACACACCTAAGTAGAAATATTTAAATAAAATACCAAAATAATTATAAAAAATCCCTATATTTAGGCCATATATACAATGAAATATTTACACACAAAGAGGCCATAATATACTTTTATTTTTTTATTTTTTTGGCTCAACTAGCCCAGTGACTAGCTAGCTGAGGGTTTTTAAAAAGATATGGGAAAACCCCCCTAACTCACACACACCTATGTACAGTGAAATGGTAGGGATAGCCATAGCGTTTGGGTGAATTTGGTAGGGTGGAGTAACTTACTATGGCAATTATGGAGAGTTGAAAAACGGCTATCATTAGCCCTCCCCCAGGATGATGGTATATTCATGTACCATCATAGAGCATCTTTTCCAAAGAGAGTGCTTCAGAGTCCTTGACGAGATCTTCATTGTTTGGCCCCTCAAAATTTTGGCTGGAGTTACACTCATGCTTCATGTAACAATACTTACATGAGACAGCGGCCTTTGGACAGATCTTTGGTAGATCCTTTGGTAGAAGGCGACTCAAATAGGGCTTCAAGCGATACCCGTTTACCTTCCTGGAGTCCTCTTTACCATTCAAGTCCATAAGCTAATAGTAACTAGAATTGAAAGCCTTCTTGACTATGTATGGCCCTTGCCATCTAGTTTCAAACTTGGCATCACAACGATTGTCATACCTTAGCACGAGCTCTCCTTCCTTGATTCCTTTGTCCTTCAGTTTCTTGTCGTGCGTTTCTTTCGCTTGTGTGGCTTTCCTCTTGTAGCACTCATATGCTGCTTCTGTTTTCCACTAAAGCTCCACTAACGTAAGAAGTCGATCCATCCATACCTCTTGATCATCTTGTGCTCCTTTGCCATGAAGTCACATTGTTGGAATGTTGACATCCTTATACATCTCTTTCCACCAATACCTTTCTTTTACATTGGCAAAAGTCTTTTAGTGGCCCCCTCCTTTGTTGAATTTGTACAATGCATCCAAGAGTGAGCCCCTCCTTTGTCATATTATAATACAAAGCATCCAAGTTGCCCTTGACCCATGCATGGAGGAGGATTATTGGTGAATAAAGAAATATATACATGGTGGGACTAGTGTATGGACTATTCATGGACTTTAGCTCAATGAGCGCATGGTGTTAGAATAATCAGTAAAAATAATAATAAAAATATGGAGGAGTTATGGATATGGAAAGATATTGGAATCATATGATATGGTCCCTCCTTGAATTATTTTGGGTGAAAGAGGAAAAGGTATGCAAGTAAATAATATAATAAACGTAACCAATGAGTAGAAATCAATTTTTTGTTTTCACGAGGGTGAGGGTGAAAATGTGGGAGTGATTTGTATAAAGGAAAAATATGAGGTTAGAGTATGTACATATTGGCAAAAAATATAATTATGGTGTAAGAGGATGAAAGAAGGTGTACATAGGTTTAATAAAACACACACCTAAGTAGAAATATTTAAATAAAATACCAAAATAATTATAAAAAATCCCTATATTTAGGCCATATATACAATGAAATATTTACACACAAAGAGGCCATAATATAATTTTATTTTTTTAAAGGTGCAAAATGTTGTTGGAATGTGTGCGGTCTAGCTAGAAGGGTGCAAAACCTCTGGCTATGAGAGTTCGTGATGAGAGTCACAAACACTTTAAGAAAAAGAGTTTATGGAAAATTATCAACTTTCTTTCTAAAGATGACTGAAAAACTAAGAGCATTCGTGACAAGACAGTCACAAACCCTCTCCCCTATTATGCTTGAAAATTGCTTATTTGAGTAGACGAGTTCGTGATGAAAGGATTACCAATTCACATCAAATTTTACTTAAAAAGAGCAATTACCAACACTAAAATTTCAGCCATGAAACTTAAATTCTCAGAGAAGCACAACTCTCATTCAAAACCCAAACCTCTTTCATGGAAATATGTAGCTTCGCCCCCAATTACATAGTCGTAACTTCAAACAGTTGAAAGGAATACACGAGCTTCCACCTTAACGAAGACCATTTTCTAATTTTGAAGATATTTAAGAGATTCTAAGTTGAAGCCTACACACCATTTATATAAGGGGAAATTCTAATTCATTCCCTCACAATCTGAGATACAAAATTGCGAAGAGGCGGGACTGCACATAGATTGAGCAACCATGGAAGCAATTGCACAATAGGAGAAAAATGCAGGTTTTTTTAGTAAAGAGAAAACCTCTCTCTCCTCACCATGGAATTTTCAGCTAATGTGTCAATTTTAGGGTCATTTTTTCACTTTGGATCAAAACTAGGTCATTTTTAGCTCATTTTTTACCCAAAAAAGGTCATTTTTAATGTGAAAATTCCCAAACAGTGTAAAACAAATCCTTAAATTTGTGGGATTTCTCACATACGCATATAAAGCATAGATATGTATCACTTTTTATCACTTTTCTGTTTTGGGCCACTTTTAATGCAATTTTATGACGGCACTTGTGAGCTGCTATTTTCGGCACTTTTTACCCGCATCAACCTTTGTAGGCAAGATGAGTGTGCCACTATCAAACGCATGGAGTATGTACATTATCAAATCAAATTAAGCATCTTGTCAAGTGGGAAAGCACACAAAGGTGTCACATCAAGGACCACGACTCCCTGGATAGGTATGTACATGATAGCGATCGCAGCTGCTTCAACATATATCACAATATGTACATTATAGCTTTTCATTCCATGCATCTGGAAGTGTGAAAACTGAGGTGGATGTTTTTATTTCACACTATATATGTACGTGAGACAACACAACATCCACCCCCTCTGTACTTGCACATCCCCTGGTATGTGCCACAACAACATTTGTTAAGCATCCATTTATGGTCAAACAACATATCTTCACATTCATCCTCAGTTTTCATATAGCCTGATCCATCATCCTCTTCACTTGGTTGTGCATCAAATGGATCAGTATCCCCTCTTCTTTGAATAATTTAAATCTTTTTCCTACAATGGGAATTTTCATTTTTGTCCCATCCAATTCACGCAAGGTATAAGTCGCATTTCCATCCACATGTTTGAAAATGTAAGAACCAAACCATCTCTCTGCAAGATTCCTTATTGTAGAGTGCTGGTTATTAAGGCTACTGTCATACACCAACACCCAATCGCCCTCTCTTCAATGGCTTTTGGTCTGAGCCTATGTCTCTTGTCAAATCTGTGTTTGTTTTTCAACCTTGCATCCTTTAGGCGAGCTTTTGCAAGCTCAATGTCTTCAGGCCTTCTTTCTAATTTTTGTATGTGCAATGCAAGAAGGCCTTCTCTACTCATTCAATCTTCCTTTGGCAATACATTCCATGTAAGAACTACATCTTCAATTGGCATCACAAGTTTTTGACCATACATCAATTCAATAGGCATATAGCTAGTGATTGAACTATGTGTCGTACAGTCAACCCACAATGCAAATGATAGTAACCTTGGACACTCTCCAAGCTTACTTACACAAGACTTAGCTTAAGCTTTGATTACTGGAGGATGTCCTTTTGCACTTTTTCCATTTTCCTCTAGGTTATAAGTACATGTTAAAGCCAGTTTGATGCCCATCCTAGAGAAGATTTCCCTCGCTTCATCAGCATTTAATTCTCCTCTATATGTAGTTATCTTTTCCACACATCCATAGAGAGAGATCACATCTTTAATAATGAATTTACATACAGCTTGTTTATTCTTTGTCATTAATGGACGCCCTTCAACTTGATTAGATAAATCTTCTCTTGGAAGCACCAAATGCCTCATTTGCCAAAGTCCCAAAGGCATTGTGACCAAGTCGACAACCCATTTGTAATGTATGGCCCATGTATAAGTAGGATGTAGTCCATCACGATGCCGTACATTTGAATACATTTGTCACATCACACAAGACTCCACAAACTCAGCCACATCCTTATACATCTCTTTCCACCAATACCTTTCTTTTACATTGGCAAAAGTCTTTTAGTGGCCCCCTCCTTTGTTGAATTTGTACAATGCATCCAAGAGTGAGCCCCTCCTTTGTCATATTATAATACAAAGCATCCAAGTTGCCCTTGACCCATGCATGGAGGAGGATTATTGGTGAATAAAGAAATATATACATGGTGGGACTAGTGTATGGACTATTCATGGACTTTAGCTCAATGAGCGCATGGTGTTAGAATAATGAGTAAAAATAATAATAAAAATATGGAGGAGTTATGGATATGGAAAGATATTGGAATCATATGATATGGTCCCTCCTTGAATTATTTTGGGTGAAAGAGGAAAAGGTATACAAGTAAATAATATAATAAACGTAACCAATGAGTAGAAATCAATTTTTTGTTTTCACGAGGGTGAGGGTGAAAATGTGGGAGTGATTTGTATAAAGGAAAAATATGAGGTTAGAGTATGTACATATTGGCAAAAAATATAATTATGGTGTAAGAGGATGAAAGAAGGTGTACATAGGTTTAATAAAACACACACCTAAGTAGAAATATTAATATAAAATACCAAAATAATTATAAAAAATCCCTATATTTAGGCCATATATACAATGAAATATTTACACACAAATAGGCCATAAAATAATTTTATTTTTTTTTATTTTTTATTTTTTGGCTCAACTAGCCCAATGACTAGCTAGCTGAGGGTTTTTAAGAAGATATGGGAAAACCCTCCTAACTCACACACGCCTATGTACAGTGAAATGGTAGGGATAGCCATAGCGTTTGGGTGAATTTGGTAGGGTGGAGTAACTTACTATGGCAATTATGGAGAGCTGAAAAATGGCTATCAATATCATGCAGTTTACACAAGAATTGGAAGCTCAGGATGCACATACCACAGGTGCACTGACTTCCTCCCTAGCTCCATCAATGGATATTTTAATGACCCAAGCTAAAGAGGAATCTCTACCTAACATGCAAGTACCAAAAGCTAAAAGAAAGGTATAAACATAAGGTAGAAAAATCTGCTGACCCTAACAGAGCTTGTGTGTCTATGGCCAAACCTCAAAAAAGCAGTAAAAAATGAAATGCCCTAATTTTTCAAGTATATCTTTCAATTTTAAGGGCCTCATAGAACCTTCTAGACCCCTAATAATCAAAAAGTGGATGCATGAATTGTCACTACTCCTTCATTTGTTAAAGGTAATGACCTTGATAATAATCTCAAAAGGCTTGGTTCTGGCTATCAATGGTATATCACTAGTTATAATGCAAGAAGAGGAGGTACTTCTATTGGGATTGCTTGCAAATGGTCTAACCTGATCACCAAAGTACAACAATCTAGAAAATGGATTTTGGGTAGTATTGACCGCCTTCTTAGATCCCATTATCTATTCTTTGGTCGCTTTGTATGCTCCTAATTCCATTATAAATGGAGCTTTCTGTTGGCAAGAACTAATCAATCCTCCTAGAAACATTGTTCTAACAAGAGACTTCAATATGGTTGAACATATTGCAGATAGAGAAAACTCCTAGGTAATAAAAAAGATCATTGGATTGCCACGGTTGAAACCTTAAACTTGATTGATGTATCTAAAGATTCTGGTTTCACTTGGAATAATATACGAGTAGGTTCATGCTACAGATTTGCTAGCTAGACTAGACATGATGTATATGTCTGCGAATGTGTTCCAGGATCATTGACTGGTAAAGTGCAAGATTAAGTCATCCATTTTACTTCATGATCATAAACCAGTGTTGTTTGATTTTTAGAGATCTGAGAATGTTTATAAGGTTTTTGGGTCTCATCTTGATTAGTCTTTGTTTGGTATTGCTAGTTTTTTTTTAAAGGTGCAAAACGTTGTTGGAATGTGTGCGGTCTAGCTAGAAGGGTGCAAAACCTCTGGCTATGAGAGTTCGTGATGAGAGTCACAAACACTTTAAGAAAAAGAGTTTATGGAAAATTATCAACTCTCTTTCTAAAGATGACTGAAAAACTAAGAGCATTCGTGACAAGACAGTCACAAACCCTCTCCCCTATTATGCTTGAAAATTGCTTATTTGAGTAGACGAGTTCGTGATGAAAGGATTACCAATTCACATCAAATTTTACTTAAAAAGAGCAATTACCAACACTAAAATTTCAGCCATGAAACTTAAATTCTCAGAGAAGCACAACTCTCATTCAAAACCCAAACCTCTTTCATGGAAATATGTAGCCTCGCCCCCAATTACATAGTCGTAACTTCAAACAGTTGAAAGGAATACACGAGCTTCCACCTTAACGAAGACCATTTTCTAATTTTGAAGATATTTAAGAGATTCTAAGTTGAAGCCTACACACCATTTATATAAGGGGAAATTCTAATTCATTCCCTCACAATCTGAGATACAAAATTGCGAAGAGGCGGGACTGCACATAGATTGAGCAACCATGGAAGCAATTGCACAATAGGAGAAAAATGCAGGTTTTTTTAGTAAAGAGAAAACCTCTCTCTCCTCACCATGGAATTTTCAGCTAATGTGTCAATTTTAGGGTCATTTTTTCACTTTGGATCAAAACTAGGTCATTTTTAGCTCATTTTTTACCCAAAAAAGGTCATTTTTAATGTGAAAATTCCCAAACAGTGTAAAACAAATCCTTAAATTTGTGGGATTTCTCACATACGCATATAAAGCATAGATATGTATCACTTTTTATCACTTTTCTGTTTTGGGCCACTTTTAATGCAATTTTATGACGGCACTTGTGAGCTGCTATTTTCGGCACTTTTTACCCGCATCAACCTTTGTAGGCAAGATGAGTGTGCCACTATCAAACGCATGGAGTATGTACATTATCAAATCAAATTAAGCATCTTGTCAAGTGGGAAAGCACACAAAGGTGTCACATCAAGGACCACGACTCCCTGGATAGGTATGTACATGATAGCGATCGCAGCTGCTTCAACATATATCACAATATGTACATTATAGCTTTTCATTCCATGCATCTGGAAGTGTGAAAACTGAGGTGGATGTTTTTATTTCACACTATATATGTACGTGAGACAACACGACATCCACCCCCTCTGTACTTGCACATCCCCTGGTATGTGCCACAACAACATTTGTTAAGCATCCATTTATGGTCAAACAACATATCTTCACATTCATCCTCAGTTTTCATATAGCCTGATCCATCATCCTCTTCACTTGGTTGTGCATCAAATGGATCAGTATCCCCTCTTCTTTGAATAATTTAAATCTTTTTCCTACAATGGGAATTTTCATTTTTGTCCCATCCAATTCACGCAAGGTATAAGTCGCATTTCCATCCACATGTTTGAAAATGTAAGAACCAAACCATCTCTCTGCAAGATTCCTTATTGTAGAGTGCTGGTTATTAAGGCTACTGTCATACACCAACACCCAATCGCCCTCTCTTCAATGGCTTTTGGTCTGAGCCTATGTCTCTTGTCAAATCTGTGTTTGTTTTTCAACCTTGCATCCTTTAGGCGAGCTTTTGCAAGCTCAATGTCTTCAGGACTTCTTTCTAATTTTTGTATGTGCAATGCAAGAAGGCCTTCTCTACTCATTCAATCTTCCTTTGGCAATACATTCCATGTAAGAACTACATCTTCAATTGGCATCACAAGTTTTTGACCATATATCAATTCAATAGGCATATAGCTAGTGATTGAACTATGTGTCGTACAGTCAACCCACAATGCAAATGATAGTAACCTTGGACACTCTCCAAGCTTACTTACACAAGACTTAGCTTAAGCTTTGATTACTGGAGGATGTCCTTTTGCACTTTTTCCATTTTCCTCTAGGTTATAAGTACATGTTAAAGCCAGTTTGATGCCCATCCTAGAGAAGATTTCCCTCGCTTCATCAGCATTTAATTCTCCTCTATATGTAGTTATCTTTTCCACACATCCATAGAGACAGATCACATCTTCAATAATGAATTTACATACAGCTTGTGTATTCTTTGTCATTAATGGACGCCCTTCAACTTGATTAGATAAATCTTCTCTTGGAAGCACCAAATGCCTCATTTGCCAAAGTCCCAAAGGCATTGTGACCAAGTCGACAACCCATTTGTAATGTATGGCCCATGTATAAGTAGGATGTAGTCCATCACGATGCCGTACATTTGAATACATTTGTCACATCACACAAGACTCCACAAACTCAGCCACATCCTTATACATCTCTTTCCACCAATACCTTTCTTTTACATTGGCAAAAGTCTTTTAGTGGCCCCCTCCTTTGTTGAATTTGTACAATGCATCCAAGAGTGAGCCCCTCCTTTGTCATATTATAATACAAAGCATCCAAGTTGCCCTTGACCCATGCATGGAGGAGGATTATTGGTGAATAAAGAAATATATACATGGTGGGACTAGTGTATGGACTATTCATGGACTTTAGCTCAATGAGCACATGGTGTTAGAATAATGAGTAAAAATAATAATAAAAATATGGAGGAGTTATGGATATTGAAAGATATTGGAATCATATGATATGGTCCCTCCTTGAATTATTTTGGGTGAAAGAGGAAAAGGTATGCAAGTAAATAATATAATAAACGTAACCAATGAGTAGAAATCAATTTTTTGTTTTCACGAGGGTGAGGGTGAAAATGTGGGAGTGATTTGTATAAAGGAAAAATATGAGGTTAGAGTATGTACATATTGGCAAAAAATATAATTATGGTGTAAGAGGATGAAAGAAGGTGTACATAGGTTTAATAAAACACACACCTAAGTAGAAATATTAATATAAAATACCAAAATAATTATAAAAAATCGCTATATTTAGGCCATATATACAATGAAATATTTACACACAAAGAGGCCATAATATACTTTTATTTTTTTATTTTTTTTTATTTTTGTGGCTCAACTAGCTTAGTGACTAGCTAGCTGAGGGTTTTTAAGAAGATATGGGAAAACCCCCCTAACTCACACACGCCTATGTAAAGTGAAATGGTAGGGATAGCCATAGCGTTTGGGTGAATTTGGTAGGGTGGAGTAACTTACTATGGCAATTATGGAGAGCTGAAAAACGGTTATCAACACATACTCTCTCCTCCACTGCAATTTTTTTGAGGTATTTCCATACTTGGAGATGGAAAATTTAGGATGGATGGGATTGGTTGGTAATTTGGGCAATGGGGATAAATTAGGGGATGGCTTAGGTAATAGGGGTATTAAGGGAGAGCTTATACATGGGGTAGTTTGAGCAAGAGGAGAAATTGAAGAGAGAGGTGCAAAGAGGATAACTAGGGGCTTTCATGAAAACGGAGCCAATTGGGAAGGAGAAGGCTTTTTAACATTGGTATCAAATGAAAACTTACAAGGTTTGGAAGGCACCTTAGAGGTTGGAGGGAGAGAGATTCTAGATTTTTTAAAGAATGATGACAACTTTTATCCAAATATGTCTTGGCCTTTATACCTAAAGGTGGTGGTTTGGAAATTCTTAAGAAGGGGATATTCTCTTTATCTTGAGGGAACTTTGATGGGGTGGAAAGAAGCTTGCTCATTTGGATTGTGACCTTATGTTGGACGAGCTCGCCAACCATTTCTTCTTTGGGGATGGCTTCTTCTTATTCCAAAAGAGCTTGTTGCCATCACTTCCTAGCCTTGTGCGCTTCCATTTCCAAAGAAGAGGCTAGGTGACTTTGATCAAATTCTGGGTGTTGGCATGAAAATTGTGGAGAGAAAATTGCTTCCGAACAAATAGTTGGTTGTTCCAAGTGGAGGGAAACACCCTCGGAAATGTGATGTTCAAGAGCTTGCTCATGAGGTCCGTAAGCCTTTGGTCCACACAATCATCATAGGAGTCAAAATCCTTTTGGAGATTCTCAATAAGGAGGGTTTGGGCTTGAATGTAAACATTGGTGCAATCTAATTGATATTGAATGTCAAGGGCTACAAGCTTGGATTGGAGAAAGGCTTGTGTATCAATGTCATCCAACACAAGCCGGGGTGGTTTCATATATGGACTTCATGGAGCTTTTTGATTAGCCCAAAGACTTTGGAGGCGCAAAAGGAGGGATTTGTCTTTGCTAAGGTTCAAATTAAGAGTTTTAAACTCTTCTAAAGAGTGGCCAATAATTATTTCAAACTCGGGTGCTTTCTCTATGGCAGGCATAATAGAGAGAAAGCAAGGAGGGGTAGAAAAGTTCAAGGATAAAGGATGGTACAGGATGGTTGTGGGACAAGGGTAGAGAGTGCTAAAGGAAGATGAAGAGAAGGATCCAAAGGGGGAAGGGAAGGTGAGGGGTGGTTGCAACAAGATTCCTCCTTGAGTAGCAAGCGTGGATGTGCCTTGGTTTTTGAAAGATTTGGCAAGGTTTGTAGGGAATTCAAGGTCTTCCAAGGGAAGATTCATAGTGAGACCTTGTAGCTCTTCCGAGATGAAGATGACCTTCTTAGACTCCGACATTGACAAGGCGGGAGAGTGGGAACAGGATACATCTTTGTTAGAAGCAAACGCTTAGCCAAAGAGGCTGCGATAGTAAAACCCGGTAAGGTGTAGGTAGAGGAAGAGGGGCTGAAAATCATGGATGCAGAGGAAAAAACATGACGACGGCTGCTGGAGGTAGAAGCAGGCACAAATGGTGAGCTGAAAAGAGTGGCAAGCCGACAAAGGAGGGCATTGGGAAACCCAGAAGCTAACGAAGACGGTCTAGCTCCGAGCAGCAGTTCGATACCCATAGAGGACGGATGTAAGGTGATATTCCTGGTTGCGGCTGTCAAGGAATCCATAAGGAAGGACCAATGCTACAAACGAGCACCAAGGAAGGTCCGCCACTTAGCTGGGTAGCTTGAGATTTCAATAGCTTGAAGTTTGGTTCTCTCTGCTTCTAAAACTTGTTGAGCCAGAAGGCAAGCCCGCCACTTAGTTGGGTAGCTTGAGCAAAAAGTAGGTAGGCCGGTAACTGCTTGCTTTTAAACAAGAGAAGGGGAAGATGTCTGTAAAATCGCTGGCGAACGGGAAGTGAAGAGGGAAACCTTGAGCTGGAAAGTAGTTTTCGAACACAAGGGCAGATCTGCCAGCAATAGCAAAGAAACAAGGAAAGCTAGGGTGGCGGCGATGGACAAGTAAAAAAAATTGTATTAAGCTTCAACTATTTGGTGACAACTCAAAGTAGCGTTGTGAGCAGAGTAAGGTGCAGTTTACATGGAGCTTTGATTTGCAACTGATTGCCAATCAGTTGCGAACCAGTTTGGTTCCCATGAGATGTTGCGAGTAAAAAGTTTGCAACTAGTTGCAAACCGATTGCAATGCTGCTCTTAGGGGAGGAGGTGGAGCAAGCTGAAAACCACGGAAAAGAACGAAATTTTGCTCGCTTTTTCAGCTTCGCAGAGGAAAAATACGCCATTTTTCAATGCATTTCCATAATTTTCACTTTTCATGGGAACTGAGTAGTTGTTGGTTGCCAACCGGCAGCCGGTTGCGAGCCATGGTTCCACGTGAACTGGCTCTAAGCTAGAGAAGTGTGAGCAAGGCATTAATGGGCAAGAGAGCCCTAGAAGACTAGGATTCGGGAGTAGCATGAGGGCAAGTAAATCTGAGTAGCAAGGAGCACAAGAAGGACCAAGTGTAGAAACGAAGGAAGTTAAGGGGTAGAAGCAAAGGGAAGTCTCTTTGCGCAATAAAAGACAAAACGCATATATTGAGGCAAACCAGAGAGAGAGAGAGAGAGAGAGAGAGAGAGAGAGAGAGAGAGAGAGAGAGGCCTCGTTCTTTGGTGGTAAGACAGGAAAGTAAGTGCAAGAAAGGTTGAAAAAAATAAACAGACTTCAAAGCCACCTATAATAGACAATTCAAAAGTTCCAAGGAGAAAAAAAATGACCCGAGTGAGAATACAACAACGGCTTTTGTAGAGCTAAAATAAGGGGCACATAAACAGTTTCAAGGTTTATCGAGGATTTGGCGAGGGGAGAGTGTTGCAAAGAAATAAATCGTCAAGTGCGCTCAGAGCAAACACTAATATATAGCGTTGGAAAATATAAAATCCATAGCGAGTGAAGCTTACCCAAAAAAAAAGTTTATTACATGAAAGGGCGAAAACAAATTTGAGGCGGGAGGGGGAGAATTGGGGAGGGGGGGGGGGGGGGGGGAGGAAGAGAAGAGGAGCATTGGCGTGTCATGGCACATACATAATGTGAAATAAAAACATCCAGCTCACTTTCACTATAAGAGGTCATTTAAATTCCGGCGTCACTGGCGGGCATAGGTATATGTGTAGGTATGTATGGAGGGAGAGAAAGTTTTTAAAAATTTTGATTTTCAAATTTTCGACGCCTGTTCTAGCGCCTGTTTTGACGTCAGCACGCATGCACTTTTCGACGCTTTCTCCGGCGCATGTTCCGACACCTATACAGAATTCTGTACCGACGGTACCTACAAAAACAAAACCAGGGGCTCTCTCTGCGCATTTCTCTTCTTCTTGCACCTTTTCTCAAGCTCTCTTCTTCCTTACCTCTTACAGATCTGGTGCGAAACAAGCTATCGGAAGTGCTAATCTTGGCCATAACACTAAGGTGAGATTGTTTTCATGTTTACTTGTAGATTTAGGGTTTAGGGTTTAACTTTGTGTTTGTGTGTGCGTTTTTGCAAGTTCCAGGACATTCACAACATCTTTTATTGCTCCAATAGGAGGAATGTGAGTGCTCGAACCTTTAAATACATATTAAAATTATTTAAATGTATATTAATAAAAGAAAATTTCATGCTTTAAACTTTCAATGCTTTAAAAGAAAATTATGGTTTGTGATGTGGAATTTCATTTTGAATTATGAATTTTTTTTGTTTTGGTTTATGAAAAAATCTTGTTTTTTGAAATTTCGTTTTGAATTATGTCATTTTAGGTTAAGTTTACGTTATACGTTAAGTTAAGTTAGGTTAGGTTAGATTATCTTATACGTTAGGTTCGATTAAGTTTAGGTACGTTGGGTTAGATTAGGTTAGGTTATCTTGTACGTTAGGTTAAGTTAAGTTAAGCTACATTAGGTTAGGTTAAGCTACGTTCGAAAATATAGCAAGCCATAGAGCTTACCCACAGCACATATTAAAAACAACACAATGACGATCCGTTCGTCAATATGGCAAGTCATACAGCTTACCCACAACACATATGCATTGTGGGGAAGCTCTATGGATTTCCGTATTGCCAACGGCTCCCCATTGTGTCGTTTATATGTCCGCGAGCGGTTTTCAAGTCCTAAAATAGCTAAGCAGCCATGAAAATAACACCATGGAGACCTGTTTGGCAATATGGCAAGCCATAGAGCTTTCCCACAATTCATATGCATTGTGGGCAAGCACTATGGCTTGACGTATTGCCAAACTGCTTGCCATTGTGTTTTCTATATGTGTGCAAGCGTTTTTCAAATCCTAAAATAGCGAAGCGGCCCTAAAAGCAACACAATTGAAAGCTTTTGGCAATACGGCAAGCCATAGATCTTGCTTACAATGCATATGCATTGTGGGCAAGTTTTATGGCTTGCCGTATTGCCAAACGGATCTCCATTGTGTTGTCTATATGTTTGCGAGCGATTTTCAAGCGCTAAAATTGCCTCGTGTCCCTGAAAACAACACAATGGCGATCCGTTTGGCAATACGGCAAGCCATAAAACTTTCCCACAAGGCATATGCATTGAGGGCAAGCTCCATGGCTTGCCGTATTGCCAACAACTTACCATTGTGTTGTTTTTATGTCCGCAAGTGGTTTTCAAGCCCTAAAATAGCTAAGCAGCCCTAAAAACAACACAATGGCAAGCTGTTTGGTAATACGAAAAGCCATAGAGTTTTCCCACAATGCATATTCATTGTGTGCAAGCTCTATGGTTTGCCCTATTACAAAAAGGCTAGCCATTGTGTTGTCTATATATCCGCGAGCAAGTTTCAAGCTTTAAAATTGCCTCACAATCCACAATGCATATGGCTTGCTGTATTGCCAACGGCTTGCTGTTGTGTTGTCTATATGTTTGCGTGCTACAGCCAGAAGCGTACGTAGAGCGCCCTGCAAAATACTCAAAATAGCGCATAGCAAGACATAAATGAATAAATCTACTTACTTGTCGACTCACACAAATTCATAATCTAGCACAATACGAACAGAGAGAGACAGAGAGCGAGAGAGATTGAGAGAGAACGTGCAGGTGCACCTCCTAAAGCGGAGTGGTACGTCGGCATGGCGAAAGAGAAGAGAGGAGAGATGAGAAGAGCAACGCAGACACTGGGGGCAATCTCCCCCGTGCAAGAGTGACCATTTCCCTCTTGCACGTATTTAATTTATAGATTCTTGAATGGTCAAAGTGAGTACAAATGGTCGGCCGGTCATAAATGGCCAAAGCTCAAAAAGAGCACTTGAATAATCAAATATAATATCCTTTTGCAATAGCTTATCTCGGTCAAGCCTTTTCCACCTGTCAGTTGCAATAAATGTCAATTCCATAACATACCTCTCCGTTGGAAAGCAACTGTCCTTAGTTGCGAAGATAAAAATCTGCTAACAATACTTGTCAAAAACAATGATTAGAAATCTGTATCAAATAGTAAAAGAAAAAATACATTAAATTAGACAATATTGCTTATGCCTGCCGTCATCCACATACTACCTATTCTAGTGTCCCATACCACTAGAATAAGCGGTATATGTCATACCCTGATGAATCAGGATATCATTGGTCACGCTCATCATCAATCTCATAATGTCAAGTCTCATCATATAAACACTGCCATGATAAAGTAATCATCAAATAACAAATCCCAAACCAATTCCAATTCCACAATATAAGTCCAAATCCAAATTACTATCATTATGTACCTAGGTAACAAAATCATGCCAGTTACAGTGGTGGCCAGCCACTGCAGCATGATTTTGTGATCAGTGTTGCCTAAATCGGCGAATCTACACCAATAAGATGTGCTGCCTAAATCGGTGAATCTACACTAATGCTGCCTAAATCGGTGAATCTACCTTTGGTATAAGTTTTTAAAATATCATGAATCTGCAATTTATCAATGTGCTGCCTAAATCGACGGATCTGCACCAAGATGAGTATCTACACACTGCCTAGATAGGCGAATCTATGTGTGCGTGACCAATGTACTAGGCAAGACATAAACGAAAAAAAATATTTACTATGTTGTTGACAACACAGTGTAGTATATCAAAGCACTTACAAATTGTTGTGCACTATCTCAGAGTACTGTAGCTCACATGAGGAGTTGCAGAGCTTATTGACAAAGAATCTCAACAAAATTATCTCACAAAAATTCCTTTGAATTCAATTAGAAGGGCATAATCTTTGTAGTGTTTGAGTATGTAGCTTAAATACAATGTAGAGACAAATACAATGCAGAGAAAAGAGGAGTGACGTATTCGAGGTATATACCAGCAGGCTACTTAATTTTGTGTGTCGAGGAGTTGTGTTGTCTCTTGGAATGGTATCACTAAACATAACTAGGAGCTTGGCACAATCTTGTATGACAGAGTTAGTATAATCAAGCAGGAGATAGTCAGGTTTAGGTGAGGATAGATATTGGATCGATAACAGAGTAGAGGGTATTATAAAACTTGATAAAATACAGTGAGATGATTGGTTCAAAAGCCGTAGAAATGAATTTACAAAATAAAATTAAAAGATGACTTATCTGATGTCCTTGCATTATGGTCTGCATCGGTTTTTGTGAATCCTTCAATGAGTTAGAGAAATGTAACAAAAACAAGTGAAGATTATGATAAAAATCATTTGATTAAAGTCAAGCAAGACAAATAATTTTAATTTCCTATCAATTACGATAAACCGAATAAAGGTATGGGGTTTTAGCAGTGCTACTGTACATTAAATAATGACCCATTCGAAGAGGAGAGAAACCCATAAAATCTTCTCAATTTGGTAAGTCCTACAAATTTCAAGTCCCTAATGAGGAATGCAGGACATTTGACAACCACGGTCAACAGAAGGAATCGCAAAAAGAACATGCAATATAGCCATGTCACAGTTAGATGAAGTTGCGAAAAGGGGTCACCGAGCAAGCGGTCAGTAGTAGTATGATTATGAATTGCAAAGGTTAAATACTCTGCTACGTACCCAAAATCATGCAAGTCTTTCCATAAATATCTAAAGATTGGAAGTAAAATTAAATGTCTGCAAATAGTGTAATAGAATCCACTGAGGATATTAGAGTTATATAAACCTAAGTCTTATTATCACTCGATGAAGCTTGATTGTGGTCGTCTCTAGCATATCATTTCGTAGTTGTGTTCCAAATACTTTCTGCCTTAATTAGTGTTGTTACCCACTACAACTTTGTACCATTCGTCAATATCTAGTCACATTGTAATTGTCAATGGGGCATATCGTCAATGTAATTCTGAGGGGGGAGGGGGGGGGAGCGGGCTCTTTTGTAGAGGTGTCAGATGCAGCAGACGAGGGGGAAAGAGAGAGAAATGAAATGAAATAGAATGTTACATTAAATGCCTTCAAAGGCCAAAATTATATTGTGAGTCAAAATTGATGCAATCAATGTGAATCTAATCCAGTGTGATCTGTGTACTAAAAATAAGATAAGATAAAATGAAAGACTAAAATTAAAACCCTAAAAAAACATCATACTAAAATTGTCAGCATCATTGTTGATGACCGAGGATACATGGCATCGGCGTTGTGTGAGAAAGTAGTGCATTGCTCGCTGAAGAACGTCAACAATGGGCGCCTCTGTAAGCAGCGATACTGATACCACTGCTATAGCCGGAAGCGTAGAGCACCCTGCAAAATACTCAAAATAGCGCATAGCAAGACATAAATGAATAAATCTACGTACCTGTCGACTCGCACAAATCCATAATTTAGCACAATACGAACAGAGAGAGACAGAGAGAGATTGAGAGAGCACGTGCAGGTGCGCCTCCTCAAGCGGAGTGCTATGCCGGCACGGCGAGACAGAACAGAGAAGAGATGAGGAGAGCAATGCAGATACTAGGTGCAATCTCCCCCCGTGCAAGAGTGACCATTTCCCTCTTGCACGTATTTAGTTTTATAGATTCTTGAATGGTCAAAGTGAGTACAAACTGGACGGCTGGTCATAAATGGCCAATGCTCATAAAGAGCACTTGAATAATCAAATATAATATCCTTTTGCAATAGCTTAGCTCGATCAAGGCTTTTCCACCTGTCAGCTGCAATAAATGTCAATTCCATAACATTGCGAGCGATTTTCAAGCGCTAAAATTGCCTCGTGTCCCTAAAACCAACACAATGGCGATTCGTTTGGCAATATGGAAAGCCATAAATCTTGCCCACAAGGCATATGCATTGTGGGCAAGCTCTATGGCTTATCATATTGCTAACGGCTCGCCATTGTGTTGTCTATATGTTTGCGAGCGATTTTCAAGCCCTAAAATCGCTTCACAACCCTAAAAACAACACACTGGTGAGCCATTTGCCAAATTGGCCGCCATATAGCTTGCCGACATCGCATATGCATTGTGGGCAAGACGTGTGGCTTGCCGTTTTGCCAAATGCCTCACCATTGTGTTGTTTTTATGTTAGATTAGGTTAGGTTAGGTTAGGACGTTTAGGTTATAGATTAGGTGAGATTATAGGTTAGGTTAGAGCTAGCGACAAATTAATAGTAGAAAAAATGCAAACGGACTTTAAAGATGACTCATGTACTTCTAAAAATGCAAACGAACTTCGATTAGGTTAGGTTACATTAAGTTAGGTTAGGTTTAGGTTAAAGGTTAGGTTAGAGCTAGCGACAAATTAATAGTAGAAAAAATGCAATCAGACTTCAAAAGTGGACACAGACTTCAAGAACCTTAATATATAGTCATTGACCAATAAAGACAAGATTATTACTCTGTGGTTCTAATCTCCGTGCACCTCTAGACCGAGGTGTGCGGGGATCGGGCCTGGCTAGAGAATGTGAGGTTGTTAGAGCTAGCAGCAAATAGTTGAAAAAATGCAATCAGACTTCCAAAGTGCACACAGCCTTCAAGAACTTTAATATATAGTCATTGAACAATAAAGACGAGATTATAAACCTGTGGTCGTAATCTCCGTGCACCTCTAGACCGAGGTGTATGTGGATCGGGCCTGGCTAGAGAATGTGAGATTGTCATGTATTTTCATGTGCTTAGTAGTGTGTAGTTATAACAATTAGAGTGTTTTAATTATTTGTTGCATCATTGGTAGATAAAGTATGGAAAATAGGATGGCGTGTCCTTGTGCACATTGCAAGCATCAGATCTTTCGAAAACAAAAAATCTGCGACCAACGCATACGTAATCACGGTCTCTTTCCGATAGAGCAACTACAAGACCTGCATTATTGATCTCATAGTCTAGAGATTGAAGGTCAAACTCCGCAAGTAGATATTGCTCCAACTTCATCCCAGAGAAGATGATTTTCAAACGAGCAGCCATCGATTGAGTCCTCCCAACTAATACCTGATGCGGCATTTCAAGAAGGAGAGATAGAGCAAATGTTGGACACGTTCTTTGACATGGATTCCAACATAGAAGGCGACAACATTTAACGTAGTACTATTGACCAAACTATGCAATGACCGGATTTTGCCAAGAAAGCTCGAAATTTACGCCTCGGCCTGGCTATGGATGGCATAAATCCATTTGGTAAGAGGTCAACATCTTAGAGTGTATGGCCTGTTGTCATCGTCAACTACAACATTCCCCCGTGGTTGACTACCAAGAAGGGGCACCTATTTCTAAGCTTGATTGTGCCAGGGTGGTATAAAGTGAAGAATATGGATGTGTATCTTCGTCCACTATTGGAAGAGCTACAACAATTGTGGATTGGCATAGAAGTGGTGGATATGAGCCGACACACTAGTCGACACAATGCTTTGATCGGAGGCATTGTAATGTGGAGCATGCATGACTATCCCGGACTAGCAGAACGCTTAGGTGATTTATCCTCATACTCAAAATCAAACACTATAAATCTTGGTTTTTCTCAAGCTTATCAATTGTCATGTGTATACATGCAGGGCTTCAAACAAGCAAATACAGAGCATGTGTCACATGTGGACCTAGACATAATGCACGTCGGGCGCCCTCACTGAAGAAGGAAATCTACGAAGGTTTTTGATCACATAGTTGATGAGGTGAAAATAGTTGGCACTGTACATACCAGATGGATGTTCTTTTCAGAACGTTTCATGAAAACACTCAAGGGATATGTGCGCGAGAAGGCACATCCAGAGGGTAACATGGCAGAAGGCTGGCTGGTATCAAAGTCCCTAGTTTACATAAGAGAGTGGCTAGAGGGATTTAATAAAGCCCAAGACACGCTATGGAAAACCATAAATGATGAGCGCATATCTGCGATTGTCATATGCAATCTCAGTGTTGATAAGAAGATGACAAAAGATCTAGAGGCTAATGTCAATCGATTTTTCATGCTTCGCAATCCAATGATGCAAAAGTGAATTTCACAATAGGAGGATGCAAAGCAAGAGCAACAAAGGGCACGAATTGAGTGGAGACGGGGAAGACGACCACCGATGCATTATCTAGCGGGTTTGGAAAGCCTACTAACATTCATGAGTTTAAGATGGTTGCACAACCAATTGAAAAGCGCACAATAGTGCGGTAAAGAAGTGTCTGAGGAAGAGTGGGAGTACTCTCAAGGTTGCACGACCAAGGTAAGTTTTCAATGTACGACACGTGGCTTTCTAGATGTTTGAAAGGCCACTCATAATCTTTGTTCGTTGTAGTATAAGTCATACACAGCAGCATGGTGTAAAGGTCGACATTTTAGGGTGGAACGGATCGACAAAAAGCGTTTAACTCAAGATTGTGGAATCATGGCAAAATTTGAACAGTCTAGTCGACAACCGTCCTCTGATGCAGATCCTGTGGTGGTAGAACTCACTTACTTTGGCACGCTACAAGATATTTTGAGGATCGATTATAGAGGATTTTTTGTCGACTTGTTCGACGTGCAATGGTTCAAGATAATCATGGAGGGTCGCAACGCTACTGTGCGTAGAAGAGAGTCTGGTTTTCTTGAGGTGGATTACACTAAGAAATGGACTGACCTAAGAGACACTTTCGTACTACCCGAGCATTGTGAACAAGTAAGTATGTAAATAGTTAACATCCCATTTTAGAATTTATGTGCTTGGAAGCTCTCTAGTAAGTTATGTGGCTCTGGCAGGTGATATTTCATCCTACAAAGTTTGCATCAAACTGGTGGTACGTCATAGAGGTATCCCCTCGTAGTGCACGGACGTATGAAGGCTACCATGTGCCAATCACAGTGGCATCAATGGAGGAGATCGTAGAAGATGCTCAGTCAGAAGCCACTGAGGTGGTGCAAGAGAAACATCAAGCTACTACTCTCTATGGGGTGCATGTAGAGGATCTACAAAATGAAATGGAGGACATCTCTTTAAACGGAGATCTCTATATAGATATAGGAAGTTATGCTGTGCTATGCGAGGATGAGAGAGAGACCTCTTAAAGCCATAAATATTGTATTTGAACAGTTTTGCTCCGTTTTGTAAAAACTCTGGCTCTCTAAGTACCTTCCATGTTGTATAACGCTCTTTTGATTTTGCGCTCACATCCTGGGCAATCCATGGCCACATGCAGCTCCACATGGTTTTTCGACTGCAAGATTTGATTGGGTGCGTGCTCTCTCTTTTGATTTAAAATTCTGAGTTATTGACTTGCCTCTTCCATCACTCAAGTTGAATAGAAGAAGATTTTGTTGCTGCCAGCCTTTGAACATTCCAAAGCTACAAGCACCTTCAAGTTCTACGTCAAAAAAGAAAGAGATAGTTGGGATTCTTGTAGGATTCTCCCTTTTGAACAATTTTGCTCCGTTTTATAATATATATTATGTTCACGTGGCTTTTTGTCCATTTCTATTTATATGCGTCATTGCGTCATTGTATTTAATGGTCTTTGCATCCACTCCAAATACGTATGCTCTAGGTATGTTCTCACAAGCAGGGACAACGAGCACTACGCTCCGGGTGCGATGGAGACTGAAGATGCAATTGCGAAGGGAGTGATCTGTCTCTGCTTATAGATGCAGCTTGTCTCACCGCTAGATCTAATTGATCGGGTGAAAGAGACTCTAAGAAGCACTACTACTACTTACTTAGCATCTCTTTCACTCGATCAACTAGATTTAGTGGTGAAAGAGACGCTAAGAAGCACTACTATTGCTTCTTAGTGTCTCTTTAACACAATCAACTAGATTTAGTGATGGGGCAAGCAACATCTATGAGCAGATACAGACTTCCTTCGCGATTGCAGCTTCATTCTCCATCGCACCCGGAGCGCAATGCTTTTACAAATTCACCTTCATTCAATGAAAACTCTCTACATAGGAATCCCTCTTCCTCTCTCTCTCTCTCTCTCTCTCTCTCTCTCTCTATCTATCTATCTATCTATCTATCTATCTATCTACTTGTCCATGTTTTCTACTCCATTCATTCAATATTAAGTTTAAATGTTCGTGTGTTTAATGCATGTATGGATGATGAGGAGTTTCTTTCTTCTTTGTCACCCCACGGAGACAGTGGTACGTGGAGCATTATCGCTCTGGCGCACCATCATGCGTTCCTACTCCAGCCGTATCTCCCTCCGTTTCGGTTGTAGTATAAGTCATACACAGCAGCATGGTGTAAAGGTCGAAATTTTAGGCCTAAACAGAGAGCTCTATATAGACATAGGGAGTTATGCTGTGCTATGCGAGGATGAGAGAGAGATCTCTTAAAGCCATAAACGTTGTATTTGAACAATTTTTCTCCTGTTTTTAATATATTTTGTATTCATGTGGCTTTTTGTCCATTCTTTTCTATATGCTTTACTTGAGAAATTTAAATTTTATTTAATTATCATCGCTACCACTCCAAGCCAAAGGAGGTCCTCAAAAAAGGGAAGACAGATCTTGCTCTTCTAACGAAGAAGCAAGAAGCGTGCATCGCTACTTGCTAAGGTTTAATTTGAAGCCAACTTGAACTCCTCATCGCAGGAATCCCTTCCCCTTTATGAGTCCTCTCTCTCTCTCTCTCTCTCTCTCTCTCTCTTTCTACACGAGAACCCCTCTCCCTTTATGAGTCCTCTCTCTCTCTCTCTCTCTCTCTCTCTCTCTCTCTCTCTCTCTCTCTCTCTCTCTCTCTCCAGGAATCCCTCCCCTATTATCTATAGTATAGATTATAACTTGTCCATATTTTCTTCTCTGTTCAATATTAAGATTAAATATTTGTGTGTTTAATGAAGGTATGGATAATGATGAGTTTCTTTCTTCTTTGTCACCCCAGTAAAGAAGGTGGTACGAGGAGCATCATCGCTCTGGAGCACCATCATGTTGTTCCACTCCCTCAGTGTCTCCCTCTGTTTTGGAGCATTCAACATGCTCCAAGACTTCGGTGTTGACGAGACGATCTGCACACTCATCTAGGCATCGATGCTCTAGTGTTGATGATGGTTGTTGTGGGGATGCCGTCGCTGATGCCTCCACACCTCCTCGTGTTCAACGAGGCTCCTTGTTTTCCCTTCTTTGCCCACCCTCACACCAGCCCACAGCATCGCCATCTACGCCAGGTTTTGCGCGGCTATTGGCCGTTCTTGGCTACACACCACTAGCTACTCCTCCGGGAGTCACCCTAGTGGACACTCCTCACTTCAGGGCCCAGACTCTAGTGGAGACACTTGGGATCCATATCCCCATCGAGACGCCACAAAGACACCATTCGAGACCCTTGCTACCGAGACATCCATGTTCACGCGTCACAGGTGACACGACTTACTGTACTCGGTCGACATCAACGGCGACATCATCTTGGATGACGAAGGCAAGAAGGTGATCTCGCGCATGCACAGTCTCTGCTCTCAGGTTTTTTGACACTACATACTAAACACCTGGAGTGAAGTGACAAATGTATTAATAGACAGAGTTATTAGCATGCTACATGACGAGTTTGTGTCAAATCGGGATGAGCGCTTCAAAATCAAGACCTGATGAAGGTTCGAATGCGCGAATACTTCAAGCACAAGTGTTCTGAAGTACAAAAAACAATAAAGCATGGGTGGAGTATACCAGATTGACTGGCCAAAGAAGATTGGAAGAATGTAAAGCGAGCAACACGCGAGAATCCTGACAAGTGGAATCAACAAAACCTGGGGAGGTCACCTAATAAAAATGTAACATATCACGTGAGTTCAACAAAAGGGTATTTAAAGTTCTTGAAAGTTACATAAATATAGATACAGAAGGTCATTATTATTTCAAATTTGTAAAAAACTTACAGATTTTAAAAGAAAAAGTTACATTATATTCCTAACGGAATTCAGAGATAAGGGGTTTTACAAACATGTCTTAAACGCATGTGATATGGTAGTTTTACACGTAGTGAACCACCCGAGCAACAAAAGGAGGCAGCAAAAGCGCGAGTAGAGGCAGGGAGCTCGCACCACTTGGGGAGCAGCGGATGGGCATGATTTGAGGCCGATTTTGTAAGTATTTTTGCATTGCCCTTTAGGTTTGGTAGTTACGTTTATTTGTAATTTTAAATTCTAATGTAGTGTATTCTTTGTATGTTTTGCATAGTCATCGATGACAGTACGTGACCCCACACCATACGACCACGAGCATGCGGGCAGAAAGGGCTTAAACGCCCTGATGGACATTCTCAGTTCTCGCGGCGTCATGGTTAGTATTTCACTTTACTCTTTTACATTTGTTGTATTTTAATGATAAGCTAAGAAAATAGATTGTTTTGTAATTATATGTTTATACTTACAGAAAGTCTTATTGTTTTTTTTTTTTGCAGAATCCTACAGATACGCCGCTTGGACGCGATGAGACGTCTGATTAGACGACGTTAGTTTAGCCATAGCTAGATAGCACTAGTTTTCTTTTGTCATAGCATGTATACTGAGGTGATGTGTGTACGTCTTTTTGTAACTATTGAAAACCGATGTATTTTCTCAATAATGACAATTGTGTTGTAACTATTACATTTGCAAAGCTTAACAATCAAGTGATTTGCTTATGATGTGTATAATTTTGTCATTGATTTACTTTCGTCAATTCACTTTCATCCAAATACTTTTGTCAGTTTTGTATCTTTATTCTGCAGTGCATGATGGAGTTAATGGTTATATTGTCTTGTGGGTGACTACTTTGGGTCTATACCTTGCACTTTCTTTCAAAGGTGAATCTGTGCTTATCTTCGATTCATTTAGGTATCTTTATTTTGGAAACATTCAATATGGTTGAATGCCTTGCCACCCCAAAAATATTATTCTCGGGCGTCGCTAGTATAAGCATCTCTATATAAGGTTCTACAACATCACTACCAGCTTCGCTACAGAAGGACTGCTAGCGTTGTTATATAGCGACGTATATAGCGACGTATATAGCGATGCTTATAAAGACTCCTATAACGACTTTCTCATAGCGACGCTTTTAGTGACAATTTGAGCAACGCCGGGGAGTTTAAAAACCCAATGTATTTTCATCGCTCAAAGAATAACAAGTGCACATAACCTCTTTAGTGTTTTAACATTTTTTGAATTTATAAAATGACCTGTTATTTTAAGATTTTCTTCCAAAATTAAATATAAAAACCCCTTACTTTAATGTGTCTATGACCCCTTACGTAAGCTTTTTGCATTTTGAAATCCCTTCTATCAAACTCACGTTATACATTAACATAATTACATAGTGCACTCCCCGACGGGAGGCTACATGTTTCCATGAAAGAGGTTTGGGTTTTGAATGAAATTTGTGCGTCTATGAGAGTTGAAGTTTCATGGATGAAAGTTTAGTCTTCTTAATTTCTCTTTTTAAGTAAAATTGGATGTGAATTGGTGATCCTTTCATCACGAACTCGTCAGAAAACAAGCAATTTCCAAGAATAATAGGGGACATGGTTTGTGACTGTCTTGTCACGAACGCTCTAGTTTTTTAGTCATCTTTAGAAAGAGAGTTGGTGATTTTCCATGAAGTGTTTTTCTTAAATTGTTTGTCTCTCATCACGAATTCTCACAACCAGAGGTTTTGCACGTTCCAAGCTAGACCGCACACATTTCTACATTTCTAATGAACCCGACGCGAAGCAGATAGGGTGGGGTTCAAAAACTTATTTTGAAATATTTAAATACAAATAATTAAAACTATGGATTAGAAAGAGCAACAAGGCATGTGTTTTGATCAAGGCACAATGCAAATGCTTCAAGCATTCACAATGTTTATGCAACAACAATGGGCTATAGAAAGAAGAAAGGTGTCAACAACCAAAGCCTTCAAGCTATTGTGAACAAAATGGACCAATTTGAAGGGAAAGATGTCACAGAGTTTCTTCATGGTTATGTAAAGGAGATGGAGTTACAACGGGTTCTACAGGTGGACATGATTTGTAGTTTTGATCTTGTTGTGGTTCCCGAGATTAGCGACCATGTAAGGGGAATCGGGGAGGAGCAGCATGGAGAAGGTTGGGAGCAATTCAAATTAGTCCTAATGGAGGAATAATTCATGGAGGACTTTGAAATGGTTACAGAAAATAATTTCTTGGAATGGGTTGCAAATCCAAAAAAAGGACTTTCCATCACTGAACTGTTCAGATAGTTTGAGTGGGGCTATGCTCAACTGTCAGGAATAGAGCGAGCTACTTTGGATAGTGAAAAGTACAAATTGTTCCTTCAAGCTGGAGGTCTTGAGCTCCAAAGAAAAGTTAGAGCTACGCCTTGAAGACAAGAATACAGAACAACGTCTAAAGGCTGAATGGAAAGAGGTTGAGGACACAGCTAATAGGAAATGTTGTAGGGACAAGATGGTGGTTAATGGTACTATCTCTACTCCTAGCACATCGGAGATTCCACCAAAGCCTATTGTTGTGAGTCCAAAAGGTGATAATTCAATGCTTGATGAGCTTGTTAAGGGAATCCAAGAAATGAAGTTAAAGGTGACAAGGCTTGAAGAGAAAGACAACCTGTAGGACAAAAATCCCAAAGCAAATAAGGGTTTGTGCACATATGCATATGGTCTGATAGAACAGACCATGGCAGAAGGGATTGTGATAGCTTCAATGATGCCTTGAAAAGATATCTTGTGTTTTTTAATGATAGGAAGAAACATATGTGGGAGATAGGTATGCCATTAGGAACTGACTCTCGAAAAGGGGGTATGCGGAAGTTAGTGGAGGATATGGAGACCAATCATGCTATTTTTATAGTGGAGGCTGTTAAAGTCTACTCATGATGCTTTTGAGGAGATTGGTAGCTTGTGGTCGTATGCAATAGCATCAACAAAAAAAACAGAAGGTAACTAAACAGGTATTACATGAAGCTGGTGATTGCATACACCATACAAAAGGTTGGGATGATCATGTGGACTCTTTATCAGTGCATGTTATCTTGCAAAATGCTATAACAATGAAGAAATTGTGGAAGAGAAGCATAGACGTAAGAATGGAGATGCACATCCTTCTACTTCAAAGAGGGTTACAAGAGCCGGAGGAAGAAAGGATCCAAGACCTTCTTATGAGGCTCCACCACAGGTGCCTCCTCCTCCCGAGATTCCTGTGGAGGAAGCATCTACATGAAAGAAGAAAAAGCAAGAAAGGCCCTGCATACAAACTACAATTTGACATTGAAGCTGCCATAAACTTAAAACAAGTATTGGAGGAAAGATTTGAATAGCAAAGTTGATTTTACCTTGGGTGAAGTTCTTGGCATTTCTAAATGCGAGTTTCATGAAGAAATTATAGATATCACAAAAAGAAAGTGGCAAACAATCACTAAGTCTATTCCTCCACAGTCTGAGGGTGAAGGGGAGTTACTTAAGGCACATGGGAATCTGAGATACATGTCCAAGATAGTGATTGCAATGACAGTGTGGTAGGATGCTATTAGTCTTCTCGAAGAGATGCACATGCTAGATTTGTCGATGATGATGAAGGTGAAGCCTCCTATAAAATCCATTATTCCAAAACGCATTGGGCAAGAGCTACAATAGAAATTTTAGTCAAGAGGTACACATGCTAGATTTGCAGATGATGGTGATGAAGGTGAAGCTTCCTATAAAAGCCATTACTCCAAACGTCATTGGGCAAGAGCTACAATAGAAACTTTAGTCAAGGTGGGTGATCTTGAGGATCCATATGCTTCATTGATAGATCATGGCTCTAAAATCAATATTGTGTCCAGGAGTCTTTACATGAAGAGCAACTGACCGATAGATAAAGCTTCAAATAACTCATCAGGAGATATGTAGTATGGGGATTGTCCAAATGTGATTGGTAATGTAAAAGATGAGCAAAACTTCTTCGTGTAGGAGACATCTACCTATCCTCTTATCCTTGGGTAGACATACATTACAGCCGTTTGCATGGAGACAAAGGTCTTGCATGATGGTTCTAATTATGCCAGGGAAAAGAGAAAAGATGGGAAGTGAACTGTGCAATTTTTGAATGTGTGTGTGAATCACGAGAGGAACCACGATAGTCTTTGTGACTATCCTCTACCAAAAGCAAACAAAGAGCTCAAAGAGTACAGGGAGACAAGGAGTTTTGGCCATATATCATTGTAAAGCAGGATTGCAATGGTACAAGAAGAAAAGGATTCCTGTTTGACCCAAAGGAAGAAGAATCTTTTTCTACAGGTTTCCAAGGATTAACAGAGCATGAGTCAGTATGTTTTATGAAGCTAAAGGATGAAAAGAAGTGCACCACAATATGTATCTAATGTACAGAAATACATGAAGGAACTTGGTTTCATAGAGGAGAGTGAATGCATTTCAGGTTTTTTGAACAAGTTTCTCATGTAGATACTATGCTTGAGCTTGAGGCTATAATGGACTCTAGCATGCAATCTGGAACCCACGTTGTGGAAGTATGCTCTATGAAAATCTATGGTATGATTGAGGTTTTTGAAGATGGTGGCAAAGAAAGTGAGACCAGTGGCCTTACCTTTATCATCAAATTGCAGGAAAAAGCTAGAGCAAGATTCTTTGCAACCAAATCTCAGGGATCCAAAAAGAACTGGACACAAGTTCACGATGGAATCCCTAAAAGAGATAAAAGTTGGTTGTGAGGAGTTTTTAACAGAATAAGAGAAGAAGATTTTTAAAGAAATGATTTCAAGACATAGTAAGGCTTTTTCTTTCCAGCCACATGAGATAGGGTGTGTTGATCCTAATGTTGTTGTACCTATGGTGATCTTCACTATCCCTCATGTACCTTGAAATCTTTGCCCAATTCCGGTTTTGAAAGCACATTTGGCAAAGTTAATAAAACTACTCAATGAAAAGATTAGCATGGGTATTTTGGAGCCTTCTTGTGCACCGTATTCAAATAGGTTGTTCAGTGTGCCTAAGAAGAATGGAGCTTTGTGGTTCATACAAGATATGCAATCTATTACCATCAGGACATTTGGGTACAAGACCAATAGTGGATGAATTTACAAAAGCGTTGATAGGAAAGTCGATTTACTCAATGGGGGTCTCTAGTGAGGGTACGATCAATTTCAATTAGATGTTGAGAGGAGAGATCTGACAACTATGAAAACACCTTTAGGACTGGTAAGGATGTGTACCTTACCTCAAGGAGCAACAAATTCAGTTGCTCATATGATGAATGGGACGAACAAGTTTCTCTGTGGACTTCATACCTCAAATCACAATTAATGCCATTTCTTGATGATGTGCCCATCAAAGGATGTGAAGATCACAAAGATAAAGATGAGGCTATGAATTCAAGGGGGTGCCATAAGTTTGCTACAGACCATATCAAAAACTGTGAGAATATTTTGTCAAGGTTAGAAGAAGCTCATCTTACCCTCTCATGACAAAAATCTGTATTTGGGATTAATGAAGTGTTGATTGTGGGGCATATGTGTGGTCCTTATGGTAGAAGGCCTTGTCCAAAAAAGATGGACGCAATCAAAAACATGAAAGAAACACGCATAAATGTCACCGAAGTTCGAAGATTTCTTGGTGCTTGTGCCTACTTCTTTCATCGCCAAACTTGAAAAAGGGAGACTATGCATGCGAGAAACATGTCATTGTCATAGTGGACACGAGCTCTACAGGGATAGGATGGGCAATAGGGCAAGATGATGACCAAGGAAAAAGGTATGTGGTGAGGTTTGGAGCTAAGGTTTTGAGTTCTCTCCAACGCAATTATGCACAAGTATAAAGGGAACTATGGGGGGTGGTTGCAACATTGAGGTGTGACAAGGAGTACTTGATAGGGGCATCAATGGTTGTGGAAATTAATTGTTTGCCTCTTCTTGGAATGATTGCAGATTGTTCAACCCTTGGCATTGCTATAGCCTACATAAAATCCTTGAATTCCAAGTTCAAGCATATTGCAGGGAAGGACAACCCATTGGCAGATATGCTATCTAGGGCAAGGTATGAAGATGAATAAGACATGATTGTTGAGGGAGATGATGTAGGAACTAATTTTTACACCATTGCTCATGCAAAGAATAATCATGCTTGTTTTGTGTCTTCACTTGAAAGTTTATGGACAGGAGATCGAGGTTTATGCGCAACATTTGCCAATGTAAAAGAAAGGTATTGGTGGAAAGAGATGTATCAGGATGTGGCTGAGTTTGTGGAGTTTTTTGTGATGAGACAAATGTATTCAAATGTACGGCATCGTGATGGACTACATCCTACTTATCCATGGGCCATACATTACAAATGGGTTGTCGACTTGGTCACAATGCCTTTGGGACTTTGGCAAATGAGTCATTTGGTGCTTGCAAGAGAAGATTTATCGAATCAAGTTGAAGGGCATGCATTAATGACAAAGAATACACAAGCTGTATGTAAATTCATTATTGAAGATGTGATCTGTCTCTATGGATGTGTGGGAAAGATAACTACATATAGAGGAGAACTCAATGCTGATGAAGCAAGGGAATTCTTCTCTAGGATGGGCATCAAACTGGCTTTAACATGTACTTATAACCCAGAGGAAAATGGCAAAAGTGAAAGAGGACATCCTCCAGTAATCAAAGCTTAATTCGCTAAGTCTTGTGAAAGTAAGCTTGGAGAGTGTCCAAGGTTACTGTCATTTGCATTGTGGGTTGACAGTACGACACATAATTCAAT
The DNA here is from genome assembly GCF_014529385.1 of Adiantum capillus-veneris. Lineage (NCBI taxonomy): Eukaryota > Viridiplantae > Streptophyta > Polypodiopsida > Polypodiales > Pteridaceae > Adiantum > Adiantum capillus-veneris. Next base: position 30,825,384 of record NC_140951.1, read on the forward strand.
CACTAGCTATATGCCTATTGAATTGATGTATGGTCAAAAACATGTGATGCCAATTGAAGATGTAGTTCTTACATGGAATGTATTGCCAAGGAAAGATGGAATGAGTAGAGAAGGCCTTCTTGCATTGCACATACAAAAATTAGAAAGAAGGCCTGAAGACATTGAGCTTGCAAAAGCTCGCCTAAAGGACACAAGGTTGAAAAACAACGACAGATTTGACAAGAGACACGGGCTCAGACCAAAAGCCATTGAAGAGGGCTATTGGGTGTTGATGTATGACAGTAGCCTTAATAACCAGCACTCTACAATAAGGAATCTTGCAAAGAGATGGTTTGGTTCTTATGTTTTTAAACATGTGCATGGAAATGCGACTTATACCTTGCGTGAATTGGATGGGACAAAAATGAAAATTCCCATTGTAGGAAAAAGAATTAAATTATTCAAAGAAGAGGGGATGCTCATCCATTTGATGCACAACCAAGTGAAGAGGATGATGGATCAGGCTATATGAAAACTGAGGATGAATGTAAAGATATGGTGTTTGACCATAAATGGATGCTTAACAAATGCTATTGTGGCACATATCGGAGGATGTGCATGTACAGAGGGGGTGGATGTCGTGTCTTCTCACGTACATAGTGTGAAATAAAAACATCCACCTCACTTTTCACACTTCCAGATGCATGGAATGAAAAGCTATAATGTATATGTTGTGATATATGTTGAAGCGGCTACTGCGATCGCTATCATGTGCATACCTATCCGGGGAGTCGTGGTCCTCGATGTGACGCCTTTGTGTGCTTTCCCACTTGACAAGATGCTTAATTTGATTTGATAATGTACATACTCCATGTGTTTGATAGTGGCACACTCATCTTGCCTACAAAGGTTGATGCGGGTAAAAAGTGCCGAAAATAGCAGCTCACAAGTGCCGTCATAAAATAGCATTAGAAGTGGCCCAAAATAGAAAAGTGATTCATATCTATGCTTTATATGCATATGTGAAAAATCCCACAAATTTAAGGATTTGTTTTACACTGTTTGGGAATTTTCACATTAAAGATGACCTTTTTTGGTGAAAAAATGAGCTAAAAATGACCTAGTTTTGGTCCAAAGTGAAAAAAAGGCCCTAAAGTTGACACATTAGCTGCAAATTCCATGGTGAGGAGAGAGAGGTTTGCTTTTTACTAAAAAAACCTGCATTTTTCTCCTATTCTGCAATTGCTTCCGTGGCTGCTCAATCTATGTGCAGTCCCGCCTCTTCGCAATCTTGTATCTGAGCTTGTGAGGGAGTGAATTAGAATTTCCCCTTATATAAATGGTGTGTAGGCTTCAACTTAGAAGCTCTTAAATCTCTGCAAAATTAGAAAATGGTCTTCGTTAAGGTGGAAGCTCATGTATTCATTTCAACTGTTTGAAGTTACGACTATGTAATTGGGGGCGAGGCTACATGTTTCCATGAAAGAGGTTTGGGTTTTGAATGAAAGTTGTGCTTCTATGAGAGTTTAAGTTTCATGGCTGAAAGTTTAGTGTTGGTAATTTCTCTTTTTAAGTAAATTGGATGTGAATTGGTAATCCTTTCATCATGAACTCGTCTACTAAAATAAGCAATTTTCAAGCATAATAGGGGAGAGGGTTTGTGACTGTCTTGTCACGAATGCTCTTAGTTTTTCAGTCATCTTTAGAAAGAGAGTTGATAATTTTCCATAAACTCTTTTTCTTAAAGTGTTTGTGACTCTCATCACGAACTCTCACAGGCAGAGGTTTTGCACCCTTCTAGCTAGACCGCACACATTCCAACAACGTTTTGCACCTTTTTAAAAAAAACTAGCAATACCAAACAAAGACTAATCAAGATGAGACCCACCAACCTTATAAAATTCTCAAATCTCAAAAAATCAAACAACACTAGTTTATGATGAGAAAGTAAAATGGATGACTTAATCTTGCACTTTACCAGTCAATGATCCTGCAACACATTCGTAGACATATACATCATGTCTAGTCTAGCAAATCTGTAGCATGAACCTACTCGTATATTATTCCAAGTGAAACCAGAATCTTTAGATACATCAATCAAGTTTAAGGTTTCAACCGTGGCAGTCCAATGATCTTTTTTATTACCTAGGAGTTTTCTCTGTCTGCAACATGTTCAACCATATTGAAGTCTCTTATTAGAACAATGTTTCTAGGAGGATTGATTAGTTCTTGCCAATAGAAGGCTCCATTTATAATGGATTAGGAGCATACAAAGCGACCAGAGAATAGATAATGGGATCTAAGAAGGCCGTCAATACTACCCAAAATTCTTTTTCCAAATTGTTGTACTTTGGTGATCAGGTTAGACCATTTGCAAGAAATCCCAATAGCAGTACCTCCTCTTCTTGCATTATAACTAGTGATATACCATTGATAGCCAAAACCAAGCCTTTTGAGATTATTATCAAGGTCATTACCTTTAACAAATCAAGGATTAGTGACAATTCATGCATCCATTTTTTGATTATTAGGGGTCTAGAAGGGTCTATAAGGCCCTTACAATTGAAAGATATACTTGACAAATTAGGGCATTTCATTTTTTACTTCTTTTTTGAGGTTTGGCCATAGACACACAAGCTCTGTTATGGTCAGTAGATTTTTCTACCTTATTTTTTTACCTTTCTTTTAGCTTTTGGTACTTGCATGTTAGGTAGAGATTCCTCTTTAGCTTGGGTCATTAAAATATCCATTGATGGAGCTGGGGAGGAAGTCAATGCACCTTTGGTATATGCATCCTGAGCTTCCAATTCTTGTGTAAACTGCATGATATCTTTATTTCAGCCTTTCTGGTTATTCACCTGGGTGATTTTAATACATTCACTCTCACTATCAAAGTTTGATAGGCCTCGAGATTTCTCATTGGGGATCTCTGGAAGGACCTAAGTGCCTTATTGATTTGAGTTGGGGGCCATAGTAGGAGCCTTTTCTGTCTCCATAGGCTCTGTGGTGTCAGATTCCAAATTGGCATGGCCTGTGAAAGGGGTAAATTGGGTTCAGGATTAGCTCTAAGGTTAGGATTATTTCTAGGAGAGGGAGACCTATTGGGCACCATAGAGCTAGTATATTGAGAACCCTGAGAGGTTTGAAAGGGTTGGGTAGCTCCATCTTGCACGGTCCATACATTTTGTTGAAAGACAGAAGGTAGAGAACCCATACCTTGTTCCACATGAAGTTGAGGTCTGAAGAGGGGGTTGAGAAATCTGTCAGAGCCACAGATAGATTCCACATAGGATAATGGGGGGAAGGAAACTTGATTGAAGCTAGGCATCTAAGGGTGCATCTGCATCTTCTGCTGCATGTTGACTTGAGCCATGGGTCGAACGACTTCATCATTGATTTTTCGAAGCTGAGAAAGTCCAGGGCTATGAATAAGTTGTGTATGGGACAGGCCGCCGCCTACAAGGGGGAAAGCTAGAGGGGCAAATGGAGCACTTTGGGAGGGCATTTGATTTTGGGTGCCCGGAGAAGAAGTACACTGGTTTTCCTTTGTAGGCGAAGAGGCCAAGGCAGAAATTAAAGCCCGTTTAGCTGAGCTTCGTGGAGGACCATTAGCCCCCCCCTCTCCCCCCCTCAAGGGGAAGAGTTGGCATGGTGGTGGTTAGAAGAGGGTACATGGACGTAAGGCACGATGGAAAACGAGGATATCACAAAAATCATGGCTAGCTATCATCTGAGAGTAGCTGAGAGCCTAGCCTCGCCCCATGAGTTTCATCACAACGGGAATCGGTCGAATGGGATAAGGCCCTAAGGGGCCGAGCTAATTTTTGGCATCACATTGGGAGAGAGAGAGAGAGAGAGAGAGAGAGAGAGAGAAAAGCAACATATCAATTAGGCCTTAGCTGTAAAGTCCAAATCTACCTTTTCATTTTCATTTTCCTTTGAACCTCTGTCAGGTATATAAATGTATGCATTCAGGCTATGGTCACGCGGGGCTTAGTTACCCGTAAGCCTGGCGGACTTCTGACAGGAGCACAAAATGGAGACAGGGAGCAACAAGTAGAGAGAGGGAGAGACGGGCGCGCAGGCAAGAGAGAGAAACTTAGAGCGAGGCTGTGGCGACCGGGCAACGTTTTGCATAGTTAGCCTACAAAGCCGGTGGACGCATGTAAAAAGCTGCCTCACGTCTAACAGCTTACGGAAAAACAAGCTGCGCACGACCATAGCCTTATACATACGCACATAACGGACTGATAACGGAGGGCGGGAGAAGGGACGCGCTAAGTTCTCAACTTTGAAAAACGAGGCCGCCAGATTCTACCCCCAAGACGCTACCGTGGACACGTAATATTACCGTGGACACGTAATAACAAGTTCCTCGGCCCTCTCTCGCCCACTGCCTGCGGATGGCTGCTTCCCAACCACGTCCTCACGTTATCCCTGTCAGCCCAGCTTACGTAATTAACCCTTGCAGCCAAGATGCCGGCAACAACATGCAGCTGCTCATTTCACTTATAATGCCGAAGAGGCTCACAGCAGCTGCTCTCATCATCAACCTCGCCTCTATACACTGCAATCGAGGAGAGAAAAGATGAGAAAGGATGCTTCTGCACCTGCAGATGGTCATGTTGCCATATCAATCAACCCAGCAGGCATTGCCAATCATGATATTACTTTGCACCCTAGTGCTGCAACTTCCCTCCAATGTTGTAATACTGATGCTTCTCAAGAGAACCTGCTCAAGGCAGGTGTCTCCGATCACCCACCACCACCTCATCTACACTGCCCATTTGTGCACACACGATGTCTTCCGGATCAAACCCCGCCTCTCCCAATCGTAAAACCCTGCAAGGACTTGTTTCAATTTGCCGTTGCATGCTTTGCAGCTTCAATCGGCGTTATGTTTCAAAAATCAGTCCCCCAGCATACCTTCAATTGTTTGTGGGTCGCATCCATTGCATCCCTCCTTCACATAGCACTATCTCTATCTCTAGGACATAATCATCTACCATACGTGGACAGCAGATCGAGAGTGGCTATGCTCTGCACCCTCTTTCCAATCATGGTTTCCACATTATCCATTCTCCTTGCACTATTCTTCCTTTCGTAAGGGTACGTACTTCTCAAACACGCTGCACCCATTTGGTATTGTTTTCATCAGAGTTTGGACATGCTATATTCTATTGTCTCGTGGGTGACTACCATTAGTCTATACCTTGCGCTTTCTTTTAAGGGTGATTCTAGGCTTATCTTGAATTCATCAGCCCAACTGCACCTCAATGGACTGCTCGTCCATGACGTTCATATACATCCACAGAAAGCTCTGCACGGCCACTTATAAACCCCAAGCACTTGTTCCAGGTTGACCTTGCATGCTTTATCACCTTGGTCGGTGGTATAAGAGATAATTAAGTTAAGGTAATTAAAGCATGCCCTCCGTACAAGATGTGTCGTTAAAAGTGTTTTCGATGATGAGCGTGGTTTTGGAATCCGAATGGCCAGAATCATAACGAACAATTCCTAACATAATTCACCCTGAACAAAAAGTGGTGGTCATGCATAGTATTGACTAAATACTACTACATCTCCACGACATCGTCAGTGCCCAGTACGAAATAGTAGGTGTAGAACTAGGTACCAATATATGCTCCCACACACACAACACACTCATCAATACAAAGATCTACGTCCTAAGATTCTGTTATAACTCTAGAGATGCCTTGGTCCTAAGATTCTATCATAACTCTAGAGATGCCTTGGTCCTAAGATTCTATCATAACTCTAGAGATGCAAGGCAGACACAGCCATAATGAAGCCTAGCACTGCGAGCGGTATTAAATAGGAAAAATTAACACAAATGAGGTAGTTACTTTTAGAACACCCTAAAAACTGAAGATGAACCAGAAAAAGTACGTCTCCTCTATTATAGGATCGATCCTAATTTAGTTGGTGGGCATCGTAGATCCCATCTTCTGACTTCGGTCTGTAATTGTATACTTATCACACAACTACCTCATTAAGGACTATGATGATTGTGGCACTCTAGATCGTGTTGTGACGCCTCCGTAAGTCTAATTCTTCTCTTAGACTCTTATAATTATAAAGGGGTTTTCTATTGAATTAATGGGTAATCTTTCCAAATCATGTTTGCTCGAGAAAACACTACTACTATCATGCCGTAATCTTTGGTACATTCTTGACTAAGTAATAGACATTCTTGATGTGCTCTCTGCATTAGCATATAAGCCTCATGCCTAATCAATAGTTTCTGTGTGAAATGGGAATATCCATGGTCCAAATGAGGCAAAGCGGAACGATTAAATCCCAGTTGTCAAACATGAAAGCACCATGGGGGCCACAACTGACATCGGGTTAAGAAAATAGAAAAGCTGCTTATTGATAATTACAACATATTATCCAATATCCAGGGGATTCTTATTACCAGACCAAGTGACTGACGCATACACAGTCAATAGGCAGCAATAACAACACCATGTCAAGAGACAAAGGCTACACCACAGATCCAACTTATTCCCCCCTCTCAGTAAAGGGACAAGGTAAAGAGTGGATTCCTTCCGAATATTGTAATCCACAAGTGTTATGCCCATCCGCCAGTTGCTTTCCTGCAAAGATAAAACATTGTTGGCTATCCCATTATAAATTTTGTAAGAGGTCTCAACCTCCAGGGTCACGGTCTGAGACATTTGTGGTAAAGAGTGGATTCCTTCCAAATATTGTAATCCACAAGTGTTACGCCCATCCTCCAGTTGCTTTCCTGCAAAGATAAAACATTGCTGGCTATCCCATTATAAATTTTGTAAGAGGTCTCAACCTCCAGGGTCACGGTCTGAGACATTTGTGGCCAAGGGATATACCCTCCTCCTCATGGATCTTGGTATTTTTAGTGCTTACCATTTGTATCAGAGCTTTCTGATCTCAAAGTTATGGTCTTACCAGTAAGAGTTTTCACAAAGGTCTGCATGCCAACACGCAGACACAACAACCAGCAAGAATGTGGCCATCTTCTGGAGAGGCAAAGATAAGGCTACCAACGTGATGGTTTTGACTTTACTGTTGAAGAATGTATTTGAAGCACTAGCCTCAGGACTAGCCTTAGGACTAACTAACACCTATATTTAACGCGGGGCTAAGTAATGGATCGACGACCCGGAAGTTCATGCACGGAGATCGAAAAGATCGTAACCGTAGATGTCTGCTCAAAAACTAAACCTAGACACGCACTAAACTTGGACAACGTGTCCAATGCACCCCGAACTCACAATATTACAACGTCAAAATGGTTTGGGATACACTATGAGATCGAGGGTGAGGTGGTTAGCCCGTTTGACCCTAATCGCGGATTCTCGACGTCACGTTTTCAAATCGTGCCCGTAAGCCTCGTTTTTCACGCTGGCCAGGTTTAGTGCCCCCATTTTTTCGACGACACGCCTCGTTTTTTGCGCTGGCCAAGTTTAGTGTGCCTCGAGATCCCTCCCCCAACCCCGACCATCGATCCCATTACTTTGCATAGGTATTACTTAGTGTTGAGGCTTGGTGGGCCTTTCTATATAACATTTATAGAATATACTAGGGTTTGTGCAAATTGAGATTTAGCATCTAGCAGTAAAGGAAACAAGACCATGACTAATTTGGCAACGGCGGCACTGCGTGAAAGGAATATATATTGAAAAAATGCTAAGAGTTACGTGTGTTATTAACATGTGCATATCTTGATTGACATCGAATGTATAGTTGTGAAAACAATGTCCGAGTAAAAGAAACCATATGGAGTAATGAGAAAAATTTTAGAACAAGCAAGTGATAAAGCGGTAATCAATTGCAACAAGAAATGAAGTCTTTTACTGACCTGCAATGTTATATCGGAGCTTTGCAATTCTAAAATCTACAAGCCGATATTTGAGTCAAGCTACAAAAAAGCAATGTGAATAGTTAAACATTATGTCTTGAAATAAAATGGCATAGACTGAAATTGCAAAGTATATAGTGCACGTCATGCAGAAGTTCCATACAAAAGTACGGTGGAGAGTTGTCATTGTGGTCTCTCCAATTATAAGAAACGGAAGCCATGCCCTGTCCCATAGCGTTTATGTGTTGCACGAAGCAAACGCATAGACATGAGAAATTGGATGCAGAAAATGGACATTGTAGTGCTGTCGATCTGGAGTCGCACTCATACAATCGAAATGTCAAGTGCTGTGAATATATGTCTTCCTTGCCATACACAAAAGATGCATTAAGACAAATACATGCAGTAGATGTAGGTTATTGATTAAGCTTAAAGATAATACTTGTACTTAAATGAAATTTGATTAGAGGAGATATGCTTGTTTGTTGACTAGCGCTCACGGTGGGTGGACATACTCTCTTACGTTCCTTTGTGATGGTCAATATCTGGGGTCTTTTGCCCAATTAAGGTGGATCTGCATGCGGGGCATTTACTAGAGCCTTGTGTGCATCATCAATGTTGTCCTCTTGCTCAAGTCTATTGTTTTTGGCAGAGTTGGTTATTACACCGTCTATAAGAGGAAGAAGACGCGAGGGCACAGGTTTTAAAATCAAGAAACCCCTGCCACTACTATGTCCCTGTTATTCTCAAGCTCGAGGAGTTTTTTTTTTCTTTTTTTGTCTCCCTAGTTATTCCCAAGCTTCACTCAAAATTTTCTCAATTTGAAGATTTTTGGTTCTCTAACAATTTGAAGGTTTTTTGTTCACTAAAAATTTCCTTAATTTGAAGATAAATGTAAAGCAAAAGCGTAAGGCAAAGAGAGAGAGAGAGAGAGAGAGAGAGAGAGAGAGAGAGAGAGAGAGAGAGAGAATGCATCTTCTGCGTCTTTATGGACTTCGCAGAAGCCAGAAGAACAAGGGTGAGACGTTGGATGTGTTGGTAGACATTGACGCCACCCTGGTGTATCCTGCAAGAGGTGGCCCTCTCGAGTTGGAGGAGGAGGCACTGGGTACAAAGTACACCCTTGTTCATGGCGCCTTGAGTTCTTGGTTGCAACACAAAGGCACGCAACACGACGTTGGCCGAAGCCCTCGTGCAGGAGATCTAGTAGCAGGGCTATCCTTTCAAAAAAATCAAGCTGGAGGCATTCTCTGTGCCAGACGGCATGTTCGGCAAGGAGAAGGGCCTCCAAAAGGGGCTTGACCCAAATCGGGTCATCTTCATGGATGACAGTCGTCGCAACATCCTCGTAGGATCAGTACATGCAGGATCTCTCTCCGTACGGTGCCCAAGATCTCTCTCTCTCTCAACTACGACAACATCAAAGGTATTTCTGATTGCCATGCTTCTTTCAAGGAACTCCATTGTGGCGTTGGCCAGCTCTCTATCTCAGAAAGAAGTGGCCTTCAATTACGTCATGAGACGAGACTTAGGAGAGTCTTAATGAGGTGATCTTAGTTATTAGGCTTGTCTTTGTGTGAGGGTAACATGGAGCTTAGACGTGGAAGGTGTGTGTGTGGTCATGTTCTCTCTCTCTCTCTCTCTCTCTCTCTCTCTCTCTCTCTCTCTCTCTCTCTCTCTCTCTCTCTCTTAATTTGGCACATAAAACATGTAAAAGGTAAGCAGCTGCTAAAATAAGTAATCAACCATACATACTTGGTGTTTTGCTTTCATTAGGCCAATGAGATTTTAATCACAACGCATAGATGCTTCAAGATAGTATATGATCCTACTGAATAAACTCAATCCTTCCATCAAGAAAAATGACTAAGAGCCTGATCACGTGCAATGCTACTCTGCTATCATTAGGAGGGGAATGGGGTCTAAGGGGCCTCTTTATTTGCCATGGGATTAAAAAGGATATTATGGAAGGCGCAAATGGGTGGATGCCATGTGGACTGAAATGGTGGGTGGCAGGGCCTTAAAGTAAGTGGTCAAACTTGTACTCTTTTATAAAATACAAAGAGAAAATCTATTATAAATTCAAAAAATGAAACTTTCTCTAAATAGTTGAGTAAAAACCAATCCTTGCTCTCTCTACTGGTTGCCAGTCCCCCCCCCCCCCCTCCTCCTAAAAGGGGTCCCCTCCAAAAACGTGTTGATCATTCCCTCCCTCTTTCTCTATTATATCATCTCTCACTTCTCTTCACTTCACCTTGTTTCTCTTTCCTTCCTTTCAGTTTTCCCTCCCAAAAGCTCTGCAGCAGAAGTTTGAACCTCCTTTCCCTCCTCAAGCTTACTGCATTCTTGAGAGATGCATTCTCCTCAAACTGAGGTTCTTCATTACTCCATGGGCTTCACTAAACACCTCTAGCTAAAGCTAAAGTATACAGCATATCCTTCTCCTACATCATCCCTCCTTCTTTCCTCAATAGATTTCTTGCTCCTTCTCCATTAAGCTCTCTAGAGAGAATCTACTTCCCTCTCAAGCTTTGCAACATTTCTTCCATATTAAGCCAACAAGCAGGTGTAGCAGTATAGTAGTAATTGGTATCCTTCACCTTTGTGTACCAACAAGATTCTTGCTCTTTATACAGCTGAGAACATGGATGTGCAATGTCTAATCATAAGTGTTTGTGTGCAGGTTGTGCCACTATTTCCCATGGCATCATCACGTACTCGATGACCTAGGAGTGTCATTGACTCCATTTCATGCAGCAATGTACAAGATGGAAATGGATATTTGGTGATGATGGAGTTAATACGAATGATGTGGGTGACAATGCTGCCTAGCTCAAGAGGTGCACACAAGGTCTCAAGGAGACACATGGCTTCTCAAGCACACCATTGGAAGGGAAGAATCATGGAGTTCAAGCAAACACAAGACGGCAAGATGCTTGCGAAGGTGCAGCATGTGTATGTTGCTTCACAACTGAAGCTAGAGATAGTAGTGGGTTTATCGAGGTTTGCTACAAATTTTAATTTTTACTCCTCTTGCAAGTTTTTTGGTTATCTATTTAGTATTTCTGCCTTGTGTGTTGCTTTATGAACAACGAGAGGAAGGAGAGTCGGTGAGAGACTTTACTAGTCTCTTGAAGCATTTGAATTCTCATTGTAATCCAAATGAATGCTTCAACAATAACGAATTGCTTGATAGATTCATTAGGGGATTACGACATGAGGATATCTACAATGGCCTAGTCATTAGAGGTATCACCACTTGGGAGGCAGTCACCACCAATGCGATCCAATTGGAGGATAATTTAATGATTCAAGGAGAAAGAGTGTCTGCTAAGACTAAATCTATTAGCTCACAAGCATCAGGGCATCAACCAATGACCCTAAAGCCTATTGCTAAGGAGCCAAAGATATCTGAGATGACTTTAGCAGATCTCACCAAAGCTATTCAAGAGAGTCTTAGAGACAATCGTGCTTCGCAAAACAATCATATGTATCCAAGAAGGGAGAAACAATGGTGCTCAGTATGCTATGGACCACATAGTACCAGTGAGTGCCTTACTTTTAGAGTAAAATTCAATGGTAATTGCAATGCCTGTGGGAGGTATGCTTGTTTGGAGGGCCGTGAGGAAGATATAGATCCTAATATTGCCTATGGGATGGATGTGCTTGAAGAAAGTCCACAATACTACATGGAGGACTATTGGGGACAAATCAAACATGTCTATCAAGTAGCTGCTCTTGCGGTAAGAGGCCAAAATATCAATTACACTGCTAAGAGACCACCTCTTCAAATCTATGAGTGTGGAGGTCCACATCGCTTTGCAGAGTGTCCTATTACGCTACAAAAGAATGCCACACTAATGCAAACCAATCAAGCGAGCACGTCTACAATGCCCATACTCATGTGTAATCGATGTGGCATAGATCATTTGATTGCCTAATGTCCAAATAATCCAAATGCACCGAAGATCACGCCATTAAACTTGATTGAAGTTACTGAGGAGCCATCACAAAGTACGCATGTGGTACCAATAAACGTACTCACATGATCGATGCTCCAAAAACAAAATTATATTCTTGAGGAAAGATACACGGCATCAATTTCCCAATCTCAAAAAAAGAAGAAAATACGAAGGAAGAGATCGTAAAAAGCAGTGAAGTGAGACCCTAGTTCAAAGACCAACATAGGGATTGGTGACGACCCCGTATATAAGAACGACGCTAAAGATGATTCTGATTCAGGTGAAACCATGGAGACCAAAATGACCACTAAGATAGAAACCAACAAGGAAGATCTTCATGAGCCACAATGGCCAGGATCCAAGAAGAAGATAGGAATTTATACAAACCCTACAGAGGAGATTGAGCGAGTCAAGCAATTAAGGAGTTTAGTAGAAGATACCCAAAGGGATCTAGAACGAGCACCTAGGCAGATCAAGATTATAGAAACCGTATATATGAAGGACGCTGAAGAGGATTTTGATTGAGGTGAAACCATGGAGACCAAAATGACCACTAAGATAGAAACCAACAAGGAAGATCTTCATGAGCCACAATGGCCAAGATCCAAGAAGAAGATAGGAATTTATACAAACCCTACAGAGGAGATTGAGAGAGTCAAGCAATTAAGGAGTTTAGTAGAAGATACCCAAAGGGATCTAGAACCAGCACCTAGGCAGATCGAGATTATAGACACCGTGTTCGCTACGCAACAACAACCTCACCAAGTCCATAGACCCTTAGCCATACCTAGTGTCATCCAAGAAGAAAGTGACTTAAAGTCATGGGAAAGTGGGCGAACTCACTTCTTGATGGAAATAATTTTTACAGAGGGACTACTTGATCCTGTCTAAGAAATGGAGATCCCATCTTCCCCACGTCAAGGGACTGAAGCCCAAAAGGTTTCATTAAACATTGCCAAATTGATGGATTTCATGTCTTCAAAAGTTAGAACCACCATCATGTCCAAACTATATAAAGACCCTCAGCTAGTCTCAACTCTTCGAGCCTTCCTCAATGGAGAACTGAAGTTTGAGCTACCACAATTTTCAAAGATGGATGGAGCTGGGGAGATGCCAATAGAGGAGGAAAACTTAGATCCACAACCCAACCTAGATGACAACCTTGTTATAGAAATACATGTTAACAAGTTGGGACAATACTTTGAGGGTGATGAATCCAATATGACCATACCAATCACTACTAAGGGATTAAATGTGAAGGGAATCCTTGATGGTGGCACTGGGGTTAGCATTGTGACTAAAAATTGCTGGGAAACCATGGGAAGACCTCACCTTGCGACCACAACCATAGTAGTGAAGATGGCCAATGGGTCTATTGTTAAACCTATTGGGATGCTAGAAGATCTCAAGATCAAGGTCTTTGGACATAAAATAAGGATTACCTTCATTGTTATGGATTTCTCCAAACACACTATGGCATCGGAGATGATCTTAGGACATCCTTTCACAAGGGAAGCAAAAATGGTGCATGGTCTAAAAACCATGTCTACTTGCAGTTCCAAGATTCTGTCATTCGAGTGGATCTTGTGACATCCCCTAGAAAACAGGTTTATAATTGATCATAGATCTAACACCATAGTTCACTCGGACACTGATGTTGGAGAAGATTCTCCTTATATGGATGTACTACCTGGAATGACTGAGTCGGACGATGTGGATTGGGTCCACCTAGCAGCAACCATAGACACTTGGGGAAACAACGGTTCACCTGGGTAACACCTGAGGGGGATGAAATGCCCGTATCCTTAAATATGATACAAGAAATGCATATAGCTTCTAACAAGACTCATCCTATATATAACAAAGAAAACATACAAGTGGGTCCCTAAAGCTTCTTTAGGGACCATAGCTAGTGCTAAAAAATACAAGCCTTGTAAGAAACGTCCCACTCGCTCCAAGAAAAGTAAGAAAATGTTGCGATGGATTCCTAAAAAACTATTGGAAGCCCGAGGCTACCATGAAGGAAATGATCAAATCTGGGTGCCAAAACGTAGATTGTGTTCTTACTTGTCACGTGACCCATGTGAGCCCAATCCCGTAGCTCCAAACGGAATCAACGATCGCAGAAAGAAAAAAAAATCACGGGATGCTCCACACCTGATCCAGAGCTAGTTTGGGTACCGAAGAAAGAACGATTTGTTCCACCTAGCTCAGGAACAACGAAATCAAATGAAGCTTCTTGCTCTTCGTGTAGTTCCTATACAGAAATAGAAGCTTCAACACAACCTGCACCTACCATTTTACATATCCATACAAGAAAGAAAGAGTTTACACCTCCCGTTGTAAGTTCACCACCTACAACAATGTTGCAAACAAAATCATGGGAGAGTACCTTACCACCCTTGAAACTAGATGAAACGCATAGGGTGGTCGAAAACTATTCGTTAAAGCCTTCACCCATAACAACTTGGAACAATTGGTTTCAAAAGGTGACGACATCATTCCAAAAGGTATGATCTACCCAAGGAAGGGGGGAGTGTTTGCTGACATCCATCATTCACTTGCTTCCCTCTCAACCTTCCTCCCTAACCTCTCAATCTCCTAATCTTAGGGAATGTATATATAAAGCCCTATACTCACCAAAAAAAATAATAATAAAGAGCAAGAGCAATTAGCAAACGATTATGCACAATAAAAGTCAAAACATTGACCAGACCTACACATTCACATCCAGTACACTGAAACAAAAACCTATGTCATAAAACACCTTTGATCCTCATCAGTCAAGTGATGGAGGGTAGGTAGGATTAGTACGATAGGAGTGTTTCTGTTTTAGAGTTTCGTGATTAGCAAAGTTCTTTCTTCCCACTAATGTGCCTCCTAGAGGTATTCTTTGTGTTTCCTAGTGTGTATAGGAATGGGTCGCTGTGGTTAGGATTTGGACCTTCATGGAATCTTTATCTCGACTCACTCTTCAAATCAAGTGCAATTATCAATGCAAACAGGTGTTTCTTGTCCATTAGCATTGCCCCTTATCTTTTTGCATCCATGTTTGTCTGCTTTTATTGTGATTGATAGCATAATATCCAACACATTTTCTTAGTATCAAACATTAAATTCAATGTAATTTTTTGTCATGGTCGCTTGTCTAGGTTTAAAAATCAAGCAGTCTGACTAAGCTAGTTTGACCAAGCTAGGTGTTAGAGATCTTCTCTTAATACCATGGGGAATGCCTTCCTAATTATCAATAGTTACTTAGGTTCTTAATATGATTTAGGCAACATTGTGTGAAATGTACTAGGGCTTTCTAGTGGGCTTAGTCCCTATTGACCTTTAGCTTAAGTATTATAAAGGGAGTTTACTAGTGTGATGAGCCTGGGGAGGGTAACAGTGTTATATGACCCCCCCAAAGATACGAAATTAGAATGTTGAAAATGAACAAACAAAAAATCAAAGTGCCACAATGTAAAATCTTAAGCTGTAAGAGAAACCTCAGCTTGATTTGGTACTCCACTCACATGTATCGCCTATGGTACTAGAGCCCTAGAGGTTCCCAATGTGGGCGCTTTTCCTTGAAAGGAGAAAAACCCAAGGCATACAAAATAAGCACACACATCAAAATTGAATCACTCTGAAAATACTTTGGGGGGTCAAAGAAAAGGTAATCAGTCAGGTGTGGATTTCATGAGAAAATCCTTTTATCGTAGCTTAACTACCAGGTCTTCTAGGTATAGCCTCTAGTTAGCCCTTGGACACGAAATACTTGGCTCTCACGATTAAACAACTTAATTGACCAGAGAAAATTGAGAATCTTGCCCATGGTATTAATAGTCATTCTTTAGTGCCTTTCAACCGTTAAATTAGCGACCCCAGGCTTGTTCAATTTTTTACCTTTACAACTCTTTATGTGTTTGATTATATTGCGATTTAATGTCTATTGCTGACAAATGGTTTAGAATTATGCTGCCAATCACTTTGTCTGCCTAAAATTGCATATGCTTTTTAATTGTATATGAGAATGCAATTACTGTGCCAATGTTGTTTGATTTTGCAGTGACTGAAGAAGGCCAAGGACATTCATCTCAAATGCTCTTCCACCTCAACAAAGGAGCTTCAACTCAATAGCTTCTGAGGACAAAATCTACATTAGGAAGGGGGGCATGTTAACCCTCACGCACATCCCCTACGACGGATGCTGTATTATTTATTTGGTAGAGTCAGGTATCGGGCTTGTCGGTCCAATAGGAAAAGGATAAGAGTGATCGCCGATGAGAGGCGCACTCTAACTGAAACATTCAAGGGATTAGCTGGCTAAGCATGGGCGCCCAAGTGTGAATGGAGCGAGCTCATATAAAAGTCAACTAAACCTAAAATTCACTTATTCTCTCATTTGTGTAATTGAAGAGTGCTCTTGCTCCATCTCCATCTTCTTCTTCTTCATCTCCTTGTGTGTGTGTGTGTATGCGTGAGAGAGAGAGTGTGTGTGTGATCGAGCATTGTGACGGTGGCATGACAATGGCGAGGCGGTTGAGCGCGGCGTAGCGACGTCTCCTTCTTCTTTGCGGCGAGGAATCCTCCATGACAACAAGCGTAGAGCGGTGAGTGACACACCATCGCCATCTTTGAGCTTACTAGTTTAGGCTTGTTGTGTGCTTGGAGCCATTTGTGGCTCACACACAGTGTATCGGCAAGTTCCTTGCATTGACACGTGCGACATATGCACACAACGTGGGCACCAAGAAATTTACCAGACAGATTAATCAACAAGGGGTTCCTTGCCCACCAAGCAAAACTCGTGGTTTCCTGATCCAGACCACCCAGCATTCCACGGGGTAAAACCACCTCGGGGAATACAAGATTTTCGTAAGGCTGATCCTGAGCTACCGTCTAGGCACGGATCCCTTTGTTTAGTAAGATATTCTTTGTGTAGAAAGTCTCGAACTTGGGATCTTTTGTCGCACGAATTTCTTGGGAGACAGTCATGCGCGCAAATTTAAGGCGAGACCAACTACTCTGACAGCACTCGTCCATAAACCCATCACTTGCACAAATAACATGAAAAAAAATGTAACCAACGTTTGTTGGAAAAAGCGACACCAAATATTTGGGACCAGAAGCAATTTGCAGTTACCATTGAATAAGTCTCTTCAGACTGAGTTGGATTGAATGCCCAAAATGTGTTTGCACTGTCGCCGTCTTCAAAGAGAGTATTTTCAACGGTAGCACCATGAATGGCACATAGGAGAGCAGCGCCCAGAACTCCTGCAACCCCCATCATATGGAATGGATTCAGAGTTCAATTATGAAAACCTTGAAAAAACAAAATGAATCGGAAGATAGCCGCTAGATCGAAACTAGGTGCGAAGAACCAACCGGGTTGTTGTGTGCTCTCCCCAGCCAGCATCGCCATTAGTCTCCCAAGGAGGCCAAGTAGCACCATAAGCTCTATCACTATCTCAAACTCCATCAATATAGATAGTCAATGGCAAAAACAAATAATATAAAAAGATTCTTGGGTTCTTATGCAACCAACAAGGAGAAAAGATCCTCAATAGAAAATCTATTTTGTTTATCATGGAAAGCATGAGTGCCAGATTTCAAAGTGGAGGTGGGCAAGAAAATTGTTAAGGAAGTTTTGGTACAACAAGTCTATAGTCACTCCGATGTGATTGCTAATGGCATAGATGTCTCATTGGCTTATCATTCTCAATGCAACTGTGAGTGTGTTCATAGCCTTCCATGTCTATTCTTTCTTTTCGACCTTGCTGTTCTCTTTATTTATTTTTTCCTTTAAAGAGGTAGAACAATATTAACAGAGCAAGATCAATTTCTCATAAGTTCTTTATTTGTTTCAGTAGTTAGACTAGGTGTCTATTACATTTTGTTATTGCAATTGCAGATATCTATCCTTCATCATACGAGGAATGGGAGCCAGTGGAGTGTATTATAAGTCTCATCTATGTAACCCACGCTGACATTGGTGTTTTATAGTATGATGGAAGAACTAGCAAGAGTCTTGCAAATGAGGGAATTTTCTTCTATGAGCATTTCTACCAGCTCAACCAAAAAAAAAAAGGTAATCTAGTTAAACTCTCTCTCCCTACCAATTGGAGTTGTATTGGACTGGCCAGTCTCGAACACCACCATGTGTGAAGCTCTCAGTAGCAAGTTGTTTAGGGATGTGCAGAGGTCCCTATGAGATTCAGTGCCGACTAAATTGGTAAAGATTGCTAATTTTTGTCCTTTAAGTGTATTTTTGAAACTATTTCACACCTGCCACATACATGTTGCAAAGAGAATGCTGGTATGTAAATCTCTAGATGCTTGCTTCTGTGACAAGCTTCTTGATAGAGGGTGGTATATTAAAGAGGTGGATGACATACATTGCGAGGTTGTACTGAACACTTTGGTGGCCAAGTGCATGATTGGCACATAGTCCCTTTTCATCTCCTTCTAGTACCATCCTTCTCAAATTCTTGCAGGCTACTCTAAGTTTATTCCTATTGATCAAGAGTTAGCATGCCTGGAGAACAATGGTGTCATAGATGTGGAGGTATTCACCAAAGAGCTCAACCTTGTGACAGTGGTCACACAATAAGAGAGCAATGCAACCTTCTGCAACTTCTGTACGACATCGTGGACGAGTCTACAGAGAATGAGCCCTCAATGTTTTATTTCTTAATGGTGGACGCAAAGTAGTGCAACGACGGGAAAAAGAGATTGTCTATAGAGAACTAATTTGCGAAAGTCCAAATAGTGCCAATGTAACTTGAATGAATCTATATTCGTGACGTCCATTCCAATGTTTCTTGCAATTTGGTTATGATATGATTTCCACAATTTGGCTATATCTTTATTTCAATTGTAAGATGAGGTCTGTCTCACTACCTATGTCCCTTTGTTAGCTGGTAGCGTGATTACTATATATTTTGAACAACATATGCAGAGTTAAATGTATAATCTCTCTCTGTCTCTTTCTCTCTCTCTCTCTCTCTCTCACACACACACACACACACACACACACAAACACACAAATTTCCATGGCACCACATTGAGAAGTACAAAGAATCATATTAATTTAGATAGCTAGCATTTTGGAGAGTATTTGTAAGTACAAATTTTGAAAGAGTCCATGCGTTGAAATACAAATTCTCAAGATAAGGGATCAAAATGTCCTCTAGATAAAAGTCATGCTCATGAACTTCAAATGAGGTGGGGGAGAGAGTGGTGCCCGGTGGATCTAGCAAGCCCTTATGGTGTGTGTCATCTATCAACAAATTGTTGATATCATCATGTGGGACATGGATTTGGAAAAAAGGTTTATACTTGGGGGTCCACCTTTTAGTACTCCCCTATATAATGTGCGCTCGCGGGATATTAAAAACACCCCTCTTTTAACATGTTTGAATGAATAAAATGACCCATTCTTTTAAGAAAATTTCTCAAAATTGAATATAAAAACCCCTTATTTTATTATAACTTTGTTAAATTGACTAAAATTTTTTGCATTTTAAAACCCCTCCACTACAAGAGGTACTTCACATTAGCGACGCTCGCAGTGCGACGCTCAAAAGTTAAAATCCATGGCATTGCTATGAGCATCGCTATTTTCTTTGTTGCATAGTGATGCCTATAGCGACTGTCATAGTGATGCCCATAGTGACGCCGACAGGGGCAAAAAATAAACCGAGATCACCAAAAACTCAGATCTTAGATCTGAGTTTCGATGCTCTAGCAAAATAGGTAAACCCGCATCTCTCCCTCTCTCTCTCTCTCTCTCTCTCTCTCTCTCTCTCTTCCCCCTCCCCCACACACACACACACATGAGGAGAAGAAGGAGACATGTATGCTCCTTCCCTCTCCTCCCTCTCATGTTCACTTCCCCTCTTTCTCTCTCTCCCTCTCTGTCTCTCTCTCTCTCTCTCTCTCTCACACACACACACACACACACACACACATTGTGTCTTTGAGAGAGAGAGAGAGAGAGAGGATGTACACACGTGCATAAACAAAGCACACACAACATTGAATGTACAAAAAATTACACACATATGCATAAACAAAGAATGCATACACACACATTGAGGAGAGAGAGAGAGAGAGAGAGAGAGAGAGAGAGAGAGAAAGAGAGAGAAGAGGAGAAAACAAAGAGAAAGAGAGAAAAAAACAGAGAGAGAGGGGGGGAGAAGACGAAAAGAGAGAGGTACGGGGAGAAAACAAAAAGAGAGAAAATATGAATTAATGAAATGTTATATTAAGATTTAGGATTAGGTTAGATTTAAAATTAAATTTAAGATTAGGTTAGATTACATTTAATTTATATTTAAAATTTATGCTTAATTTAAAATTAGGTTAGACTTAAGATTATGTTAGATTACATTTAGGTTTAGGTTAGATTTAATATTAGATTAGATTTAGGTTTATGTTGAGTTTAAGATTAGATTAGATTATAACTCGACTTGTTGCCAGTTATAACTCGTCGGACTCTGATGCTGGCCAACAGGAAGCAATCATGCAATCCAATAGACGTATTCACAGGTGCCATGTTTGTTGGTGATACAGCGGTTGAGGTCTAGGGAGGTTGAGACACGAGAGGGTGATTTGGGGGCTATGCAGGAGGCGAAGAGGACGGGGTCGTCCTGTAGACTGACGTTGGAGCAAGAGTAAGAGAACTCGCAACGTTTCATGAGCGCATTGAAGGGCCTGCCCTTGCAATTGTGGCAAACAAGCTGGCCTCTGTTGTTGAACACCTTTTCATTGAGGTAGATGGTACTCTCCTGCATTGCCCCATTGGCGTTTCCATAGTTGGCCCTCAGCAATAGCCCTCAGCCACTCCCCGCCCAGACAGCCTTGCATTCTTACACAATCGGCTGAAGTTGCCACCTTCCCAAGCGCACTTTGCATTTGCAACTCAATCATGTTAGCACTACTCTGAAACAAAGGCACCTCTCTCTCTCTCTCTCTCTCTCTCTCTCTCTCTCTCTCTCTCTCTCTCTCTCTCTCTCAGCACGACTACAATAACATAACTCACCTTTGCTGCAAGTTACAGCTACACGAAACGCAAGCAAAAATTTGCATTACATTTAGGTTTAAGTTAGATTTAAGATTAGACTAGATTTAGGTTTATGTTGAGTTTAAGACTAGATTAGATTTAGATTTATGTTAGATTTAAGATTAGATTAGATTTAGATTTAGGTTAGACTTTAGGGCATGTCAATGAAGGGGGAGTTCTAGTTAAGCCCAAGGCTTTGCCAGTAGAGTAAACACTAGGTACACAACAACATGTATATTCCCATCAGAATCTAACACCTATTAACTCACCCACTAACCATGTAGTAGCTCAGAATCACCATATGTTCAATTAGGTTAGATTTAAGATTAGATTTTGGATTAGTTTTCATATTAAAGTCTACCTTCGAGATTACAGAAATAAATTAGAGTTAGGCGAACGGTAAGCCCTATCTTCCTCACTATGGATGCGACCTTAAGTTGGAAAGCTTTCAACGGCATGATACTCAAATCGGAGGCCAACATGTAATGTGCTACGTAATCCCTCAAACAAAGATCTGTTGTGAAGAGATGTTAAGATGCAGTGAATTGCTACAGCTAGAGAAGAGGCAAAGGGGTGCTTTCCACTACATGCACTATCATGTAGACGTGGGTGTGTAGATTTCTTGTATCCACAAATATAGGCATTGAACAATAAAGACGAGATTATAACCCGGTGTTTCTGATCCCGTGCACCTCTAGACCGAGGTGTGCGGGGATCGAACATGACTAGAGAATGTGAAGTAGTTTACAGTGTGAACAAAGAGAGAGAGAGAGAGAGAGAGAGAGAGAGAGAGAGAGAGAGAGAGAGAGAGAGAGAGACAGAGAGAGACATTGGCTTACAGGTACATAAGATCCTCTCTCTCTCTCTCTCTCTCTCTCTCTCTCTCTCTCTCTCTCTCTCTCTCAGTGGCATTATATATAGCTCCCGGGTACGATTTAGCGAATGATAGAATGTTATCCGCGTGCCATTGTGCACACAACGGCTCAAGTTTTTTACCAAAACATTAAACTTATTTTCTCTCTCTCTCTCTGTAATCTCTCTCTCTAACAATCTCTCCCTCTCTCTCTAACAATCTCTAACAAGTTCTTGGTCTCTCTCTCTCCCTCCCTCTCTCTCTCTCTCTCTAACATTTTGTGTTTCCCAACTTTGGAAACAAGGAAGGAATTCCTAAAGAAAAGACCAGCACTTAAGAAAACTGGAATATTTATGGGGGATGACCTTACTTTAGCACAAATAGCACATATGCAAGAGTTGATGCCAGAGATCAAGGCAGCAAGGGAGAAGGGAAAAATTGCCTTTTATAGAGGAGGGAAAGTAGTGGTTCTGGAAAAACACACAGCATGACAGTGTGAGTCATATGGGACCACACTCCGGATGGGGGCATGGAATTGTAATGGATCATATAGGCTGGATGTGGGTGCCTTTGAGGATAGCTTCACAGATAGAGACATTGTCTTTTACTCAAAGATACATCAAAAATCTGGATAGTTGATGCCAAGTGTGACTGGTTATTTATGGGAGACAGCTTGTCATCCAGATGCTAGATCCCAGCATGGGAGTCGAGGTTCAGGAGGGGTAGCAGTCTTATTCAAGGAGGAGTTACAGCCGCTCATGTGGGTGAGACTGAGAGCTGAGACATGCAGATTCTTATACATTGCTATATGTTACTTTCCCCCTAGCACATCAGTCTATAGCTCACCTAGAGAGCAATCCCCTTTCTCTATACTTGATGATGACATATGGGAGTTCTCTAGATATGGACATATCATTCTCTTGGGAGACTTTAATGCCAGGACGGACAACTCCTAAACAGTATTTTATGATACCTCGGAGGAGATGATTAGAGAGATGGATTTATCGGAGATGGGGCGTGACAGACACTCACAAGATAGAGAGCACATAGAGTATGGGAGATATCTCATGGAGATGACGACTACGCATGGTCTGGTCATACTTAATGGTCTAGATATATCTCCTTTGTCTGGGGGATTCACATGCTTTCCACACAGACATGGGGCCAGTACAGTGGACTATGTCATGACTTCACCGAGCTTCATCTCTAATATTTAGGATTTTAGTGTGGGCCCTAGGCCTATTGGAGTAGTAATGGACCATGCTCTCCTGACTTTTTCAGTCTCTTTCCAGTATAGTGTCTCTCAGACACCACAGAGGATTGCACACACACGGTATACTTTTACACCAGAGACGGATTCAGTTTATGTGGAATAGATTTACAGATGGATGTTGGCAATCGAGCCTGTATATACAGTGGACGAGATCACCACTTTATTGACGGAGATCTTGCATGGGGCAGTAGCAGAGGCATACCCACACACTCAACGAGATCAAAGAAGATGTTCTGGGAACATGCCTTAGAATACTTGGTATGATGAGGAGTGCAGAGAGATGAGAGTTCAGATTCAGAGCGAGCTTATACTTGGAGTCATTACATATAGACAGTCTCGGATTTCCCTTCGGCGTTTAGTGCGACGGAAGAAGCGGGAATTTTTAGCCCATATGGAACGTGATTTGTATCAGGTCTTTTTGAGTCAAGATTCAGGTGAGGTCTAGCATCTCTTCCATGAGCACTCTCCTCCTCCAGTGATTACCTCTCCCGAGACTTGGGGTCAGTATGCAGAATCATTATATACAGTACCTGGGCAACCACCATTACCAAACCCTCTAGAGCCATGTCCAACCACTCGTACCTTCTTTACCACTGAGATGCTGAAGAACACCATTGACAGGATTAGGACTAGGAGAGCATATGATCATAATGGTTTGGTGGCAGAGCACTTGATACATGCTAGACATTTACTGTCAGAGGTTCTTGCACGGTTGTTTAACCGTGTCATGTGTGAGGGACTACCCGAGTCCTGGATATTATCTACTATTGTACCTCTCTTCAAGGTAGGGGACCCCACAGTGCTAGGGAACTACCGTAATATTATGATAGGGCACATATTGGCACGGTTGTATGTGATAGCGGGAAAAAGAGCAGTGCAATCGGGTGGCCTCTGTACTCGTGCACACTCCACAAACCATGCCTCATGCAAACAAGCAATGAACAAAACAAAGGGGGCACCACCCTAAATTAAGAGGTTTAGGGACCTCACACATAGTGCACATAGGCAAGTGAGACTTCTGGCATTATGATGGCATCAAAACATATGGCAAAACACATAGAAACGAAGCTTAGGGACCTTATGTAGCATATATATACACAAGACATCAGCTTAACAATACAATGGCATCTGATCATACATAACAAGGATATAGAGAAGCAAGCCAAGGATGGCATAATCCCTTGTCAAAAACAATCAACCCAGCAAGTAGGTATGATCCTACTAGCAACACATCAATACCTTAGAGAATGATGGCGAGGATGGTGGCCATGGAGCATGAGAGAAGACTCCTTATTTAGGTTTTAGGGCTAGTAATGTATCATACTAGAGGGAGAGAGAGAGAGGGAGAGAGAGTAGAGCTCCATCCATAGCTCCTCGTTGTGAGCAATGTCGTCATAGCTTCGTTGCTTGGTGAAGTGAGTGAAGTGTTGGTTTTGAGTGAGAGAAGGCCTCCTTATATAGGTTTCTGAGAGGGTTTAGGATTAGGGATAAACATGCTTAAATCCGCTGATTGGGGTTACTTTTTGCTTAGGGTGGTCAACAGATTGAGGTCACCTGATATGTCACCATCAAGATATTCTCTAGAGTGATGTGAGAGGGGAGGGTAAATGCTGATTTTTCTGATTGTGACACATGGGGATAAGGCCTTGACCAGCATTTAAGAGTAGGTGAGGTGGCTGTTGAAACTGGAGGTTCTGCACATGTCAGGGGGAGACCTGCGGGGGGGAGGTGGCAGCTGGGTCCTCCTGAATATCAAATTCTCAAAAAATCCTCAACCATGGCTTCTTTTGACATGTGTTCTTTGAAAAAATCAGCATGTCTCTTTTCAACTCAAAAGTCTTTATCCCTGTTGACTCACCTTTACCATAAGATTTTCTCCTTTTCTCCTCCTGTAACTGCATTGTTGATGCCCAATCACTGCTTCTAGTAATAGTGAACTGTTACCTACCAAATACTTATGGTGCAGTAAAAAATATTTACCATGGGTAATAAAAATTATTGTAGGTAAAAAGTGATTTGTATTTACCATGTAGGTGAAAAATATTTACTGTAGGTAAAAAATATTTACTGTCGGTAAAAAAGTGAAAACGGAGTATGGTGTGCTGTGAGTCCACACGAACATCCTCATGTAAATTTCACTAGAAATTCACACCTAGAATGGGCTATTCTGTAAGATATAGGTTGTAGGCATGCATAAGAGCTCGTTCCCACGTATCTTCTGTCCATGGCACTTTTTACTCTTTGGTGCTTGTGAAGTAGATTTTTCTTCTCTTTCGAGATCCCTTGGACTAGAGTATCCTCATCTCCCCAACAACTGACTATGCCTTTATTGCATCTTCAGAAGGGGTCCTAAAAACCATGCATCATATAGCCCTCCCCCTTAAGCTAGAGGTATTTGATGCCTCTAGCTGTAGGTTGTGCTACAATAGGGTTCTCTTGAATACTTACCCACCTGGTACCAATTGAATTTGCCATGTTACTGCTTTCTTGGCTGATGCACCCTGTTTAGTCCTTTCTGATGAATAATTGTATCCATCCATGACTAACAACTGGTCTCCTAGACCCTTGAAAGCCATACCCCATCCATTGTCAATATCCGCTTTCACTGGTAGCATTCTCTTTTTTTCTTTTTTTCTTCTCTTTTTTTCCTTTTTTTTTTTTTTTTTGCCCAACCCTTCGTTGAGCATTCATGCTCAACCATAGTATTATTTAGGTAAAAGATGACTGTATAGAGAGAATTATATAACATAGAGCTATAGACTGCATAAGAAAAATGATAGTATAGTGGCTATATAGATAGGATAGAGATAGAGAAAAAAGCATCTGCTACTGCATCACCCTCCAGGGTCAAATGGAAAGCTCAAAGCTCCCCCACGCATGGTGTAGAATCCACCTGGATCAAAAGTAAAGCATTGCTCATTGCCATCAACCTGTAAAACATGTATATCCAAGCCTTCCTTTGCACTTGTAGGCCAATAGACAAGCCACCCTTCCAGCTCTTTATAGCACGGAGCTTCGTCACCCTGCATCCATAATCCTTCGTGTCCACTATAAGCATACTTGCCATCACTTGAGAAACCTGAATCATAAGCAGCTATCCTACCATCTGCTACAGAACCCTCCATGATATAGTCCACTTCAAAAAAACCTCGCCATTGACACAAAAATATATGTAAAGCAACCTCCAATAACACATGTATCCATAGCATCACATAACATAGCAAGACCCTGCCATTTGCCTCCACTTGTTGCATAGCCAAGCAAACCTGATCACTTTTCAAACCTGTATCCAAACCCTCTGTAAACGTCTCCACAACCATCTCTTTATACTCAGAAACATGACCTACTAGAGCTTCAACCTCTGCAAATACCTCATCACTAACAAGGTTGACGGCACCTTCCTTTAATTGGATATGGTGTTGGGTTACCGTCACTCCTTTAATGTGCTCGTAATCAGTTATAAAGAGGCCAGCATGCTTCTTTAGTACCTGCAAATAGGGTTCTCTCTCTTCTTCTAGTAGGTCCTTAGCTAGCATCTCTTCTAAGCCTGTGGCTTCTTCCTTGTTTAGAGAGTCTTGACCACCTTCTCCTTCTGGGTTTCGCAGTATTATACCCATGACTTCCAAAGAGCTAGCATCCTCCTCAGATGACTCATCCTCAGATGAAGAGCAGCTACTTGTGCTCCATTCATCCATAGAAGTCTCCATCTCTAGGTCTTGTTGTCTACCCTGCTTCATGTCATACACAATTTTTTGTTGCTTGCCACCTACCTTATGATTTGGTCGCAACTCAAGGGAACCTGTCTCCCAATCTTGCCTAGCTTTCATAGCCATAAGCCAAGGTCTTCCAAGGATTAGCGGATAGCCCTCCCCCTTAGTTGGGATCACATAAGCATCAATTGAGATTGCCACACCAAAAGCTGAAACCTTCACTCCATTAACCTTTCCCACACAAGCCACCCTTACATTATTTGCCATCTTAGCTTGTAAGCAAGTTTGCTCGTTTACTTCCAAACCCAACCTGTGCATTAATTTCTCTGTCATAACACAAATCTCGGCTCCACCATCTACGTACACATTGGAGACTCGCTGACTCTTAATCTCTGCATCAATGACTGGCACGATATCCTTCATGCCTCTTGCACTAATAGACCCAACTGACTTTGCCTTAGCCCTCCTGGTGCTGACCATCTTAGACCAGGTTCTATGCATCTTTGGGGAAAGGTGGAGGAGTTGCTGCCATGAAATCTTTGGTCCTTGCTTACTCACATCTGCTACCAGGTCGTAAGGTATGGATCCTACCCCAAGTGGAAAGTCTTCTACTCCTATGTGCCTCCTTGACCTACTCTTCCTTTTCTTGTCTCCTATCACTTGGGAGGAACCCTCATTCCCTTTATCCGGCTCTGAAGCTTCCATTTCATCAGTTCTTTGTCTCCTAACTCTCTTTATTGGCATGGCAACAGCTTCCTCCATTTTTTCTTTCCTTTTATCCTTACCATTGTCAAGACTTATGACAGAGATAGCCCTGTCCTCCCCTCCTGATGGTAGTGGAGGGATCTCTGCTGGTGGTTGTGGTGGTGGAGGAGGGGGTCTCAATATTTGGATTGGTGGAGCCACGTGTGCATTTTGTCCATTTAGTGGCCTAGCTCGAGGAGGAGTGACTTGCTGGCAAGGAGGCCGTCTTTGATTACCATTTCCTTGATAGCGTCGTGGATGGGGGCAATAATACATGCCATGACCTACCTCTCCACAGTTGTAGCAAATGTACTCACGTGCTTGCCTTTGTCCTTCTTGTCTATTTCGTTCATTTCCTGGCTGGGGAGCCCTTACACCTTGAACCAGATTGATGGACAGGCTCTCTAGTTGATTGGTGATTTGTTGAAGTAATTCTTGTTGAGAGGACTCTTGGTCTGTTGCTCCTGACCCTGCTACTACCCTTGCCGTAGGTTGAGCTAGCGGTGGAGGCTCCATTCCCCCTTGTAGTTGAGCTTGGAATTTTAACTTCCTATCCTTCTCTCTTGCATAAGTCATAGCTTTATCAAAGGTATCTGAGAATTTACCTTTTACCTTTTCTCGAAGGATGGGTGAAAGCCCTGCCAGGAAACAGTCCTTCTTTAGGCATTCTGGCGCCCTTTCTCCTTCACCTAGTGATGCACACCATTTCTCCCACAGGTTGGAAAACTTTCCTTCATAGCTTCTATAGTCATTAGGTGATGTTTGGCGTAGCTCTAAGAGCTGTCTCCATATCTCCTTTGGAGGCTCATGGCGGCGAAATTCTTCGATGAAGGCCATCTTTAAGGACTCCCAGTCTCTTCTTTCTTCAGGTGCCAAAGTTTGATACCATAATTTTGCACCTTCCCTCAAGACCAAAGGAAAGGCCGTTAACTTAGTAGCTTCGTCATCCCTTCCCGATACCAGAAAGGCCATTTCCAAATTATCCAAAAAGTCTGGAGCAACCTCCCCAGGCTTACCATAAAAATTAGGGAAGGCCATAAGTGAGAGAGTAAACAATTACACAAACAGCTCCAATTTATTTTAAAATAGAGTATGGTAATTACAATTTGGAGCTTTAGCACAACTTAGCTCAAAATAGGATGAATATCGACACATCAAAGGAATGGTAATAGTCTAGTAAGGGTAGAATGACAGGATGAGGAGAGCGCAAGATTTCCCCAAGTCTCTCTGCTCCAAACAACAGGGCTATTCTTTGCTGATAAAAGATTTTTCTATCAATACAAATATTCACACGGATATGACGCACAAAATGGAAAGGAAACATGCGGGGATCATCATTCTCATTATTGGCATCCATACTTACACACAAGAGCCTAGCTTAGTTGCACCACCTTGGGACCAATGAGCCTGATCAGCCACAGAAGGTTAGCACCTCGGATCACTTCGACTCTTCCTGATGCATCTGTGAAGACGTAAGGCGTGATGGCAACACTTTGTACAATGCTGAGCCTTTTAGCAAGCAACAATTGGATGCTATTACCATAATCAGCATGACGAATGAAAGTGACACCATTAATGTGCAGCACATCATCAACTAAGATAGTTTCCTTAGATTGAGATAACTTCTTGAAAATTAGCAGCAAAGGTAGGGCAGGGAGGCTTTTCACCCGGTCTCCAAAGCACTTTGGACAATATCCAAAGTGATCTTCACGCGGACAAGAGGTTGGCTTGGGATTGGTGGTGTCTGGATTCACAAAGTGCACTGGGAGCACTCGCAGACGGGCGGCAATCTTGTAGGCAAGCCTTCGCCTCTTTGCTTCAGGAGGATTTAGGGGTGAGAGTCGTGGTTGCAAGTTGGAGGTTTAAGTTGGTTGCTCACTAGCCTTTTTCTTGCCTGGAGTGGTCATGTAATCCCTTATTAATGAGATTAAGCCAAATGCTACCTTACGCTTGAGCACGCGCTGCGGCCTTGGGCCACTTAGGTGTAGAGGTGATCTTCCTCCTCTTAGTCGGCTCCTCAGGAAAGAGAGGTCTGGTGATGCTTTCTCTTCCCTTAATGTGTGTCACAGTACCTTCGTGTATGTTGATGTAGAATATTTCAAGCTCATGTGCGTTGGAGGTTTCTGGAGCACTCATAGGTTGAGAGGAGAGGTATATCAAGCTCTTCTTCTCACTCTCCTTCGTTGGCGATGATCACGAACAAGGCATGTAGAAGAACGTACTTCTTGAATTTCAATGACACTGCAACCTGGTAACAAGACCTCGATGAAAGCTTTTAAGGCCTCTAAAGCCTCCTCCTCTTCTGTTCTCCAATTTGCAAACTCCTCACGCCATTCGTCCATGTTGTAGATTGCACATCTTCATTGCTTGTGGACTGAAGGTCTGTGTAGCCCTCCTCCGTGGGGGCACCCAAATGATAGCGGGAAAAGGAGCAGTGCAATCGGGTGGCCTCTGTACTCATGCACACTCCACAAACCACGCCTCATGCAAACAAGCAAAGAACAAAACAAAGGGGGCACCACCCTAAATTAAGAGGTTTAGGGACCTCACACATAGTGCACATAGGCGAGTGAGACTTCTGGCATTATGATGGCATCAAAACATATGGCAAAACACATAGAAACGAAGCTTAGGGACCTTATGTAGCATATATATACACAAGACATCAGCTTAACAATACAACGGCATCTGATCATACATAACAAGGATATAGAGAAGCAAGCCAAGGATGGCATAATCCCTTGTCAAAAACAATCAACCCAGCAAGCTCCTCGTTGTGAGCAATGTCGTCATAGCTTCGTTGCTTGGTGAAGTGAGTGAAGTGTTGGTTTTGAGTGAGAGAAGGCCTCCTTATATAGGTTTCTGAGAGGGTTTAGGATTAGGGATAAACATGCTTAAATCCGCTGATTGGGGTTACTTTTTGCTTAGGGTGGTCAACAGATTGAGGTCACCTGATATGTCACCATCAAGATATTCTCTAGAGTGATGTGAGAGGGGAGGGTAAATGCTGATTTTTCTAATTGTGACACATGGGGATAAGGCCTTGACCAGCATTTAAGAGCAGGTGAGGTGGCTGTTGAAACTGGAGGTTCTGCACATGTCAGAGGGGGACGTGCGGGGGGGAGGTGGAAGCTGGGTCCTCCTGAATATCAAATTCTCAAAAAATCCTCAACCATGGCGTCTTTTGATATGTGTTCTTTAAAAAAATCAGCATGTCTCTTTTCAACTCAAAAGTCTTTATCCCTGTTGACTCACCTTTACCATAAGATTTTCTCCTTTTCTCCTCCTGTAACTGCATTGTTGATGCCCAATCACTGCTTCTAGTAAAAGTGAACTGTTACCTACCAAATACTTATGGTGCAGTAAAAAATATTTACCATGGGTAAAAACAATTACTGTAGGTAAAAAGTGTTTTGTATTTACCATGTAGGTGAAAAATATCTACTGTAGGTAAAAAATATTTACTGTGGTAAAAAATATTTACTGTAGGTAAAAGAGTGAAAACGGAGTATGCTGTGCTGTGAGTCCACACGAACATCCTCGTGTAAATTTCACTAGAAATTCACACCTAGAATGGGCTATTCTGTAAGATATAGGTTGTAGGCATGCATAAGAGCTCGTTCCCACGTATCTTCTGTCCATGGCACTTTTTACTCTTTGGTGCTTGTGAAGTAGATTTTTCTTCTCTTTCGAGATCCCTTGGACTAGAGTATCCTCATCTCCCCAACAACTGACTATGCCTTTATTTCATCTTCAGAAGGGGTCCTAAAAACCATGCATCAGTATGCATCCATTCTTGAACAGCAACTGAGTAAATGGGCAGAAAATGAGGGCATACGAGCCAGCAGGACAGGCTGGATTCAGGAGGGTTTTTCCACTTTGGACCATATTATTACACTGAAAGACATTATTGAGGAGGGTCGAGCACATGGGAGACGGATGTATTGCTGCTTTGTGGACTTTCGCAAAGCATTTGACACAGTGCCAAGAGCCAGATTGATGCACAGGCTACTGAAGTTGGGAGTATCCACAGAGATCATATGGGGGATCATGGCTTTATACGGCTCAGTGACTAGCTAGTTACGCACTCTTGAGGGGATTTCTGACATTGTTCATTCCACTATTGGAGTGAAACAAGGGTGTCCTTTGTCCCCTACACTTTTTGGTATGTATGTAGATGAGGTCTCTGACTACATTGACAGAGAGGGTGACAGAGGCACTCAGCTAGCAGGGACATAGATCCCTTTATTATTATATGCTGATGATACTGTGTTGATATTAGAGTCGCCAGAGGGCATGCAGAGACATTTGGACGCATTGCACAACTTTGCAGGGGATAGTGGACTCTCTGTGAACCTTGGTAAAACCAAGGTTATGGTGTTTAACACCACACCACAGTGGGTCAAGAGATCGGCACCTACACTCGTATATGGTCTGGACACTGTGGAGTACACAGATGAATATACATACCTGGGGGTGGTATTCATGGGCCCGAGGTTTACTCTAAGGAAAGCAACAGAGACTAGATTGTCCAGAGCCTATGCGGCATTGGGAGGGCTAGAGAGGATGTGTTCGCAGTGAGAGGCGGAAGTGAAAAAATAGACCCGGTGGCCTCTACACCAAGACTATGCACAATGGCCTCATCATGGGGAAAACGCAATAGGGGCACCACCTAGCAAGATATGTGGCTAGGACGCATACATATACACAATGAAACATGCCATGGAAAACAATTTCAAGATCCACACCCAAATGTGGAATGGGGTGGTCAAAGAATAAGGTGAGAGGAGTGGTGAGTGAGTGAGAATGGGCTCGCTACTCGTGCATGTAGTAAGAAAGATAACGAGGTCAGGGATACATGCAAGTATGCTCACTTCTCATACAAAAGGTGGCGAATCCGCACACCTCAAGATGGAAGTAGCAAGATGATAGGAATATGAGAGGGAGAGAGAGAGTGTGTGTGTGTGGTGGCGAATCCGCACATCTTAACATAAGCAGAAAAAAAAATGGCAAGGAACAAGCATATACCATACTTACAATGAGATGTATCCAAAGCGACACAAAGTATGGCACCAAGATGGAGTGTGTTGATTACTTGCAAAAGATGAATACAATAGGTAGCGTATGGCAGGAAAATGAGAAGGGAACAAGATCGTAGGAGGCATAATGGAGAGATGGGAGTTGATGGCGAGGAATATCATGAGTGTGTCCACCCTTCTTCTTCTTGAAATTGTGCCTTCAACCCTTAATTACAAGTGGTGTGGAGGTGTGGTGCTCATCTTTTGTGCATGGTGATGGTGATGATGATGGTGTTGTGATTATGTGATTAGGGTTCATGCTACAAGCATGTAGCACAAGAGTGTGTATGGATAGGTATGTGTGTGTGTGTGTCCCCAAGTGAGCTCTCATGGCCTCCTTATATAGGGAAGGAGGGAAGGCTTTAGCAATATTTCTAATTGAGGTGAGTGTCCCACTCTGGTCACTAGGAAAATGGGGTGCATGTGACTGTGGCTCCCATCTTATCTCCTCATTATTTAAATACCAGAGTCAATAGAGAGAGAAGAAGAGAGAATGTGGGTAGGATGTATAGGATAGGAGATATTTACAATAGTCTAGCTTTGGCTAGACATAAGCTTATTAGGGAGAGAAGAGAGAGGTAAGAAAATTATAAGACAGGTTGTCGAAGGTGGATAATTGTTGATGAGGATGGATCCTCTAAAAATGGTGATAGAATCACTCTAGACTTTCCAAGACCTCATTAAAAGAGCCTTGTCTCTTATAATCATGCTTGAAGACTTGTAGAACCATAGCCATTCTAGAGGGAAGAAAACTAGGGATGGCATGTGTTACCATTACATGAGAAAAATGGGGTCCACTACAAAAATCATAGCTCCGCGTTCATAACTCTAGAAATTCTGAAAAAAATTGAGCTAAAAGTTGAGATCAAGAGCTACATCTTTCAAGTTGAACGCTCTTTCAAATTCGGGGTTCTTCTTTACTTAAAAAATTCAGTCAAATAATGTATTATTTATGGCTGCAAAAGTCTTTTGGTGGTCCTCTTTGAGTGGACTTCTCTCTTGCCTTCAAGTGTAAGCTCCTTCATGGGTATGAAAACATGACCTAGAGTTTTGAAAAGAATGGCAATCATCTAGATGGAGGTATTATTGAAATTTGAAAGTGGGGTTGAGGTTTGAAAATGAAAACTAGTGAATAAAATATTTGGTAGAGTGGAATAATATATATACGTGAAAAATATATTAGAAAATACTAAATATATATAATTTAATTTAGAATATATATATTTAATGCTTAAGATCAAAAGAGAGATCAACAAAGAAAGCTTACCTATTTATGTTACATCGTGATTGATTAGCATAAGTCTTATTTATTTAATAAAGGCTAAAACGTTTGTGGAAAAGGGAAGAAAAATCAAAAGTAGCTTATATAATAGGAAATATTTTTGGTAAAAGAGAAAAAATATATGGGGGGATTCCCATGCATGGAAAAGCTTGCCTCATTAGCCCTCCCCTTAAGGCTAGAGGTATTCATGCCTCTAACTCTTCTTCTGGAGCATGTTGAAATAGAGTAGGAGTTCTCCTTGGTGGCTGGTAGATCCTTGTAGGGAATAATGGATCCCTTGGAAGCATGAGGCTCCCCAAAGTTCTTTCCGGTGTCCACCTGGGTCCCACACTAAGCGTAAATCCATTGTATGCAATAATGCCTTCTTCAGAAGATCACACTTATAATGATTCTTGAGTCCATAAGCTGCACAAGAATTAACTCTTGCATAAGTGATAGAAGGTATGGAAAGAACTTGATCAGTCCTTGAAAGTATTTCAAAGCGGCACCATGCATGGCTTCCTCGTCCAGACACATAGCCTAAAGGAAGTAAGAAGCCATAATCCTCATATCTTGCTTGTTGTCCTTCTTCATGCCAAATTGATAGACACATGTTGCCCACATGGATAGATTGCATGGTTGATGCCTGTTGCACAAGGGAGCCCACCATGTACAAAAGATAAACTGCAAACCACATTTTGAAAACTGACTCCATGTTACCACTGGTATGCAAAACCATTCTTCCTTGATTGGTGTGTCCTAGATTGATTCCACTGGTTGTTGATGTCAATCCTTCCACTCTTGTCGCAACCCAACTTAAAGAGCTTCCCAAATTAATGTTACACACAATGTTCACAATTAGAAAGTAAAACCTAAAGTGCCAGTAGACCTCAATTTCATTTCTCTACATGAGTATTTCTCTAGAAAGGACTTGCCAAGTGGTCGTCAATATAACTTTTGGTCGTCTTCCACCAATCTCGTGCCATAGGGGTAGTTGAAGTGTCTTCACCACTTTCACCTATGGTTGCAAATTTGAAGGGTCCACCTTGTTGTGGTTGAATGTGAGACCCATTACCTCAATGGATCTATCACTTCCTTCATTCCCTGTTGACTCCGCCTCTAAAGTGGTTGAAGAGTCACCACTAGAAAACTCATCCATAGAGGTTTCTAGATCCATGTCGCATTGCCGACCTGTCTTCATGTCGTAAAGTATTGACCTCCCTTTTGCATGCTTCATCTGGATTACGCCGGTGTCACAGTCCTGCTTAGCTCTCATAGCCATAAGCCAAGGCCTCCCTAGAATGATAGGGTAGCCCTCCCCTTTGTGTGGCATGACAAAGATGTCCACATCTACCTTGGTGTTGAATGCCTTTATCCTAATTGCATTTATAACACCAACACATTGAACTTTTAAATTATTTGCCATTTTGGCTCGGCATGGTGCCAGACGACTCACCTCTAAACCCAAACGGTGCATCATTTTTTCACTCATGATGCATATTTGTGCACTACCACCGATGTAGATATTGGATATGTGTTGCCCCTTGATGTAAGCATCCATCACTGGTAGTATGTCATCTAGATTCCTCCCAGAGATAGCCCCAGCTATCTTTGGCTTTGGTCGTCTAGTGCTAACCATCTTTGTCCATTGTCTCCTCACCCTATGTGCTAGGTGGAGTAACTGGGGCCAAGTGATTTTTGGGCCCTGCACAGAAACATCTTGAACCAAATCATATGGTTTAGAACATTCACCCAAAGAGAAATCTACAATGTCAATTTTACATCGTGACTTGGACGGCTTTTTGCTAGATTCCCCTTTAGTCTTCATCTTTTCTTCCTTTTGGGAATATTCACCATGCCTAGCGCGTTTTACCCCTATGGCATCTACTCCTTTAACTTTGGTCTTATCCTCCTCCACTTTCTCCTTTCCTTTACCTTCAAGACTGATGACGCTTACTGTTTGATTGCCAACTGGTGGTGGGGGTAAGGGTGGAATGAGAGGTTGTGGTGGTGGTGGTGGTTGTGGTTGAATGGGTGGTTGTAGGATTTGCACGGGTGGTGCTTGTTGTGATGCCCTCAGTTGTGGTGGTCTTTCTCTCGGTGGTGAAACCTGGTTTTGCCTGGCTCCTTTGTTGAAATCCTACCTCCTTGGGTGTGGACAGTAGTACATGCCATGACCATCCTCCCCACAATTGTAGCAGTGGTATTCTTGGTTTTGACTTCGTTGTCCCCTCCCTTGCTCTTGGTTGCGATTGTGTGCATGCCCTTGTTGTATCAAATGGACTGAGAGATTCTCAAGTTGATTGGTGATTCGATTGAGTAGGTCTTGCTGATCGTCAATTGGTTCTTGTGGTTGAATCCTCTAGGCGGCTATTGTAGGTGGTGCTAGAGGTGGTCGGGTCCTAACGGCTTCCTCTTCATCGATATTCCTGGCTTGTAGGCGCAACTTCTTGTCTTTAAGGCAGACCACTTAAACTGCTAGCTCATACGTAGCAGGAAACCTTCCCTTCACCTTCTCTTTAAGAGTTGGCCATAACCCAGCCACAAACCGATCTTTTTTTAGGAAATCAGGTTCCCCCTCATCCTCTCTTAGCGATGCAACCCATCGCCCCCATAAATCTACAAACTTTGACTCATATGATGCGTATTCCAGCATACTGCCTTGCTTCAACTCTGTCAACAATTGCCACAGCTTCTCTGATGTTGTGCCCTCTCCAAAACGCTTGACAAAGGCTTCTCTTAATAAGTCCCACCGTTCCTTGGTTTCTTGTGCCAAGGCATTGTACCATGATCTTGCCTCCACCTTCATTAGAATTGGGAAGATGCCCAAGCGTGAAGCATCATCATCTCTCGCAGAGATGACACATGATATTTCCAAGTTGTCTAGAAAGTCTGCAGCATCCTCACCCACCTTACCAGTAAAGGTTGGAAATGCTACACTTTCCATTGTGAGAGTGAGAAAATTAACTCGACTTATATTTTTTTTTTTTAATTTTTTTATAGAGATTCAATACATGGGTGCTCGGTGGATAGAAAACATACTATACAAGGATGAAAATAACTACATCAAAAGACACTTCATGATTAATCATAGGGAGGATAAAGGGTAGAGAAGAGGTGTTTATCTCTTGCAGTCGTTCTCTACCAAACATGGTTGTAATGATCTGTTGATAAAACATCTTGCGGTCCAAGATTACTTTGATTGATTGAATTCGTTGTGGTGCATAAGTTTGGTTCCTTGCAAAAGGTTGATGTGCTGGGTCCATCACATGATAATTCGGAAAGGCTCTCTCCTTTGTGGTGGAAGGTTATAGTCGGAGGTGTAGGGCTCTTGGTAGTCGAGGTCAAATTTATAGTACCACAGGACAAGGTTGTCTTCGTCTTCTATCTCTAGGACTTCCCCTCTAGCAAGCTCTTGGAAAAGCTTGAACTCTCTCTCTTTCAGCAACTTTACTTTCTTGCAAGATAGAGTGCCATCTAGTGTATACACAGGTGTGATGAGGTAGGTGGTGAGTCTTACCACTTGTATTAATCCAAGTTGGATGGATACATAGCAAGCTGTAAAGTCGTCATCATAGCCTTGATTCACAAGCAACACCCCTTGAAGTTGGAGGGTCTTGTCTTTCTGCCAAGCAAAACCAGTGTCAAAGACCTTGTCGATGACAAGCTCCGCCACTTCACTCGGTAGACAACGTAGAATCCATGCTGTTGTTTCTAGTTCCTGGCTCATGAGATGAGAGTGAGGTATTGAAAGACTTTGGGGGATTTACCCTTTTGTTTTGGAGACGGGGTGATTGTCGGCGCTGGAAAACCCTTGAATCTTTTGGTGCAAGGGAGAGGGAGGGACCACGTGTTCGTAGTAGCTTCCTCAAGTTGTGAAGGCTTGTTGTGGGCGTAGGTGGAATAGGTGGCAAAGATGTGGATGTAGATGTAGAGAAGCCTGGTGCTACTTGAAAGCCTACTGATGTGACAACGCCTGTGCGGATGTTGAGGGAGAAAATGATGGCCTTTTCTTCACTTTGGGTTGGACTCATGTCGAAGGTGCAGTTTTTGGCTACAATGTGAGCATGATGCAGCTTGTGCCTTGCTTTTATGCTTGCGTGGATGATGAGAAATGTAAACATTTTGAGTAGGGAAAGAGGGTCTTACCACCTCTTCTATGCTAACAATACAACACCCTGGCAAGAGTGTCTTGATGACTTGAGTCAAACCTTCTTGAAGCTCCTCCTCTTCAGTGGTCCAATTAGAGAATTCAAGAAGCCACTCGCCCATGAAGAGAAGTAAACATCTCAGCCTTGTAAATTGAAGGTTTCAAGAGCCCTCCTCAGTGGGGGCACCAAATGAGAGGCGGAAGTGAAAAAATAGACCCGGTGGCCTCTACACCAAGACTATGCACAATGGCCTCATCATGGGGAATATGCAATAGGGGAACCACCAAGCAAGATATGCGGCTAGGATGCATGCATATACACAATGAAACATGCCATGGAAAACAATTTCAAGATCCACACCCAAATGTGGAATGGGGTGGTCAGAGAATAAGGTGAAAGGAGTGGTGAGTGAGTGAGAATGGGCTCGCTACTCATGCATGTAGTAGGGAAGATAACGAGGTTAGGGATACATGCAAGTATGCTCACTTCTAATACAAAAGGTGGCGAATCCGCACACCTCAAGATGGAAGTAGCAAGATGATAGGAATATGAGAGGGAGAGAGAGTGTGTGTGTATGGTGGCGAATCCGCACACCTTAACATAAGAAGAAAAAAAAATGGCAAGGAACAAGCATATACCATACTTACAATGAGATGTATCCAAAGCGACACAAAGTATGGCACCAAGATGGAGTGTGTTGATTACTTGCAAAAGATGAATACAATAGGTAGCGTATGGCAGGAAAATGAGAAGGGAACAAGATCGTAGGAGGCATAATGGAGAGATGGGAGTTGATGGCGAGGAATATCATGAGTGTGTCCACCCTTCTTCTTCTTGAAATTGTGCCTTCAACCCTTAATTACAAGTGGTGTGGAGGTGTGGTGCTCATCTTTTGTGCATGGTGATGGTGATGATGATGGTGTTGTGATTATGTGATTAGGGTTCATGCTACAAGCATGTAGCACAAGAGTGTGTATGGATAGGTATGTGTGTGTGTGTGTCCCCAAGTAAGCTCTCATGGCCTCCTTATATAGGGAAGGAGGGAAGGCTTTAGCAATATTTCTAATTGAGGTGAGTGTCCCACTCTGGTCACTAGGAAAATGGGGTGCATGTGACTGTGGCTCCCATCTTATCTCCTCATTATTTAAATACCAGAGTCAATAGAGAGAGAAGAAGAGAGAATGTGGGTAGGATGTATAGGATAGGAGATATTTACAATAGTCTAGATTTGGCTAGACATAATCTTATTAGGGAGAGAAGAGAGAGGTAAGAAAATTATAAGACAGGTTGTCGAAGGTGGATAATTGTTGATGAGGATGGATCCTCCAAAAAAGGTGATAGAATCACTCTAGACTTGCCAAGACCTCATTAAAAGAGCCTTGTCTCTTGTAATCATGCTTGAAGACTTGTAGAACCATAGCCATTCTAGAGGGAAGAAAACTAGGGATGGCCTGTGTCACCATTACATGAGAAAACTGGGGTCCACTACAAAAATCATAGCTCCGCGTTCATAACTCTAAAAATTTTGAAAAAATTTGAGCTAAAAGTTGAGATCAGGAGCTACATCTTTCATGTTGAACGCTCCTTCAGATTCGGGGTTCTTCTTTACTTAAAAAATTCAGCCAAATAATGTATTATTTGTGGCTACAAAAGTCTTTTGGTGGTCGCCTTTGAGTGGACTTCTCTCTTGCCTTCAAGTGTAAGCTCCTTCATGTGTATGAAAACATGACCTAGAGTTTTGAAAAGAGTGGCAATCATCTAGATGGAGGTATTATTGAAATTTGAAAGTGGGGTTGAGGTTTGAAAATGAAAACTAGTGAATAAAATATTTGGTAGGGTGGAATAATATATATACATGAAAAATATATTAGAAAATACTCAATATATATATTTAATGCTTAAGATCAAAAGAGAGATCAACAAAGAAAGCTTACTTATTTATGCTACATCGTGATTGATTAGCATAAGTCTTATTTATTTAATAAAGGCTAAAACGTTTGTGAAAAAGGGAAGAAAAATCAAAAGTAACTTATATAATAGGAAATATTTTTGGTAAAAGAGAAAAAATATATGGGGGGGTTCCCATGCATGGAAAAGCTTGCCTCAGCAGATTCAGTTTCAAGAACCACGAAAAGAGTTATGGCTCTTTGATACTTTGGTTGCTTCAGCTATGCTTTATGGGGTCCAAGTGTGGGGACCATCTGTGAATCATGATAGTTGGAGGAACATGGAGAGACCCTTGGTATTTATGATATCCCAGATGATTAGATCCAAGGCCTCCGTACCACATGCGATTATTCGAGCAGAGGTAGCCGCCCCTCCTATAGAGATTGAGGCTCTGACTAGACCAGTGTCCTTTATGTATAGTCTATGGGATACACATAGAGGCAGATATACTAGATTGGCTCTTGAGTCATCTAGACAGTTAGCAATGTAGGGAGATGCATCATGTTGGTATGTGCAGATGACCTCATGGTTTTAGAGGCATGGTGTCAGCATGGATATATTGCCTCCCTTTCAGTATTCCCTGAATGCACCCTCCCTGCTAGTCACACAGATGGATATCACTAGACTCATACGTCAGGATCTGATACAGCTGGACACCAGGAGGACATGGGTAGAGCCGATGCAGGACTTGGGCATGAAGATGGCTTTCTACAAAGAGCACCTTCTCCAACTTTCGGAAGATGGGTTTGTGACTCGCCTGAGCTACATGGACACTCATTTATCTCATGGTCTACGATGTGCTATTGGTCAGATTCTCACATCCTTCCACCAGCTGGAGATTGAGACGGGTAGATTGAGAGGGATACCACCGGAGTCTAGGATATGTCAACTATGCGATAAAGAACTAGAGACAGAGCTACACTACATATGCCACTGCACTATGTATTATGAGATACGAGGGCACTTCCATTGCTTATTCATGGAGGGTTTTGGACCCCTAGATAGATTCATGAGGTATCAAGACGAGAGATGTGTTGTTTTATATCTACTTAAGCTACACCGACATAGAGATAGTCTGTTGGGGAGACATGGAGTACGACAGTTGCAGAGACGGATCATAGACTTCTTTGGATCAAGGGAGCCAAGAGACCAACCACCAACACAGGGTTGTACCCGTATTCATACTAGAGGCACCCTCATTGACAGGGAGACTGAGCTTGAGAGATCGAGACGACCACGACCGAGACACAGGAGCACACTCCATTGACGCAGACTCCAGCAGAGGATCAG
This sequence comes from Adiantum capillus-veneris, assembly GCF_014529385.1. Taxonomy (NCBI): domain Eukaryota; kingdom Viridiplantae; phylum Streptophyta; class Polypodiopsida; order Polypodiales; family Pteridaceae; genus Adiantum; species Adiantum capillus-veneris. The sequence goes on from NC_140951.1 coordinate 30,866,548, forward strand.
AGGCATTCTAGCACGACACCCAGATTGTCATTGAGGGCCTATTCTACATTTTCACATTACACATATCACATTTCACACTTCATTTTCAGTTTTTCATTTTTGTACTTTCAGTACTTTTTGTACTTGAATTTCAGACATTGTATTAGATTCACCACTTTGTATCTGATGGTCTCATAGCTCATTTTGGCCTTTTGAAGACGCTAATAGATCATTTCATTTCTCTATCTCTCACTCTAAGATTGCTCTCTTTCTATCTCTCTCTCTAACAATCTCTCTTTATCTCCCTCTCTCTCTCTCTCTCTCTCTCTCTCTCTCTCTCTCTCTCTCTCTCTCTCTCTCTCTCTCTCTCTCTCTCTCTCTCTCTCTCTCTCTCTCTCTCTCTGCCCCCTCTTCCCTCTCACTCTCTCTAAGATTGCTCTCTTTCTACCTCTCTCTCTAACAATCTCTCTCTCTCTCTCTCTCTCTCTCTCTCTCTCTCTCACAGAGTGGCATTATGGTGCACGGAACAATTTAGAGACTGATAGAATGATATTCGCGTGCCATTGTGCACACAAGGGATCTAATCTAAAGCACAACATTAAAATTCTTTTCTATCACACATAAGGACACACACACATCGGGACAAACTATCAATATGATGCACGTCAGACGTTTTAGCATAAGATAGGCTTGTCTCAGCGTGCCATTGTGGAAACGCGACAAATTTTTGGAATGTTGTCATTTTGGCTTGTGTATCAGTCCCAATAACATGCATTTCTAGTTTAAAATTCACACAAACATCCACAACAGTACTCTCTGTCTCCTCTCTATGTCTCTCTCTCATACTTGTAAGTATATGTGGACATCAATACCCTCTATGTTGTCACCTTATGCGTTGCTCTCTGAGCTGTTGTCCCTCTCTCTCTCTCTCTCTCTCTCTCTCTCCCTGTCTCTCGCGATGGATGTTGGCACTATCCTCTTCTCCATCTCTCTCTCTCTCTCTCTCTCTCTCTCTCTCTAAGGTGCTACAATAAGCATGCCAATGAATATTGTGTAGCCCATTAACTGTGAAAGTGACCTCTCAATCAAAATTATATGGTGCAATAAATGTCCACTAGTTAATTTTAGCCGTTTGACATGTGTAAAGCATGTAGTTATTTTTCGTGCATGTCGGCAACGGTACTATGAATAATTTATTTAAGAGAGAGAGAGAGAGAGAGAGAGAGACAGAGAGAAGGTTTTGCACATTTCACTAGGTTGAGAGAGAGATTTCACTTAGGTAGATTTCAAAATTTGTAAATGGAATTACACAAGAACTCGTACACACACACACACACACACACACACACACACATAGAGAGAGAGAGAGGCACGCAGAAATAGCATCTTGAAGGTTGCCATGCCAAGCCCACGAAAAGGTAACCCCTATGATTGTTCTTTTCTTAAAGGCACAATTTAATGTACATTTTGAGAGAGAGAGAGAGAGAGAGAGAGAGAGAGAGAGAGAGAGAGAGAGAGAGAGAGAGAGAGAGAGAGAGAGAGAGAGAGAGGACAATTTTACTTGTCTTATGGCGCAAGGACGGGTATTTTTGGTAAGCCAATTGTCGTCCGTGCGCAATAAAGCACTAAATGGTTATGTAGGCTGAAGGGCACTCAAATAATACTGACACAGAGTGAGAGACAAGCCCCTCCCTCTTTGTCCTATGGCATGCATATACATAGTATTGGTGTGCTGATTTTTCTTCACGCATCGTGGAGCATAGAAGGGGTAGCAAAACAGGGAGAGAGAGGAGTTGGAACTCAAATAAAATGAGATGCTCTAAGTAACATCTGTAAAAAAAAACATAATGATCTATGAGACCAATCGCTCATAGAGAGAGAGAGAGAGAGAGAGAGAGAGAGAGAGAGAGAGAGAGAGAGAGAGAGAAACCGAGAGCTTGCAATTTAGGAGAAATGTGTTATCAAATTCAATAAAAAAGTTAAATGCTAATGTGTCCCGATACTTACCTTTTTTGCCTATATTATGTTTTTCTTAGGATTAAGATCCCACAAAATGAAGAGGTAGAGGGTGGATCCAAAAATTGTCTTAGGTGAAGAGGAAGCAGAAGAGAGACCACCTGAGTTGCTGAGAGGCTCATTAAAGAGAGATGTGAACTTTGCTCTAGCTAAAGATACATTTCTTGGAGATGATGTTGTGGGGACAGAGGAACCCCCCAATGACTCAGAACCTTCAGAACAGAAAGAAGTGCCCGTAATCCAAAAGCTTCAAGTGACTAGCACCAAAAAGAGAAACATTGATCTTTCTTTTGCTAGTGAGCCAACTATAAAATGTAAGCAAGGGGTTGAAAATCCTGCATGTGTGGATGAAAGACTTTTTGATTTTGCAGTATCTGTAGGAGTTGTTGAAATGTTCAACAATGTCTCTTCCATCTTCAATGCCCCATTCATTTTGGACGACCTTATAGCTCAGCACACCAAGTTTTTCAAGTCTAAAAGAGACAAGTTTGAGCTTGAGGTCCACAGGGGCAGGATTGTTCTTGCTGACATGGTGGTGGTGCAATTAAAAGATTCTGATTTCACAAGACAATCATACAAGAAGTGCGATCAGTTGTCTATTATCTATAGACCCTCACGGTTTCCAATGCACGAATGAGATTGCAAGCTAATTAAAGAATCCTTTGGGTTCCTTCTACTCTTAAATTCTCTATTTTCTAGTCTATTGAATGATCCTTTAGAGGTAATGGACGAGGACGATCTACCACGCGATGAGGACTTGGAGTCCAATGAGGTTCTTGAGATTGAGGTGGATATTAATCTTGAGGCAAAATCTAAAGACGTGCAATGAAGCAAAATACTTGTGGTTAAAACATCTGACATCAAACTAACTTTAGATGTCCCTGGCTTTAATGAGAATTAAGCCACATTGATGCTTTCGGGACTACCAAACTTCAAATTTGGTGAGAGATCATACATTTTCCTCCATGACTTTCAAAGTATATTTTCTTTAAGGGAGGACTTTGCACTTGCCACACTCTCCAAATTTCAAGAGGGGAGGAGTGGATTTTTATATTATAACAGTAGTGACAACGAGGTGATGGAAACCTCTAGTAACCCGATGGAGTGCCTCAAACTCTGCTTTGACAAGGCAGAAAAGTATAGAGAGACACTCCCAGATGAAGCCACCTTCCAAGCTATCAGAAACAATCTCAGGCCATCAACCAATGTAGAGGACTGCTTTACGCGTCCCACACAAGGGTCCACGAGGTCGGTGGACCTATGGAAGGATGAATTATATATGCAAGATGAGAGCTACATGGTACCCCCCCCCCAAAAATAATAATAATAATAATTTTTAGTTTTCATTGTCTGGCCTTCACGAGCACTGGAGTTGTTGAATGCCTCTACTCATTTTTTTTTTCTTTGTTGCAAATTCCTAATTGCTTGTGCTATTGCCAAACAATCTAATACATGTTTTTGCTGCAGTCGATGAAGGATTCTGCAATAAAATCACTGAAACAACTCTTTCAAACTATTTGCCTTATCTCGAGAGCCACCATGACGTGTGTGTCTGAAATATGCATTTCTGGCCATGTAATGAGACTTTTCCAAGCCTTGGGTGTTCCATATGTCTGGGTTTTCATACTTTTGAATAAAGTATGGTAAGTGATTGAGAATGATGTGCTGCAAATAAAACAAGTTGTCAAAAATTTTAAACAACCTTTTAGCCCTTATCATTTAAAAGGGTGCGTTAACAATACCATGTAATGAGTAATCTGAGTTTCAGTCCATGCTGACCTAAATGCTTTCTTTAGTAGTTGAAGGTTCTCCTTAAACTTATTTAGATCATTTTGTGTTCACTCATCTTTGTCACACATCAAAATAGCACATCGATGGAACTCCACACTTCACCTTGGCATTGCAAGTTGTGGAGATTTTTCCATTGTTGAAACTCAATTTTACTGACATAAGTGGACTGACATATCCTTCCACGCTTGGTTAGCTTCTTATATTTGACACATGCTGGCTTTGATAAAACATGACGTGCCTTGATCCCACCAATAGATGGTTTTCAAGGTACTTCTTTATCATTGGTTGATCTTTTCTCGTCCCGCTGGATTTTCACGTTGCCCCCATGGAGACCCATCTCTGACAAAACTAGTTCAGGTGCCGCTACCGCAACCTTCTGTTCTTTTGAGTTTTTTATTTTCCAAGAAAACCCAATGTATAGATACACCAACTTCTCCACAATTTTGCAAAGATCATGCATTGTACAAATGTAGAAATTGACAAGTGGAATACCCACAAGTAGGTGGAAATTAGGATCCTCATTGTGGTGAGTAGGTGCCTTTCTCCACCATTTTGGATCCATCGTCTTTGCAAGCTCCATACAATACAAGCATGGAGCCTTTACCATAGCACCCATTCCACAATTATACATACACTTCAGTGTTTTAAGGTCACCTGCAAGATGCCATTGGATCTGAAAGTCTCCCCTCCCATTCACAACCAACACCTTTCCTTGATTCATTTGTTTATCAATGATATCAAGGATAGGGATTTGATGGAATATCCAATATAAATTGTTGTGGTCTTATTTCTTTACCTTTAAGATCAAATCTGCATGAGACGTTAAAGTAAATCCAAAATTAAATCTCAAGAGGGCTCATCAAAGCTGAAGAGAAGGTAAAAATGCAATAGTTGAAAAGCACCAAGCCACCATATTTTTGTTTCTGATTGAACATTGAAGTATGAAGGATCATCAGTGGGGCATTTTGAAAGATCCCATGATTCATCAATGTTATTGTGACTTGTTCTAGGTTCTTCTTTTTTAGGATCTCACACTCATCTAGCTTCAAAACAAAATGCAAAACGCCACCTATATCTTCAAATGTTACATCGTAGAACTCAACCATTCTAGTTTGCAACAAAGTGAGTTCCATGAAGATATTGTTGTCCTCATTGTAGGTTACACTTGCTCCTTGAGATATATAAATACCATCAATATGAAATGGACATCCAATGAAATCTGTCTCTGCATGGTTGAGTTGAAGTCCCTCTTTTGAAACACTTGCTGCTATTGGTAGAAGTTTAGACTTTATTCCATTCTTCACAAAAATGGAGGAGATAGATTGTTGAATAGATGATTACCCTCTATTACTCACACCAAGGGAAACAAATGTGCCTTGTATTTCACTTGGAGGCACTGCACTCTTTGTAATAAAAGGGTCAGCAATATCTCGCTGTAAAACCTTATACTTTTTGTCATGCATTATATTATTTGTGAGACCACCTGTTGTCAAAGGCTTCAACTGCTTTCCTACATTGGTCTTTGGATCTATGTTTTCTTTGTCTGGATATATAGCATGTCTACCTAGAAAACATAACAGACATAAGAAAAACCAATGTATAACTGAGATAAACTAAAAGGTTCACAATCCTCACCTCAATGCTTGGATTATTTTCTTGAGACCTCTAGAGCCAACCTTCAAGGTTTCAAGATTCCATAGTCTCTTCTTTTGCACACGAGCACTTAAGCTTATATCTTTCCTTTGTAAGTTACACGCTTTTTCTTGCAGTACCTATATTTCTTGTGTGCACTGCAAACGGGTTTTTTGGTCCTCACAATGCAAAGTAGAAAGTCGTATAATCTCATTTTCTTGATGATGAACGATGCTTTTTTGAATTTAGGATTTCCCAGTTAGAGCTTTGCAGTAGCCAAGTACACCATTTTGTCCGTCACCTGCAAAGGTCAATAAAGTAGTCGGGTTTACAAATGCAGGGGAGGCATTGGTCATAGGATTCAAAGGATAGAGGGAGCCATTTGTCCATAAATCTATGTGTTTTACTCCTTCTACTATGAGTCTTGCTTTCTCTGTGTGTGTTACTGTTGTGTTTGTTTTACTTTGCTTGCATAAAGGCTCATATTTAGCACTCAAATCAACGTGTAGATGATATTTATGACGTTTAGTGAGAAGGTTTGAGGGGGTGGATGAAGAAGCCATGACTACACATTCAAGAAAATCAAAAAACGAAAGAGTATAGCGCCATTACTCCCTAGCCTACCTACTGCATACATCATATGAAAAAGAAACTCCCTCCTATATGACGAGGTGCATTCAATATAACTAAAAAGGAACATACCATCAATCATTACAGCTCATATGACTTTGTCAAAAGAATCCACTTCGAAGTGCACTTTTTGAAAGGTTGATGAGGACACCTTTTCTTTTACCTCACCAATTTTCTAGAGAGAGAAGGCAAAAAATTATACTTTCTTAGAAGGCCCTCCAAATTACCTCCCAAATTTCCTAAACTCTTTCATCTAATCATCCAAAATCTTTGCAGATTCCTCCCCTCCATCTCCTCACACTATCACATAGATGAAGAAAAATTCTCATGCTACTATGGGGATTTGAACTCTCCACCAATTCCGTTATAAGTGAGACATCTCAACTAGCCAACCCAACATACTCACGCTGTTACTTGATGTTGACACTCCACCATTAAAAAAAATTAATTTTTCATAATTCTCCACCTGCAATTAACAATTACTGCATGTTGGCATCCCGCCCCCCCCCCCCCGGACCCCAATTCATTCCCCTTTCCCCTGGCATCTTCGTAGATTTTCTTAAACACCCCATTTCTCAAAATCGTGCCGACGGAAAAGAAATGGAAAAAATACAAGTTAGATATAATTTTGTTGTCATGAAACACTAATTCCACAAGCTTTAACCAACCTTCCACCATTGCTCTTAAGAATTTCAATCTTTACTCTAAGAACTTACTAAATACAATTACTATTATATTATCTGGATTCACAAAGGAGAACAAAGTATCCATGTTTTGCGCCTTTGAAACTTGTGGAATATCTCCCTCTTTGCCTTGCTTGCTTCTAGCCATTCCTTCAATCTCTCCCCAGTCTTTTTCCAAATGTGAACACCTTATATGCATGCATTAAAGCTGTTGGTAACAGACGGCTAGCATGCCAAACGTGGTTTACTCGTACATAATTGTACTAATCGATATTATATTCACTAGTATGGCCGGCCGCCAAAGCGGCGGACTCTCTCCCTTTCTTTCTCTCTCTCTCTCTCTCTCTCTCTCTCTCTCTCTCTCTCTCTCTCTCTCTCTCTCTCTCTCTCTCTCTCTCTCTCTCTCTCTCTCTCTCTCTCTTTATCTCTCCCTCTTTATCGTGTGCGCATGAGCTTGTCTTATTCTTGGACTGTAGCCTTTAACTCGCAGATGTAGACATGTGTAAAAGGCTCCCACTTTCGCCATATTATGTTAGTATAGATTTATCTTAAATATAAAAATGTACTAAACGTTATCTCTACACGCCTCAGAGCCCCTGCACGTGGCAGCTTATTTCTTGCATGAAACCCCTCTGCTCCGCTACGTGGGACCCCTAATACCACATACCTTTGTTCTCTGTTGTCCCTGGCCTGGTTGATGCCTCGTAGAGCATAAATTTTGATTAGCATAATTCTATCCGATTTTCTTTTTTTATAAATCATTAGGATACATACATACATACTTGTAGGCTTTTTAAAAAAATCATTAGTAAGAAGAACGCGATTCCCCCCCTCTACGGTCATCAGTTGCGCCTTTAGCTGCATCTCTTCTACCCGCGCATGAAACTTGCTATTTTTGGCCGAGATCGAATTCTCTAGGCAAAACGAGTGTGCCACTTCGATACATGTTGGACGGGAGCGACTCACACACCCATGAAGTTCATGCAAACACTACCTAGATCAACATAATGTCAATCGAGGACACAAATGACACGATAGGCACACTGAGGAAATCTCTTTAGCTTGTCAGGCTGAGACCATCCTACACACACAACACTCTGGAAGGCCAACTAAACCACAATCAAGAACCTCACTGCTCTCAACTACACCACCTGGCCACATACACACATACTAAAGGTAACTCGCCGAATCATGACAGATTCGTACGAAACTTAAGGAACACCATCCCCTCACTAGGATACACCTGTCCCTATGCTTCTACACTCAAAACCCTCACTCAAAACCCATCTGCGGAAAACGCGTAGGATGACAGAGTCGAATTTTGAAAGTGCTCGAAACTGAAATTTATGAGTACCTATGCGTAGCTTATGTCGCCACGATTCTATAGACTACTAGCACGCAAAAAACAAACATCGTTTGATACACTTACGGCCACAAATACCTCGTAGATGCGTCGGCGTGTGCGCTTCGTCTCTCGTGGAATGCTTGGCGTTGTCGCGTAGCTCTCCTCGAGCCTACAACAATGGTGCAGTTTGTTGAGATGTAGAGAGAAAGAGAGAGAGACGAGACAAGAGACACACAATATACGCTCCCAAAGACTGATTCATATTGAGGAAAAGATACAAATATATAGGTGAGACCAAGTTGAGTAGAGTGAGTCATATATAGCTCCAACACCCCCACTCAAACAAAGGTCTCTAGATTTGGATGAAAAAACCCTTGGGGAGTTCAAGGGAAAAACCCAAGCCCCTATACAATGTGAAAATATGAACGAGCGATGATGATGTGAAAGTGAATTGTGCATCTATGTACAAATATTCAAGTGACTTAGAGATCACAATGTGCAAATGTGGAGTGTGCATAGTGCATGGTACCTAAAAGATTACAATGTCATATGTACAAAGATATTACAATAGCAAAGAAGCTAATCTAGAAAGAGTGAGGTCGAAGCAACTCCAAGCTCCGAGCGCAAGAGGATGAAACGTGACTCGTTGAGGCCTTTGGTCAAAATGTCTGCAATCATCTGGTCACTTGGACAGTGTTCAACCATAATGGTTCCTTTGCGTACTTCATACCTGACATAATGATAATGGACAGCAATGTGCTTTGACTTATTATGTTGAACATAGTCTTTTGCAAGACTAATAGCACTTTGGTTGTCACACCGCAAGGGTGTGCTAGAAAGAGGAGAGTGACCAATATCAACCAGCATTTGTCGAAGCCAAATCAACTCACGAGCTGCAAGTGATGCCGCAACATATTCTGACTCAGTCGTAGAAACTGCAACACAACATTGTTTCTTGCTGTTCCAAGAAACAAGACAACCATTTATAAAGAAGCAATTTCCACTAGTAGATCGCATAGATAAATGTGAGCTTGCCCAGTCTGCATCTGTGTAACCCAAAAGAGAAAGGGATTGCATAGAATCCGATGTGAGTTGTCGTCGATAGACTAAACCAAAATCTGTAGTGCCTTTCAAGTATTTCAATACACGCTTTGTAGCAGACCAATGCTTAAGACAAGGACATGCAAGATGTTGTCCAAGATAATAAGTAGCAAACAGAATATCAGGACGAGTGTTCATGCCAACAAACTGAATACATCCAATCAAGTTAGCATAAGGTTGATTTGTGACAATTTGACCGCCATTGTCACAAGTGTTCTTCGTAGAGCTCGCAAGACAAGGTGTGTTGGCTGAATGTGCAGATTCCATAGCAAATTTTTGAATAGTGTCTACAATAAACTTTGACTATCGAAGGAATAAAATACCTTTTGTTCGGCTCCATTGGATTTGAATGCCAAGACACGAGTGAATCTCTCCAAGATCCACCATATCAAATGCAGAAGACAATAAATTTTTCACTTACTGAAGAAATCCCAAATCATTGGAAACAAGGATGGTATCATCCACATAAAGAGCAAGAATCATAAAACTGCTACCTTGGTGTTTTATGTATAAGTTGGGTTCTGACGAGCAAGAGATGAATCCTTTAAAGGTGAGAAACAGATCAAATTTTGTATACCAGGCTCGCGAAGCTTGTTTGAGACCATATAGTGGCTTATGGAGTTGAGCAACAAGGTCTTCTTTACCTGGAATAACAAACCCTTCTGGTTGTTCCATATAAATTTCCTCTTCCAAGTCACCATTAAGAAAAGTAGTTCGCACATCCATTTGATGAGCTTCTAAATCAAATTGAACAGCAAATACCAATAAACCCCTTACAATTGTAATGTGAACAACTGGTGAAAAAGTCTCTTGATAATCAACACCAGCTACTTGGGAGTAACCTTTTGCAACTAAACGCGCCTTGAACTTGTCAAAAGATCCATCTGCTTTTACTTTTGTCTTATACACCCACTTACATTTAATAGCTGTACGACCAGGAGGTAATTCACTTAGTATCGATGTACCTTTAGAGATAAGAGAATCGTACTCTGCTTCCATAGCCTCTTGCCATTGATCCTTTTGTGGTGAAGAGATAGCTTGATCATAAGTTACGGGATCTTCGGAAGTAGAAAAAGCGTCACGATTCACAATTACTTTCTTGGAGGAAGGGTCATAGAATTTTTAGCCTTTGGAAGTGTCAGAATATCCAATAAAAATAGCTTTAAGACCAGGAGCATCAAGCTTTGTTCGTGTTTCTTTGGGAACATGAATATAAGCAATACATCCAAAGGTTCGAAAATGAGATACAGAAGGAATGTCACCTATCCATGCTGTGATGGGTATCTTACCAGAGGGTGCAGTAGTAGGAAGATGATTCTGAATAAATACTGCTGTCAAAGTAGCTTCAGCCTAAAAAACACGAGATAAGCCAGAATGAATCAGCATACATCTTACAACATTGAGAATAGTGCGATTCTTTCGTTCAGCAACACCGTTCTGTTGAGGCGAATATGGAATAGTGTGTTCATGATGAATTCCACTGTCAGCACAGTAACTCACAAACTCTCGAGAAACATATTCGCCTCCATTGTCACTACGAAGCTTCTTAAGGCGACGACCAGTTTGAAGTTCCGCAGCCTTGTGGAATTGTTTGAAAACAGATAAGGCTTCAGATTTTTGTCTAAGTAGAAATACAGTCGTATACCTTGAGAAATCATCAATGAAAGTAATGAAGTAGCGATATTGTGATCTCGAAGAAGGTAGAGGTCCACATATATCAGTATGAACAAGATCCAATATGTCATGAGAATGAGTTGTATTTGAAAGAGGAAAGAGTTTGCGATTGTGTTTCCCAAGAGCACAAAATTCACAAATTCCCATATGAGGATGGGCTTTAAGATCCATGCCATGAACAAGATCACGACGTTGAAGATCAAGGAGTTTTGAGAAATCAGCATGAACAAAACGGTGATGCCATACTTTGCAATCATGATCACCTGGAGCAGTGACAACATTTGCTACAGCATCGTTGAGAGAGAGTTCAAACAAATTACCATTTTGAGGAGCAATGGCTATAGTCTGTCCATCTTTCTCAATTCGGCATTTGGTATGATCAAATCCAACAAACTGAAAGAAGATTACGTTGAAGATCTGGTACATGTAATACTCCTCGCAAAATTCGAGTGGAAGAAGATAAGGTACCAAGATATAAGTCTCCAATACCCTTTACTTGACAAGTAGTATCATCAGCAAGATAAACAACACGTTGAACTGGCAGTGGATGCTAGTTATGGAGCCACTTAAACTGATGTGTCATATTTCCTGTAGCACCAGAATCGACAATAAAAAGTGATCCATCGCGTACATGAAGTATTCTGTCTGGAGCAACTGAACATAGGACGCAGCTTGTTTCTGGTACAATGTTGTTTCGATGTTCAGTAGCATATGCTCTATTCCGATCTGTGTCGAATCGAGGCTTATAGCACATATAAGTGGGATGATCAGATCATCCAAAATATTCCCAAGAAGAAGAAGAAATGTCTCTAGATAAACGTGGTTGTTTTGTGATAATATTGTGTTCTTCATCATATTGACGTGCCCAACAATCATCTTCAGTATGGCCATTTCTGTTGCAGTAAGAACATTGCTTATTAGGAAATTTGAGACGAGAGAAAATATTACCGCGACGGCCACCTCTGCGGTTTCCTCGTTGAAATGGACGCCTTCGAGCATAAAAAGCCCGTTCCATCTATTGTGACTCAGTCTCCTCGTGTGAAATCATAGTTGTATCATAACTAGCATTACGACGTTCTTGACATTGAGAGTATTCAATTAAAGACATGTAGGCTTGGTCGAAATCAAGACCATCTTTATAATAAAGAATAGTAACAATGTTATCATAAGAAGAGTCCTTCACCGTATCAAGGAGAAGTGTAATTAGTTGCTTTTGTGGAACAGGATCATCGGCAGCAGTAAGTTGATTAATAATAGATTTGAAAGATTCAATATGTCCCGTCATGGCAGTACCAACTTCATATTGTAACTTGTTAAGCAACTCTCTCAAATAAAGTATTTCTGTGACAGATTTCTTCTGAAAGTTTGCAATAAGGTACTTCCATACGTCGTGGGAAGTAGGCAGTTCGTACATATCAAGCAAAAGGGAATCAGTAAGAGCAGAAAGAATATACCGACGAGCTGCTTTATCACGTCGTTGCCAATCCGTACAGGCAACATTCCAATCTTCAAATATAGGTCCTTAAGTCATAAGCACGTTATCATTATCCGTATCAACAGGCTGAGGCGGACAAACGCAATTTCTAAGAACAACATCGGAGAGTTCATCGCCTTCAAGAATTAACAACATCTTTGCTTTCCAGCCTGGAAAACCTTGACCTTGGAAAGGAGGAACAGAACGCTGGCCAGAAGGAAAGCCGTTGACGAGAATATTCATAGCCATATCTTGTTGCGAGAAGACGTATAAGATAAGATCGCAGAATTTGCACACCATATATGGTGAAGGCCGCAATTGAGAATGAGAGAGATATGAGGACTGCGTTCTGTCAACGATAAACGTAAGAAGCATGCTCAAGGAACCTCCAAAGATGTGAAAGACGTCACCCAAAAAGGACAGGGTAAAGGAGACGTTAATAATAAAAGAGTCCTCAAAATAGAGTGGCGTGAGACGCAAGATTGACGGCCACAATACGAATAGCAAAAAGCTAAATCTTCTCGAAAAAGTTAACGCCAAAATAAGAAAAACGATCGCGGACGCTTCACGAAGAAGTAGGACGAAGAAAGCAGCGTCAAGCTCAATTGCAGTAAAAACAGCATAACTTTCTGCTGCGAACTCTGATTGACGCAAACCTAGAACTCAAATCGAAGAGCTCGAGGAGACGAACAAGTTTTGGATGAAAAGTGCCATTGCACTGTGCTCCATTGCGCTTTTCTCCTTTCTCCAAATTTTGAGCAGAACAACAAGAAAAATTGAGATGAAGTTCAGGGTGTCATCAACAAGAAAACGTAATCAACGATTAGATTGATTAGCAATAAATGTCACACAAAACACTAATCATATTCTTCTTAACACAAAACAACCACAATTAACAAGAATCAATGCTCAAAAATAAAATTTGTAGCAATTTTTGAATCTTACATGCAAATCGCATACACATACTGTTTTGTCACCATGAATTGAATCGGCGCATGATCGTTACTGCTCTGATACCATGTTGAGATGTAGAGAGAAAGAGAGAGAGAGAGACGAGACAAGAGACACACCATATACGCTCCCAAAGACTGATTCATATTGAGGACAAAATACAAATATATAGGTGAGACCAAGTTGAGTAGAGTGAGCCATATATAGCTCCAACACATATTTCTTGTAGCACAAGAATCGACAATAAAAAGTGATCCATCACGTACCTGAAGTATTCTGTCTAGAGCAACTGAACATAGGACGTAGCTTGTTGCTGGTACAATGTTGTTTCGATGTTCAATAGCGTATGCTCTATTCCGATCTGTGTCGAATCGACGCTTATAGCACATATGAGTGCGATGATCAGATCGTCCACAATATTCCCAAGAAGAAGAAGAAGAGTCTCTAGATAAACGTGGTTGTTTTGTGGTAATATTGTGTTCTTCATCATATTGACGTGCCCAACAATCATCTTCAGTATGGCGATTTCTATTGCAGTAAGAACATTGCTTATTAGGAAATTTGAGACGAGAGAAAATATTACCGTGATGGCCACCTCTGCGGTTTCCTCGTTGAAATGGACGCCTTTGAGCATAAAAAGCACGTTCCATCTGTTGTGACTCAGTCTCCTCTTATGAAATCATAGCTGTATCGTGACCAGCATTCCGACGTTCTTGACTTTGAGAGTATTCAATTAAAGACATGAAGGCTTAGTCGAAATCAAGACCATCTTTATTAGAGATAATAGTAATAATGTTATCATAAGAAGAGTCCTTCACCGTATCAAGGAGAAGTGTAATCAGCTGCTTTTGTGGAACAGGATCACCGGAAGCAGCAAGTTAATTAATAATAGATTTGAAAGATTCAATATGTCCCGTCATGGCAGTACCAACTTCATATTGTAACTTGTTAAGCAACCCTCTCAAATAAAGTATTTCTATAACAGATTTCTTTTGAAAGTTTGCAAAAAGGTACTTCCATACGTCGTGGGAAGTAGGCAGTTTATACATATCAAGCAAAAGGGAATCAGTAAGAGCAGAAAGAATATACCGACGAGTTTCTTTATCACGTCGTTGCCAATCCCTATAGGCAATATTCCAATCTTCAAATATGGGTCCCTCAGTGATAAGCATGTTATCATTATCCATATCAACAGGCTGAGGCGGACAAACAGGATTTCCAAGAACAACATTGGAGAGTTCATTGACTTCAATAATTAACAACATCTTTGCTTTCCAGCCTGGAAATCCTTGACCTTGGAAAGGAGGAACAGAACGCTGGCCAGAAGGAAAGCCGTTGATGAGAATATTCATAGCCATATCTTGTTGCGAGAAGACGTATAAGATAAGATCGCAGAATCTGCACACCATATATGGTGAAGGCCGCAATTGAGAATGAGAGAGATATGAGGACTGCATTCTGTCAACGATAAACGTAAGAAGCATGCTCAAGGAACCTCCAAAGATGTGAAAGACGTCACCCAAAAAGGACAGGGTAAAGGAGACGTTAATAATAAAAGAGTCCTCAAAATAGAGTGGCGTGAGACGCAAGATTGACGGCCACAATACGAATAGCAAAAAGCTAAATCTTCTCGAAAAAGTTAACGCCAAAATAAGAAAAATGATCGCGGACGCTTCACGAAGAAGTAGGACGAAGAAAGCAGTGTCAAGCTCAATTGCAGTAAAAACAGCATAACTTTCTGCTGCGAACTCTGATTGACGCAAACCTAGAACTCAAATCGAAGAGCTCGAGGAGACGAACAAGTTTTGGATGAAAAGTGCCATTGCGCTGTGCTCCATTGCTCTTTTCTCGTTTCTCCAAATTTTGAGCAAAACAACAAGAAAAATTGAGATGAAGTTCTGGGTGTCATCAACAAGAAAACATAATCAACGATTAGATTGATTAGCAATAAACGTCACACAAAACACTAATCATATTCTTCTTAACACAAAACAACCACAGTTAACAAGAATCAATGCTCAAAAATAAAATTTGTAGCAATTTTTGAATCTTACATGCAAATCGCATACACATACTGTTTTGTCACCATGAATTGAATCGGCGCATGATCGTTACTGCTCTGATACCATGTTGAGATGTAGAGAGAAAGAGAGAGAGAGAGACGAGACAAGAGACACACCATATATGCTCCCAAAGACTGATTCATATTGAGGACAAGATACAAATATATAGGTGAGACCAAGTTCAGTAGAGTGAGCCATATATAGCTCCAACACATATTTCCTGTAGCACCAGAATCGACAATAAAAAGTGATCCATCGCGTACATGAAGTATTCTGTCTGGAGCAACTGAACATAGGACGCAGCTTGTTTCTGGTACAATGTTGTTTCGATGTTCAGTAGCATATGCTCTATTCCGATCTGTGTCGAATCGAGGCTTATAGCACATATGAGTGCGATGATCAGATCGTCCACAATATTCCCAAGAAGAAGAAGAAGAGTCTCTAGATAAACGTGGTTGTTTTGTGGTAATATTGTGTTCTTCATCATATTGACGTGCCCAACAATCATCTTCAGTATGGCCATTTCTGTTGCAGCAAGAACATTGCTTATTAGGAAATTTGAGACGAGAGAAAATATTACCGCAATGGCCACCTCTGCGGTTTCCTCGTTAAAATGGATGCCTTCGAGCATAAAAAGCACGTTCCATCTGTTGTGACTCATTCTCCTCTTGTGAAATCATAGGTGTATCGTGATCAGCCTTCGGACGTTCTTGACGTTGAGAGTATTCAATTAAAGACATGCAGGCTTGGTCGAAATCAAGACCATCTTTATTAGAGATAATAGTAACAATGTTATCATAAGAAGAGTCCTTCACCGTATCAAGGAGAAGTGTAATCAGTTGCTTTTGTGGAACAGGATCACCGGAAGAAGCAAGTTGATTAATAATAGATTTGAAAGATTCAATATGTCCCGTCATGGCAGTACCAACTTCATATTGTAACTTGTTAAGCAACCCTCTCAAATAAAGTACACATTTCTTTTGAAAGTTTGCAATAAGGTACTTCCATACGTCGTGGGAAGTAGGCAGTTCATACATATCAAGCAAAAGGGAATCAGTAAGAGCAGAAAGAATATACCGACGAGCTTCTTTATCACGTCGTTGCCAATCCCTATAGGCAACATTCCAATCTTCTAATATAGGTCCTTTAGGGATAAGCACGTTATCATGATCCATATCAACAGGCTGAGGCGGACAAACACGATTTCCAAGAACAACATCGGAGAGTTCATCGACTTCAATAATTAACAACATCTTTGCTTTCCAGCCTGGAAATCCTTGATCTTGGAAAGGAGGAACAGAACGCTGGCCAGAAGGAAAGCCGTTGACGAGAATATTCATAGCCATATCTTGTTGCGAGAAGGCGTATAAGATAAGATCGTAGAATCTGCACACCATATATGGTGAAGGCCGCAATTGAGAATGAGAGAGATATGAGTACTGCGTTCTATCAACAATAAACGTAAGAAGGATGCTCAAGGAACGTCCAAAGATGTGAGAGACGTCACCCAAAAAAGGCAGGGTAAAGGAGACGTTAATAATAAACGAGTCCTCAAAATAGAGTGGCGTGAGACGCAAGATTGACGGTCACAATACGAATAGCAAAAAGCTAAATCTTCTCAAAAAAGTTAACACCAAAATAAGAAAAACGATCGCGGACGCTTCACGAAGAAGTAGGACGAAGAAAGCAGCGTCAAGCTCAATTGCAATAAAAACAACATATTTTTTTGCTGCGAACTCCGATTGACTTAAACTTAGAACTCAAATCGAAGAGCGCGAGGAGACGAACAAGTTTTGGATGAAAAATGCCATTGCGCTTTTCCCATTTCTCTAAATTTTGAGCAGAACAGCAAGAAAAATTGAGATGAAGTTCTGGGTGTTATCAACAAGAAAACGTAATCAACGATTAGATTGATTAGAAATAAACGCCACATAAAATACTAATCATATTCTTCTTAACACAAAACAACCACAATTAACAAGAATCAATGCTCAAAATAAAATTTGTAGCAATTTTGAATCTTACATGCGAATCGCATACACATATTGTTGTGTCACCATGAATTGAATCAACGCGTGATCATTACCGCTCTGATACCATGTTGATGATACTAATTGTCAACTAAAGGGTATTGGAGACTTACATCGTGGTACCTTATCTTCTTCCACTCGAATTTTGCAAGGAGTATTACATGTACCAGATCTTCAACGTAATCTTCTTTCAGTTGCTAGACTTGTTGATCTTGGTCTATTTGCTGGATTTGATCATACCAAATGCCGAATTGAGAAATATGGATAGACTATAGCCACTGCTCCTCGAAATGATAATTTGTTTTAACTCTCTCTCAACGATGCTGTAGAAAATATTGTCAC
Organism: Adiantum capillus-veneris; assembly: GCF_014529385.1. Taxonomy (NCBI): domain Eukaryota; kingdom Viridiplantae; phylum Streptophyta; class Polypodiopsida; order Polypodiales; family Pteridaceae; genus Adiantum; species Adiantum capillus-veneris. The sequence continues at coordinate 30,884,259 of NC_140951.1, forward strand.
TGCTCCAAGTGATCATGATTGCAAAGTATGGCATCACCGTTTTGTTCATGCTGATTTCTCAAAACTCCTTGATCTTAAACGTCCTGATCTTGTTCATGGCATGGATCTTAAAGCCCATCCCCATATGGGAATTTGTGAATTTTGTGCTCTTGGGAAACACAATCGTAAACCCTTTCCTCTTTCAAATACAACTCATTCTCATGACATATTGGATCTTGTTCATACTGATATATGTGGACCTCTACCTTCTTCGAGATCACAATATCGCTACTTCATTACTTTCATTGATGATTTCTCAAGGTATACGACTGTATTTCTACTTAGACAAAAATCTGAAGCCTTATCTGTTTTCCAACAATTCCACAAGGCTGCGAAACTTCAAACTGGTCGTCGCCTTAAGAAGCTTCGTAGTGACAATGGAGGCGAATATGCTTCTCGCGAGTTTGTGAGTTACTGTGCTGACAGTGGAATTCATCATGAACACACTATTCCATATTCGCCTCAACAGAACGGTATTGCTGAACGAAAGAATCACACTATTCTCAATGCTGTAAGATGTATGCTGATTCATTCTGGCTTATCTCGTGTTTTCTGGGTTGAAGCTACTTTGACAGCAGCATTTATTCAGAATCATCTTCCTACTATTGCACCCTCTGGTAAGATACCCATCACAGCATGGACACGTGACATTCCTTCTGCATCTCATTTTCGAACCTTGGGATGTATTGCTTATATTCATGTTCCCAAAGAAACACGAACAAAGCTTGATGCTCCTGTTCTTAAAGTTATTTTTATTGGATATTCTGACACTTCCAAAGGCTAAAAATTCTATGACCCTTCCTCCAAGAAAGTAATTGTGAATCGTGACGCTACTTTTAACGAACAGCTTATGGGAGGCTCATGCTCCATGAATGATTCTGATGATACTAGATCGTTGCTTCAGGCTTTTCCATTTCTTTCTGAAGATGAAACTCTTCCTATAGAGCAACTTTTCTCTTCACAACCATCCATTCCAAATGCTGCCAATGATGATATTGATATTTTTGTTGATCTGCCTATTGATTTTGAACATGGCTCATGTCATGTTTATGATGACGATATTGCTGATAATGATTTTTCTACTTCTGAAGATCCCGTTACTTATGTTGAAGCTATCTCTTCACCACAAAAGGATCAATGGCAAGAGGCTATGGAAGCAGATTACAATTCTCTTATCTCTAAAGGTACATGGATACTAACTGAATTACCTCCTGATCGTACAACTATTAAATGTAAGTGGGTGTATAAGACAAAAGTAAAAGCAGATGGATCTTTTGAAAAGTTCACGGCACGTTTAGTTGCAAAATGTTACTCCCAAGTAGCTGGTGTTGATTATCAAGAGACTTTTTCACCAGTTGTTCGCATTATAAGTGTTCGAGTTTTATTGGCATTTGCTGTTCAATTTGATTTAGAAGCTCATCAAATGGATGTGCGAACTGCTTTTCTTAATGGTGACTTGGAAGAGGAAAATTATATGGAACAACCAGAAGGGTTTGTTATTCCAGGTAAAGAAGACCTTGTTGCTCAACTCCATAAGGCACTATATGGTCTCAAACAAGCTTCGCGAGCCTGGTATACAAAATTTGATCTTTTTCTCACCTCTAAAGGATTCATCTCTTGCTCGTCAGACCCCAACTTATACATAAAACGCCAAGGTAGCAGTTTTGTGATTCTTACTCTTTATGTGGATGATACGATCCTTGTTTCCAATGATTTGGGATTTCTTCAGCAAGCGAAAAAGTTATTGTCTTCTGCATTTGATATGGTGGATCTTGGAGAGATTCACTCTTGTCTTGGCATTCAAATCCAATGGAGCCGAACAAAAGGTATTTTATTCCTTCGATAGTCAAAGTTTATTGCAGACACTATTCAAAAATTTGGTATGGAATCTGCACATTCAGCCAACACACCTTGTCTTGCGAGCTCTACGAAGAACACTTATGACAATGGCGGTCAAATTGTCACAAATCAACCTTATGCTAACTTGATTGGATGTATTCAGTTTGTTGGCATGAACACTCGTCCTGATATTCTGTTTGCTACTTATTATCTTGGACAACATCTTGCATGTCCTTGTCTTAAGCATTGGTCTGCTACAAAGCGTGTATTGAAATACTTGAAAGGCACTACAGATTTTGGTTTAGTCTATCGACGACAACTCACATCGGATTCTATGCAATCTCTTTCTCTTTTGGGTTACACAGATGCAGACTAGGCAAGCTCACATTTATCTATGCGATCTACTAGTGGAAATTGCTTCTTTATAAATGGTTGTCTTGTTTCTTGGAACAGCAAGAAACAATGTTGTGTTGCAGTTTCTACGACTGAGTCAGAATATGTTGCGGCATCACTTGCAGCTCGTGAGTTGATTTGGATTCGACAAATGCTGGTTGATATTGGTCACTCTCCTCTTTCTAGCACACCCTTGCGGTGTGACAACCAAAGTGTTATTAGTCTTGCAAAAGACTATGTTCAACATAATAAGTCAAAGCACATTGCTGTCCATTATCATTATGTCAGGTATGAAGTACGCAAAGGAACCATTATGGTTGAACACTGTCCAAGTGACTAGATGATTGCAGACATTTTGACCAAAGACCTCAATGAGTCACGTTTCATCCTCTTGCGCTCGGAGCTTGGAGTTGCTTCGGCCTCACTCTTTCTAGATTAGCATCTTTGCTATTGTAAAAACTTTGTACATATGACATTGTAATCTTTTAGGTATCATGCACTATGCACACTCCACATTTGCACATTGTGATATCTAAGTCACTTGAATATTTGTACATAGGTGCACAATTCACTTTGACATCATCATCGCTGGTTCATATTTTCACATTGTATACGGGCTTGGGTTTTTCCCTTGAACTCCCCAAGGGTTTTTTCATCCAAATCTAGAGACCTTTGTTTGAGTGGGGGTGTTGGAGATATATATGGCTCACTCTACTGAACTTGGTCTCACCTATATATTTGTATCTTGTCCTCAATATGAATCAGTCTTTGGGAGCGTATATGGTGTGTCTCTTGTCTCGTCTCTCTCTTTCTCTCTACATCTCAACACTTATAGCGACATCCCCGTATCGACGCTCATAGCGATGCTCTTAGCGACGCCGTGGGTTATAAAAACGCAGTGTATTTCCGTCGCTAAAAGCGTCACAAGAGCACACAACCTCTTGTAGTGTTTTGGGTGTTGGCATGAAAATTGTGGAGAGAAAATTGCTTCCAAACAAACAGTTGGTTGTTCCAAGTGGAGGGAAACACTTGCAGAAAGGTGATGTTCAAGAGCTTGCTCATGAGGTCCGCAAGCCTTTGGTCCACACAATCATCATAGGAGTCAAACTCCTTTTGAAGATTCTCAATAAGGAGGGTTTGGGATTGAATGTAAACATCAGTGCAATCTAATTGATATTGAATGTTAAGGGCTACAAGCTTGGATTGGAGAAAGGCTTGTGTATCAGTGTCATCCAACACAAGCCGGGGTGGTTTCATATATAGACTTAATGGAGCTTTTTGATTAGCCCAAAGACTTTGAAGGCGCAAAAGGAGGGATTTGGCTTTGCTAAGATTCAAATTAAGAGTTTTAAACTCTTCTAAAGAGTGGCCAATAATGTTTTCAAACTTGAGTGGTTTCTCTATGGTAGGCATAATAGAGGGAAACGAAGGAGGGGTAGAAAGGCTTAAGGACAAAGGATCGTACAGGATGATTGAGGGACAAGGGTAGAGAGCGCTAAAGGAAGATGAAGAGAAGGATCCAAAGGGGGAAGGGAAGGTGAGGGGTGGTTGCAACAAGATTCCTCCTTGAGTAGCAAGCGCCGATGGGCCTTGGTTTTTGAAAGATTTGGGAAGGTTAATTTGTAGGGAATTTAAGGTCTTCCAAGGGAAGATTCACAGTGAGACCTTGTAGATCTTCCGAGATGAAGATGACCTTCTTAGACTCTGACATTGACAAGACGGGAGAGTGGAAACGGGATACATCTTTGTTAGAAGCAAATGCTTAGCATCTATGATAGTAAAACCCCGTAAGGTGTAGGTAGAGGCAGAGGGGCTGAAAATCATTGATGCAAAGGAAAAACCATGATGATGTCTACTGGAGGTAGCAGTAGCAAATGGTGAGCTGGAAAGAGTGCCAAGACGACAAAGGAGTTCATTGGGCAACCCAAAAGCTAAGGAAGACGGTCTAGCTCTGAGCAGCGGTTCGATACTCAATGCACCTTTGGTATGTGCATCCTGAGCTTCCAATTCTTGTGTAAATTGCATGATATCTTTATTTAAGCCTTTTTGGTTATTCATCTGGGTACTTTTAATACATTCACTCTCACTATCAAAGTCTGATAGGCCTCGATCTTTCTCATTGGGGCTCTTTGGAAGGACCTCAGTGCCTTATTGATTTGAGCTGGGGGCCATAGTAGGATCCTTCTCTGTCTCCATAGGCTCTGTGGTGTCAGATTCCAAATTGGCATGGCCTGTGAAAGGGGTAAATTGGGTTCAGGATTAGCTTTAAGGTTAGGATTATTTCTAGGAGAGGGAGACCTATTGGGCACCATAGAGCTAGTGTATTGAGAAACTTGAGAGGTTTGAAACTGTTGGGTAGCTCCATCTTGCACGCTCCATACATTTTGTTGAGAAACAGAAGGTAGAGAACCCATACCTTGTTCCACATGAAGTTGAGGTCTGAAGAGGGGGTTGAGAAATCACTTAACGCCACAGATAGCTTCCACATAGGATAATGGGGGGAAGGAAACTTGATTGAAGCTAGGCATCTAAGGGTGCATCTGCATATTCTGCTGCATGTTGACTTGAGCCATGGGTCAAACGACTTCATCATTCATTGTTCGAAGCTGAGAAAGTCCAGGGCTATGAACAAGTTGTGTATGGGACAGGCCGCGCCTACAAGGGGGAAAGCTAGAGGGGCAAATGGAGAACTTTGGGAGGGCATTTGATTTTGCGTGCCCGGAGAAGAAGTGCCTGGTTTTCCTTTCTAGGCGAAGCGGCCAAGGCAAAAAGCCCGTTTAGCTCAGCTTCGTGGAGGCCCATTAGCCCCCCCCCGGTCCCCCCCTCAAGGGGAAGAGTTGGCATGGTGGCAGTTAGAAGAGGGTACATGGACGTAAGACATGATGGAAAAGGATGATGTCGCAAAAATCATGGCTAGCTATCATCTCAGAGTAGCTCAGAGCCTAGCCTTGCCCCATGAGTTCCATCACAACGAGAATCGGTCGAATGGGATAAGGCCCTAAGGGGCTGAGCTAATTTTTGGCGAGAGTTTAATTTAACGTCGTAGGAAACTAATTAAAGAGACCTAAAGATCTAGCCGACGAGGAGTTGAACTCAAGACCTGTTATTCAAGAGGGAAATGGCATAATGAATCTCCCACACTTGGGTGATAGAAAGGTTATACCATTTTTCTCTCTTTATTGGCACACCTCCCCCCCCCCCCCCCCACACACACACACACAAGAAGAAGAGAGTTTTAATGTCGTAGGAAACTATCCCAAAAGACGTTAAAGATTAGGTTAGATGTAGACATACGTTAAATAAGAATTAGGTGTATTTAAGTTAAATTAGATTAGATTTAGGTTTATTTTTTGTTAGATTTATGTTTGATTAGATTTAGGTTTATTTACGTTATATTACATTAGATTTATGTTTATTAATTTAGGTTTATTTACGTTAGATTTAGATTTACGTTATATTGGATTAAATTTAGGTTTATTTACGTTAGATTTAGATTTACATTATATTAGATTAGATTTAGGTTTATTTACGTTAGATTTAGATTTACGTTATATTGGATTAGATTTAGGTTTATTTACGTTAGATTTAGATTTACGTTATATTAGATTAGATTTAGGTTTATTTACCTGTTATTGAAGAGGAAAATGGCATAACCAATCTACCACACTTGGGTGATAGAAAGGTTATACCATTTTCTTCTTTCTATCGTTTAAGATAAGGTTAGATTTAGATTTTCGTGTACGCGCAACTCAGAGAGCCACCGACGCTTGTCAGAAATGGCGAGAAATTTTCTTGCGCTCACACCTCTATAGTCCACGCGGACCAGCAATTCCACCTTCATGTTCGACTGCTGCTACCATACAATAAGCCGTCATGATCATCTAATGGAAGAGCAAATTGAGCCTACACAGAAATTAGTGATGCAAGATGACGATTCCAAGGGTCACACACATACAATAAGCCATCATGATCAGCTAATGGAAGAGAAAATTGAGCCTACACAAAAATTAGTGATGCAAGATGAGGATTCCAAGGGTCACACACACACACACACACACACACCACATCCCGTCAAATCTAGAGTAAGAATTAAGTGCCTTGAGCAGACATCAACTACATTGCAAGAATGGCGTACCTGTATGCTACAAACAAAGATCTATTGTGAAAAGATGTTAAGATGCTATGAAATGCTACAGCTAGAGAAGAGGCAAAGGGGTTTTTTCCACTACATGCAGTATCATGTAGACATGGGTGTGTAGATTTCTTGTACCCACAAATATAGGCATTGACCAATAAAGACGAGAGTATAACCCGGTGATTCTGATCTCCATGCACCTCTAGACCGAAGTGTGTGGAGATGGACATGACTAGAGAATGTGAGGTAGTTTACAGTGTGAACAGAGAGAGAGAGAGAGAGAGAGAGAGAGAGAGAGAGAGAGATAAAAGACGAAGAATGCCAATAGAAGATTAAATTTGTTGGCCATGTTATAAGATTTTTTCCCTCATTATGAGTAGTGACGAGGATGTGGGGTCGTCCAACCGAAACACATATCTCTCAATGAGGATCTTATGTCCTTGTAATCAATGCAAGCATGATGTGCGTTCGACAAGATGCATTTCTTTGCAGCACGTTCGCGAATTTGGCGAGTTTGATCCATCTATTACAGATCGAGTTGTTGCCAATTATAACTCGTCCAACTCTGACGCTGGCCAACAGGAAGAAATCTTACAACCCAGTAGATGTGTTTGTTGGCGCTTTGGTCAAGTAGCATATGTGAGGCCACAAGATGTAGCCTCTGACAGTTCGGGGGATGATCATACAGACCACATTCCCAATGAGGCAATGTTTGAGCCCGAGATTGATGAAATGATCGAGATGATCATGGATTCAGAAAGGCTTATCTATGATGATATGAAAAGTAAAGCCAATACGCCATTGTATAATGGAGCAACTTAGATTGAAAGCGCTCCTGGTTCTTCTCAACATGCATGCAAAGTTTGGATGGAGTGACACTAGCGTCATAGCGCTTTTCAGGTGATCTGCTACAATTAGTTTACTTTAATAAAACTCTAAATGTATAATGATTTGATAGATTTTTACACAATTGTACCATATTTTTATGTTGTGTAGATTGCTCAAAGAGCACATACTACCAGCTGATAAAGTGATGCCAGATTCTCGAGAGGAAGCAAGAAAGATTTTGCGAAACTTGGGGATGGATTACAATTCGATCCACGCTTGTCCAAATGACTGCATTCTTTTCAGAGGGGAATACATAGACATGGAGAAGTGTCCGAAATGTGATTCCGAGAGATATTGAGTAGATCTCCACGGAACGAAAATTCCGCTAAAGGTTTTGCGACATTTTCCTCTACTTCCTCGCATCAAGCATTTCTTCGAATGTAAGTCCATGGCCGCCCTAGCATCATGGCATGAGGAGAATAAATCTTCGGATGGTGTGCTATAGATTCCTGCAGATTGTGCAGCCTGGAAACATATAGATGGAACATGGTCGGATTTTTCCAAGGAAGCTCGAAATTTGCGCTTAGACCTGGTTATGGATGGCGTAAATCCATTTGGTCAAAGATCAACATTTTACACTGTATGGCCCGTTGTCATCTTCAACTACAACATTCCCCCGTGGTTGACTACGAAGAAGGGCACCTATGGCTAAGCTTGATTGTTTCGGGGCGATATAAAGTGAAGAATATGGATGTGTATCTTTGTCCACTATTGGAAGAGCTACAATAATTGTGGACTGGCATAGAAGTGGTCGATATGAGCCTACACACAGGTCGACGGAATGATTTGATCAGAGGAATTCTTATGTGGACCATGCATGACTATCTCGGACTAACAGAATGCTCAGGTGATCTATTTACACTCCTCACTTAGATACTGTAAATCTTGGCTTTTCTCAAGCTGGTCTATTATCATGTGTATACATGTAGGGCTTCAAACAAACGGATACAGAGTATGTGTCACATGTGGACCTAGACTGAATGCACGTAGGGTGCCCTCATTGAAGAATCAATGCTATGAAGGTCATCAAGCGTATCTTCCAGAGAATCATGTGTTATGCGATGGCTTTTTGGGAAGAGAGCCACTGAGGATGTATGCACAAGCATGGTTAGAGCAGAAGAAGATGTGTGATGATAGATTGCCCCAAGGGATGAAGAGACTATCTATATGGTACGAGTTACCATACTGGCCCCGACTCATGATCAATCACTTGCTCAATCCAATGCACATATTCAAGAATGTGGATAATCTACTATGGGACCATGTGACTGGCAAGAAAGATACTTTGGGAGCCAGAGTTGACCTTAGAAATGTGGATCGTATGTAGCAATATTGGCCGCAAATAGCGTTCGATGGATCGATAAAACTCCCTAAAGCACCATGGATTTTCACAAGATCCCAAGAACACAAAGTAAAAGAGACCATTCGATCTTTGCGGACCCCCACCGGCATAATGCACTTGCTCCGAACGTGTTTTACTAAAGAAGGAAAGCTTACCGGTTTGAAGTCACACGACTGGCATAAAATGTGTCAGGTATGTTCATAGTGGAATATATCATAGTGGGAATTGTGTAACAAATTCGTGTGTGGACATTAATATCATTGTTGCATGTGTTTTGCAGTTTATTTTACCGGTTTCCATTGAGGGATGTTTGTCTTTTGACGTCCGTAACACAATCTACAAATTTGCGAAGTTGGTGCAATGGATCTCACAAAAGGAGATCAACATAGACTCCATACCATTCGCCAAACTAAATGCTTCGGAGGTTGTGTGCATGTTTGAGAAACATTTTCCTACTACCATGCTAACCATTCAGGTGCATCTTCTTGTTCACATAGTTGATGAGGTGGAAATAGCTGACACAATACATTCCAGATGGATGTTCTTTTTAGAACGTTTCATGAAAAATCTCAAGGGATATGTGCGTTAGAAGGCATGTACGGAGGGTAGCATGGCAGAAGGTTGGCTGGTATCAGAGTCCCTAGTGTACATTGGAGAGTAGCTAGACGGATTTGATAAAGTCTGGGACACGCTATGCCAAACCATAGATGATGAGCGCATATGTGGGATTTTCATGTGTAGTCTAGGTGTTGAGAGGAAGATAAAGGAAGTTCTAGAGGTTAAAATCAACCCATTTTGCATGCTTCACAATCCAGTCATGCAGAAGTGGATTTCACAATATGAGGATGCAAAGCAAGAGCGACAAAGGGCACAAATCGAGTGGAGACGGGGAAGACGACCACCGATGCACTATCCGACGGGTCTTCAAAGCCTACCAACATTCATGATCTTAAGATGGTTGCACAACCAATTGAAAAGCGCACAACAGTGCGGTAAGAAGTGACTGAGGAAGAGTGGGAGTACTCTCGGGGTTGCGCGACCAAGGTAAGTCTGCAATGTACGACTAGTTACTTTCTAGATGTTTGAACGGCCACTCATAATCATTGTTGGTTGGTAGCATGGTGTAAAGGTTGACATTTTAGGGTGGAACGGATTGACAAAAAGCGTTTTACTCAAGATTGTGGAATCATTGCAAAATTTGAGCAGTCTAGTCATCGACGGTCCTCTGATGCAGATCTTGTGGTGGCGGAACTCACTTACTTTGGCATGCTACAAGAGATTTTGAGGATCAATTATAGAGGATTTTTTGTCGACTTGTTCGACGTGCAATGGTTCAAGATAATCATGGAGGGTCTCAACGCCACTGTGCGTAGAGGAGAGTCTCGCTTTCTTGAGGTGGATTCAACTAATAAATAGACTGACCTAAGAGACACTTTCGTACTACCCGAGCATTGTGAACAATTACGTATGTAAATAGTTAACATCCCATTTTAGAATGTATGTGCTTGGAAGCTCTCATGTAAGTTATGTGGCTCTGGAAGGTGATATTTCATCCTACAAAGTTTGCATCAAACTGGTGGTATGTCATAGAGGTAGCCCCTCGTAGTGCATGGACGTATGAAAGCTACCATGTGCCAATCACAGCACCATCAATGGAGGAGATCGGAGAAGTTGCAAGGTCAGAAGCCGTGGAGGTGGTGCCAGACGAACATTAAGCTGCTACTCTCTATAGGGTGCATGCAGAGGATCTACAAAATGAAACAGAAGACATCTGTTTAAACGGAGAGCTCTATATAGATATAGGAAGTTATGCTGAGCTATGCGAGGATGAGAGAGAGATCTCTTAAATCCATAAATATTGTATCTAAACAATTTTGCTCCGTTTTGTAAAAACTCTTTCTCTCTCTCTCTCTCTCTCTCTCTCTCTCTCTCTCTCTCTCTCTCTATTCAAAATTCCGAGTTATGCAATTGCCTCTTCCATCACTCAAGTTGAATAGAAGAAGAACTCTTTCTGTTGCTGCTAGCCCTTGAACATTCCAAAGCTACAAGCACCTTCAAGTTCTTGTACGATTCTCTGTTTTGAACAATTTTGCTCCGTTTTGTAAAACCTCTGGCTCTCTAAGAACCTTCCATGTTGTATAACGCTCTTTTGATTTTGTGCTCACATCTTGGGCAATCCATGGCCACATGCAGCTCCACCACTTGGTTTTTTGACTACAAGATTTGATTGTGCGCTCTCTCTCTCTCTCTCTCTCTCTCTCTCTCTCTCTCTCTCTCTTTTTCGATTGAAAATTCTGAGTTATGCACTTGCCTCTTCCATCACTCAAGTTGAATAGAAGAAGAACGCTTTCTGTTGCTGCTAGCCTTTGAACATTCCAAAGCTACAAGCACCTTCAAGTTCTTGTACGATTCTCCGTTGGAACAATTTTGCTCTCTAAGTATTCGTGTCATTGCATCATGTATTTATATGCGTCATTGCATCATTGTATTTAATGGTCTTTGCGTCCACTCCCAGTACATATGCTCTAGGTATGTTCTCACAAGAAGAGACGAAGAGCACCTCCTCCTCTCTCTCTCTATCTATTGTCCATGTTTTCTACTCCATTTATTCAATATTAAGTTTAAATGTTCGTGTGTTTCATGCAGGTATGGATGATGAGGAGTTTCTTTCTTCTTTGTCACCCCAGAAGAGACAGTGGTACGTGGAGTGTCATCGCTCTGGCGCACCATCACGCATTCCTACTCCATCCACATCTCCCTCTGTTTCAGAGAATTCAATGCGCTCCGAAGCTTTGGTGTCGACGAGACGATCTTCACACTCGTCTAGGCGCCAGGGCTCTAGTGGTGGCGATGGCGGTTGTTATGGGGATGCCGCCACCGATGCTTCGACACCGCCTCGTGTTCGACGACGCTCTTTACCCTTCCCTTCTTTGCCCGTCCTGACACCAGCCATGACATCGCCATCGACACTAGGTTTTGCACGGCTGACTGCCATTCCCCACAGCTACACACCACTAGCTACTCCTCCAGGAGTCACTCCAGTGGACACTCCTCGCTTCGGGGCTCAGACTCCAGTGGAGACACCTAACGTCCGTACCCCCGTTGACTATCGGCTAGAGACCCTTGCCGGGACACCCAGGTTCATGCCTCAGCGGCAAGAGAGCTTGCCTTACTCCGTCGACTTCAGCGGCGTCATCATATTGGATGATGAAGGCAAGAAGGTGATTTTGCGCATGCGCGGTCTTTGCTCTCAGGTGTTTAGACACTATATACTAAACACCTGGAGTGATGTACCGAATGATTTAAAAGACAGAGTCATCAGCATGCTTCATGATGAGTTTCCCGTTCCGACACGGGAAGACCGCTTCAATGAAGACGTGATGAAGGTTCAAATGCGCGAATACTGTAAGCACAAGCATTCTAAAGTGCAAAAAGAAATCAAGCATGGGTGTAACAGACCAGATTGGCTGGCCAAAGAAGATTGGAAGAATGCAAAGAAAGCAGCGCGTGAGAATCGCGACAAGTAGAAGCAACAAAAGGAGGCATCCAAAGCGCGAGTAGAGGCAGGGAGCTCGCACGACTTGGGGAGCGGTGTGGGTGGGCATCATTTGAGGCCGATTTTGTAAGTGTTTTCACATTTCTCTCTACGTTTGATAGTTTAGGGTTTATGGGTTTTTAAATTCTAACATAATGGATTCTTTGTATGTTTTGACGGTGTTCGTTTACAGGACGTGATCCCACACCATACAAGCGTGAGTACGCAGGGAGGAAGGGCTTAAATGTCCTTATAGACATCCTGAGTTCTCACGGCGCATTGGTTAGTATTAGGGTTTATTGTTTTCTATTTGTTATATTGTTTTATACTCGGCGCTATATATTTATACTTACAAAAATCTATCTTATTGTTTTTTTTCGCAGAATCCAACAGATATGTTGCTTGGACGCGATGAGACGTCTGATTAGACGACGTCAGTTTAGCCATAGCTAGTGAGGGCGAGCTTTTTGAAATGGGGCCTCTAAACCCAAACCAACGGGCCTACCCTCACAAAATGTTCGTAAAGAGGTGCGCACACTACTTGGGGCACCACCTTCTTTTGGGAGTGGAGAAGGAAACCAATCAAAATAACACTTGCACTCACCCACTCAGGCAACACACTTTGAAAACCCCCTTACTCTATATACACTTTGGACACTTGAACAACATCAACGATTATGCAACCCAATGCCGTGCATCAAATGAAATATGCAATTTGTGGAATAGCATTCACCTTCTCCCCATAAGAATACCCATAATACATCCAAACTCTTCCTCTCTCAAGCACTCATCAAAAAATCATGCGCACAAGACTTGCCTCTCAAACACACAAGAGAATCACTTACATCAAACTAACACACTTTGCATAGAGAGCTCATCTCCATCTATGCAATGTCGTGACACAAATAAAATCACCATGAGAGGTAGCCACATGCATATGTAATGAAGCAAAAGAGAGTTGGAGTGAGAAATTTCTTTAGACCAATTGAATAAGTGTGGAGAAACAAACCAATGGTAAATTGAGAATAGAACACTTACTTGATTTCTCGCACACCTTTTAAGGAGAGGACAGACGCTAGCTAACCATCACGAATTGCGACACTTTAAAGTTTTGAAGATGATTTAATGATCATTAACATAACCATGAGAGAGATCATGATGTATTTACAAGTTATTGAGGTGCTACAAATGATTTATTGGGTTGATGGAGTAAGAGATTGTAGAATAGAAAGAGTGGAGGATAGAGTTTTCTCTACTATTGATCAAGAAACAACATGAAGTTGAAAATATAGGTGTGTGTCCTTGAGTCTCTCCAAGGGGGGCTATTTATAGTTGTGTAGGAGTGGGATTATGCTACACTTAATTAGGGTAGGTGATTAGCCCTAATTAAGTGTCCTTTGACCACTCATTGAATATTGGACATAAAAGGGACTATTTATTCACCAAAAATATCATTTTAGACCGTGAAGGCTCCATAGGGGTGCATAATGTAGGTGGGCCCCACCATGAGGCCCTACGGGTGGCTCCTATGGGGTATCTCAATTTGTTTATCTTGGCATTTAGAAAGCATCTTTAGGTTGGTCCCATCACATGCAAGTGACCTTGAATACTCATTGCTCTTCTAGAAGATGAGTAGGGGAAAAATAAGATCTCACCCTCTTTATTTACTTGATTTACAGTTTCCTTTTGCTGCGAATCTGACAAATTTACACTATTTTGACCATAACTTTTTACCTGTAGCTCGGAATGACATGCTTCAAAAGGCAAATTTGACCTTCTCAACATGATTGATATGAATTTGGACTATTCTTCACGCCCATGCACCAAGGAATTCGGTTTGGAAGGTCCACACTAGGCTAGGGAACCTTTTGCTTCCAAGTCTTCTTGTATGGGCCCTTTGCTTGTATGCATCCAAGGGGAATCATGCTTTTTCAAAAGTCTATGATGCTTAAACAAATAGAGGAGGACCCAATATTATTTTCTTGTGAAAAGAATATACAATTGGAGTCTTTTTGAAAGGAGAAAAACTATATGTATATTCTTAAGAGATATTGGGCCACCTATGTAGGGGGCATAGAAGACTTGTAGAGATGGACCATAATCTTTGGTAAAGACAAGTGGAGAGCTGATTTCCATGGTAATTTATCTATATGGGATGGAAGATGGATATATTATTTTTCTACTACTAATTCACAAGAGGTAAGAAAGTTTGGGGGTAGATAGTTGGTTATTGTATGCTTACTTTTATTTACAAAGCAAAAAAGAAAAGGATGGTAATATAAATATATGACTAAGGTGACATTTTTGGGAAGAGTACAATGTATGTGTCGCCACAAAGGTTAAACGAAGAGGGGGAATTTACTCTAGATAACTTAATAGCGTAGAAAAATATATACACATATGAGGAAGAGGACATTGAAATGTTGCAAAAAGATGGTTACCATTTTATGCCACTCATATTAGCCCTCCCCCAAGCCTAGAGATATTCATATCTTTAAGAGGACGGTGTTGCTTCTTTTTCTTTCTTTCTTTTTTTCTCTTTTTTTTGTCATTTTTTCTTTTCTACTTTTTTTTTTTCAATAGGAGGAGTGTCATGCACTCTTTTACTCCATTAGACCTGCTTTTCATTACCTCAATCCCATAAATCGGAGATGGGAGGGTTGCCTTGGGTATGTTCAGATTCCAAGGCTGGTTCTTCTTTGCACATCAAAGCTTTAAAAATAGGTGGAGCATTTTCCAAGCCGAACGGAGCCATGCCAATTTGGAGCTTAGACGATGTAGGCAGATGACTACCTATCAACGGATTGATACGTTGAAAGTAGGGCTTTAATCTCCATCCATTGACTCTGGTCTTGTGGAGGTTTTCTGATAAATCTGCTAATCTGTAACTACCATTCCCAAACTTTGTTTTTTTCATGAAAGGTCCCTCCCATCTTTGCAAAAACTTTTTGTCAAGTCGAGTATCAAGTAAGTTATCATAGCGAAGAACCAACATACCTTCCTTCAATCCTTTCCCCTTGAGCTTCTTGTTGATTTTGTCCCTTTGGCTTGTCGCTTTGGTGATGCAGTGATCAATGGACTCTTCTCTATCTAGCTCAAGTCGTTGGAGATCTAAGATCCTTTCATGTAGAACCTCTTTTGGTTTTTTTGCCACTCTTCTAAGAACGCGCAAGCTTGAGAGCTCTACCTCAATGGGGAGAAGTGCCTCCTGTCCATAAACTAGATGAAAAGGGGTGAATTGGGTAGATACCTTGAAAGATGTCCTATATGCCCAAAGAGCAGCCGTCAAATGGCGATCCCAATCATTAGGCCGGTACACAACCTGCTTAGAAATGATCTTACATATCATTCCATTCACTTTTTCCACCAATCCATTGCATTCAGGATAGTAGGGTGTGGAATGCAGGTGTTTCACTTTTAACCTCCTCAAGAGATCATTCAGAAGGTCAGCCCTAAAACCCGGGCCTCGATCTGATAATATTTCTAGGGGTGTTCCAAACTTACTACAAATATGATCAAAAATAAACTTTGATACCTCTTCAGCTGTGATTCGGGTTGTGCTTGTTGCTTCTGCCCATCGTGTCATGTAGTCAACACCCATGATGATGAAAACCTTCCCTGTAGAAGTACGAGGTAGGGGACCTATTGCATCCACACCCCACTTTTTAAAAGGGCCATAAGATATTATTGGGACTGGAGGCTCATATGTTAGTCGTCTATCCCCAGCAATTTGGCATGGCTTACATGCCTTACACCAAAAGGAAAGTGTATTCAAATTCTTGGAGTTCAAGCACCCACTTTGCTATTCTAGATGAGAGGCTCATGTGTTGTACTACATATGGTAGATTGTGCTCTAAGGTGAGAAAAACAAATGGAACAGGGAGAAGATACGATCGAAACTTCCTTACCGCAAACAAGATTGCAAAGACCACTTTCTCCATTTCAGTGTATCCCTTCTCGTCCGGAGTCATCACCTTGCTTGCAAAATAGATCGGCCTCATGTATGATGTTTTAGGATCTTTTTGCATCAAAACAATACCAATTGCTTCGAAACCTACACTTGGAGTAAAATAGTAGGTCTCCTTTGGATCTGGTAGCATTAGGATTGGGAGAGAGCTAAGAATGCCCTTCACTTCCTCAAAACATTTTGCATGTTCCCTCCCCCATTCAAATGTAGATTGGCTTGCCAACCTATGAAAAGGGGAGATGGCTTCTGCTAGGAGATGGATGAAGCGAGACATGTACCTCGCTTTGTGGTTGAAGGTCATTAGCTCCTTAGTTGTTGTTGGTGGAGATAATGACAAAAGGGCCTCTACTTTAGAGGGATCCACTTGAATTGCTTGTGAAGAAACCACATGGCCTAGAAAAACCACATGAGATTCACCGATATGACACTTCTCTGGGTTGAGTTGTCCCCCAAATTGATGGAGCCTCTTAAGCCCCTCTTCAACCTTCTGGAAGTGAAGTGATCTACAACTATAAATACAGAAATCATCCATAAAGACTCTTATAGATTTTCCAAAGAATGGCTGAAATACAAATATTGTGAATCTCATGAAGGTGCTAGGAGCATTGGTGATCCCAAAAGGCATTACTCTGAATGCAAAACATCCCCAAGGTGTGATGAAGGTGGTTTTTTGTTGGTCCTCTTCTTCTATTCTAATTTGAAAATATCCTGAATACCCATCACACACAGTGTAGCATTCGTGACCTGCTACTTCATTCAAAATTTCATCTTGGAAAGGGAGAGGGAAGTGGTCCCACTTTGTCGCAGCGTTGAGGGGTTTGTAATCCACGCAGACCCTCCACTTACCATTCTTCTTGGGAGTGACTACAATAGGTGATACCCATTCGGAGTTGGATACTGGATAGATGAAGCCATCCTTCACGAGTCGATTCACTTCTTGTAGGAGAGCCTTTTGTTGCACAAATCCTAGTCGCCTTAACTTTTGAGCCACGGGTTTGGTCCCTAGTTTCAATTCAATTCGATGCTCTATTACATCTACACCTCTTATTTGTGAGTAGTCAGTGATAAACAAATTGGGATACCTCCTTAACATATTGATGTAGGACCTCTTCTCCTCACAAGTAAGATCTTTTGCAAGCATCTTCTCAAATCCTTCATCAAGGTGGTGGCATCTTTCATCCCCTCGTGTGTGATTGTCTGTTGGCTTTTCTTCTATAGGAACATCTTGGGTGTTGGCATTGAATACAATTCCCATTACCTCCAAAGAAGAATCCTCTTCACTGGTTGATGCTTCCTCATCACTTGAGTAAGGACTCTCCTCCTCGCTCTCTTCATCTGCCTTAGTTTCATAGTTGATATCTAGTTGCTTTCCTTCTCGCCAATCATACACCACTGGTTGACCCTTCTAAAGAATCAAACGACCACTTCCCCATTTTTGATCTGCATTCACAGCAATGAGCCAAGGCCTCCCTAGGATGATGAGATAGCCCTCCCCCTTAGCTGGCATGACCACTACAAGAGGTTGTGTGCTCTTGTGACGCTGTTAGCGACGGAAATACATTGGGTTTTTATAACCCCCGGCGTCGCTAAAACCGTCGCTACGAGAGCGTCGCTATAGGCGTCGCTATATGCGTCGCTATATAGCGACGCATATAGCGACGTCTATAGCGACGCTTATAGCGACGTTTACACTGCAGACTATAGCGACGCTCATAGCGACGCTACAGAGCCATAAATAGCGACGCTTATAGCGACGCCCGAGAGAATATTTTTTTGGTGGCAGGGCATTCACCCATCAACCATATTGTACTTGATTCACTTTTTAAAAAAAGTGCAAAGGTAGATAATAGACCCAAAATAGTCACCCACAAGACGCATTGTTTGCAAAATTGACAATTGTACACATCATAGGCAAAATGAATTGATTGGCAAATGTAATAATGACAATTGTACAACATCATAGGCATAAAGAATTGATTGGCAAAAGGAACTGCGGTGACAAATGTAATAATATACATGGTTCAAAAAGACGTATAAAATCCGTCTCATGATACATAAGCTATGAGAAACCCTAAACTAATGCTATCTAGCTACGGCTAAACTGACGTCGTTTAGTCAGACGTCTCATCGCGTCCAACGGCGTATCTGTCGGATTCTGCAAAAAAAGACAATAAGACAGCTTTCAGTAAGTATAAACATATAACGACATTTATAAAACAATACAAAAAATAAAAAAGAGTAAACCCTAATACTAACCATGCCGCCGCGAGAACTGAGAATGTCCATCAGAGCGTTTAAGCCCTTCCTGCCTGCGTACTCGCGCTCGTACGGTGTGGGATCACGTCCTGTCATCGACCACTGTCAAAACATACAAAGATTTCATTATGTTAGAACTAAAAAACTCATAAACCCTAAACTATCGAACATGCATAAAGAGCAATGTGAAAAGACTTACAAAATCGGCCTCAAATGATGCCCATCCACCGCTCCCCAAGTGGTGCGAGCTCCCTGCCTCTACTCGCGCTCTGGCTGCATCCTTTTGTTGCTTCCACTTGTCGGGATTCTCACGCGCTGCTTTCTTCGCATTCTTCCAATCTTCTTTGGCCAGCCAATCTGGCCTATTCTACCCATTCTTGATTGCTTTTTGCACTTCGGAACGCTTGTGTTTGCAGTATTCGCGCATTCGAATCTTCATCAGGTCTTCATTGAAGCGCTGATCCCGTGTTGGAACGGGAAACTCATCATGAAGTATGCTGATGACTCTGTTTTTTAAATCACTTGGTACTTCACTCCATTTGTTTAGTATATAGTGTCTAAACAGCTGAGAGCAAAGACCACGCATGCGCGAGATCACCTTTTTGCCGTCATCATCCATGATGATGCCGCCGCTGATGTCGACGGAGTAAGGCAAGCCCTCTGGCCGGTGACGCGTGAACCTGGGTGTCCCGGCAGGGGTCTCTAGCGGCGTGTCGATGGGGGTACGGACGTCAGGTGTCTCCACCGGCGTCTGGGCCCCGAAGCGAGGAGTGTCGAGTGGGGTGGCTCCTGGCGGAGTAGGTAGAGGTGTGTAGCTTCTAGGAACTGTCAGCCGTGCAAAACCTGGCGTAGATGGCGATGTTGTGGCTGGTGTGGGGGCGGGCAAAGAAGGGGAGGGTAAAGAGCCTCGTCGAACACGAGGCGGTGTGGAGGCATCGGTGGCGGAATCCCCACAACAACCGCCATCGCCACCACTAGAGCGCCGGTGTCTAGACGAGTGTGAAGCTCGTCTCGTCGACGCCGAAGCTTCGGAGCGCGCCGAATGCTCCGAAAGAGAGGGAGATGCGGATGGTGTAGGAACGCGCGATGATGCGCCAGAGCGATGACGCTCCACGTACCACTGTCTCTGCTGCGGTGACAAAGAAGAAAGAAACTGCTCATCATCCATACCTGCATTAAACACACGAATATTTAAACTTAATATTGAATGAATAGAGTAGACAATGACGCAAAGACCATTAAATACAATGACGCAATGACGCAATGAATCGAGTGATAGAAGAGGCAAGTCGAAAACTCAGAATTTTCAATCAAAAGATGTGAGCGCGAGTAGAAAAGAGCGTTATACACCATGGAAGGTACTTAGAGAGCCAGAGCTTTTACAACACGGAGCAAAATTGTTCAAATACAATATTTGTGGCTTTAAGAGATCTCTCTCTCATCCTCGCATAACTCAGCATAACTTCCTATATCTATATAGAGCTCTCCGTTTAAACACATATCCTCTGTTTCATTTTGTAGCTCCTCTGCATGCACCCCATATAGAGTAGTAGCATCTTGATGCTCGTCTGGCACCACCGCAGTGGCTTCTGATTGAGCATCTTCTCTGATCTCCTCCATTGATGTCATTGTGATTGGCACATGGTAGCCTTCATACGTCCTTGCACTACGAGGGGCTACCTCTATGACGTACCACCAGTTTGATGTAGACTTTGTAGGATGAAATACTACCTGCCAGAGCCACATAACTTACATGAGATCTTTCAAGCACATAACTTGTAAAAGGGGGATGTTAACTATTTACATACTTACTTGTTCACAATGCTCGGGTAGTACGAAAGTGTCTCTTAGGTCAGTCCATTTCTTAGTAGAATCCACCTCAAGAAAACCAGACTCTCCTCTACGCACAGTAGCGTTGCGACCCTCCATGATTATCTTGAACCATTGCACGTCGAACAAGTCGACAAAAAATCCTCTGTAATCGATCCTCAAAATCTCTTGCAGCGTGCCGAAGTAAGTGAGTTCCGCCACCACAGGATCTGCATCAGAGGAACGTCGTCGACTAGACTATTCAAATTTTGCCATGATTCCACAATCTTGAGTAAAACGCTTTTTGTCGATTTGTTCCACCCTAAAATGTCGACCTTTACACCATGCTGCTGTGTATGACTTATACTACAACGAACAAAGATTATGAGTGGCCGTTCAAACGTTTATAAATAAAGTCACTTGCTAGTCGTACATTGCAAACTTACCTTGGTCGCGCAACCCCGAGAGTACTCCCACTCTTCTTCAGTCACTTCGTCACCGCATTGTTGTGCGCTTTTCAATTGGTTGTGCAACCATCTTAAGCTCATGAAGGTTGGTAGGCTCTCCAGACCCGTCGAATAGTGCATCGTGGTCGTCTTCCCCGTCTCCACTCGATTCGTGCCCTTTGTCGCTCTTGCTTTGCATCCTCATATTGTGAAATCCACTTTTGCATCACTGGATTGTGAAGCATGCAAAATCGGTTGATTTTAGCCTCTAGATCTTCCGTCATCTTCTTCTCAACACCGAGATTGCACATGACAATCCCAGATATGCGCTCATCATCTATGGTTCGCCATAGCGTGTCCCGAGATTTATCAAATCCGTCTAGCCACTCTCCAATGTACACTAGGGACTCTGATACCAACCAACCTTCTGCCATGCTACCCTCCGGACGTGCCTTTTGACGCACATATCCCTTAAGCGTTTTCATGAAACGCTCTAAGAAGAACATCCATCTGGAATGAACTGTGCCAGCTATTTCCACCTCATCAACTATGTGAACAAGAAGATGCACCTGAATGGTTAGCATTGTAGTAGGAAAATGTTTCTCAAACATGCACACAAGCTCCGCAGCATTTAGTTTGGCGAATGGTATGGAGTCTACGTTGATCTCCTTTTGTGAGATCCATTGCACCAGCTTTGCAAGTTTGTAGATTGTGTTACGGATGTCGAGAGACAAACATCCCTCAATGGCAACCGGTAAAATAAACTGTAAAGTATGTGCAACAATGATATTAAAGTCCACATTTTATGCAATGATATTAAAGTCCACTATGAACGTACCTGACACATTTTATGCCAATCGTGTGACTTCAAACCGGTAAGCTTTCCTTCTTTAGTAAAACACGTTCGGAGCGAGTGCATTACGCCAGTGGGGGTCCGCAAAGATCGAATGGCCTCTTTTACTTTGCGTTCTTGGGCTCCTGTGAAAATCCATGGTGCTTTAGGGAGTTTTATCGATCCATCAGACGCTGTTTGCGGCCAATATTGCTCCATACAATCCACATTTCTAAGGTCAACTCTGGCTCCCAAAGTATCTTTCTTGCCGGTCAAATGGTCCCATAGTAGATTACCCACATTCTTGAATATGTGCATTGGATCGACCAAGTGATTGATCATGAGTCGGGGCCAGTATGGTAACTCGTACCATAGAGATAGTCTCTTCATTCCTGGAGGCAATCCGTCATCGCACATCTCCTTCTGCTCTAACCATGCTTGTGCAGACATCCTTGGTGGCTCTCTTCCCAAAAAGCCGTCGCGTAACACATGATTCTCTGGAAGATACGTTTGATGACCTTCGTAGATTTGCTTCTTCAGTGAGGGTGCCGTACGTGCATTCAGTCTAGGTCCACATGTGACACATGCTCTATATCCGCTTGTTTGAAGCCCTGCATGTATACACATGATAAAAGATCAACTATGGGAAAAAACAATATTTACAGTGTCTGAGTGAGGAGTGTCAATAGATCACCTGAGCATTCTGTTAGCCCGGGATAGTCATGCATGGTCCACATTAGAATGCCTCTGATCAAAGCGTTTCGTCGTCCTGTGTGTCGGCTCATATCCACCACCTCTATGCCAATCCACAATTGTTGTAGCTCTTCCAATAGTGGACGAAGATACACATCCATATTCCCCACTTTATATCGCCCTGGCACAATCAAGCTTAGCCATAGGTGCCCCTTCTTCGTAGTCAACCACGGGGGAATGTTGTAGTTGACGATGACAACGGGCCATACACTGTAAGATGTTGATCTTTGACCAAATGGATTTACGCCATCCATAGCCAGGCCTAAGCGCAAATTTCGAGCTTCCCTGGCAAAATCCGACCATGTTCCATCTATATGTTTCCAGGCTGCGCAATCTGCAGGAATTCGTAGCACACCATCCGAAGATTTATTCTCCTCATGCCATGATGCTAGGGCGGCCATGGACTTACATTCGAAGAAATGCTTGATGCAAGGAAGCAAAGGAAAATGTCGCAAAACCTTTTGTGGAATTTTTGTCCCGTGGAGATCTACTCGATATCTTTCGGAATCACATTTCGGACACTTCTCCATGTCTGTGTATTCCCCTCTGAAAAGAATACAGTCATTAGGACAAGCGTGGATAGAATTGTAATCCATCCCCAAGTTTCGCAAAATCTTTCTTGCTTCATCTCGGGAATCTGGCATCACATTGTCAGCTGGTAGTATGTGCTCTTTCAACAATCTACACAACATAAAAATATGATACAGTCGTGTAAAAATCTATCAGATCATTATACATTTAGAGTTCTATTAAAGTAAACTAATTGTAATACATCACCTGAAAAGCGTTGTGACGCTAGTGTCACTCCATCCAAACTTTGCCTGCATGTTGAGAAGAACCAGGAGTGCTTTCAATCTAGACATACGTGCTCCATTATACAATGACGTATCGGCTTCACTTTTCATATCATCATAGATAAGCCTTTCTGAATCCATGATCGTCTCGATCATTTCATCAATCTCGGGCTCAAACATTGCCTCGTTGGGAATGTGCTCTGCATGATCATCCCCCGAGCTGTCAGAGGCTACATCTTGTGGCCTCACATATGTTGCTTGACCAAAGCGCCTGCGAACACGTCTATTGGGTTGCAAGATTGCTGCTTGTTGGCCAGCGTCAGAGTCCGACGAGTTATAATTGGCAACAACTCGATCTATAATAGATGGATCGAACTCGCCAAATTCGCGAACGTGCTGCAAAGAAACACGTCTTGTCCGTCGCACAGCATGCTTGCATTGATTACAAGGACATAAGACCCTCGTTGAGAGATAGGTGTTTCGGTTGGACGGTCCTACATCCTCGTCGCTACTCATAATGAGGATAAAAAACTTATAACCTGGACAACAAATTTAATATTCTATTGGCATTCTTCGTCTTATCTCTCTCTCTCTCTCTCTCTCTCTCTCTCTCTCTCTCTCTCTCTCTCTCTCTTTACCTCACATTCTCTAGTCATGTCCAATCCCCGCACACCTCGGTCTAGAGGTGCACGGAGATCAGAACCACCGGGTTATAATCTCGTCTTTATTGGTCAATACCTTTATTTGTGGGTACAAGAAATCTACACACCCACGTCTACATGATACTGCATGTAGTGGACAAAATCCCTTTGCCTCTTCTCTAGCTGTAGCACTTCACTTCATCTTAACATCTTTTCACAGTAGATCTTTTCACTGTTCGTCTAACTCTAAACCCTAAACCGTAAGTAATTCTTGCGTGGACTCGATCTAACGTAAATAAGCGTAAATCTAAATAAACGTAAATCTAACTAAAAATAAAGCTAAATCTAATTTAACGTAAGTCTAATGACTAGAGGTTGTCTAGATGGTCATTGTGTCGGGGATGTAGTGACTCTTGCCGCCCTGAAGATCCACCTTCTTCCCTATCTTCTGAAGACATTTCACCAGTACTTTTGGATCGACGGAGCCCACCATGAGTGAAGGCAGCAATACCCTATATTCTATTGAGGGCTTTCTTCACCCGCTTCATGCAGGCATCGTAGTCTATGGAGACCTAAATCTAATCTAATATAACGTAAATCTAAATCTAGCTTAAATAAACGTAAATCTAGTTAAAAATAAACCTAAATCTAATTTAATGTAAGTATACATATAACCTAATCTTTAACGTCTTTTAAGATAGTTTCCTACGACGTTATAACTCTCTTCTTCTTGTGTGTGTGCGCGTGTGTGGATGTGTGTGCCAATAAAAAGAGATAAATGGTATAACCTTTCTATCACCCATGCCAAGTATGATAGATTGATTATGCCATTTCCCTCTTAAATAATAGGTCTTCAGTTCAACTCCTCGTCAGCTAGATCTCTAGGTCTTTTAATTTTAATTAGTTTCCTACGACGTTAAATTAGTTTCTCTCTCTTTCTCTCTCAATGTGTGTATGTTTTTTTGGATCGTATGCATGTTTTGTCTCTCTTTTCCTCTCTCAATGTGTGCGTTTTTTGTTTATGCATGTTCTCTCTCTCTTTTCCTCTCTCAATGCGTGCGTTTTTTGTTTATGCATGCTCTCTCTCTCTTTTT
This sequence comes from Adiantum capillus-veneris, assembly GCF_014529385.1. Taxonomy (NCBI): domain Eukaryota; kingdom Viridiplantae; phylum Streptophyta; class Polypodiopsida; order Polypodiales; family Pteridaceae; genus Adiantum; species Adiantum capillus-veneris. The sequence goes on from NC_140951.1 coordinate 30,909,022, forward strand.
CTCTCTCAATGTGTGTGTGCATTCTTTGTTTATGTATGTGTGTGTGCGTTTTTGTTTTTGTTTGTACTCTCTCTCTCTCTCTCTCTCTCTTTCTCTCTCTCTCTCAAAAACACTATGTGTGTGTGTGTATGTGTGTGTGTGAGAGAGAGAGAGAGGGAGAGAGAAAGAGGGGAAGGGAACATGAGAATGAGGAGAGGGAAGGAGCATACCTGGCTCTCCTTCCTCTCCTCGTGTGTGTGTGTGTGTGTGTGTGTGTGTGGAGAAGAAAGAGAGAGAGAGAGAGAGTGAGGGAGAGCGTTACCTGCTCCTTGCTTGAGGGCGCCGAAAAACTCAGATCTGAAATCTGAGTTTTTGGGCGCGCTCGGTTATTTTTTTACCCCAGCCGGCGTCGCTATGAGCGTCGCAAATTTCTTTGTAAATTTGCGACGCTCATAGCGACGCCGGGAATTTTTTTTTTGAGCGTCGCTGTGTGAGCGTCGCTAATATGAAGAGCCTCTTGTAGTGGACATACATATCCACTCGTGCATCTATGTTACATAGAGAGACTTTTACATTTTCAATGATCCCCAAACACTTCACACTTGAGTTGTTGGCTAGCCTAGCTTGACAATTAGAGGACTTTGTAATTTCAAGCCCTAACCTGTTCATTGATTTTTCCGTGATCACACACATTTGAGCTCCACCATCAACATATACATTAGACACCTTTTTACCCCTTATGTAAGCATCCACAATGGGTTCCACATCTTTTTGTAGCTTTGAGGCCACAACATTAATGAAAAGATTTGCTTTCTTTTTTGGAATTCTTGTACTTACCAACTTTGGCCATTGCCTTCTTACTTTGGCTGATAGGTGTAGAAGTTGAGGCCATGAAATGTTTGGCTTTTGGGTTTGTAAATCCTCCAGGATGTTGTAGGGCTCTAGCTCCTTTCCCAATGGGAAGTCGTTGATACCAATTTTCCTTCGCCTTGATCTTTTCTTCCTGCTACTTTCAGCTTCTTCCATCTTTGACTTCTTGTTCTTGTCCCTTATGGCTAAATTTGTTCCTTCACTTCTCATGTCTTCATCCTTATCATGTGCTCTTGTGCGTTTTTCTGCCGGCATAACATCAAAGTTTAGAGTATGCTCATCTATTACCTCTTCTAGCTTGATGATGTTGACTCCTCTTTATTCCTCCTCATGTGGGACGGGAGGTATATTTGCTGGTGGTGGTGGTCGACGAAGGATTTGTGGGCCTTGAGCTAGTTCTTGCTACACAGTGAGAGGAGGCGGTCTGGGGGGATATATGTCTCCCGGAAGTCACCTTGGATGTGGACAATTGTACATGCCATGGCCCATTTCATTGCAATTCCAACATCACAACTCTTGAGCTTGTCTTCGTTGATTGCAATTCCCTTCTCTTGGTTGTCGTTGTTGAGGTAGGCCCTATACTAGATTCAGAGTGAGGTTCTCAAGCTGTTGAGCTAGCCTTTGTAAAACCTCTTGTTGAGATTTATCTCCTATTTGTGAAGATTGTGCAAGAGGGGCCCTAATTGGTGCTTCCATGGTTTGTGAAGACTCCCTCTCACTCACTTCATTCAAACCCCTTGCTCTATGTGCTTGGAAGTGTAGTTTTCTAAACTTGATGATGGCTACCTCACGTGCTTCTACGAAGGTGGATGGAAATTTTAGCTCTACTTTAGCCTTTAAAAGTGGATACAAGCCAACCATGAATCTCTCTTTTTTTAGAAAGTTAGGTGCATCACCATGATTTTCTAATGTAGCCTCCCACCTACCCCATAGATTGACAAAGGTTGCTTGACAAGAGGGATAGTCTTCAAGTGATACCTGCTTATGTCCAATAAGACATTTCCATAGTCCTTCAGAAGTATCACCTTGCCCGAACTTGGAGAGGAAGCTTGCTCGCAGTCTCTCCCAATTGGACTTGATTTGGGGTTGCAAGGTCTCATACCATGCTTTATCTTCTGCTTTTAGAACCAACGGGAAGGCTCGTAGCTTCACTTCCTCTTCATCTCTCCCGGATATGAGATGTTCCATCTCCAAGTTGTCAAGAAACTCTTGCGCATCTTCCCCACTTCTTGCATAGAACGTGGGAAAAGAACTTGACATTTTAATTAGACTTTTTGAAATTTATTTTTTTAAAAGAAACTTTTCTCTTACGGGCCGCACAAGATTCTTGACACTATAAATCTGATTACATTAAAATGAAGATGTACACATCCATTGTTAATTCGTACTTTATCATAGGTAGAATAAATGGATTAATTGAAGCATTGATTTCATTGAGGCGAGTGGATCCAAATATCCTCCTTATGATAGATTGAAACCTAAACTTAGTTGCAATGATTATATGAATGGATTGCCGAGCAATAGGCCTAAAAGGTTCATTGTTTTGATCATGATTCATGTGCTACTCCTCGTTGTTGGTTTGAAGACCTCATTCCTTCATATGGCCCTTGAGCACCCCTTCACCACTCCTTGTTCCTGCCTTTAAAACAAAATGAAAATGTGAACATCAAAAGAAGTTTCATAATTGATGATTGGAAGTATAATTGGATTGGGTGATGCCAGTATTTCTCTAAGTCTTTCTACACCAAACATAAAAAACAATGCGTTGCTGGAAAAAGACTTTTCTATCTATCTGAACATTTACTCTAATGTGTTGTGCAAAATGAAATGGATAGATGGGAACTCATTGTTCATCACTAAAAAATTTGAAGGTAACTTGAAAATATGTTCCTCAGTGGGGGCACCACTTTATGAGGGCGAGCGTTTTGAAATGGGGCCTCTAAACCCAAACCAATGGGCCTACCCTCACAAAATGTTCGTAAAGAGGTATGCATCATATTGACGTGCCCAACAATCATCTTCAGTATGGCCATTTCTGTTGCAGTAAGAACATTGCTTATTAGGAAATTTGAGACGAGAGAAAATATTACCGCGACGGCCACCTCTGCGGTTTCCTCGTTGAAATGGACGCCTTCGAGCATAAAAAGCCCGTTCCATCTGTTGTGACTCAGTCTCCTCGTGTGAAATCATAGCTGTATCATGACTAGCATTACGACGTTCTTGATGTTGAGAGTATTCAATTAAAGACATGCAGGCTTGGTCGAAATCAAGACCATCTTTATTAGAGAGAATAGTAACAATGTTATCATAAGAAGAGTCCTTCACCGTATCAAGGAGAAGTGTAATCACTTGCTTTTGTGGAACAGGATCACCGGAAGCAGCAAGTTGATTAATAATAGATTTGAAAGATTCAATATGTCCCGTCATGGCAGTACCAACTTCATATTGTAACTTGTTAAGCAACCCTCTCAAATAAAGTATTTCTGTGACAGATTTCTTCTGAAAGTTTGCGATAAGGTACTTCCATACGTCGTGGAAAGTAGGCAGTTCGTACATATCAAGCAAAAGGGAATCAGTAAGAGCAGAAAGAATATACCGACGAGCTGCTTTATCACGTCGTTGCCAATCCGTATATGCAACATTCCAATCTTCAAATATAGGTCCTTCAGTGATAAGCACGTTATCATTATCCGTATCAACAGGCTGAGGCGAACAAAAACGATTTCCAAGAACAACATCGGAGAGTTCATTGCCTTCAAGAATTAAGAACATCTTTGCTTTCCAGCCTGGAAAACCTTGACCTTGGAAAGGAGGAACAGAATGTTGGCCAGAAGGAAAGTCATTGACGAGAATATTCATAGCCATATCTTGTTGCGAGATAATGTATAAGATAAGATCGCAGAATTTGCACACCATATATGGTGAAGGCCGCAATTGAGAATGAGAGAGATATGAGGACTGCGTTCTATCAACGATAAACGTAAGAAGGATGCTCAAGGAACTTCCAAAGATGTGAGAGACGTCACCCAAAAAGGGCAGGGTAAAGGAGACGTTAATAATAAAAGAGTCCTCAAAATAGAGTGGCGTGAGACGCAAGATTGACGGCCACAATACGAATAGAAAAAAGCTAAATCTTCTCGAAAAAGTTAACGCCAAAATAAGAAAAATGATCGTGGACGCTTCACGAAGAAGTAGGACGAAGAAAGCTGCGTCAAGCTCAATTGCAGTAAAAACAACATAACTTTCTGCTGCGAACTCTGATTGACGCAAACCTAGAACTCAAATCGAAGAGCTCGAGGAGACGAACAAGTTTTGGATGAAAAGTGCCATTGCGCTACGCTCCATTGCGCTTTTCCCGTTTCCAAAAACGTAATCAACGATTAGATTGATTAGCAATAAACGTCAGACAAAACACTAATCATATTCTTCTTAACACAAAACAACCACAATTAACAAGAATCAATGCTCAAAAATAAAATTTGTAGCAATTTTTGAATCTTACATGCAAATCGCATACACATACTGTTTTGTCACCATGAATTAAATCGGCGCATGATCGTTACTGCTCTGATACCATGTTGAGATGTAGAGAGAAAGAGAGAGAGACGAGACAAGAGACACACCATATACGCTCCCAAAGATTGATTCATATTGAGGACAAGATACAAATATATAGGTGAGACCAAGTTGAGTAGAGTGAGCCATATATAGCTCCAACACAGTTGGATCTCCAATGTGTTGAGCGAGCAGGGCATAGCGAGAGGATGAAGCTCACGCTCACGCTCACTCTCTTTCTCTCTCACACACAGTAGACGACAACGCTAAAGTTTGATTATGATAAAAAGTCCTCTTTACAAAATGACCTAGGTACCTTATATACTAAGGCTACCTTAGGTTTAACAAAAAATGGGGTTGAAAGGGTCAAATGGCTTTGTATTTACAATCTGGAAGTGCCATTGCACCCCGGCTTCTGAAACTAGAATAACTACTCATTACAAATGACGTTTATATCCATAATCCGCAGCATTTCATAACTCGCAAAGGATAAGACTTTGGTACGAAACTTGAGTTATGTTGTGTTGTTGACCCAGCGGTCAACAATACACTTGACATTTGTAAATTTAAAAAGAAAAATAGGCATATATTTATGTGAAAAGGCATGCCATAGGGTCACGTCTAGGGCCTCGCTATCCCTGCAATGCATATACACCACTGCAATCGTGGCATCTATTTTTGCATATATCACACTATGTACATCATAGCATTTGGTCCCACACAACATATTCATTGAGAGTGAGGTAAAAATTGTATTTTGACATTATGCACATGCCATTGCATGACATCCATCCCCTCTAAACTTGCACATCCTCCAGCATGTGCTACACATAGCTTCTACAGGTTCAGTCCTCATTTAAGTCAACATATATATCGATTTTATCATTAGTTGCAGCAAAGTCCAGTGCGTCATCATTTATTTCTTCATCTTCATCCATAACATATTCATCACCAAGTTGCCCCATGCTCATTTCTAATTCCCCTTACATGCTCTCTAATCTCAGGAACCACAACTAGTTCAAAACTTTGCACCATCTTTGCTTTAGGCACTCGATGAAGCTCCATCTCATTTACATATCCACAAAGATACTTTGTTACATCTTCACCTTTAAATTGGTACATTTTATTCACCACAGATTGAAGCGCTTTAGTTGAGGAATCCCTTCTTTCCGCAACTTGCTGTTGCTGCATAAACACCGCAAAAGCTTGAAACATTTTCATTGTGACTGGATCAAACCGAACCCCCTGTTGCTCTAGTTGCTCCATAGCTTTAAACCTTTGTTATGATACCTTCAATGAAGCTTTTGAACCCTCTCTCTAGCCTACTTCGCATTGGGTTGACCAAACTTGTGTGAAGAAGTGTGGAATGAGGCTAAGAAAGCGTCGGGCCTTTGACTGTGAGAGTTCGCAGCAAAATCAAGCAAGTCGTAGAAGATTTGAGGCTAAAAAGACACTAAAAAAGAAAAAAACTACAGCCATGAAAGCTTCACTTTGGAAAAGAACCAAGATCAACTCAAAACTCTCGTGTGTGTGATGATTTGGTGTAGCCTCACTGCCAATTACACAATTGCAGTGCTCTTTCGCCCTGATAAAAACTCTATACAAACGCTTCCAATTCTCCATCATAGACATTTCATGGAAGCTTCAGAACTTCATTATACATTCCCAAGTAGTTATTTGAAGAGGGTAAACCCTAATTGCTGGCCTCACAGCCTCGAATACAGGGTTAGAACATCACGGAACTACACTAGCATACCTTAGGTGCAGGCTTTGTATCCCTTCACAGAGGAGCTTACAGTGCTGATATTCTACTTCTAAAATGTTCCGTCACTCCTCATAGTCATGGCACCGTGAGTGATGTGGCATTCAGAGAATTTTTGACCAATTTCGAGTAATTTTTTTATCATTTTTGGTCATTTTTAGCCCAAAAATGCCCTTTTTTGCTCGTAAAAAACCCAAACGAGCCGAGAAAAATCCCTAAAATTGTGGAAAAATCCCATTGGGAATAAATTTTATCTTGAATCTCATTTTACCACTTGCCAAGCACTCTTGATGCATCTCTTCCGCCCACACATGAAACCTGCTATTTTTGGATCGCCCGCATTGAACTTTACAGGCAAAACGAGTGTGCCACTTCGATACACTTGACATTTGTAAATTTCTAAAGAAAAATAGGCATATACTTATGTGGAAAGGCATGCCACAGTTCCACGTCTAGGCCTTCGCTATTCCCGCAAGGTATATACACGACTGCTATCGTGGCATCTATTTTCGCATATATCACATTATGTACATCATAGCATTTGGTCCCACACAGCAAAAGCATTGAGAGTGAAGTAGATATTGTAGTTTCACATTATGCACATGCCACGGCATGACACTATCCATCCCAAAGTGACCTCCAAGTGAACACCATGTGATCCCAACCCCGTCATTTTTGCTATATGATTCTATGTTTAAACCTCCATTTCAAGTGGTACACGATAGCTTAATGGGAGAGTCAAGGCCTCCTACGACGTAGGTGCTGGGTTTGAGTCACAAGGGCTCAATCGACCGGAATCTTTTTATTCTTGAGAACAAATGGACGGTCCACATCATTCGAAGATGGTGGACTGTAAATCCTACCTGACAAGGGGGGTGTCAAATAGTCACGAGGCTTCAGAACCCTATAACTTCCCTGCAAAGGATATTTTCCTCTCTCATAGTGGTGCTTAAAATGGCTTCTCCAAGGATCTTTATCGAACACTCACCAGTTATGGATTTTCAACCTTTTTTTATCAGAGTCGGGATAGCTTACCCGTAGATAAAGACTTCCCTCCTCACATCCCAAACTGCAGCTTCTGCTTGCAATCTGGCTCTTGTTCTCTTGTTTGATGATTATTTGTCTTCTAAGTGGGCGATGATTGAGCTTTTTTCCTTTTTGCACTCTAGGCAGTCTGTCAAGATCTTACCCCTCTCCCTGCCGATGATCTGCAAAAGAAGGACAACGTCAAGAAGTGCCACAGAAAATGGAGGGGCTTTGCGAAGAAGGAAAAACGGATCATTGTGATGGAATGGAAAAAGGTTGCCAAGTCTCTACGCTTGCTAAATGGGCTAGATATGCGGCTGGTGAAGGTCCCTTCACTTTTGTGAAGGGCCCCTTACATTTTGGGTGAAGGACCCTTCACTTCTGTGAAGGCCTATGAAGCACGGATTATTTTTTCAAGGGCCTCTTGATAGAACCTTTAGAGGGTCCATGGAGGATCCCTCTATGGTGACCGCACAGAGGGCCAAACATGATTTTAGACTGTTTTCTAGGCAAACGGCATCGCATGTGTGTTTTTGAGGCCGATTGTCACAGAGAGAGATACAGTGCGCACATGGAGCACATTCGATCAAATCACATGGCACACACGGAGTGGACGGGACTACACCAGTGCTCGAAAAAAACCCAGCTTTAGTGTAATCCCACCTACAAAAGTTATATTTGAAGGTGAGAAAATCTACAATCTTTTAGACTACATAAGGAGTCCTTAGTGAAGGGTGGATTTTTGGATGAAAATCTGGACCATTGGCAAAGGCTTGTCGATTAATGCCACATGACAAGCTAATGATAATTTTAAATTATTTTATATAGGACCTTGTGAGAGGGTGTTGACATTTGTTTGCTTGTATCTTTAAAGAGGTAAAGAGGGACAATGACTTTTGTGTCAAACATTATTGTATATGCCTTTGAAATACATTGTAATGTAAATAGGTCATTGTTACTTTTTTTCCAAGAAAACATAATATTGTATTGTGACACTCCGTGTTTAAAAATAATAGTACCACTTTCTATTTTTGGCTTTCTAAAAGAAACTCTGAGTGTTTTGTTGGGTTAGGGAGACTTTCATTGTTTTCAGTGCATGATACATACTTACCTTTCATTCCATATTCTAACATCTCTCTACTTTTCTTGGATTCTATTGTTTTAGAATGCTAAAGTGAAGATTTACCTTTCATAATTTTAGTAAATTTTACACACACATACATATATGTTTTTTTTTGCATTCTATTGTTTTAAAATGCTGAAGTGAAGCTTCACCTTGCATAATTCTAATAAATTCTATACACACACATATATTAATTAGTTCTTTTTATTTCACCTTCCATTTCACAACTTCACATGGCTTTCCATTTCTTGTATTCTATAGCTTGATTCCAGTCAGTGTTAACATTCGAGAAAGTCTCTTTTATTAAGCGGTTACTGGTCGAGTTTCCTCATCACCACAAAGAAGAAGACCGGAAATACTAGAAAAAATTTTGTGATTTGTAAAAATTTTGGATGACTTTCTCACATATTTCATCGGTTTTTCTTCCGTTTACCATTGTTTGCAGTTAGCTAGTCTCGATTTTCAATCGGCTCAAGACTAAGCTGAGGAAATCCTTTCCCAAATACTGATACCAATTTAATTCAACCTAGCAATTTTATCACTTTCTTATTGTTTTTGAAAGCCGTCGTGACTCTTTCACTTGTTCTTATAGAAGCTTTTTATTAGGAAATTTTACCTTGTTTAAAAAACTAGTGTAATTTGGCCTAAAAACCTTCAAATTTAGTCAATTTACCTCTATTGTTTCTCATATGTAGGTTTACCAAGTTTTTGGAAAAACATTGTTTCCGAGCACTGGACTACACACGCATGTTGTCCGTTCAAGCATTGACATTGTCAACATGATACAATAGCTTTTTGCAGGTTTGCAGAGGTATTTTTTATGCCTTTGAAATATATTGTAATGTAAATAGTTCATTGTTACCTTTAAAAAAAAAAACATAATATTGTATTGTGACACTACATCTACTTAACATAATATGGCGGAAGGAGTCGTCCTTTACACGTGTCATCAACTGCAAGCCGAAGGCTAAATTCCAAAGGAAGGAGCAGCCACTTCTCTCTCTGGCTGTCTCTCTCCTATTCCTTCTCCGGCTACTGAGCACAAGGTTGACATCACCTGTAAATCTCTCTCTCTCTCTCTCTCTCTCTCTCTCTCTCTCTCTCTCTCTCTCTCTCTCTCTCTCTCTCTCTCTCTCTCTCTCTCTCTCTCTCTCTCTCTACTCCTCCGCTTTGCTGAGGAAGGTCATGCATCCCCAACCTGTTCCTTCTCCGCTTTACTGAGCAAATCAGCTTTCACGAGAGAAGCAATGGTCAGCATCGTGGTTCGGACCTTCACTTTCGTGTGCAATTTGGGCTTCTGTTCCAGCATTTCTTTAGGAACTGTGGGGAAAAGCAACGGAATCCACGATTAATAGGTAATGCAATGTCCTGGCTACGAGCAAAGACACTTTGAAATTTTCATATAGCACATCAATCACCCGTTGTTGTGGGGGATTTTGGAGCGTATGAAGGAGAAATGCAATCTGAATCAAAGGAAGCGGGCTTGCCATACTGGCATGTGAGGTTGTCCTATTTGAGCATTTTCTTTGGATGGTGGAGAATCTATTTCTATATATCTATATCTTCCTTCTCTGCTTTGTTGGCAAGACGTCCCCTCCCCCCGTCTGCCTACACACTTTCTCTTGCCTTGAAACATGCATAAATGCATCGTGGCAAGGAAACTAGCCGTTTAGCTTTTCTCAAAACTTGGGGATGAAGTAAAAGCCTGCATGGTGTACTCATGGCCACCAGAGAAGAGCTTTTTGGTTGTGGGGCAAGAGAAATTATGGTCGTAGCATATGATAAGGGCATGCTAGTGCTTGGAGGTAGCTGCAATGAAGGAAGGTAGATATGCAGATTAGGATGTTATTGCACGACGAGTTGCATCGCATAGTCTTTGGCGTTCCATCAAGGTATGTCGACACACACTTGGCTTGCAAGCAGAGTTGGGTCTCAGGATAGTAATTGGGTAAAATTTAATACCAAGAAAAATATCTACATTTGGCAATCTCTAGAGAGATTAGTCCAGCCACATTGCAATGATCCGGCATAAGCACTCACCATTCTAGTACTATCAGTTTCAGCACCTTGCAAGGCTCTTGGTGCTCCCAGTAGTGGAGAACATTACTTTGCCTACTGCCCATATTAATTACAAGCATGGCTAGAGTACTTTTGGGCAAGGCACTAGATTGTCCACCGCCCATCCAAAGACAATCGGCCAGACCTCAAACATGGCAAGCCAACGGTCCTATGTTAATCTAGCTCCACTCGGCTAGAGTTTGAACATGTTAATCCAACCATCCTCCATTGTAAATCTATATTGATATAATCAAGAATCAATTTCCCATACCATCCATGGGATTCTACACAAAATACTTGCATCCAAGGGGTCTAACCTGCTATTCTCATGGTTTTCAGTTTGTGATTCTTGGTCATGGTAGGCTTCAAAGTGGTGATAGGAATTTAGGGGGCGGATAATGCTCAGGCTGCGTATTCTGGTGGAAACAGTGTTGTTGAAACTTGCTCTGGCATTCATTTTGGAGGTGTGCATCGAAAGGAAAAGTGTGGTAATATTGGCTTTCCATTACCATTTTGTCCCCCATGATCTTAAATGCACCGCAATCTATTCATAACGAATGTGGACATTAGAAAAGACCTTTTACAATTGAATTGGAACTACGGAAAGAGACCATGGCTAGGTGGGGGTGCGTGTACAATGTTCACACTAATGTCCACACTATATAGCGATTCTCACGTGCAAAACTCTCTCTCTCTCTACTATTCTTTTCCTCTTCTTTCTCTGTTGTGCCCAAGCATGTTGAAGGCTATAATATCTCACTATAGGTAAGCAGGTTGTTCAAAATACTTGATTGAAACTTATAAGCAGATGAACATTAGATGCACTAGCTCCTATGAGAGAGAGAGAGAGAGAGAGAGAGAGAGAGAGAGAGAGAGAGAGAGAGAGAGAGAGAGAGAGAGAGAGAGAGAGAGAGAGAGAGGACATGTGTGGCTTGAGAATCCATTTCCTGATCAAACCCTCAATGGTGGCAACCAACACGGATGTAGGGGGCAAGAGGGATAGTACTACCTTGAATCACTAAAGGTCACTTCATTTCTAGCCTCTTCGATCATCTCCTTGCCAGTAAGTCCATGGGGAGTGCAAGCCAAATCAACGATGCTGAGAAGGTAGCCCCCATGTTCATGTGATAAGATGGCTACACAAGGAACATGGCAGCAACCTCCAGTCTGTCTTGGCAAGCATTCTTAAATGAAAAATGTTTAGCGATAATTTAATAATATGCAGGCCACACTGAATACTTAGCAGATGGGGTAGGGTTGTAGCCCGTGGGCAAGAGAGAGAAGCACAAAGTGGTCAGCAGGGAAAGTGAGGGAGCTCAAAGTTTGACAAAGAGCTACTGAGAATGGTGAGATGGAGAGGGAGCTAGGGGGGATGTTTGTTAGTGAAATGAGTGGATTATTTGGGACACGAATGGGGTGGATTCACTAGGGGACGTGTTCAATTAAGATGAGCAGATAAAGAACTTAGGTCCACAATACCAATCATGAGAAGTGGACACCATGGGCTAGAGGTGTAGACGGTGGAGGAGGAACATCTTGCCAGCTATGATGAGGCTGCTATGTGATTTGGGGCACGAACATGTGATACAAACAGTGATTCTGGGGGGACAATAGCAACATCCTCACACACGTAGGGATCAAATGACAAAAATTGTCTAGATTAGAGTGTGATCAATTGAGCATAGAGGTGGAGTACACTGGTCCACAAAGGAGTGATAAGGGCATAGGGAATTAGGAGCTTTGATAAGATACGGGGGTTATACATGACACATGGGGAGGTGGCTTCATTGACAAACCTGTTCAATTAACATGAGCAGATTAAGAACTTAGGGTGAGGGTACCAATCACCAAAAGGGGACAGTATGGGCTAAAGGCCTAGATGGCTGAGGAGAAATGTCTTGCCACAAGATTTCTAGATTTTGGGCACAAATGTCAGGACAAGGGTAGGACCAGTCCGGGCCAAGGGCCAGGACAGACATGCTCATCACCACTTAGCCATGCCCTATATAGGCCCTTGGACTTCTAAATATATGATACTTTCATGGTCAAACACAATCTCGAACTGTGCACCATACAAATAATGTCGCCATGTCTTTAAAACAGACACGATTGCATAGAGCTCTCGTTCGTAAGCAGAGTAATTCTGTTGTGTTGAATCCAGCTTCCTGCTTTCAAATGCAATCGGCCTTCCCTCCTGCAGAAGGACTGCTCCAATCGCACGATTACTAGCATCCATTTCCAAAACGAATGGCTTTAAGGGATCCACAATAGCCAAAACAGGAGCTGTGGATAATGTGTCCTTAAGTTTGTCAAAACTTTGCTGTTGTTCTAATTCCCAATGAAAGGTCTTGCCCTTGGCTTTCAGTTGATCTGTCATGTGAACAGCAATATGGGCATAGTTTTTAACGAATCGACGATAAAAACCTGCAAAGCGTAAAAAAATCTGGAGCTCTTCCAAATTTTTGGGAGAGGGCCACCTCCAAATGGCATCCACCTTGGATTGATCCATGTGTAACCCTGCAGCCGAAATAACATGCCCCAAGTAGTGAATTTCCTCCTTGAGGAAATCACATTTGGATTCCTTGGCATATAACTGATTTTGGCGCAACAAATGAAACACTTGCTTCAAATGTACTAAGTGCTCTTCCTCAGATGCACTATATACAAGAATGTCATCGAGGAAAACGATAACAAACTTTTCCAAGTATGGTCTCAAGACACTATCCATGAGTGTCATGAACGTAGCTGGAGCATTGGTTAACCCAAATGGCATTACCAAAAACTCATAATGTCCAAACCTTGTTCGGAACACTATTTTGGGTATATCCGCAAGCCTGATGCGTACTTGATGATACCCAGATCTTAAATCAATCTTTGAAAAGATACGAGCATGGGTGAGCTTATCAAACAGCTCATCTACTCGTGGCAATGGGTGCTTGTTCTTAGCAGTAACCGCATTTAATCCACGATAATCTATGCACATGCGCATACTACCGTCCTTTTTCTTCACCAAAAGAATGGGAGAGGCCCATGGTGAAGAACTTGGTTGGATGAACCCTCTACTGAGATAGTCAGCAAGCTGACGTTCCACCTCAGCAGCCTCAGAATGACTCATTCTGTAAGGCGGTTTACTCACTGGCTTACTGCCTGCAACCACGTCTATGCATGTTGCACAGAACGTGTCGGCAGTAGCCCTGGTGTCAAATCATCTGGGAACACATCCTTGGATTCCCTTAAAAGTTCCTTTAATTCATTAGCAACATTTGCTTGTTTTGAATTAGTAGACATAGCTGGAAGAGGAAAGAGAGAAGAATGTGGCGTTGAGTAAGTTTTATTCAAAACTTTATCATCATTAAGAACATCATCCACATTGGAAATAAAATGGCACAGTGAGTAACGTCACAAAAAGAGTTCTTATATTGCATCATCAGAAGCGAGCTTCATAAGCTCAGCTGTACAAATAAGTGGTGAGGAAGGTACATCCTTCTCCCCCAAGAGCAGCACGTGCACACCATTGGATTCGAACATTAGACTATTATGCTCATAGCTACGTCTAAGGGATGATCCTAAACTATGCAACCATTCACGACTAAGAACCACATCCGCCCTCTCCATATTCATGACTTGGAAATCCAAAGAGGTACGGTATCCTTGAATTTCCAGAGGTACATCTTTAACCTGAGTTTCCCATATCTCAGCATCATGGCCATTAATCATTGCTACCTTGTAGCGATGGGAAATCGGGGTTGGGGCAATTTGAGTCGTTTCACCAATTTATAATTGATGAAATTGTGCGACACACCATCGTCTACCAAGATCCGCACCCTGTGCCCTTGGATAGAGCCATGCATACGCACCAACTCATGTGGTCCGAAAGTCTGTTGCCACATGGAGGCCGTGATACAGCACTCATGCACCGCCTTGGTGTGTGTTACTTCCACATTAGCAAACTGGGAAGAGGACTCAAGAGGTAAAAGCTGCACCATGTGCACTGCTTTTTCCTTCCCCTTGTCACTGTTTCTACAAGCCAACATAGGATGCTTGCCACACAATACTGGTTAATTTCACTTGAAATTGCTCGACAAGGTCGATTAGTTTTGTCATGCTATTGGCAGCCACATCAGTTGGCTATTAGAACTACCCGATTAGGGTGAAGCAAGGCTTCTATTTATGCATCTTGCATAGTGACTCACCACGTTTGGCATATGCTATGAGCATACAAACTTGGGAAGGCTTTAGCAAGCTGTTTACAGATTATTTCATTTCGTATACGACGGATGTATATGCTACAAGAGGGCGTATATCCATGTTTACACTTTGTTTGGCGATGACTGTCATTGTGCAAAGCAAAGTGCTTTGGCAATTTTACATGAAGCAAGGCTTCTCCCTTGTGCCAAGGTACTGCCCAATGACTTGGATTCAAGGGCATTGGCACACAAGTTTGGGAAACTAGCAAATTAAGGAATATTCGCTCACACAATCCCTACCAGTTTGGGTTGCTGTTAACATACAACAACACTTATTTCACAGGCAACATGCCAACACTCAGTCATTTTCATACAATCACGACCCCTACAAGGAAGGTAGGTCAAGATGTGATACCTCTCTTAATGAGCAAGTCATACCGGACAATTATGGAGTGCTTATACGATAAGCTGCAAGTCAGGCATAAGATGCGTAAGAGCACACAACTTGGGTGCACACTCTAAAACTTAAGGAAAGTTCCTCATCCCAACATGTTCTTCTTTTCTCTCTCTCTTTAAGGGAATAATGAAAATCTTCTAAGAAGCTTCTGATACATGTTTTTCTCGTGAGTTAGCCTGAGCCAAGGTGCTCTCACTCTCAGCTAGCACGTGGCTAAGATGCTACTCAAATTAGTCTTCATCGGTCCGTCCATTGAACACTAATTTGCATAAGGGCTATGAGCCACACAGGCTAAGAGCCATTTTTAGGCCAAGGGTAAGACCCAACTATTGGCATTCTTAGGGTGATTGTTTTCATGATCAAATAGATCTACCCAAGGAAGTACACATCAATGTTAATGGGCAAGCAAGAGTCTTGTCATTACGGATGATTAAGGTGTCATTTTTGCACTACATGTTTTCAGTGCAACACTCAAGTTGAGTTTTTGATAATCTTCAACTCACATCCGCTGATCTCTACAAGGAAGTATGGATGCAGCAATCAGTTGCGACAGCATGGCTGTCCACCAGAGCTAGGCAGTTCACTTGTGTGGATTCCCTGCTCTCTCTATAGCACTACAGAGTGTCTATGGACATATTGTCTGGGGTACGACCTGGAGGGTGACTGCTAAATCACCCCATAGGCATTGAGGATCACAGTTTGATCTCTCCCAGTTAAACTTTCAAGGAAATAATTCCGCAATCTACCACACGGTAGCGGACGAATTCAACTTTTCGAGTTGATTCCAATTATCATTATGTACACGGTTAACTATGTTGGTTACCGTTGCCTGCTAGTTGAGCAGTTTCTACAGAGGGTCTTACCATGAGGTTTGACTACGTAGATGTTAACCAACGGGGTCGGATTGCGCAGGCAACACCCACGGTTTCCACTACAAGTC
This sequence comes from Adiantum capillus-veneris, assembly GCF_014529385.1. Taxonomy (NCBI): domain Eukaryota; kingdom Viridiplantae; phylum Streptophyta; class Polypodiopsida; order Polypodiales; family Pteridaceae; genus Adiantum; species Adiantum capillus-veneris. The sequence continues at coordinate 30,924,979 of NC_140951.1, forward strand.
GTATAGATAGGCTTGAATGTTTCATAGCCATGCCAAGGGCATGTTGGAACGGAGTATTTTGGACCGTAGCGTCCACTATACCTTATGCTATTACGAACCTAGTTGTAGGGTTCGATTTGGCACATGTTGTCACATGGGATACAACATGGTCTAGGAACTCAAGGAGTTCACTTTAGCCAGTGTGGAGCATGATAATGAGGGTCCCTCTCACTCTTGTCGCGGAGTGTTTGCAGTTACCTCCACACACAAGTACCAGCTCGTACTTGATGGATGTCGTTTTCTTGATATCCTTGTTTGAGACATATTCCACATGTGGAGAATATGAGTCTCTTGGACTGACAATGGCGCCACCTTTTACCAATGTGTCACGACAAAGTCCCTAGGTGCTGGTCGCATCCGTTGGTTTGACCATTTTACGCACACAGTATCAGGAGCAATTTCAGTGGCCGGAAATTATCGGGTACTAAGTACAAACTTATTACGATTCCAAGTGCTGTGAAACCACCTTAACGGAGGGTCGTTTCTACATATAGCTAAGTATGCTATGTACAGGAGAATGTCTCATGGTTGGTACCTAGGTGTGATCGGGTTGTCACATTCTATTATGGTCCAAATTTGTTGCAAAACTTTCAGGTACGTACCGTGGAAAGTCTTGTCATGGAATTGCTGTTCGGATATGTTTGTGTTAAATGCATGCACACTAGGTGTTATGGGCCCTAGTGTTTACCACAAATTTATTCGGAGCGGCATGCAAATTCCTGGACATTATTGTTTATGCAATTTTTTGCACTGCCAGTGCAATCTCTCTTGCAGACTTAGTATGAGTTTACACCCTGCCATACAAGGTGATGGCTGAGTATGGGAGTTTGTGATTGGCTTCTTGAAACCCCAATCTGCTTTCAACCTAGTTGGTTGTCTCCATTCCATATCGAGTATATGGCTGGATACTGAATGATTGAGTCATAGTTGTCGTCAGTCGTGGGCGAATGTCTGTAAGTGGTAGGGGGAAAGCACCTCACTCTTACTGCTGCTATTCATCCCGCGTAGGATGGGCAATTTACAAGCATTCTATTTAGTACTAAAGGATATGCAAAGTGCATACATTAGTAAACCATGCTAAAGGATATGCTAAGTGCATACGTTAGCAAGAAGTGAAACAACTGGATCGGTTACCTTTTTGGTTTGGAGTTTACTTACTATCAGTTAACGCATGTTGCGACTAGGTAGTCTCTTCATGTATAACTCAGGTTCTCAACCTTGAACACTCGTTAGGGTGGGGTTGTTTACTGATGATGAAAATTGGGACAAAGTCCAGGACTTAAAATTGGCTGATGAGTTATATCAGCATGATACTTTCATGGAAAGTGACAAGAAGTACTCTTTTTGGTACACCTGTGTTGTGATAAACTCATTTACCATGCGCATGAGTGTTCTAAATGGAGTCTACACACTATGTTTGAATAGGGACCGGTACCATCATATGGCTACAAATGGACAACAATGTAGAAAATCAAGATGTTACTCTTGGTTTCATTGAACCTCCTACTGAACCGGGTTTCGATTCAACGAGCCGTTGGATCCATGAGGGATGCCACACTTGAAAACATTAGTGTTCTTATGAAGATGCTACCACTTGTGTTTTCGAGGACGAAAACGCTTCTCCAAGGGGGGAGTAATGTCAGGACAAGGGTAGGACCAGTCCGGGCCAAGGGCCAAGACGGACATGCAGTCAAGGGGGTCCCTATATTTAGAAGGCCAAGGGCCTATATAGGGCATGGCTGGGTGGTGATGAGCATGTCAATTCCCTTGCCCTTTCAACAAACATGAAATATAGGTAGTGATTCTGGTGGGACGATAGCATCAACACCCTCACACAACAACTTTAAGCCGACATCGGAAACTATCCATATGGGAGTGTGAGCACTTGAGCATAGAGGTGTACAATGGTCCACAAAGGGACAAAAAGGGCCAAGAAGGAGTCCATTGAAGGCAGCATAGTGTTGTAAGAAGAGGCTAGATGAATCAAGGTGCCTACACACAATGTTGAGAACAACAATGGCAATGGAGCACAAAGGGAAGGAGAATGTAGGGATCACACTACATAAAAACTAGCAGAGAAAGGGGAGGGAGAGAAAGAGATAATTATCCCCCCTTGAGTTCATTGGTCCCATAGCAACTGGTGACTCTGCTAATCCATGTCACATACAAGCGCATTCTAGCTCTACCCTGCTTAATGTGTGATTCTTTTTTCTCCTTTGGAAATTGAGTAGCTATGCAACATGCGTACAATAGCTAAAGAGCTATGAATAGAAGTTGTGCAAGCGGTCACATTGACGTGCCCTACAGATTCCCTGCCCTTACTTGACGATGAAGAAAGCCACCATGCTAGCCGCATCAACATGTTTATGAAGCTTACAATTAGTAGTGATATAACTTTATCATATGTAGGCTTTCCTTTATTGCTGAATGTGTGGCTCCTACATCATGGTGGACAACTATCTCATAACCATGCACGCGCGCGTGCACACACACACACACACACAGGCCTGCATGTCAAGAGCTAGCACTGATTTATAGGTTTCTACACGAAATTTCATAGGTTTTCTCACATCCTCATTGACATAGGTTTTATCAAGCACTATGGACTATAGGAAGCTAGAATTTATTCTCTCTTGCCCTCACGAGTGTTTGCAGAGAATTCGAGCGAGCATGTTTGTATCCCTTCTACACACTAGAGATAGCACTCAAAGATCTTGTTGCATGGTAGGTCTACACGATAAAAGGGTACTAATCTCTCGCTCTTACAAATGACTGCACTCTTGGAGTGTCTATAGTGAATTTGCATTCTATGTTCCATGTGTGTGTGTGTGTGTGTGTGTGTGTGTGTGTGTGTGTGTGTGTGTGTGTGAGAGAGAGAGAGAGAGAGAGAGAAAGAGAGAGAGAGGGAGAGGTCTATCATGACATTGTGACATGATAGAACATTGAAGGTGGACCAAGGAGTTAAATGTCAAAGTCTCTATATATAAATAGAAACTTGAGTTGCAATTTGCCTGAAGATGCATTGATTTCAAGATATGTCAGGCAAGGGATGGCTAGAAAGGATGCAAAGGGAAGAATACTTTTGGCATACAACTAGTTCTCTTTGCACCTTCAAAATATAGTATTATGCAAGATGCCAATGTAGGAAAATTGAGGTTGTTAGTAAAGGCCTTGGTCTCTTTTCCCTTAATCTAAGGCAAGTGTCCAAGTTGTGATCTCTTGGGATGCATTTATTCAACGACATGTCTAGAAAGAGAAGGATGAGAAAGCTTTGGGATGTTCTCATTAGATGCAAAGAGATGCCTTCTATATTGCATTCACTTATGTTTGCATGTTGATGGAAAGTTGTATATTATGTATCACCTATGCTTGCATCTGAAAGAAATCTTACATTATGGAAGCGCTAAGAGAGATTTCCATTATGGTATACTTTTGAAAGCATAAGAAGTTTTTGCATGTGTTTGCGTCCTGAAGGCTGGCATTATGCAAGAGGCTAACATGGGTAAATATAATCAAGATGAGATTGTTAGTCTTTGATTGACATGTATACTAGACATGGCGTCCTTTTGACGAACTTCCTATGTGGGAAGTTCTTGATGAACTTGCTATCCAAAATGTCCTCTTTTGGATTGTACTCATCATAGGGAAAAGAGGGAAGGAGAAGAGAAAGAAGCAAAAAAGGTTTGATATAGTAGGAGTAATTCTAAGCGGCCTCAAAGATCTATGTAAGGAGAAAAAGATAATTTGTATCAAATGTTTGTATTGACACAATTGCACGATAACAAAAAGAGAAGATGTACACATTAACCTTCTGTTTGTGTGTGTGTGTGCACGCGTGCGCGTGCACACGTTGAAGATGGAGTGGGACAAACCAGCATTTGAGCATGGGTAAACAAGTATCCGTAGGTTATTAGTGAAAGTGTTTATTGCACGCGTGCACACGCATGTGTGCGTGTGTGTGTGATGGAGAGATGCAAAAATATACATGCGCACGTGTGCACGCACACGTGCAAATACACACATGTGTAACATCGGTAAGAGCGAACGAGACCTACCGATAGGCGGGTCGCGCGAGCTAGTGTTTAAAAATAATCGTGCCACTTTCTATTTTTCTCATAGAAGCTTTTTATTAGGAAGTTTCACCTTGTTTAAAAAACTAGTGTAATTTGGCCTAAAAACCTAGTCAATTTACCGCTATTGTTTCTCATATGTAGGTTTACCAAGTTTTTGGAAATATATTTTTTCCGAGCACTGGACTACACGCGCATGTTGTCCGTTCAAGCACTGACATTGTCAACATGACGCAACAGCTTTTTGCACTTGGTGGCAGAGGTTCTGTAGCCTCTGAGGTTTCAATTCAATCGGAGGCATTTTGAATTATTTCTCTGATTGATTGAAGGAGCTGAGAGACTGTGAGAGAGAGAGAGAGAGAGAGAGAGAGAGAGAGAGCGCTCCCAATTCGCCCAATATCGCTAAGCATATTGCAGCAATCAAGCAGTGCTTCGGAACCCCATATCTTCCCTGCGAAGGACATTTTCCTCTCTCATAGTGGTGCTCAGAAGGGCTTCGCCAAGGATCTTTATCAAACACTCACCAGCTATGGCTTTTCCACCTTTTTTTATCAGAGTCGGGATAGCTTACCCCTAGCTGAGGACTTCCCCCCTCACATCCTAACTGCAGCTTCTGCTTGCAATCTGGCTCTTGTTGTCTTGTTTGATGAGTATTTGTCTTCTAAGTGGCCAATGATTGAGCTTTGTGCCTTTTTTCACTCTAGGCAGTCTGTCAAGATCTTACCCCTCTTCTTTCGCCTCTCCGCCGATGATCTGCAGAAGAAGGACAACCTCAAGAAGTGGCACAAAAATGCAAGGCAAAGATCGCCTCTGTAGGGCAAGTCTCTCACACTAGCCTCACGTATGTTGCACAGATTATTTCGGGTAAGTTTGAGAAGATGAAGGGTTGGCATGAAGCCTGTCTGCAAGTCGGCCACAATTCCTGCGCTGCTCGGGGGCCATCCCCAGATCCATTAAGCTTGTCTCGATCTGAATTTACTTGCGTATTGGGTCTTTACGGACTTCCTGGGAGCGGCAAGTCCACTTTGTGTCGAAGCCTACGTGACGACTTCGCCCCCGTTTACAGTGGCCGGTCCTTCTACGTGGAGATTCCAACCAATCCTACCCCTTCCATGTTGGTTGACACACTAAGCCGCTCATTCAATCTGACCATGCCATTATCACACATCGATCAGGTGCACCGCTACTTACAAGTGTTCAATTAAAGCATTTTTGTTTAGAATATGAGGCTGCGGGTCTTGCGATTACAGTGAGGTAAATATGTGCCCACAATTCAGGAAAAACGAAGTCGTGGCGAATCTTGGCAGATGCGGGCGGAAAAAGAGCAGACTGTAGTGCGCAGAGAGAGAGAGAGAGAGAGAGAGAGAGAGAGGTAAGTTTGCTTGTCTTCTCCCGAAGTTTTGGCCGTATCTTTGAGAGATTCTCTGATGAAGTCCGAGACCTCCATTATCAGAGTTATCCTTCAGCCTATCTTTATGCATGACGTGGGTGTGATCTTGCTCAGGATGCTCTTTGTTGGGCTTCCTCCACATTGCTTTGCTAGGCACCTAGTGTAAGGTATTGCATGAGTAGAGATAGCATGCACATAAGCGGGAAAGCCAAGATGCTCCACAAAGTCTTTGGTTCCAGGTAATTCAAGAACAACTAGAAGAGATGTCGAGAGAGGTAGAAGAAGGGAGGCAAAGACAAGAAGGCGAGGACAACATAGGCAATCAGCCCACTAGCAACAACCGAACTGTCTTCAACCTTTTGGGGGAACTAATGTGCGAACACTGCTATGCTTAGTGACTGTGATGATATGTACATAGATTGTTTACCGCGGCATGTAAATGTTATGGTGACAATTTTTGGCTTTCTAAAAGAAGCGTTAGAGATGTGTTGGGTTAGGCATACTTTCAATGTTTTCAGTGATGATTGAGACTTACATTAAATGTTATTTTGATTTTAAAGTATCAGATGGATATATTTATTTCACCTTTCATTTCACTTCCTCACATGATTTGACTTCTTTTGTTTAATATGGATTGAGTAAGTGTGCCTAATCTTTTTTCGGCTTTCTAAAAGAAACCCTTAGTTTTCGGTGCATGATGCAAACCTATCTTTTATTTCACATCATGACATGTCTTTACTTTTCTTGCATTTATTTTAGAATGCTAAAGTGAAGCTTCACCTTACATAATTCTAGTAAATTTTACACACACATATATGTTTTTTTTTTTTTGCATTCTATTGTTTTAGAATGCTAAAGTGAAGCTTCATCTTGCATAATTCTAATAAATTCTACACACATGCACGCACATATATTAATTAGTTCTTTTTATTTCACCTTTCATTTCACAACTTCACATAGCTTTACATTTCTTGCATTTTATAGCTTGATTCCAGTCAGTGTTAACGTTCGTGAATGTTTCTTTTATTAAGCGACTGTTGATCGAGTTTCTCCTCACAAAGAAGAAAATCGGAAATACTAGCAAAAACTTTGAGATTTGCAGAATTTATGAACGACTTTCTCACATATTTCATTGGTTTTTCTTTCCTTTACCATGGTTTGCAGCTAGCTAGTCTCGATTTTCAATCAGCTCATGACTAAGCTAAGGCAATCCTTTCCCAAACACTAATACCAATTTAATTCAACCTAGCAATTTTATCACTTTCTTATTGTTTTTGAAAGCCATCGTGACCCTTTCACTTTTTTAATATCGATTGATTGGTGTATTCTTGCAAATGGGTGTTTATTTGAGTATATGTGAGGTGGAATGTCTACAACAGTTTGCCTCAATTCATCAATTAGGTGATACAACTTATGAGTATGACAAGATTTAGTGTATCTAGATATCCGCTAGAGATTGGTGACAGTATCTTGATGTGATGGCTAAACAAGTTGCAATGATCAGGATTTGTGTTTGGGATCACGATGGAAGCGTGAGAGCAATAACATCTATCACGATGAATGGGCACCATGTGCCAACGAAAAAGAATATATTGAACAAGTTTAAGCACTTCAAATAACAATTGAATTGTAAGAGATAGAAAGTGCATGACACATGAGATGGGGAGTGGCGGATCAGCTCCACCCCAAGAGAACACTGGCCCCAAGCACTAGTTACAAGTCTATAGCAATAGTTGAAAAGAAGCTTATAGATTTGAGAAGAAACTTATAGATTTTAAGAGGCTTCTTTGGTTACAAGTCTATAGCAATAGTTGTGCACTATTGACACAAAGCAAGGTAAAAGTTCACTATGGCCTACATAAGGCCATGAGAAGAATTCAATAATAAAAGGTCTCTTTGTTAGAGAAAATAAGAAAGTGACACTAATTTTTTTATAACATTTGTTATCACGATAGAATATTATGTTTCTTGAAAAAAGTACAACAATAAAATATTTGAACTACACTATATTTCAAAAACATGAAAACTAATTTTTAAAAAAGCACTTGGTCATTAGAGTTAAAAAACTATTTTAAAAAGGTAAAAACTCATAATGATCTACAAGCAAGGTGAGAAAGAGAGGGAAGTGTTTAAAAGAAATAATTTCCTTAACATTGAATATAAATGATAGATTTACAAAAGTTAAGCTATTAATTGCTATTTATGATTAAAGTGTGCAAACTTCAACCATAACAATTAAAGTACAAAAAATAGAAATAGATAATTTATTATTTTTAATTGAAAAATTACTTACGGAGCTTAAAATTTTGCATTTTAAAAAACTTTGACCTATTAATTGTTTTCTTATGCATTCTTAGAGGACCTGATTAAACTCATTAAAGGTTTCTAAAGGTTTATCTCATTTGCCATGAATCATGCATGTCACTATATAAAAATTATTCATTCACAAAAAAAAGCATCCAAACACACTATAAGCAATTCTTAGAGGACCTGATTAAACTCATTAAAGGTTTCTAAAGGTTTATCTCATTTGCCATGAATCATGCATGTCACTATATAAAAATTATTCATTCACAAAAAAAAGCATCCAAACACACTGAAGATATTTTTTAAGAACTAGTTAATGTATATGAGGAGATGATATATTTATTTCAAAAGAGTGTTTGGTTTAACATTTACGGTATCAGAAAAATAAGAAGTAAGTTGTTTCTAGGGTTGTGGGAGCTCTGTCGCTTTGCGTCTGCAGCCTGCGAGGCTTGCATGAGGCAAATGCTCTGGGCTTCCTTCGACAAGGCGGGCTGCCAAGCTGCTATTGCTAGTCGTGTGGAGCTGTGGGGAAAAGACTTCAGTTTGAGGGTCTGAATGCGTCTCAGAAGGGAGACCATCTGCAAGCCCCACCCATGGTTTGTCACACGGTCTTCACCCCTCTCTCATTTTTGGAGCTCTGGGAGAGGCCGGCCACCCTCTTGCCCCCTCTTGGAGAGGAAAAATGGTGACTATTTTTCTTTTTGTTTGCCAGTGCCGAATCTGAGTGGCAGGCAGGGTTCGAGTGGCAGACGACTTCTACCTGGTAGCAACGCTCAGTACAAGCAGCTTCTTATTATGGTGCTTGGCTCTCCGTAAAAAGCCAGTATGTGTTGGAACTAGTCTTTTTTGGATTTGGTTTGTGGATGGTATTGCTTCATCCGTGCTGTGGCCCTCAGGTCGTTGATGGGGACCTCGGACCTCGCCCTCTTTCGGCTTGCTCGTGTTACTCTTTATTGGGGGAAGGTGTATCCAATGGCAGCAAGGTTATTTACTTTTTTGCAGTGTTGCTTTGTTGTTATGATATATGCGTGTGTGAATGGGGTGGCTCCCTAATACACCATGCTCTTGCACGATTTTGTGAGTCCTGAGTTGTTATGATGTATATTGTGTTTCTACTTTATTTCACCACTCACACTTGTGACTTTGGAAAAAAAAACATTTGCAATATGAGATGAAATTCAATATTAACCAATTTTTAGCATGTACAAAGGACAGCGCCTTAACTTGCCTCACTCTTTTGTCCTGACTAAAAATAACTTTACATTATTTGATTCTTTTTTGGATACAATTAAAAATCAAAACCCTTCACGTTTTAATTTCAAACACAAATTGGAAAATATAAAAGGGTTTAGAAAATGAAAAGATTCTTGTCAATTGGAAGTGCAAAGACTTTTATTCTATATAAAGAGATGTCTTTGTATATATGCAATGTGCCAGGCTTTTGTGGAATTTAGTTTGCTTTAATTTTAAAATGATTCGTGGTACACAAAAACTCAATGCAGCTCTTGGAAAATATTATTTGAAAGGACATGATGTCTTTCTCAATTCTCCTCAAGAATTAAATAAGGCTCTTCAGAGGGACACATGTCTGTTGAGATGTAGAGAGAAAGAGAGAGAGAGACGAGACAAGAGACACACCATATACACTCCCGAAGACTGATTCATATTGAGGACAAGATACAAATATATAGGTGAGACCAAGTTGAGTAGAGTGAGCCATATATAGCTCCAACACCCCCACTCAAACAAAGGTCTCTAGCTTTGGATGAAAAAACCCTTGGGGAGTTCAAGGGAAAAACCCAAGCCCCTATACAATGTGAAAATATGAACCAGCGATGATGATGTGAAAGTGAATTGTGCATCTATGTACAAATATTCAAGTGACTTAGAGATCACAATGTGCAAATGTGGAGTGTGTATAGTGCATGGTACCTAAAAGATTACAATGTCATATGTACAAAGCTATTAAAATAGCAAAGAAGCTAATCTAGAAAGAGTGAGGTCGAAGCAACTCCAAGCTCCGAGCGCAAGAGGATGAAACGTGACTCGTTGAGGCCTTTGGTCAAAATGTCTGCAATCATCTGGTCACTTGGACAGTGTTCAACCATAATGGTTCCTTTGCGTACTTCATACCTGACATAATGATAATGGACAGCAATGTGCTTTGACTTATTATATTGAACATAGTCTTTTGCAAGACTAATAGCACTTTGGTTGTCACACCGCAAGGGTGTGCTAGAAAGAGGAGAGTGACCAATATCAACCAGCATTTGTCGAAGCCAAATCAACTCACGAGCTGGAAGTGATGCCGCAACATATTCTGACTCAGTCGTAGAAACTGCAACACAACGTTGTTTCTTGCTAGTCCAAGAAACAAGACAACCATTTATAAAGAAGAAATTTCCACTAGTAGATCACATAGATAAATGTGAGCTTGCCCAGTCGGCATCTTTGTAACCCAAAAGAGAAAGAGATTGCATAGAATCCGATGTGAGTTGTCGTCGATAGACTAAACCAAAATCTGTAGTGCCTGTCAAGTATTTCAACACACGCTTTGCAGCAGACCAATGCTTAAGAGAAGGACATGCAAGATGTTGTCCAAGATAATTAGCAGCAAACAGAATATCAGGACGAGTGTTCATACCAACAAACTGAAGACATCCAATCAAGTTAGCATAACGTTGATTTGTGACAAGTTGACCGCCATTGTCAGAAGTGTTCTTCGTAGAGCTTGCAAGACAAGGTGTGTTGGCTGAATGTGCAGATTCCATACCAAATTTTTGAATAGTATCTGCAATAAACTTTGACTGTCGAAGGAATAAAATACCTTTTGTACGGTTCCGTTGGATTTGAATGCCAAGACACGAGTGAATCTCTCCAAGATCCACCATATCAAATGCAGAAGACAATAACTTTTTCACTTGCCGAAGAAATCCCAAATCATTGGAAACAAGGATGGTATCATACACATAAAGAGCAAGAATCACAAAACTGCTACCTTGGCGTTTTATGTATAAGTTTGGGTCTGACGAGCAAGAGATGAATCCTTTAGAGGTGAGAAAAAGATCAAATTTTGTATACCAGGCTCGTGAAGCTTGTTTGAGACCATATAGTGCCTTATGGAGTTGAGCAACAAGGTCTTCTTTACCTGGAATAACAAACCCTTCTGGTTGTTCCATATAAATTTCCTCTTCCAAGTCACCATTAAGAAAAGCAGTTCGCACATCCATTTGATGAGCTTCTAAATCAAATTGAACAGCAAATGCCAATAAAACTCGAACACTTGTAATGCGAACAACTGGTGAAAAAGTCTCTTGATAATCAACACCAGCTACTTGGGAATAACCTTTTGCAACTAAACGCGCCTTGAACTTGTCAAAAGATCCATCTGCTTTTACTTTTGTCTTATACACCCACTTACATTTAATAGCTGTACGACCAGGAGGTAATTCAGTTAGTATCCATGTACCTTTAGAGATAAGAGAATCGTACTCTGCTTCCATAGCCTCTTGCCATTGATCCTTTTGTGGTGAAGAGATAGCTTCATCATAAGTAATTGGATCTTCGGAAGTAGAAAAAGCATTATCAGCAATATCGTCATCATAAACATGACATGAGCCATGTTCAAAATCAATAGGCAGATCAACAAAAATATCAATATCATCATTGGCGACATTCGGAATGGATGGTTGTGAAGAGGAAAGTTGATCTATAGGAAGAGTTTCATCTTCTGAAAGAAATGGAAAAGCTTGAAGCAATGATTTAGTATCATCAGAATCATCCATGGACCATGAGCCTCCCATAAGCTGTTCGTTAAAAGTAGCATCACGATTCACAATTACTTTCTTGGAGGAAGGGTCATAGAATTTGTAGCCTTTGGAAGTGTCAGAATATCCAATAAAAATAGCTTTAAGACCAGGAGCATCAAGCTTTGTTCGTGTTTCTTTGGGAACATGAATATAAGCAATACATCCAAAGGTTCGAAAATGAGATACATAAGGAATGTCACCTGTCCATGCTGTGATGGGTATCTTACCAGAGGGTGCAGTAGTAGGAAGATGATTCTGAATAAATACTGCTGTCAAAGTAGCTTCAACCCAAAAAACACGAGATAAGCCAGAATGAATTAGCATACATCTTACAGCATTGAGAATAGTGCGATTCTTTCGTTCAGCAACACCGTTCTGTTGAGGCGAATATGGAATAGTGTGTTCATGATGAATTCCACTGTCAGCACAGTAACTCACAAACTCTCAAGAAACATATTCGCCTCCATTGTCACTACGAAGCTTTTTAAGGCGACGACCAGTTTGAAGTTCCGCAGCCTTGTGGAATTGTTTGAAAACAGATAAGGCTTCAGATTTTTGTCTAAGTAGAAATACTATTGTATACCTTGAGAAATCATCAATGAAAGTAATGAAGTAGCGATATTGTGATCTCGAAGAAGGTAGAGGTCCACATATATCAGTATGAACAAGATCCAATATGTCATGAGAATGAGTTGTATTTGAAAGAGGAAAGGATTTGCGATTGTGTTTCCCAAGAGCACAAAATTCACAAATTCCCATATGAGGATGGGCTTTAAGATCCATGCCATGAACAAGATCACGACGTTGAAGATCAAGGAGTTTTGAGAAATCAGCATGAACAAAACGGTGATGCCATACTTTGCAATCATGATCACCTGGAGCAGTGACAACATTTGCTACAACATCGTTGAGAGAGAGTTCAAACAAATTACCATTTCGAGGAGCAGTGGCTATAGTCTGTCCATCTTTCTCAATTCGGCATTTGGTATGATAAAATCCAACAAACAGACCAAGATCAACAAGTCTAGCAACTGAAAGAAGATTACGTTGAAGATCTGGTACATGTAATACTCCTCGCAAAATTCGAGTGGAAGAAGATAAGGTACCAAGATATAAATCTCCAATACCCTTTACTTGACAAGTAGTATCATCAGCAAGATAAACAACACGTTGAACTGGCAGTGGATGATAGTTATGGAGCCACTTAGACTGATATGTCATATTTCCTGTAGCACCAGAATCGACAATAAAAAGTGATCCATCGCGTACATGAAGTATTCTGTGTGGAGCAACTGAACATAGGACGCAGCTTGTTTCTGGTACAATGTTGTTTCGATGTTCAGTAGCATATACTCTATTCCGATCTGTGTCGAATCGACGCTTATAGCACATATGAGTGGGATGATCATATCGTCCACAATATTCACAACAAGAAGAAGAAGAGTCTCTAGATAAACGTGGTTGTTTTGTGGTAATATTGTGTTCTTCATCATATTGACGTGCCCAACAATCATCTTCAGTATGGCCATTTCTGTTGCAGTAAGAACATTGCTTATTAGGAAATTTGAGACGAGAGAAAATATTACCGCGATGGCCACCTCTGCGGTTTCCTCGTTGAAATGGACGCCTTCGAGCATAAAAAGCCCGTTCCATCTGTTGTGACTCAGTCTCGTCGTGTGAAATCATAGTTGTATCATGACTAGCATTACGACGTTCTTGACATTGAGAGTATTCAATTAAAGACATGTAGGCTTGGTCGAAATCAAGACCATCTGTATTAGAGAGAATAGTAACAATGTTATCATAAGAAGAGTCCTTCACCGTATCAAGGAGAAGTGTAATCAGTTGCTTTTGTGGAACAGGATCACCGGCAGCAGCAAGTTGATTAATAATAGATTTGAAAGATTCAATATGTCCCGTCATGGCAGTACCAACTTCATATTGTAACTTGTTAAGCAACCCTCTCAAATAAAGTATTTCTGTGACAGATTTCTTCTGAAAGTTTGCAATAAGGTACTTCCATACGTCGTGGGAAGTAGGCAGTTCGTACATATCAAGCAAAAGGGAATCAGTAAGAGCAGAAAGAATATACCGACGAGCTGCTTTATCACGTCGTTGCCAATCCGTATAGGCAACATTCCAATCTTCAAATATAGGTCCTTCAGTGATAAGCACATTATCATTATCCGTATCAACAGGCTTTTCCCGTTTCTCCAAATTTTGAGCAGAACAGCAAGAAAAATTGAGATGAAGTTCAGGGTGTCATCAACAAGAAAACGTAATCAACGATTAGATTGATTAGCAATAAACGTCACACAAAACACTAATCATATTCTTCTTAGCACAAAACAACCACAATTAACAAGAATCAATGCTCAAAAATAAAATTTGTAGCAATTTTTGAATCTTACATGAAAATCGCATACACATATTGTTTTGTCACCATGAATTGAATCGGCGCATGATCGTTACTGCTCTGATACCATGTTGAGATGTAGAGAGAAAGAGAGAGAGAGAGACGAGACAAGAGACACACCATATACGCTCCCGAAGACTGATTCATATTGAGGACAAGATACAAATATATAGGTGAGACCAAGTTGAGTAGAGTGAGCCATATATAGCTCCAACAATGTCTACCAAAAAAAATTGAATGACCTTTATCCATACTAGTAAGACCCCGACGGGCTTCGCCCCCCCTTCTCTCTCTCTCTCTCTCTCTCTCTCTCTCTCTCTCTCTCTCTCTCTCTGCATCACTGTGCTCCCAGAGCTGCAGGCCACACCCGCCGCTTGAAGGAAATTTTGATGCATGACAAGGAGGGGGAACCGGAATTCCCTCCCCCTTTATCCTTTTTATCCATATGGATACTAAGACCTGTAGAGGCCAAAAATTTGTTCTCGCTCGCTCGTTGGGTCGACTAGAGTCTAGCTCATCTCTGACATTAAAAATCCTCCTCCTCTCTCTCTCTCTCTCTCTCTCTCTTTCTCTCTCTCTCTCTCTCTCTCTCTCTCTCTCTCTCTCTCTCTCTCTCTCTCTCTCTCTCTCTCTCTCTCTCTTGTAGACTAATCATACACACGTGAAGCGCGCGCACACATTTTTAGTAACTCTCCCTCACAAGTATATTATTGGTTTGACATTGTAGGCTGTGTCTCTACTCAAGGATCATTCACTCTCGGGGACATCAATGTTCGTAGCAGTGGACAACATCTCGCCCGAGTCATATGAAGCAGTGCAGAGAATCCTCCGCTTTATCATTGGACCAGGTAGAAAAGTGCTGCTCACAGCCTGTGCCCTTAATACGTTAGTGCCTTCACTAAAAAAATATGCAACGTAATTTCACATGTGATAGTATGCGCATGCCCAGTATAGATGAAGATGAATCAACTAAGCTCCTCTTGGAAACAATGAGCGTAGGAGGTGATGATCATGGCCAGCTGGGGTAGGAGGAGGAACTAGTGGCACGCAATATTTTGCGCATGTGTCGTTTTTGTAGCAAAGTTTACTAGCCTTTGTTTATGAAGAGAATGGGTGCCATGTTGGTCAGCAATGAGAGAGACGTTGTAGATGGATGGGCTAGAGATCAAAAGAGGATTTGGAGCTCATTCAACGACAAATTTATTGAGGGATACCTGGAGGATGTGGTGCTAGAGCTCATCTTGAAGAGCTTCAAGGATTCATTGGATGAGGATCTCCAATGCTGTTTCTGGATGTGGCTCTCTTTATTCAACCTTCTTATCTTCAAGACAGTTCGCATGAGTGGTCCATCCGGCAGCTAGGCTTCATGCACGGAAAAGATGAAGCAATTGTTTGGGAACTGGTAATTTGTTGCCTTTCTTTAAACTTTTGTTTACGAAACAGCTCCAGGCTCATACATATTTGTATTACTGTGGCATCCATATTATTGTAACAGGTGCGGTGTCTCAAAAGGCTGTGCTTTATCAAAACAAATATTGGTGACACAGATCGTATCATTGTCCATGATGTCTAAGTGAACTTTGCCAAAAGTATCCAAAAGAAAAGATTTTGTATGTTTTCTTGGTCTTGTGTGAGGAGGAAACATAGCAATAGGGAAGTAGACTTGATGATGGAGGAAAGATATAATACAGAAAGGCCACTAAGAGCCATGATCTTAGAAGCAGCAGGGCTCGAGACAGTTAGTCTGAAAAACTTGTCAAGCTTGAAAATTGTAATCATCAGAGAATGCAGATCATTGGTGAAAGTGAGGCTTGCAGAATTTATCTCTCTTGTTAGCATAGACATCAAACTACATTACAACAAAAATACGTGCCTTCGACGCAGATTTCAACACGAACCGTTGAAAACTGCGTCGAAATCTTAGTCCCTGTCGAAATCTTAGTCCCTATGAAACAATCAAAATACGCGTCGATGTCTACGTCGAATGAACCTGTTTTTGATGCGTATTTCGTCGACTGTATCGACGCGTATTTCGACAACCATATCATAAAAAAAAATCTTGCACTACAAGAGGCTATTCATATTAGCGACGCTCAAAAAAAAAAATCCCGGCGTCGCTATGAGCATCGCAAATCTCCTAGTAAATTTGCGACGCTCATAGCGACGCTAGCTGGGGTAAAAAAAATAATAGAGAGCACCCAAAAACTCAGATCTCAGATCTGAGTTTTTCGGCGCCCTCAAGCAAGGAGCAGGTAACGCTCTCCCTCTCTCTCTCTCTCTCTCTTTCTTCTCCACACAAACACACACACACACACACACGAGGAGAGGAAGGAGAGCCAGGTATGCTCCTTCCCTCTCCTCACTCTCATGTTCCCTTCCCCTCTTTCTCTCTCTCCCTCTCTCTCTCTCTCTCTCTCTCTCTCTCACACACACACACACACACACACACACACACACACACACACATAGTGTTTTTGAGAGAGAGAGAGAGAGAGAGAGAGAGAGAGAGAGAGAGAGAGAGAGAGAGAGAGAGAGAGAGAGAGAGAAGAGTACAAACATAAACAAAAACGCACACACACATACATAAACAAAGAATGCACACACACATTGAGAGAGGAAAAGAGAGAGAGAGCATGCATAAACAAAAAACTCACACATTGAGAGAGGAACAGAGAGAGAGAACATGCATAAACAAAAAACGCACACATTGAGAGAGGAAAAGAGAGAGAAAGCATGCATAAACAAAAAAACGCACACACATTGAGAGAGAAACTAATTTAACGTCGTAGGAAACTAATTAAAATTAAAAGACCTAAAGATCTAGCCGACGAGGAGTTGAACTCAAGACCTATTATTCAAGAGGGAAATGGCATAACCAATCTATCATACTTGGCATGGGTAATAGAAAGGTTATACCATTTATCTCTTTTTATTGGCACACACATCCACACACGCGCACACACACAAGAAGAAGAGAGTTATAACGTCGTAGGAAACTATCCTAAAAGACGTTAAAGATTAGGTTAGATGTAGACTTACGTTAAATTAGATTTAGGTTTATTTAAGTTAAATTAGATTAGATTTAGGTTTATTTTTAGTTAGATTTACGTTTATTTACGCTAGATTTAGATTTACGTTATATTAGATTAGATTTAGGTCTCCATAGACTGCGATGCCTGCATGAAGCGGGTGAAGAAACCCCTCAATGGAATATAGGGTATTGCTGCCTTCACTCATGGTGGGCTCCGTCGATCCAAAAGTACTGGTGAAATGTCTTCAAAAGATAGGGAAGAAGGTGGATCTTCAGGGCGGCAAGAGTCACTACATCCCTGACAATGACCATCTAGACAACCTCTAGTCATTCAACAACAACTTCAATGTTAGTAACAAGAGCAAGAATGGTCCAAAGGGCCAATTGCTGTCGTCAGATGTGGATGGAGATGAGGCAGCGTCACCACCGGAAGTTAACTCTCACATCTTTAGTGATGAGAATGCCAACTCTTGCCGACTTATGTGAAAAATTATGTGTTAAATCAGTTTTAAGGTTCTTATAATCCCTGTTAGTTTAGTTCTTTGTTTTTAATATAACATAATTTACATTAGATTTAGATTTATGTTATATTAGATTAGACTTAGGTTTATTTAGGTTTACCCACACACACACACACACACACAAGAAGAAGAGAGTTTTAACGTCGTAGGAAACTATCCCAAAAGACGTTAAAGATTAGGTTAGATGTAGACTTAAGTTAAATTAGATTTAGGTTTATTTTTAGTTAGATTTACATTTATTTAGATTTACGCTTATTTACGTTAGATCGAGTCCACGCAAGAATTACTTACGGTTTAGGGTTTAGAGTTAGACGAACAGTGAAAAGATCTACTGTGAAAAGATGTTAAGATGCTGTGAAGTGCTACAACTAGAGAAGAGGCAAAGGGGTTTTTTCCACTATATGCAGTATCATGTAGACGTGGGTCTGTAGATTTCTTGTACCCACAAATATAGGTATTGACCAATAAAGACGAGATAATATTCCGGTGGTTCTGATCTCCGTGCACCTCTAGACCGAGGTGTGCGGGGATTGGACATGACTAGAGAATGTGAGGTAGAGAGAGAGAGAGAGAGAGAGAGAGATAAGACAAAGAATTCCAATAGAATATTAAATTTTTTGTCCAGGTTATAAGATTTTTATCCTCATTATGAGTAGTGACGAGGATGTGGGACCGTCCAACCGAAACACCTATCTCTCAACGAGGGTCTTATGTCCTTGTAATCAATGCAAGCATGCTGTGTGACGGACAAGACGTGTTTCTTTGCAGCACGTTTGCGGATTTGGCGAGTTTGATCCATCTATTATAGATCGAGTTGTTGCCAATTATAACTCGTCGGACTCTGACGCTGGCCAACAAGCAGCAATCTTGCAACCCAATAGACGTGTTCGCAGGCGCTTTGGTCAAGCAGCATATGTGAGGCCACAAGATGTAGCCTCTGACAACTCGGGGGATGATCATGTAGAGCACATTCCCAACGAGGCAATGTTTGAGCCCAAGATTGATGAAATGATCGAGACGATCATGGATTCAGAAAGGCTTATCTATGATGATATGAAAAGTGAAGCCGATACGCCATTGTATAATGGAGCACGTATGTCTAGATTGAAAGCACTCCTGGTTCTTCTCAACATGCAGGCAAAGTTTGGATGGAATGACACTAGCGTCACAGCGCTTTTCAGGTGATCTATTACAATTAGTTTACTTTAATAAAACTCTAAATGTATAATGATCTGATAGATTTTTACACGACTGTATCGTATTTTTATGTTGTGTAGATTGCTTAAAGAGCACATACTACCAACTGACAATGTGATGCCAGATTCCCGAGATGAAGCAAGAAAGATTTTGCGAAACTTGGGGAATACATAGACATGGAGAAGTGTCCGAAATGTGATTCCGAAAGATATCGAGTAGATCTCCATGGGACAAAAATTCCACAAAAGGTTTTGCGACATTTTCCTCTGCTTCCTCGCATCAAGCATTTCTTCGAATGTAAGTCCATGGCCGCCCTAGCATCATGGCACGAGGAGAATAAATCTTCGGATGGTGTGCTAAGAATTCCTGCAAATTGCGTAGCCTGGAAACATATAGATGGAACATGGTCGGATTTTGCCAGGGAAGCTCGAAATTTGCGCTTAGGCCTGGCTATGGATGGCGTAAATCCATTTGGTCAAAGATCAACATCTTACAGTGTATGGCCCGTTGTCATCGTCAACTACAACATTCCCCCATGGTTGACTACGAAGAAGGGGCACCTATGGCTAAGCTTGATTGCGCCAAGGCGATATAAAGTGGAGAATATGGATGTGTATCTTCGTCCACTATTGGAAGAGCTACAACAATTGTGGATTGGCATAGAGGTGGTGGATATGAGCCGACACACAGGACGACGGAATGCTTTGATCAGAGAAATTCTAATGTGGACCATGCATGACTATCCCGGGCTAACAGAATGCCCGGGACACGCTATGGCTAACCATAGATGACGAGCGCATATCTGGGATTTTCATGTGCAATCTCGGTGTTGAGAAGAAGATGACGGAAGATCTAGAGGCTAAAATTTGAACAGTCTAGTCGACGACGTTCTTCTGATGCAGATCCTGTGGTGGCGGAACTCACTTACTTCGGGACGCTACAAGAGATTTTGAGGATCGATTACAGAGGATTTTTTGTCGACTTGTTCGACGTGCAATGGTTCAAGATAATCATGGAGGGTCGCAACGCTACTGTGCGTAGAGGAGAGTCTGGTTTTCTTGAGGTGGATTCTACTAAGAAATGGACTGACCTAAGAGACACTTTCGTACTACCCGAGCATTGTGAACAAGTAAGTATGTAAATAGTTAACATCCCCCTTTTACAAGTTATGTGCTTGAAAGCTCTCATGTAAGTTATGTGGCTCTGGCAGGACGTATGAAGGCTACCATGTGCGAATCACAACGGCATCAATGGAGGAGATCAGAGAAGATGCTCAATCAGAAGCCGCTGCGGTGGTGCCAGACGAGCATCAAGATGCTACTACTCTATATGGGGTGCATGCAGAGGAGCTACAAAATGAAACAGAGGATATGTGTTTAAACGGAGAGCTCTATATAGATATAGGAAGTTATGCTGAGTTATGCGAGGATGAGAGAGAGATCTCTTAAAGCCACAAATATTGTATTTGAACAATTTTGCTCCGTGTTGTAAAAGCTCTGGCTCTCTAAGTACCTTCCATGGTGTATAACGCTCTTTTCTACTCGCGCTCACATCTTTTGATTGAAAATTCTGAGTTTTCGACTTGCCTCTTCTATCACTCAATTCATTGCATCATTGTATTTATATGCGTCATTACGTCATTGTATTTAGAAGCTTCGGTGTTGACGAGACAATCTTCACACTTGTCTAGACACCGGGGCTCTAGTGGTGGCGGTGGCGGTTGTTGTGGGGATTCCGCCGCCGATGCCTCCACACTGCCTCGTGTTCAACGAGGCTCTTTACCCTCCCCTTCTTTGCCCGCCCCCACACTAGCCACAGCATCTCCATTTACACCAGGTTTCACGCGGCTGACTGTTCCTAGCAGCTACACACCTCTACCTACTCCGCCCGGAGCCACCCCACTTGACACTCCTCGCTTCGGGGCCCAGACGCCGGTGGAGACACCTGACATCCGTACCCCCATCGACACGCCGCTAGAGACCCCTGTCGGGACACCCAGGTTCACGCGTCACCGGCCAGAGGGCTTGCCTTACTCCGTCAACTTCAGCGGCGGCATCATCATGGATGATGACAGCAAGAAGGTGATCTCGCGCATGCGTGGTCTTTGCTCTCAGCTATTTAGACACTACATAATACTAAACAAATGGAGTGAAGTACCAAGTGATTTAAAAGCCAGAGTCATCAGCATACTTCATGATGAGTTTCCCGTTCCAACGCGGGATCAGCGCTTCAATGAAGACCTGATGAAGATTCGAATGCGCGAATACTGCAAATACAAGCGTTCCAAAGTGCAAAAAGCAATCAAGCATGGGTGGAACAGGCCAGATTGGCTGGCCAAAGAAGATTGTAAGAATGCGAAGAAAGCAGCGCGCGAGAATCCCGACAAGTGGAAGCAACAAAAGGATGCAGCCAGAGCGCGAGTAGAGGCAGGGAGCTCACACCACTTGGGGAGCGGTGGATGGGCATCATTTGAGGCCGATTTTGTAAGTGTTTTTGCATTGCTCTTTATGTTCGATAGTTTAGGGTTTATGAGTTTTTAAATTCTAACATAATGAAATCTTTGTATGTTTTGACAGTGGTCGATGACAGGACGTGATCCCACACCGTACGAGCGCGAGTCCCACACCGTAGGAACGCGAGTACGCAGGCAGGAAGGGCTTAAATGCCTTGATGGACATTCTCAGTTCTCGCGGCGGCATGGTTAGTATTAGGGTTTACTCTTTTCTATTTTTTGTATTGTTTTATAAATGTCGTTATATGTTTATACTTACTGAAAGCTGTCTTATTGTCTTTTTTTGCAGAATCCGACAGATACGCCGCTTGGACGCGATGAGACGACTGACTAGACAACGTCAGTTTAGCCGTAGCTAGATAGCATTAGTTTAGGGTTTCTCATAGCTTATGTATCATGAGACGGATTTTATACGTCTTTTTGAACCATGTATATTATTACATTTGTCACTGCAGTTCATTTTGCCAATCAATTCTTTATGCCTATGATGGTGTACAATTGTCATTATTACATTTGCCAATCAATTCATTTTGCCTATGATGTGTACAATTGTCAATTTTACGCTTGTCAATTTTGCAAACAATGCGTCTTGTGGGTGACTATTTTGGGTCTATTATCTACCCTTGCACTTTTTTAAAAAAGTGAATCAAGTACAATATGGTTGATGGGTGGCAGGGCATTGAATGCCCTGTCACTAAAAAAAAAATCTCTTGGGCATCGCTATAACCGTCGCTATTTATGGCTCTAAAGCGTCGCTATAGACTTCTGTGTAAGCGTCGCTATAACCGTCGCTATGAGCGTCGCTATATAGCGACGCTCTCGTAGCGACACTATTAGAGACGGTTTTAGCGACGCCGGGGGTTATAAAAACCCAGTGTATTTCCGTCGTTAATAGCATCACAAGAGCACACAACCTCTTGTAGTGTTGGGCAGAGGACAAACAGCCTGCCTTTCCTCTGCCCAAGAAAGTGAGCAGCACCAAAATCAACCGTGCTCCCGCAAAAATTTCGGGAGAGTTCCCTTCGTTTTAACATAAACTTTTCAAAAAAAAAAACCATATGTATACATGAAATTTAAGGCACAACTTGATGGAAGAAATGAAACGAACTTTGTGCAAAACCATAACCAAATTAAAACCATAACCATAACGACCTTCATATATAGCGAACTTTGTGCAAAACCATAATCAAATTAAAACCATAACCATAACCATATTGATCAAAACCATAACGATAACCATAACCACAAACAAAACAATAACCATAACCATAACCATAAAGTTAAACATAACCATAAACAAAACAATAGCCATAACCATAATGTCCATAAACAATAAACAATAACCATAACCATGTCTATACAAGAAAGAAACACAGAGATGTGATTGTGTCTCACAAAACATATATAGAAATCCACTGATGACTCGTGCGTCACAACCTGCACATAAAGGAACAAGTCACAAAATTAGTATGATATTATTTCACATATACTTAATTAATTAAATCAAATCACACATATTATTTGTCTCGATCAAACGTCTCACCTCAATCGATCAGCGAGACTCTACGGCCTCCCAGTCTACAGGCTCTCTTGGGACAGCAAGATCATTCAATACTTCATAAATGCCTCTCCAATATCCATCTTTCTCCTCCTTACATGTTGGGGCTCGATGCATTGCAATATTTTGCGTTTATACAAAAACCAAAGTAATTAAGAATACATGATTCATCGCTCTTGAAAAAAAACACCATAGCTAGGATTAGATTGGAAACTCAAAAACTCATAGAGAAAGGTGTCGAAGCCTCCGTTGCCAAGATGAGATGTGCCCCTGGTCATCCTATGTACCTCCGTGGCAAGACGCTACTGTCTAAACCTCGTGTTCGTTGTCTCGTCGTCCTCCCTGATCTGCTGCCACGACTCGTGTGAGATGCGCGGAGGCTTCGATGAGCCCTGTCTGAAAGCTCGACGAGTTGCATCTCGACGATGTTTCACGGTGTCCCGTGCAACATCCCTGATCCACCTCCTCGGAAGCTCCTCTCAACGTGGAGCAGGCTGATACTGTCATGATGGTCTCCACTATATAATTGAATTTTCTACAATCCTGATGAGACCAAGACGTCATGATGGTGCTAGAAAACTACAGCTCCGTGAGCTGGCGAACCCGCTGTCTCATCTCAGTCCCAACAATATCCATGTCAAACTATCTATCTGGCCGTACAGTATAGACCTTGGAGGCACTAGGATCGTATGTCCCCCAAGGTGTCTGAGGTGTGCTAAGAGCTTAATTTTAAATCAACATCTTCACACAAACACTTGCTGGCCTCGACTAGTGAGGCATCATCGATAAGATCTTGCACCGTATCATCGTCTATCTCTAGCTGCAGACATAACTCTACCCCAACTCATTCTGGCAGATTGTCTTCATCCATTGCATCTTCATCTACAAGTGTCATATCTGCCTCGTCTCTGTCATCCCTCATATATCCGTCAGCTTCCTTTGCCATACCTTCGTCCATCTCATCTAAGTAGTATCTGTGTCGTCTGGCCGACTTTACTCCAGGAGCTCTTGCCCTTCAAATACTTGTTTATTTCTTGGAGCAACTTGAACCACAAACCACCATTGTCGCTCTCGAGGGTCCGATACAAAGATCACTTGATCGCAATGTTCAAGGAGAGCAAATGTGTCGCTTGCATCTGTCCAAACCTTTGTAGAATCTATCTGCACAAGCTTGTTTCCGTCTCTGCGTACCGTTGCATTGCGACCAGAAATAATCACCTTGAACTACTTCACATCCAACAAAAATATCTCAAACCATCTGAAGCTGACTTTCAAGATATCTGACACCAGACCACAGTAATCCAGGTTGCTAGTGCTCTCATTCGTGTCTCTGGCACTGGCCCTACTCTTTTGCATGAAACTAACCATTATCCCACTGTCAAACGTGTTTCTTCTGCTGTCAATTTGTTGTGTTCTGAAATTCTTTCCATGCGACCACAGTGCCATGTACGTATGATACCTCTAGTCACATCCAATAGCCAGCTCTTCCTCTTCTGGAGATATGGGTTCTTTGATCTGTCGAGCTGCTCTCACTGTCTTGTCCAACCATGCCATTGTAGGAAATTCAGGTAGAGGAGCGAGATGGTCTAGCAAGGGTAAGCCTCTAGTCGTCTGGCTTCGCCTGAAATCGTGTCACTCCTTATTGCATCTCTCTTTCTCTTCTTCGTACCTTTCAAGCCATTTTTGCATCGGCTCTGAATTTAGTATACGGAACTTCACGATCTTTTCTCGCATCACGTCGTCCATTTTCTTCAACACCGCTTGCCCCTGCGGCTCCTCTCCCACCAATCTTGCATCCTTCTCATCGCTCCATAGTCGAGGCATTTCTAGGTCAGAAAGGGATAGAAATTCGGTTGTCAAGACAAGAGACTCTTGCACCAGCCATCCTTCTGCCATGCTCCCCTGTGGACGTGCTTTTTGGCGAACAAAACGGTTAAGTGTTTTCATGAACCGCTCTAGAAAGAACATCCAACGGCTGTGGTCCTATGGACTGTACCTGCCACAACAACCTCATCTACTACATGGACGAGTAAGTGCATTTGGATAGTTAGGCAGCTCGTGGGTAGATACTTCTCAATCATGCAAACTGCCTCAATGGAATTAGCCCTTGAGACTGCAATGGATTCCTCTCGTATCTCCTTGGAAGAGATCCGCCGCACTAGCTCTGAAATCTTGTATATACAGGACCGCACTTCCCCCGTTAAACACCCCTTGATTACAATTGGAAGAATAAATTGCAAGAAATTATTCCACTCGTGCGATTTCAGTACTAACAGTTGATCGTCATGGGTGAATGTTGTCTTGAGACACCGCATGCATCCTATTGGCGTCTTGAACTTTGAAATCACCCTTTTCACTTGTCGTTCCTCGCTTTTTAGCAATACCCATGGCGCTCTTGGAAGCTTTGTTTGGCCCACTGCATTGGTGAAAGGCCACAACTCTGGCATCTTTCCAACTAACTGTAAATCATCTCGTGAAGCTCGATTGTCTTTCATTCCCATGATTGTCTTCCAGAGGAGCTCTCCCACATTCTTGAATATATGCATTGGATCCAACAAATGGTTAATTAGTAGATCACCCCAGTACGGCAACGTATGGAGAATGGACAAATGTTTCATTTTTGGAACAGGTTGCCCCTCATGTTGCTCCCATCGGCGACGCCACTCTTGTACTTGCATAGGACAACATTCGACGCATTAGGAAAAATATGGACTCTCCATGGGCCTTGTAAGAATCCCTAATTTTAAGGAAGTATGTTGGGATTAAGGGAGACAAAGGAAATGATGGGGGCTATTTTGGTAGGTCATTTTCTATCTTTCAAGCCTAGAAAAGATGGGGTAAGTAGTGACTAGGAGGCTACCTTCTCTCTCTAGCTTTTCAGCATCTCCTAGAGAAAAGGGGGTGTCATAAAGAGGGAGAGGGACCCTTGTACAAAAAGAGAACCCCACCTTTCATGTTTTTTTAAAAACGCGGCAAAAAATAAACCCTAAAAATTTGAAATTTATTGAAATTTTCAAAAGTAGTCATTTCCCCCCAAAAAGTGACCCCAAACCTATTCTAATATCAAAACATCATTTTTTGCCTCCAAAATCCCTTTCTCTGACTCCATGTCTCCTCTTTGTCTCTCTCACTCCCCTTCCTCAAAGTAGCCATGCCCACCATAGCCAGGACCTGCTGCATCTCCCTCTTCATCTAAATGCTAAATCCTCCTTCTCACTCTTACAGAATTTTGTATCTCCCTCTCCATCTACCTGCTAAAACCTCCCTCTCATTCTCACACACTCCTAGATCTGCCTCTTCATCTACCTGCTAAACCCTTCGTCTCACTGTCACATTCCTCTCTCCTCTCTTCTTTCTATCCATGTACCCTCTTCCATTGTTCACTGTCCTCCCTCAAAAATACCAAGTCTACAGTAAGCCAAGATCTACAGCAACTACCTCTTCATCTACCTTCTCAATCTTCCATTTCAATGTCAACGTCCGCTCCCCTGACCCTACCTCTTCCCTCATACTCAACTTCCCCTATCAACCAAGCCCACCATGATTACAAGCTAATGTAGTTGTCTTCACATCCACCTTTGCCTCTATTGCATCCCACAACACTAATACACAACCGTCACACAAGCTATGGAAAAGACTCTACAATACCCAACTTCTTGCAAGCTATGGAACAGAATATTTCTTTTTCATGTAAGGTGGAGTCACATCATAAACTTTCTAGTTGGAAGGACACAGAAGGGCGCCCCTGCACCACAGGTGGAAACTCCATAGCCATGAGACAGAGATGGATCCCAAGCATAGGAAGGTCAAGTATGTCAAGCAATGGCGATGTTACTTTACACAAGGGCACTGGTTCAAACCTGAGTGTATTTGAGGCAACATTTGAAGAATTTAGATCTGTACTCTATACATGGTGAACATGTATCCATAATGCCCAAAGCTATCAACATAGCTTTTACTTTGTAATCTCAATCATGTTTGAGGTGGTCTACAATGGACATGGTTTTGTAACAACAAGCGCTATGGCTTTAATATATGAAATCTTTGATCTTGCAAATTATTTTCCATGTAGCAATTTCTTTAAATATTTGATTCTTAATGATGGTTTTGATGCTTATACAAGTGTGTCACATGAATACGGTAAATTCTTGGTGAATTCTAGGGGTTCATAACTAATATAGAAAGTGTTGAACCAATGTTGAGAATTATGCTAGTGGGGAGGATTACCCATCACTCATAAGCCTGCATCAAGATGGACCATGTAACTGCATCATGGTAGCATTTTTGAGGATGCAAAACTATATCAACCAATGCTTCAAATGTAGGGGCTAGTTGGTTAGTTTAGGAGAGGAGGCAAGGGTGCCTATTCATGCATTGGATGGAAAAGAGGCATGGGATGGGTTTAGAAAACCTTTATTATCTCTCTCTCTCTCTCTCTCTCTCTCTCTCTCTCTCTCTCTCTCTCTTCCCCCCCCCCAATATCTCTTTGCTTACAGCTAGCTTGCCATGTATGATCAATTATTTTTTGCATAAACTTATAGAGTAGTGTTTTGTACTAATAGAATATTGTCTCCTTTATGGGTAGCTTCTTTATGAATCAATTATCTCTCTCTGTATCTCTCCTTTTTGTGGATGTTATGGCCATTTTCTTCAGCTCTGTTTCACTAGTAGGCCTTTGTGAGACTAAAAAGTGTCTTGTACAACCAAGCAAAGCACCCCCTTTTTCTTTCGAGACCAAAACTAGAGCATACACACTATGGGGCACTATCCTGAAAATCAAAGGGGGGCTTGCAACGCGCCATGGTATGAGATAGCTATTATTGCATGGTTGAGTGAAGTTTGAACATCCTGTAGGACCATGTCAACCATGCCAAAGCAAGCTGCCACAAATAGAAGGCAAGGCAAGGGATGCATAGTCCTTGGGAGGCCCAAAGAAAGCGTGCCACAAGGGAGCGCATTTGGGCCTTCCATAGACCTATGGAAGGCCCAAATGCGCTCCCTTGTGGCAGGCTTTTTTTGGGCCTCCCAAGGTCTATGCACCCCCTGCCTTGTCTCCTACTCTTCGTGCTTGCTTAGTTTTGGGCATGGTGGCCTTGGGACTACAAGATAACCAACAACATCCATCCAAAGAAGCATTTTTCAAGGCAAGGGGTGCATAGGCCTTGGGAGGCCCAAAAAAAGCCTGCCACAAGGGAGCGCATTTGGGCGGTCTATGGAAGGCCCAAATGCGCTCCCTTGTGGAAGGCTTTTTTTGGGCCTCCCAAGGCCTATGCACCCCCTGCCTTGTCTCCTACTCTTTGTGCTTGCTTAGTTTTGGGCATGGTGGCCTTGGGACTACAAGATAACCAACAACATCCATCCAAAGAAGTAGGAGGCAAGGCAAGGGGTGCATAGGCCTTGAGAGGCCCAAAGAAAGCCTGCCAGAAGGGAGCGCATTTGGGCCTTCCATAGACCTATGGAAGGCCCAAATGCGCTCCCTTCTAGCAGGCTTTCTTTGGGCCTCCCAAGGCCTATGCACCCCTTGCCTTGCCTCCTACTCTTTGTGCTTGCTTAGTTTTGGGCATGGTGGCCTTGGGAATATAAGATAACCAACAACATCCATCCAAAGAAGCATTTTGCAAGGCAAGGGATGCATAGGCCTTGGGAGGCCCAAAGAAAGCCTGCCACAAGGGAGCGCATTTGGGCCTTCCATAGGTCTATGGAAGAACCAAATGCGCTCCCTTGTGGCACGCTTTCTTTGGGCCTCCCAAGGCCTATGCACCCCCTGCCTTGCCTCCTACTCTTTGTGCTTGCTTAGTTTTGGGCATGGGAGGCCCAAAGAAAGCCTGCCACAAGGGAGCGCATTTGGGCCTTCCATAGACCTATGGAAGGCCCAAATGCGCTCCCTTGTGGCAGGCTTTCTTTGGGCCTCCCAAGGCCTATGCACCCCCTGCCTTGCCTCCTACTCTTTGTGCTTGCTTAGTTTTGGGCATGGTGGCCTTGGGCCTACAAGATAACCATGAACATCCATCCAAAGAAGCATTTTACAAAACTATAGCTCATATGATATATCTAGAAAAAGCAAACTCATCCTCTACTACAAATGGCTATAGATGGCTCACCATGTACATGATGCATTCTCTACTCATTCTCTGCTACTACAGATGGCTCAAAGTATGCATGATGCATACTCAATTAGCAATCAATACAAGGAATAACTTGTCTTGGGTTTGATCCATGTATCATGTCATTTGTCCATCATAAAAGTGTATCCTCAATAAAGGGGCAATGCCCTTGTGTTCCAAAAGGGTCTCTCTCTCTCTCTCTCTCTCTCTCTCTCTCTCTCTCTCTCTCTCTCTCTCTCTCTATCACTAGTTATCTATCTATGTATTTATGTATCTATCTATCGAATTATCTATCCATCTATCTATCTATCTATTTATCTATCAATGTATTTATCTATATCTATCCGTCTGTCTGTCTGTTTATCCTCCATCTATCTATGTAAAAAAAAATCAAAAATACAAAAAAAATAAAATAAATAAATAAATATATATACCCTATCTCTATCTTGTTTGTTCGTTCTCTTTTCTTTATTTTGATTTCATACTCTGTTTTCCTTGGGGATTTCAAAGAACACAAGCTTATGGTTGAACTTACACAAACTCATATCAAATACAACATAATAGCATGCCATTGCATTATTGATGGCAAAGGTAGAACGAAATGTTTGCACAATGCCAAGAGGGGATTCATGTGTGTGCTTGCAAACATGATGGAATATGATTGCTCTATCTTTCTTGGATTAGGTTTGAGTGTATTCTTTCAAAAATTTGAAGCCTGCCAAATATATTGAGATAAACTCTGAGTGCTCATGAACTAAATGTTTGTTCAATGCCAAAGGAGGTTCATGTCTATGCCTGCAACACAAGGAAATATGATTGCTCTATCTTGCTTAGATTAGTCTTGAGTATGGGATTCTTCTAAGAATTTAAAGCTTGCCACCATTTTGAGATAAACTCTAAGTGCTCATACAACAGAAAATGAATCAAACCTGACCTTTGAGGTTAGATGGCTTACTAGATCTACATGCAGGCACATTGCAAAGGTGTACTTGCTACCAAAAAATCAATTTACTTGATCAATCACTTATGAGCACCAAAAATTTGGCAGGAAGCACAATACACATACAAGATTAGATGAAACAAAAATTGATCACAAGCACAACATCATATAGTTGAAGATTAACTAGAGTGGACAAAAATGTAATGAAACAAGAGTGCTTTCTATTCAAGTAGTTTCATTACAAAGTTTGTAGCTTGTCTACAATAATATCTTGGGATGTTATGTACGGGATCAAATACATTGAATGAAATATAGACTGAGGCAATTGCTATGCTCTTAGCAAGGCTTGTCTCATCATTGATAACTCCATGGACCTCCATATCCACAAATATACACACCACACAAAGACTGTTTAGAATGAGGTTCTGATTGGAGAAGTCGCACTTTCCACTTGACACCAAACCAAGTTGAGCCCAAGCATCCACTACAATATTATCCTGTAATACAACAAATATGGTGTTAGCTACTATATTTTAAATTAGTATACATTGTTGAGTTATATAGATTAGTTCTTATCTATAGCATGCACAACCATAAAGGTACCCAAGAGGCATTCAAGCGGTTGCTTTGCAAGTACGCTGGATAAAAAAATACGTTCACAAATACCATTGTCAAAAAATATGAACACATGCAAATGAAAGAGGACATATCTATAAGATGACTTAGCATTAGACTTACAATGAGGTGCAAATTGGTTTGAAGCTCTCTGGAAGTGGATCTCAGGTACACTATACGCATGTTGAGTGATGGACACCATTCCAGATTTTGTTTTGAAAGCTATCAGTCTTCACTTCCAATGGCGTTCCAGTATGCCTCGACATTCTACTCCATGAGGACCAACACTGAACGGTTGCATGTAGACCCATGAGCCTTGCTAAATACCTGTGGGATCCATTCAATCTTCGAGCTCTTTGTGTTGTGCAGTATGACATTTTGTATCTCCAACTTGGGCCGTTTATGCATGGTATGGGTGGACATGCTTGAGAAGAGGTCGGGTGGCCACACAGTAGAGAGAGATTGGGAAAGGGGAGGGGGGTGAGGGTTGGAGAGAAGGATAGTGAGGTCTACACAGTAGAGAGAGAATGAAGGGGAGAAAGGGAGAGATAGAGAGGATGGAGGGTGAGCTTTTGGCTATGGTGGGATAGTGATGAGCTTTGGGCTATGGTGGGCTGCATTGTGGAGAATGGAGGGGTGAGGGGAGGGAGAGCTAGATAGGATGGAGAGTGAGCATTTGGCTATGGTGGGGTTGACTGTAGAGAGAGTGAGGAGAGGGAGGGGGGACAACTGAAGAGGAGGATAGTGATGAGCTTTGGGCTATGGTGGGCTGCACAACACAGAGATAATGGAGGGGGGAGGGGAGGGAGAACTAGAGAAGATGGAGAGTGAGATTTTGGCTATGGTGGGGTTGACTACAGAGAGGAAGTGAGGGGAGGGGGTAGGGGAGACAAGATTGTGGGGGAGAGGGAATTTGGAGAGAAAAAGTGACTTTTTGATGTTTGGTTATGTTTTGGGCAATTTTAGAGGGGAAACGGTCATTTTTGAGACTTTTCAAAAATTTCAAAATTTTAGGGTTTTTTGACCTACGCAATTTTTCTTTTGGGGTCCCTTTTGGTCAAGGGTCCCTCTCTATGCTTTATGACACCTCTTTCCCCCTTTTTACCCCCCCCCCCCAGTCTACCTCCCCTTTCTCTCTAGGAATCAAGCATTGAAGAGGGGGACAAATAGGCTACCCCCCTATCTCTCCTTAGGCTATATGTGATATCCCAAGAGCCCTCTCATTGGTCCTCCACTAACCCTTCCCTAATCAAAAGGGCCCTAGGAGAGTCCATATTTTTCCTAATGGCAACCAAGCTGACCTTCGCGCAAGTGATGGCCATTTGGAAGATAACCATGGTGGCATTGATAATTGTCTTTCGAAGCGAGGCAGAATAGCACACATCCAAAGACGCCCCGCAAATTGGACATGCATTGTATCCCGAATTGTAAGCCCTCCATATATTAAAGCATGATTCAGTACTACACAAAGTGCTTGCGAATAGCGAGAATTTTGTAAATCATCCACCATTACCAGAAGCTTCACCTTATCCAGGCCAATCACGCATAGTCCACATAAGAAGTCCATGGATCCTTGCATGTTGTTGTTCTATTGGTTCAACCGCATCTGCTATGTCGATCCCATGCCATAACTCCTGGAGATCGTCAACTAGTGGTGCTAGATAAACATCCATGTTTTTTGCCTTGAACTTACCAAGCACAATCAAGCCTAATATCAAATGACCCTTCTTGATGGCAAGCCACGACGGGAGGTTGTAATTGACAAGGCACACAGGCCAAGTGCTCCATGACGAGCTTCTCAAGCCAAATGGATTGACTCCATCCATTGCCATGCCCAAACTCAAATTGCGTGGTTCACTCTTAAAATGTGGCCACGTATCTTCAATGTGCCTCCAAGCCTTTGAATCAGCGGGCACCCTAAATGTTGCGTCAGTGGATCTATTTGTAGAATGCCACCGCATCAACTTTGCAATGGAACCACAACGAAACATGATTTTTATCCTCAGAATAATAGGGAAATGCCGCAACACTTTAGCTGGCACTGACTTGCCAACCGCATCTTGTTTGTAGCGCATTCTTCCGCACGTAGGACACGACAAACAATCTGCGAATTCATTGCGAAAAAGAATGCAATCATTTGGACATGCATGAATCTTGTTGTAGGCCAAGCCAACTGAGGTCAATAGTCGTTTTGCATCTGGCCAGGAGGGGGGCATTTCATTGCCAGCCGGGAGTAGTTGCTCCCGCAACAACCTGTTTAAGCCACATTCAATTAAAAGCTCCCCAAGCACGTCACCGTTGCAATCGGAAAATCTCCTTTTGTAAGTTATGTACCTAAACAAAGCAGTGAGGCTTGCATCTAACCACCTGTACACTGACTGCAGATTCAAAAACGACAGACAAGTACGAAGCATAGATATTTTGGCACCTTCATAGATTGGTTGACATGCCAACTTTCTCGTGTTTTTTTTTCCCCACCACCACCAAAAATTCGTATAGCTTTGTTTACTTTTCCGGCGTGTTTGCCTAAGAAAAATTTTCGCTCGCTCAGTCGGTTTGCTTTTAAAGGTCTGAAAGAAGGCATCCAACATCTCCTCCATGCCGTCGTCTTGTGTCTTTAAGCCCTCCTTTGCTTCCATCCTTGGCTCTGGATTGGACCTTTACGCATAATCCTCTCTCTCTCTCTCTCTCTCTCTCTCTCTCTCTCTCTCTCTCTCTCTCTCTCTCTCTCTCTCTCTCTCTCTCTCTCTCTCTCTCTCTCTCTCTCTCTCAGATGTAGGTGTTATGTCGCGAAAATCAATGCCCATTCCGTAGGAGTCGTATCGTAGATTCTCTACGGTTTTTCTAGCAAACTCTCTGTACTTGTGCACATGCTCATTACATATCCTACGCTTGCACAGGATTTGATACTTGCAGAGCATGCACGAGCATGCAATCTTTTCCTCCATGTTAGTTGATGACGTTGCCATCTACAATGATTATTAATGTTGTTTCAATATATATACTCCTCACAATGTAAACTACCTCACATTCTCTAGCCTTTCTTGATCTCCGCACCCCTCGGTCCAGAGGTGTAGGGAGATCAAGACCACCGGGTCAAAATCTTGTCTTTATTGGTCAAATCCTATATGGGTAGACACATACGTGCTCTCCCGGGTGTACATGACTATGCATGAAGTGGGCCAAACCCCTTTCCCTCTTTTAGTTCCATAGTTTCTTCTAGAGGGAGAGAGAGATAGAGAGAGTTTCTGTCCTTTTTACACAATTGGTCAACCAAGCTAACTCTTTCACCACTACTTTCTCTATCTACTACTCTCTCTCTCTCTCTCTCTCTCTCTCTCTCTCTCTCTCTCTCTCTCTCTCTCTCTCTCTCTCTCTCTCTCTATCCATCTCCGTAGCTATCTCTTGTTAATTCTCTCTCTTTCTCTACCGCTATCTCTGGCTCTCTCTCTCTCTCTCTCTTTACCTCTCTCTCTCTCTCTCTCACTCTCTCTCTCTCTCTCTCTATATATATATATATATATCACTCTCTATCTCTCTATTTCTCTCTCTCTACGTACCCTCTCTCTCTCTCTATTTTCCTATCTCTCTCTCTCTCTCTCTCTCTCTCTCTCTCTCTCTCTCTCTCTCTCTCTCTCTCTCTCTCTCTCTCTCTCTCTCTCTCTCTCTCAAGAAAGGTTCTTATATTACAATGTTAGTTTACAGTTTACAGTTTGCTCAATATGAGCATACATCGTTGCTGGAGTTCCTTATCTCCGAGGGTCATGACATCTTCAAGCACCCTGTTTTTTATTTCTTGTGATGGAATCCTAGTGCTCGATACATGTACGTGATCATAGAAACTTATATTCCTCATGTTCCAGATGTACCATACATACCAAAGCCGGAAAGAATGCAGGCAAAAAAGCATTGCTGAGTCATGTGTTTTGAAGAATCCAAACATGCATGTGAACTTTGTGAACTTGATTCCCCAAGCTTGATTCCACCAAAACTTGAATCATTGCCACCATTCCGTGACTTGACTGCAATCCCAAAAGATGTTTCTCACTGTTTTGTCTCTATGACATACGCTGCAGGCTCCTGTTCCAGTTCCCTTTTTGAGCATAAGCATGGCTAAGGGGATAGCTCCCATCACTACCCTCCACATAAATACCTTAATCTTAAATGGCGATCGAAGCGTCCACAAGCTTGAAAGTACTTTAATCCACAAGTCATTAGTTTGTGACATAGACCATTTTTGATTGCACCTAATGGCTACATCAACCTCAATATGGAGAGCAGCATAAAACTTATCTGTTTTGCATGACCACCAACTTTCATGTGAAGAGGGTAGCTGCCAGTCTTTGTGTCTATCCTCTGCATTGACCAAAGTGATATGAGGTAAGGGGTGAACCAATGCGCATAAATGGTTCCAAGCTAGCCTAAGCCCATTGCCGAGTCTAAATTCCCTTCTTGCTAACAAGAAACTCTTTTGGAATGTGACTAGCATCCATAATCTGGCTAATTTGTACTATGCCTTTTTTGAACATAGAAAAGGCTTTTTTTCCAATGAGCATTGCTAGTGGTGTCTGAAATACATGGCTCCAAAAAACACTCTTAGCTCCTATCGAATTCCATGTGTATTGTTGGTGGCCATTCCAATGGAGTTTAGAGGCAATAATCTTCCAAGATGTAATCAGCATTTGCGACACAATGAACCCAGTTTTAATGGGTGCTGCAGTAAAGAGCTTATCCCATGATGTAATATTCCAAGTGCCATGAAAATATACCATGGAGCAGTCGATGAGGTACCATAAGCATAGGGACCAGTAGGTATCTCTTTGTACCATATGTTGCATGAGAGGCCCCCTCCTAGCATGCACATGTGTTGTAAGATTCAATATGCCCAATCCTCCATGCTTCATAGGCATGGTGAGGTGGTCCCAGGCAATAGGAGCAGCAGACGCTTTTTTCTTTCCCCACAAGAATCGAGCCAGGGAAGATTTGAAAGGCTGTAGGGATTTCTCTGTCCAATCCAGGAGAGGTATATAGTACAGTATACATGGCAAGAGGATAGCCTGGATAATCCGCAGTCTTACATGTAATGGACACTCTTCGCAGTGCCAAGAGGCTACCTTCGTCAATACTCTCTCAAGAACCCATTCTCGAAGACATTTCATGGACACTTCCACTCCAACTGGGTAGCCTAGATGTTGAAATATGTGTCCTTTTGGTAGCCTCTTAACATTCTAGACAAGCGTAGGAAATTTTTTGGCAGTAACGTCTATCAGTGTTGATTTTGCGAGATTTATGTGCAACCCTGCTGCAAGGGAGAAGGTAGACAGAAAACCCATACATCTAGCAGTGTTAACATTATTGGATCTCTCATTCTCTCTCTCTCTATTTCCCTATCTTTCTCTTTCTCTCTCTCTCTCTCTCTCTCTCTCTCTCTCTCTCTCTCTCTATCTCTATATATATATATATATATATATATATATATATATATATATATCACTCTCTATTTCTCTCTCTCTCTCTCTCTCTCTCTCTCTCTCTCTCTCTCTCTCTCTCTCTCTCTCTCTCTCTCTCTGCGCGCACACACACACACACACAAATGACCCGAGGGGCGCACATCTCTGACACACTCTGGCACCACACACTAGACTAGAGCAAAGAAGAAAAAGGGAAAGGGGGGAGACGCTGCCACAGTTTGTAATGAAAGCTTGAATCCATTAAAAAAAAACCATATACATACTCCATATCCTATGCTCTAGGATGAACCATGGTCCCTTTTTTAATGAACCATGGCACATTCCTCCCTCATCTCATGCTTTACTAGCACATCCTTGACGAGAAAAACATTGCTCCTTTGTAGCTTCCTTCCTCATCTCAGAGTTCCTGCTACAAATGCCAAGAGCCTTCTATGAAACTCTCCCCATTTTTGTTGCAAGATCTCTCTCTCTCTCTTTCTTGTTGTAGGAGATCCTCTCTCTGCTCTTGTTGTAGGAGCTCTCAAAAAGGCAAAAAATTGTACCATTATAGGGAAAGAAAGCCCCTTTGTTCTTGGACACTTTTTATTTTTATCTGGGCTTTTCCTTTTTTTAGCTTGTTGCATGTCAAGCTCCAATTTACTATGTTTTTTCCTTCGACTCCAATTCTTGCATAATCTCTCCCCTTCCTAGGGGTTGCCACAACACAGTGGCAAGGGGGAGAGGTTGATTCTCCTCTCTCCACCACTACCATGCCAGCATTGATGTTTGCTTTCCCGAACACCGTCACCAAAATCCACCGGAGGGCCACCCGTCACTAGAAAGTTGCACCAATGTGCCGCCACATAGCACATGTGAGCACAAGAGCCATAGCCAAGCTTGGAGATCGCACTCTCTCTGTCTCTGTCTCTCCTTATGATTCTCAAGAGGCCCCACAGTCGTGCCTAAATACCACACACTTTCCCGCCCTCTGTTTGCATGTGGGCTCAATGCCCCCACCATGTGGCACTCTCTGAGATGCCAAGCCTCGCAAGGTTCAAAGAACTGATAAATTTTTCAAAAAAGCTTTTTTTGCTGCCCAAACTTCAAAGCTTTGCCCCTTAATGTTTAATGCTCTAAATTTCAAGCCGCCAAAAACCACCAAAAGTTTCGCATTCTGACTCTGATCCATGGAAACCCTGCTGCATTTTGACTTCGTTGAGCCCTTGAACCTCCAACCCACAAAAATGGTAAAACCAATATGGCACCACTTGTTGTTGACAAGAAGAAGGGTAGAACAAAATACTGCCTCTCAATAGCTTGTCCAGATCATCAAGCATTCAAATAAATTGTAGAGCTTGTGCATTCCTATCACTCTAAGGCTCTTGTTGGCATCACCTGGCTATAAGTGAGGGCACTTGAGTCTGGAGAGAATAATAGAGTGTGTGGCCCCACAAATATTATATATATATATATATATAAAACAAGAGCTCAAAGAAGACAAGGAGAAATGCAGTGCATATGCTAGCTGTGTGTCGATAATAGTAGCGTGCAGAGGATGAGAGGGGAGCATGGGAAAGCGGATAAACTTTGAAATGTACAAACAGCCATGGAATGTTTCTCTTGGCAACAACTCCTACCCCTTCCAACTCGATTGCTCCACACACACCCCCCCATTGAAAGGACCTTCCCTTGCTCACGATGACGGCCTCCAACTCATGAGAAATCACCCCTCTCTCAGTAGCCTCGGAGGCACTTCTCAACGAGCCAATGCCCACCCTTCTCTGCGGCCTTCTCTTGTGGTACTATGTGCAACCCCTCTTGCTAGCGCCTTCAATCTTGCAATGCTCCTAAGGGTGGGTTCAGACTAAGCGGCGGAAGAAAAATGGAAAGGGACGGGCCCTCCATTTTTGGTTGATGGTTGTGCAAATCATGTGTGCATTGGTATACATGCAAGCGGTGTTTTTCTAGCAAAGGTGTGAAGGTGATTTCTAGTGTCAATGGGGGTGTTGAGAGTTACCTGGTTGTGTTATAGAGAGGCATTCCTGTGTGTTTTGAGGTGTGTTTCCATTCTCCCTCTCCAATGTGCGGCTCCAAAAGTTGTTCTTCACAATTACCATAGTCTTTGAGTGTATCTTACTACCACATTGATTATGTGATCTAGACCCTCATTGAGGCTAGTAGCAGCATTTTATTATAAAATACAATAAAGAGATAAAAATAAATGATAGTTAGGACATTAAAAAATGAATTTTGGCTTTCAAACTACATAAGAAATGGTAAATTGGTACAAAGACAAAAAGGGCTAATTGAAAATTTTCAAAAAATGGGTTCAAACTATGGAAGTAGCTCCTATCCTTCAACATCCCTAGAAATATATGTTGCTTCTTTGTCTGCGTGGTCCTTTGATGTCTCTCTTGGACCTTGTCCATCCTCTCTCGCTTTCTGGAAGCAGTCATTTGCAAGAAGGAAGCGACAATGCGAACAATTGAACTTTAGACATGATTATTTGCCTTAAGGACATGACAAAGCCATCTTTTTCTCACACACCTTCCTTCTCAACTTATATGTGCACCTGAAAAATTTGTTCTTCACGATTTTTACCTCTTAAAATCTCCACCTTTTTGGAAGTTTCAACCTCTGTAGGGGCTCTGTAGTCGTGACAAGTATTAAGGAATTAAGGACATTGCCTCAAGTTACATATGGCTACAACTTGACAATGGTAGATACAAGGATAGCACTCAGAGCTACCATTACCATGCAGGTAGCTACCAATACTATCTTGGAAGTTACCAATCAAATCTTGATAGTTACCAATGCTATTGTGATAGCTACTAGTGCTATCATGTTAGCTGGCTACTTTGGTTACTACTAGGCTAATAGTGGTAGTTAACATAATCAGATCCTATTAGTAACCTTTTGAAGGAGTAGCATGTCAACTAATAGTGTAAAGGTGGCTACTAGGCTAGTACTGTTTGTAATTACTCTACGAGGCAACCATGATAGACTACCACTATCAATTTGGTAGCTACCTTGATCAGGACACACTTCGAAGCTCTACCCCTATGAGACTGGTAGCTCCCACAACGTCCATCTAGAAATCTCCCTGTGTAATAGTGTGTACCAATACCAGTAGGTTACCTACTAGTACCATAAGGGTAGCTACCACTATTACACTAGAGCTACCTTGCTTGATAGTGGTAACTACCTTGATATCAACAAAAATTCAATGCGAAATTCGTATCTAATGAGAGAATGGTAGCTACCACTACTAAATTGGTAGCTTTTTTTACCAGTATTAGCATGGAAACTACCACTATGAGACTGGTAGCTACCAGTATGGTAGCTGTCACTACCATATTGGTAGCTACCACTACTAAACTGGTAGATACTTTACCAATAATAGCATGGTAGCTACCACTATGAGGCTAGTAGCTACCAGTATAGTAGGTACCACTACCATACTAGTAGCTACCTTTACTAATAATAGCATGGGAGCTACCACTGTGAGGCTGGTAGATGGTAGTCTTGTACCCATTGCGACTAGTTTAAACAATGCATAATCTATCCACTACTAGCTATCAATGTGATCCTAGTAGGTACCACTTTCATAGTAGCAACTACATTTTCTACCAAAGGTAGCTACCACCCTAACACTGGTAGCCACCACTTTGTGATGAGATGTGGTTTTGAAAAGTACTAATGTGAAAGTGGTAGCTACCTTTCTACGCTTGTACCTTCTACTCTTTTACTAGTGGATCCCTACTAGTCTAGGCAATGGATAGTTTAACCATTGGAAGCTACCAATGAGATACTGGTAAGTTTGAGTCTCATAGTGGTAGTAGATACATTATCTACCAAAGGTGGCTACCACCCTATCATTTGTAGCCACCACTATGTGACAGGGATTGATCTACCTATGGTCATTATTAATACTTACCATACAAGAAGCTATAGTTAAAAGGGTTCCCTTGATAACAATAGATAGAAAGTAAGTTATAACTCAACGCTACAAAAAGAAGTTAGGACCATACAAGAAGCTTTATTCAATAGGTTTCCCTTGATAACAATGGATAGAAAATAAGTTATAACTCAATGCTACGAAAATAAGTTCGGGTGAATACCATAGTCCATGCTTTTGGATGCATCACAATTGCTTAAGGGCATCGAAGATGGTTTGGTTTTTCACTGAACTACCGTGTCATGATACTCATATACTTCATGTGCTTAGGTTTTGTTCATGCAAAAAAACTATATTCCTCTCAAAAGAAGCACAAGATGTGCAATGTGCACCAGCACATCTTGCCGTGTAAGAAACAGGGAAAGAGCTAAGACCACATCTTGTCGTGTAAAAAACAGGAAAAGAGCTAAGACACAAAAACATGATGTGCATCTTTTTGTGTAACGTGTAAGAAACGGGGAAAGAGCTAAGACACAAAAACATGGGTAACTAGCCAATAAAAGTTAAACTAGAAATTTATGAACGCACAAACATGTATCACATATGTGCATGGTGAAATGCATGCTTGCAAACCTCTACCCCTAGTTTTATGTAATAGGACTAAATTTTGAAGTTCTTAAAGTCAAAAAGAATGTAGTAGGCCATATCTTTCGTTTAGCACAATTTGAAAAATTGTTGAATAGTCTATTAGATAGAGCCTATATGAATGACTTTAAGATATTAAGAGAGAAAACATACTCTCTTCTTTTTAAATAATACATTAAAGAGATATTTCATAAAGATTACTGAATAACAGATAGTCTGTTTATGAATAGTATAATAAAAACGTAGTGAAAATTGAGATTTTTATTAATATCAATGATTCATATTTATGTGTTTTAGCTTAAAATGCATGGGTAGGGTTAAAATAAGCTGAAAAAGTAGTGGAGACCCAAAAATAGGGTTTTTGAGAGTCGCGACCTAAAAGTTGCGTTTTCAGCCAAAGAAAGACGTTTTTCGCAATTCTGTCTATGCTGCCTTGTAGATCACATCTGTTCCCATCGTTTTGAGTACCTAGAAGTCTATGTTTTGAGTTTGTTTGACCAAGTTATGATAGAAACAAATTGCCAGCAGCAACAGGATAACCTACAAGCAGCAAACAGGTTAGCTTACAAACAGATACACACAGGTAATATCTCTTTTGTTTGATCCAATCAAGAAGTGATTATACTCTTTTATGATGGTACAAAATGATGTTTTGAATTTGATTACCATGTTGATTTGGTTGTACGAGTATGTTCTTTTGGTTATTTTGTAGACGATGCAGGGTGTCATGATATTGGGATTGTGATCGTGTTGCGATTTCGATTATGATCGTTGTTGCCATGAAGAGATTGAGATTGAGAGTGTGATTGTGATTGAGATTGAGAGTGAGAGTGTGATTGAGATTGAGATTGTGCACAAGATTGAGGTGAGAGTGAGAGTGAGAGTGTGATTGAGATAGCTCGGGGTGGTCGGGAGGTTATGAAACGAGCTATGCTCCTCTTGTAACTATTATGCATACAGATTCTTTATTTCATCTTTTTACGCTGCGTACTTTTTATATTCCTTGTTCATCAATGTATTCCACTCTCTTGTGTCGCGTCACATTTTAAATGCAAATTTGAATGCATGCATATAATCTTATGGAGCTTGAGTGAATGCACAGGAATCTAGCCTCTAGTTTTAATAAAAAAAAGCATATAAGCTTATGGACCTTGTAAACAAGAATTTACTATGTGCAGAGATAGCCAAAATTAAAATACATGAGTTCATGCATGCACTAGTAATACATAAGGCTCAAAGGTCACAATATCAAATCAGCATAAGTTTAGTAAAACACATGAATTCTTGCACATCACTACCTTTGTGTTGGGAGTGATAACATCTACCATCTTTGAAGGAGTGGAGGCCTTGTGTAAAGGAGTAGTAAACACCTTCTTTGTCCTCTTCTTGGCAAAGGATGTCCTTGTGTGGATAAAGGGGAGTCTAAGGGTGGAGGAGAGGGAGATGCAGAACGGGTTTTCCTCCTCCTCCCTATTGAATTTCTTTTCTTTGCTTCAATTTGAGGAGTTGTCTGGCCGCCAGCATTCCTCGCTCTCTGCAACCATCAATGAGCAAGCTTCCTGATGGCTCAGTAAGGTGCCATCGCCCACTAATTTCACACACGTAATGAAGTTCTATAGAAAACTTCAATGATTTGATTCTTAATTAAAATTCAAGTAAATTTTATCTTTCCTCACCTAGCATCAAACATCCCACCCCTTGCTTCCATCCCCAAGGTAGCTAGTGTAGCACCTATTGATGCATACACTCGCAAACAAGATAGAGGTTTCCCTAACTGCATTTTTTCACCGAACTTGCCCTTATGATGTTGTGCATCATAGTTAAAAATTCTCTTCTCTCTATGAATGCATCTTCAATTCAAGACTTGTCGATGTCTTCTTTTTACTTCTTCTTATTAATTAGCATATACAAATAATAAATCATTAATGGCACCTAATCCTAACCACTTAACTCGCTCCCTCTTTTATCTAGAATTGCCTTCATTATCTCCTCAAGATCCCAAACCTTCAAGGTTGAGGCACTTTTTTTATCACAAAAAAATCATATTAGAGAGGGAGTAAGATGGAATCGTACCAACCAGTCACATATCTCAAACATGAAAGATGAGTGTAACCAATCCACCAAGGCTAGCTTGCTGCAATGACCATTACCCTTTTTAATGACATAAAATAGCTTGCCTCCCCTCTTGCTCATCCGAGAGAGAGAGAGAGAGAGAGAGAGAGAGAGAGAGAGAGAGAGAGAGAGAGAGAGAGAGAGAGAGAGAGAGAGAGAGAGAGAGAGAGAGAGAGAGAGGTGGTACTCCAACTTCCAAGTATCTCACATATCTCAAAGATATGATGAAGTGGAACCCTCAACAATCCAGTCATCACTTTTATGGTATAGGATGCACGCAAAGCAATAATGACAGTTTTCTAGAAATGGCAATTAATATTCATCAAGGCATCGATCCCAAAGCTATCAAACTATCATAAGCTATCCATAATTATACCAATATCTATAGGTATTTTGAGTAAAGTTTCTCCCCATTTTCTACTATAAACAGTTAGCTAATTAATCCAAGGAGAACCTATGTTTGAGGGAGATTTGAGGTAGATAATTTTTAGGAAACCCCATATTCCTTTACGTAACTAACTCCTACAAAAAATCCACTTTCATAAACCACTTAAACAAATAATTAGAAAGAGAGTACTTAGGTCAAATAGCGCTAGAATGAAAAATATGCATTTCAGAATAATCAATGCAACAACCTCAAAAAAAACTTGTTGGCAATTCCCAAGATTTTATTATCAGAGAGGAGTGAGATGGAATCGAACCAACCCAATCACATATCTCAAACATGGAGGATCAGCGTAACCAGCCCACCACGGCTATCTTGGTGCAATGAACATTACCCTTTTTTAAGACATAAAATAGCTTGCCTCCCTTGTCGCTCATCCAATCAAGCGTGTCACACACACACACACACACACACACACACACACACACACACACAGGTGACACTCCGACGTCCAAGAATCTTACACCTCTCAAAGATATGATGAAGTGGCACCCTCAACAATCAAGTCATCACTTTTATGGCATATATAGGATGCAAGCAAAGCAATACTGAGGGTTCCATCCCTCAAAATTCTATAAATTAACCTAGGTAGCAAGGCAAGTAATAGCCATCAAGGCATCACTCCCAAAGCTATCAAACTATCATAAGCTATCCATAATTATACCAAACCCTGAAGGCAATGGAAAGAGTGAAAGAGGGCATCCTCCTATCATCAAAGCTTTGGCC
Organism: Adiantum capillus-veneris; assembly: GCF_014529385.1. NCBI lineage: Eukaryota > Viridiplantae > Streptophyta > Polypodiopsida > Polypodiales > Pteridaceae > Adiantum > Adiantum capillus-veneris. Next base: position 30,968,764 of record NC_140951.1, read on the forward strand.
AAGGCTTGTGAAGGAAGAGTTGGTGAGTGGCCAAAACTGTTACCATATGCTTTATGGGCTGATCGTACAACAAATAGCTCAGTAGCTGGCTACATGCCTACGGAGCTAATGTATGGTCAAAAGCCAGTGATGCCAATTGAAGATACAATTCCCACATGGAATGTACTACCTTGGCAAGAGGGGCTTAGCAGGGAAGATCTCCTTGCACTGCGTATAAGGCAGCTAGAGAGAAGACCTGGAGACATTGAAGCTGCAAAAGAACGACTCAAAAATGCAAAGTTGAAAAACAAGGAATACTTTGATAAGCGACATCGACTCAGGAGCAAAGCAATTGACAAAGGTGACTGGGTTTTGGTGTATGATAGTAGCCTTGATAACCAGCACACAATCATGCGTAAGTTTTCAAAAAGATGGTTTGGACCGTATGTTGTAGAGAATGTGCATGAAAATGCTACTTACAGCTTGTCTGAACTAGATGGTACAAAAGTAAAGATTCCCATTACAGGAAAAAGGATCAAAATGTTTAAGATAAGAGGAGACAATGATCCAGAAGATGTTGATGAGGAAGAAGAGCAAACCACATGTAAAGATCAAAGTGAAGATGAAGATTTGGAATCATCCAGTGAAGAAGAAAGCAAGGAAGATGTACAAGAGGGCTGATCTTACAAAGAAATAATGTGGCACATACCGGAGGATGTGCAGGTTTAGAGGGGGTGGATGTCGTGCTATGACACGTACATAGTGGGAACGCATGCTACAAGATCTATCTTGTAACTTTTTAGATACATAATTATCTTTCGTATAATGTACATATGCATATTTAAGTATAATAATAAGCCTTCTATCTCATCCTATTATTTTTCTCAAGGGTAACCTATCCTTACTTTACCATCAGAAAATACTATGGGAAAAGCTCAATAGCTCTACCTCTTTAACTTGGGGCAAAAAGCATTGATTCTTTATTTCTACTATCTCATTATCATCTCACACCCTAGCTAGATCCTATGTCTAGGGTAAACTCCAATATATATATATTCTATGTATTTTTTATACTTTTCTTATATTTCTTTTTAAATAGCTACTAGGAGGGAATCAAATCCTAGTGGGACATTAGGTGGCATGATTTCAAAGATACACTTATTTTAATGCATTATTGCAAGCATGATTACAAAACTTTGTCAAAGATCAATTTCATGCTTTCATATGTCATGAGGTGTCCTTTGGAATTAAATGAAAGTCTACGCTAAGACGACCACGGGAAGACTTTTGCTGCCAAAAATGGACCCTATTTTGATGAATTTTTTACACAAGGTTCCAATCCAAATTGGAAAATGATTTTAAAATGAAATTCGTAGCTAATGAGCTGAAGTTTCTGCCCATATTTTTACTTTTTTATTTGGAGCCACGGTTGAGGAGATATGATCCAAATACTAGACCCCAGTATGCCCACATCATGCAGGGACAGCTCATTTCCAACTTTTCCAATTCCTATTCACATTGGCTCCTCTCTTCTTGTGTAAACCCTTGGGGGTTCCCTTCACCTATAAAAGGGGAACTCTTCTTCCTTGAAAAGGAACTCAAGAATTCAAGCCATTGATGAGAGGAATTCTTGAGGGAGTGAGTAGTAATGCCTAATTGTACTTAGCCATTAACATAAGCCCAAGCCTACACTATCTCCTAGAGGAAGACTAGCCATTCTTGTACGCTATCCTTGGAAGATCAACTCTAATCAAAGAAGGTCTTGCACTTGGCGTATCAATCAAAGTGGAGTTCTCCCCTCTTCTTCTCTCTCCATCAATAATGGTGCCAAAGGGTTTGTCAAGTAAGATGTGTTCTACATTGATGTTTTCTTGATTTCTTGTTGTTTTCTTTTTCATCTCTAATCCAACATATATATATATATATCTAATATTATCTCCTTAACCAAATCTATCTCTCTCACTCTTAGTAATTCATCCTCTCTACAAATTTTAGGTTCTCTTTGCTACAGGTACATCTCTCCCCACAGTATCCTTATTGCCTACGGGCAAGAATAGAGCTTGGGAGGGAAACTTATCATCTCTTCACTTCTCTCATATCTACATTTCTCACATACTATCCTAGATGAATAACCCACATGATGATAATTTCTATCGCTTTCACTCTGTACAATCTATTAGAATTAACGTATGGATTAGCCATAAAATACACTTTCAACAACGTATAGTGTTTCTCTTTGGCCCAGAAAGGCTCAATGAAATACTTCTATCACCGGATCCCATGATACTACCTCTCATAGACTATAATTTTTCTTTTGATGTAAGCGTAGTTATCTTGCTATGAACCAAGAGGATTTGTACACACAATTAATCCCAATCACTAGACAAAATATATATACTACGGTAAGCACAAAGCTACAATTCCAAAGAACAATCATCCTGCTTCTGCAAAGTACTTAAGTAGTAACCTGTCAAGATCCATTCACGATTTCACCCTCTTATAGCTCCTCTGGAAAGGAGTCGAGTGAAGACACAAAGCACGCATGATTATTCTTAGCATGAGCACTAGTGTAAAAATTTGTGCCTACATCATCTCCCTCAAAAATCATGTCTTATTCATCTTCATACCTTGCCCTAGATAGGATATCTGCCAATGGGTTGTCCTTCCCTGCAATATGCTGAACTTGGAATTCAAGGATTGTATGTAGGCTATCCATCGAAGCATAGCAATGCAGGTTGAACAATTTGCAATCATTCCAAGAAGAGGCACACAATCAATTTCCACAACCATTGATGCCCCTATCAAGTACTCCTTGTCACACCTCAATTTTGTAACCACCCCCGATAGTTCCCTTTATACTTGTACATAATCTCGTTGGAGAGAACTCAAAACCTTAGCTCCAAACCTCACCACATACCTTTTTCCTTGGTCATCATCTTGCCCTATTGCCCATCCTATCCCTGTAGAACTCGTGTTCCACTGTCACAATGACAGGTTTCTCACATGCATAGTCTAACTTTTTCAAGGTTGGCGATGAAAGAAGTAGCTTCTTTAGCTTTCTCATGGCTTTTGTATGCTCTTCTTCCCAGTGAAACTTTTGATTCTTTCTCAACAACCTATAAAGAGGATATGTTACATGTGCATAATGTGGTATCTAAATAAGATAGAAGACACAAGAACCAAGAAATTTTCGAACTTCGGTGACATTTATGCATGTTTCTTTCAGGTTTTTGATTGCGTCCATCTTTTTTGGACAAGGCCTTCTACCACAAGGACCACACATATGCCCCACAACCAACACTTCATTAATCCCAAATACAGATTTTTGTCATGAGAGGGTAAGATGAGCTTCTTCCAACCTTGACAAAATCTTCTCACAGTTTTTGATATGGTCTGTAGAAAACTTATGGGGGTTTTCATAGCCTCATCTTTATCTTTGTGATCTTCACATCCTTTGATGGGCACATCATCAAGAAATGGCATTGTGATTTGAGGTATGAAGTCCACAAAAAAACTTGTTTATCTCATTTATCATATGTGCAATTGAATTTGTTGCTCCTTGAGGTAAGGTACACATCCTTACCAGTCCTAAAGGTGTTTTCATAGTTGTCAGATCTCTCCTCTCAACATCTAACTGAAATTGATCGTACCCTGAATAGAGACCCCCATTGAGTAAATTGACCTTCCTATGAATGCTTTTGTAAATTCATCCACTATTGGTCTTGCACCCACATTCCTGATGGTAACAGATTGCATATCTTGTATGAACCACAAAGCTCCATTCTTCTTAGGCACAATGAACAACCTATTTGAATATGGTGCACAAGAAGGCTCCAAAATACCCATGCTAATCTTTTCATTGAGTAGTTTTATTAACTTTGCCAAATGTGCTTTCAAAATCGGAATTGGGCATATATTCCAAGGTACATGAGGGATAGTGAAGATCACCATAGATACAACAACATTAGGATCAACACACCCTATCTCATGTGGCTGGAAAAAAAAATCCTGACCATGTCTTGAAAGCATTTCTTTAAAACTCTTCTTCTCTTATTCTGTTAAAAACTCCTCACAACCAACTTTTATCTCTTTTAGGGATTCCATCGTGAACTTGTGTCTAGTTATTTTTGGATCCCTAAGATTTGGTTGCAAAGAAGGTTTCTCTAGCTTTTTCTTGCAATCTGATGATAAAGGTAAGGCCACTGGTCTCACTTTCTTTGCCACCATTTTGTACTTGGTCTCCACACGCACTTCGAGTCCTTCATTAGCATTTGAATCTTTCTGATCTTCAAAAGCCTCAATTACATCATAGATTTTCATAGAGCATACTTCAACAACGTGGGTTCCAGATTGCATACTAGAGTCCATTATAGCCTCAAGCTCAATCATAGTATCTACATAAGAAACTTGTTCAAAAAACCTGAAATGCATTCACTATCCTCTATGAAACCAAGTTCCTTCATATATTTCTGTACATTAGATACATATTTTTGTGCACTTGTTTTCATCCTCAAGCTTCATAAAACATACTGACTCATGCTCTGTTAATCCTTGGAAACCTGTAGAAAAAGCTTCTTCTTGCTTTGGGTCAAACAAGAATTCTTTTCTTCTTGTACCATTGCAATCCCGCTTTACAATTATAAATGGCCAAAACTCCTTGTCTCCCTGTACTCTTTGAGCTCTTTGTTTGCTTTTGGTAGAGGATACTCACAAAGACTATCGCGGCTCCTCTTGTGATTCACACACACATTCAAAAATTGCACAGTTCACTTCCCATCTTTTCTCTTTTCCCTGGCATAAGTAGAACCATGATCCAAGACCTTTGTCTCCATGCAAACGGCTGCAATATATGTCTGCCCAAGGATAAGAGGATAGGTAGATGTCTTCTGCACGAAGAATTTTTTGCTCATCTTTTACATTACCAATCACATTTGGACAAGCCCCATACTACATATCTCGTGATTAGTTATTTGAAGCTCAATCTATCGGCCAGTTGCCCTTCATGTAAAGACTCCTGGAGACAATATTGATTTTAGAGCCATGATCTATCAATGAGGCATATGGATCCTCAAGATCACCCACCTTGACTAAAGTTTCTATCGTAGCTCTTGCCCAATGACTTTTGGAGTAATTGCTTTTATAGGAAGCTTCACCTTCATCACCATCATCTGAAAATCTAGCATGTGCACCTCTTGACTAAAATTTCTATTGTAGCTCTTGCCCAATGCCTTTTGGAGTGATGGCTTTTATAGGAGGCTTCACCTTCATCATCATTTGCAAATCTAGCATGGGCATCTCTTCGAGAAGACTGGTAGCATCCTACCACACTGTCATTGCAATCACTCTCTTGGACATGTATCCCAGATCCCCATGTGCCTTAAGTGACTCCCCTTCACCCTCAGACTGTGGAGGAGTAGACTTAGTGAGTGTTTGCCAATTTCTTTTTGTGGTATCTATAATTTATTCATGAAAATCGCGTTTAGAAATGCCAAGAAATTCACCCAATGTAAAATCAACTTTGCTATTCAAATCTTTCCTCCAATACTTGTTTTAAGTTTGTGGCAGCTTCAATGTCAAATTGTAGTTGTATGCAGGGCCTTTCTTGCTTTTTCGTATTTCATGTAGATTCTTCCTCCACAGGAATCTCGGGAGGAGGAGGCACTTGTGGTGGAGCCTCATAAGAAGGTCCTAGATCCTTTCTTCCTCCGGCTCTTGTAACCCTCTTTGAAGTAGAAGGATGTGCATCTCCATTCTTACGTCTATGCTTTTCTTCCACAATTGCTTCATTGTTATAGCATTTTGCAAGATAATCATGCACTGATAACGAGTCAACATGGTCATCCCAACCTTTTGTATGGCGTATGCAATCACCAGCTTCATGTAATACCTGTTTAGTTACCTTTCGTTTTTTTGGTTGATGCTATTGCATACGGCCACAAGCTATCAATCTCCTCAAAAGCATCATGAGTAGACTTTAACACTTTCTTTGGAATAAGCTCTATCTTTGCCCCATAGGTAACAGCCTCCACTGCAAAAATAGCATGATTGGTCTCCATATCCTCCACTAACTTCCACATACCCCCTTTTCGAGAGTCAATTCCTAATGGCATACCTATCTCCCATAGATGGATCTTGCTATCATTAAAAAACACAAGATCTCTTTCCAAGGCATCATTGAAGCTATCACAATCCCTTCTGCCATGGTCTTTCTATGACACCATATGCATCTGTGCACAAACCCTTATTTGCTTTGGGATTTTTGTCCTACAGGTTGTCCTTCTCTTCAAGCCTTGTCAGCTTTAACTTCATTTCTTGGATTCCCTTAACATGCTCATCAAGCATTGAATTATCACCTTTTGGAATCACAACAATAGGCTTTGGTGGAATCTCCGATGTGCTAGGAGTAGAGGTAGTACCATTCACCACCATCTTGTCCCTATGACATTTCTTCTTAGCTACGTCCTCAACCTCTTTCCATTCAGCCTTTAGACCTTGTTCTGTATTCTTGTCTTCAAGGCATAGCTCTAACTTTTCTTGGAGCTCAAGACCTCTAGCTTGAAGGAACAATTCAGTCTTTTCACTATCCAAAGTAGCTCGCTCTGTTCCTGACAGTTGAGCATAGCCCCACTCAAACTATCTCAACAGTTCAGTGATGGAAGGTCCTTTTTTTGGATTTGCAACTCATTCCAAGAAATTATTTTTTGTAACCATTTCAAAGTCCTCCATGAAGTATTCCTCCATTAGGACTAATTTGAATTGCTCGCAACCTTCTCCATGCTGCTCCTCCCTGATTCCCCTTACATGGTCGCTAATCTCGGGAACCACAACAAGCTCAAAACTACAAATCATGTCCACCTCTAGAACCCATTGTAGCTCCACATCCTTTACATAACCATGAAGAAAATTTGCGACATCTTTCCCTTCAAATTGGTCCATTTGTTTCACAATAGCTTGAAGGCTTTGGTTGTTGACACCTTTCTTCTTTCTATAGCCTATTGTCGTTGCATAAACATAGCCAATGCTTGAAGCATTTGCATTATGCCTTGATCAAAACACATGCCTTGTTGCTCTTGCTGATCCATAGTTTTAATATTTGTATTTAAATATTCATTAGAAATGTAGAAATGTGTGCGGTCTAGCTTGGAACGTGCAAAACCTCTGGCTCTGAGAGTTCGTGATGAGAGTCACAAACAATTTAAGAAAAAGAGTTTATGGAAAATCACCAACTCTCTTTCTAAAGATGACTGAAAAACTAAGAGGGTTCGTGACAAGACAATCACAAGCCCTGTCCCCTATTATGCTTGGAAATTGCTTATTTTTTGACGAGTTCGTGTGATGAAAGGATCACCAATTCACATCCAATTTTACTTAAAAAGAGCAATTAAGAAGACTAAACTTTCAGCCATGAAACTTCAACTCTCATAGACGCACAAATTTCATTCGAAACCCAAACCTCTTTCATGGAAACATGTAGCCTCGCGTCGGGGGGTGCACTATGTAATTATGTTAATGTATAATGTGAGTTTGATAGAAGGGATTTCAAGATGCAAAAAGCTTAGGTAATTTAACAGAGATACATTAAAGTAAGGGGTTTTTATATTTAATTTTGGAAGAAAATCTTAAAATAACAGGTCATTTTATATTTTCAAAAATGTTAAAACACTAAAGAGGTTATGTACACTTGTGACGCTTTTAGCGATGAAAATACATTGGGTTTTTTAACTCCCCGGCGTTGCTTAAACTGTCGCTAAAAGCGTCGCTACGAGAACGTCGCCAGAGGCGTCTTTATAGTGTCGCTATATACGTTGCTATATAACGACGCTAGCATTCCTTCTGTAGCGAAGCTGGTAGCGATGTTGTAGAACCTTATATAGAGAAACTTATACTAGCGACGCCCGAGAATAAAACATTTTGGGTGGCAAGGCATTCAACCATATTGAATATTTCCAAAATAAAGTATACCTATATGAATCGAAGATAAGCACAGATTCACCTTTGAAAGAAAGTGCAAGGTATAGACCCAAAGTAGTCACTCACAAGACAGTATAACCATTAACTCCATCATGCATTGCAGAATAAAGACACAAAATTGACAAAAGTAGTTGACGAAAGTGAATTGAAAAAGAAAATCAATGACAAATTTATACACTGTTAAGTATGGAGCCTGATTTACCCTTGTAATTTTCTGTGGTAAAAGCGCACATTTGTAAGGCCCCCATTATGAGGAGAAGCCATCGTGCGTGAAGGAAAATCACTCACCGGAAACCAAAATTTTCACGGACAAGAATCAGGGAATATTATGGCTGGACGGCGGCCAGAAAGTGGTCGAAAAACAACCGTTCGGTTGGGCCGGTGGCCGGTAGTCAATGGCCGATGGCCGGTGGTCGGAAGTCAATGGCCGGTGGACGAATTCAAAAGCGGACTTGTCTTCTCAAGGGCGGCCACACATGGGCGGATTGGAGGGTCCGATTTGGACTTATTTGCACAAGGGCGGCTACACATGGCTGTCTCTCATAAGAGAGGACAGCCCTTTTGGCCTATAAAAGGAGGCCATTTCTACACACATTTCATAGTGTGAAGTTGATGCAACAAGGTGAGTGTGAGGTGGTGAGAGTGAAGCAAGGCGGGAGCTCCATTAAGGGTATAATCCCTTTGTAAACTACTTCTTGTTTTGAAGTACTAAAGCCATTGAGTGGCTGCTTTCCCGTGGACGTAGCCCACATTGGGTGAACCATGTATATCGTTTGTACTCTCGCTCTCTCTCTCTACTCTATAATCTCGTGTATATAAATCTGTCTCTCTCCATTAAGTAATCTACTCAATTATCTATTTAGCTACGTCTTATTTCCTAACAACTGGTATCAGAGCAAGGTTTGCTCCTAGCTAAATTATCTCAAGGAAAGGATTCCTTGAATTGAGTGGGAGTTATGGCGGAGGAAGGGAAGCTCAAGTTCGAGAAGTTCAACGGCAAAAACTACCAACATTGGAAGATGTAGATTGAAGACTATCTCTACCACAAGGACCTCTATTTGCCACTAGGCGGTCTTGCGAAGAAGCCCGCAACAATGGCAGATGAAGCATGGATTGTTCTTGATCGAAAGGCACTAGGAACAATCCGGTTAAGCTTGGCCTCAACGGTGGCCTTCAATGTTTCGGAGATGAAGACCACGGAGGACTTGATGAAGTCACTTGACGACTTCTACGAGAAACCATCGGCATCCAATAAGGTATTTCTTATGAAGCGCTTGTTCAATCTAAAGATGGCAGAGAATGGTTCAGTTGCAGAACACCTAAATGACTTTAACACAAACATAAGTCAACTTCGATCAATTTCGATGACGAAGTGCGAGCTCTCCTTATACTATCATCTCTACCAGATAGTTGGGACAGCCTTGTGATGGATGTAAGTAATTCTATCTCTGGCACAAATACTCTTAAGTTTGATGATGTTGTGGGTGTTCTCCTAAGCAAGGAAATGCGAAGGAGAAGCACAGGAGAATCATCAAGTGCTGCACTATCAGTGGAAATAAGAGGAAGGCTTAAGGAGAGGTTCAAAAACCAAAAGGGTCGTGATCACTCAAGGCGGATCAAGTCACGCACAAAGTCAGTTCTTGAATGTTGGAACTGCGGCAAGAAGGGCCACGTCAAGAAGGATTGCTTGTCCAAGAAGAAGAAGGAGACAGAGTCTCAAGACAACAAGCCAACATCGGAGGCCAATGTGGCAGGTAAAGTAGAGCAAGATGCTCTAATTCTCTCATTAGACAATGTGTCTAATTCTTGGATAGTAGATTCCGAGGCTTCATTCCATGCGACACCACACAAGCAACATTTCCAAGACTACACTAAAGGTAATTTTGGGTATGTATACTTGGGAGATGATGAAGCTTGTGAGATTGTCGGCAAAGGTACAGTTTCTGTCAAAACTGCTAACGGAAATGAATGGAAGCTTAAAGATGTTAGGCATGTTCCTTCTCTTCGTAAAAATTTGATCTCTACAGGACAATTGGACGATGAAGGTCACAACATTGCATTCGGAAACAAACGGTGGAAGATCTCAAAGGGATCTTTGGTGGTTGCCAAGGGTGAAAAAGTCGGTACACTTTACTTGTGTACTATTAGCACGCAACCTTCAGCTTGTGCAGCAACTACAGAAGTTGACAATGCGGTGTGGCACTACCGACTTGGGCATATGAGTGCTAAAGGAATGAAAATCCTTCAAACAAAGAAGCACTGGTCCTGCAAGTACACCATCACTTGGTGGCTCATTGTACTATGTAACATTCATAGACGATGCGACTAGAAAAACATGGGTTTATGTCATGAAGAATAAATCCGATGTATTTTCCATATTTCAAAGGTGGAAAGCCTTTGTGGAGAATGAAACAGGTACCAAGGCTAAATGCCTCAGATCCGACAATAAAGGCGAATATTGCAGCCAAGATTTTGAAAGCTTTTGTACTAGCAATAGTATTCGGAGGCAAAGGACAACCCCAAGGACACCTCAACAAAATGGGATTTCGGAGCAGGCCTACCGCTTGAGCTTTGGGCGGAAGCTGTAAGTACGTCTGTGTACTTAATCAATCGGTCACCCTCAACGGCATTGGATGGGGGAGTTCCAGAAGAGGCATGGACAGGTAAACCGGTGAATTATGCATTTCTCAAAGTGTTTGGGTGTGAGGCTTTCATGCATATAGATAGAAGCCTAAGATCAAAGTTAGATGCATGAAAGTTAGAAGCCTAAGATCAAAGTTAGAGCACAAAGAATGCGGCTACAGCAGGCCTACCGCTTGAGCTTTGGGCAGAAGCTGTAAGTACGTCTGTGTACTTAATCAATGGGTCACCCTCAACGGCATTGGATGGGGGAGTTCCAGAAGAGGCATGGACAGGTAAACCGGTGAATTATGCATTTCTCAAAGTGTTTGGGTGTGAGGCTTTCATGCATATAGATAGAAGCCTAAGATCAAAGTTAGATGCAAAGTCCAAAAAGTGTTTCTTCATTGGCTATGGAGAAGGAGACTTTGGGTATCGCCTATGGAATCGTGAAGATGGTAAAATCTTAAGGAGTAGGGATGTAATTTTTAACGAACAAAATATGTACAAACATTACTTGGAAAAAAAACAAACAAAAGAAACTGGTGATGAGTACATGGAGCTTGAGGACGGTGAAGACTCAAGGACTGCAAACGGTGACAATGTGCAACAACGTCAACCAAATGAGGAGCCTCAACCTATTCCCCAAAGATCTACAAGAGCAAGTAGACCTCCAGAAAGGTTTGTTCCTTCCTTCAACCATCTCTTGATCTCAGATTCTGGCGAGCCGGAATCATATGAAGAAGCTATGCAACATGAATCCAAAGAAGAATGGACGAAGAGCATGCAAGTGGAGATGGACTCACTACATCGCAACCAAACATGGGAGTTGGTTGAGTTGCCTAAAGGTAAGCGGGCACTTCAAAAAAAATGGGTGTACAAGCTAAAGGAAGAAGAAGGTGGGAAGAAAAGGTACAAGTCTAGGCTTGTGGTAAAAGGTTTTTCTCAAAAGAAAGGTATTGACTTCAATGAAATATTTTCTCCTGTTGTAAAAATGAACTCAATTAGGTTTGTCTTAAGCCTTGTGGCTGCTCATGATCTAAATCTCGAGCAAATGGATGTAAATACGGCATTCCCTCACGGTGACTTAGAGGAGGAAATCTACATGCTTCAACCAAAGGGGTATGAAGTAAAAGGTAAGGAGAAAATGGTTTGCAGATTAAAGAAGAGCTTGTATGGTTTAAAGCAAGCATCAATACAATGGTACTTTAGTTTGATCGATGGATGTTGGATCATGGATTCACAAGATGCAACTCTGATCACTGTGAGACGCTCGTTTTGAGCTATCATACGCTCTATTCTATAGCCGGGTCAGAAAAAAAGGACCAAAAAGTCAAATTAAGGAAAGACTTGGGTTGCAAAACACCCAAAAATACTAGGTGAGCAGCCTTCAAGGGCACTCACTGACACTTCTAGGGGATCAAGTCATATGAACCTACGCTCTGGACGAGTGTTAGAGCACGATCACATTGGTAGTGCCTCTGTTCATACGGACACCCATTACCCATCCACGATAGGCTCTAGACCCTCAGCGGGGACACAAGGTAGCACCACCCAAGACCCTAAAATAGCCGCTAGTGACTCCTCCTCCGACTCAGAAATCATGGAAGCATACCCTACCCAAAACACTGAGAGAGAAGGCCATGCACCTCCCGAAGCTCCACAGCCTCGTACTAGTATGTTTAGCCGTTTCATGGAAACATTAGGTAGAGCTACTCGCTCGGAACCTGATGCAAATGAAGCACACGAAGGGGGTGGGGAAGTGGACTCTCCTTTCACATCGCACGTGGACCCCACACCCCCAAAGAGTGTCCATGTGGATATCCTGCCAACTTCTTACCAAGAAGGCCCTGTTGAGCTACCTCCTTCAGAAGTTCCCTCTAGAGTACCGTTGCTGACAAGTAAAACCACGGGGAGCAACATTGCTTCTACCTCACAAGAAACCGTTAACACGTCGACTCTAGAAGGATTGTTCATTAATGATCATTGGACATACGACCTCCACACTGAGGTGTTGACGGATCTACACTCTGGCCACGCCTACCATGTAGGATGGATAGAGATTGTACAATCCACCTCTAGTGCCACGAGCATCGAAGAACAACAGAAAATGATCTGTAATGTTATCCATGGCATTATTCAATCGGAAAGGCAGAACCGAGGGGTAAATATACTCTCAACTGGCCCCATGAGATTTCTGGATACGAGCAAGGCTCAACAGCCCACTCTATCACAAATGGAGACTCCTCTAATGAGCCCCATGGACCCATCTTACGTCATTTCACCTGGGGTCTCTATGCAATCTGAGCCTCCGAGCGACAACTTTAGCTTCCCTAACTTGGCTCAACCCTCTATTAAGGAAAACACAGTGCTCACTCCAGGGATAAGCCTGACAGAGAATGTACTGATGACATCTACGGTTAGCGCAGTGCCACTACCTAGTGTCGTAGTACCTAATATGGGGCCTCGACCGTATGTGCCTCTAGCCCCTTATGCACACATGGCCCCCACACCTCCAATTGTACCACTTGTTCATGCTCCTCGAGTGCCGCTCCCTAGCCCTTATCCAAGTGGACCTATGCCCGGTTATGTTCCATATCCTGCATCATCCACACATATGCCAAGACCGGTACCCATCCCTCTCCCACATATGATTCCAAGAGTACCTCCACCGGCCCTGCCTCCTCACATAGGTGACTTGGCAGCGTTTGCTCAAACCATAGGTCGATCTATCGCGGAAAATATGCGTCATGCATTTGATAGAGAGCCTAGAAGTAAGGCAGTACAAATTGCCAAACTCACGCAAAAATTCAATGGGGACGAAGATGCTAGAAAACACGTTGAAGTGTTTGAACAAGTATGTGATTCCTTAGGGGAACGCAACGAACTACATAAGTGCAATGCCTTAAGCTTGACATTAAGTGGGAAGGCTGGAGATTGGTATAGGACCCTAAGGGTGGACGAGAAAACAATCTACCCTACCCTTCGAAGGTTGTTTCTAAAGGAGTACATACGAGAAGGTGTGCTTTGGGGTGTAGCATCTCAGCTACAGAAGGCCGAACGTAAGGAAGGAGAGTCAGTAAGGGACTTCATTAGTCGTCTAAAGCACTTAAACTCTCGCTGCCCTGTAAATGAACGCTTCAACAATAACCAACTGCTTGATCGATTCATTCGAGGGTTGAGGAATGAAGGAATCTATAATGGACTAGTGATTAGAGGTATCACAACCTGGGAAGATGTCACTTCCAATGCAATCCAATTAGAGGACAACTTGATGATAGCAGGCATGAGGGTGTCTACTGACACGAGATCCACTAGCTCACAAGCCATTGAGTATGAACCCATGACTGCAAAGCCCATTGCCAATGAGCCAAAGGTATTTGAGACATTCTTGACAGACCTCACCAAGGCAATCCAAGAGTCTCTTAAGGATAATCGACCCCCTCAAAATAGTCACATGTATCCAAGAAGGGAGCAACAATGGTGTTCCATTTGCTTAGGTCCACATAGCACTAGTGAGTGCCCTACGTTTAGAGTAAAATTTAATGGAACTTGCAACGCATGTGGTAGGTATGGTCACCAAGCTAAGGATTGTTTAATGATCAAACGTATGATGGAAAATAGACCACCTGTAGCCTGGACGGATGCACCTCGAGCTCCTGTATTGATGCCTGCTCCACAAAGAAAACCGTAACAAAGAAAATCACTCACCGGAAACCAAAATTTTCACGGACAAGAATCAGGGAATATTATGGCCGGACGGCGGCCGGAAAGTGGTCGGATATCAACCGGTCGGTTGGCCTGTGGCCGGTAGTCAATGGCCGATGGCCGGTGGTCAGAAGTTAATGGCCGGTGGCCGGTGGTCCAAATTCAATGGCCGGTGGCCGGTGGCCGAATTCAAAAGCGGACTTGTCTTCTCAAGGGCGGCCACACATGGGCGGATTGGAGGGTCCGATTTGGACTTATTCGCACAAGGACGGCTACACATGGTGTTAACCCTCACGCAGACGGACACCCTATGATCTATAAACGTTGTATTATTTAGAGTCAGGTACCGGGCTTGTCGGACCAATAGGAAAAGGGTAAGAGTGATCGCCGATGAGAGGCGCACTCTAACTGGAATATTCAAGGGATTAGTTGGCTAAGCATGGGCGCCCAAGTGTGAATGGGGTGAGCTCATATAAAAGCCAACTAAACCTAATTTTTACTCATTCTCTCATTTGTGCAATAGAAGAGTGCTCTTGCTGCATCTCCATCTCCATCTTCTTCTTCTTCACCTCCTTGTGTGTGTGTGTGTGTGTGTGTGTGTGTGAGAGAGAGAGAGAGAGGGAGAGTGTGTGTGCGATCGAGCATTACGAAGGCACGACGGCGGCGAGGCGGTTGAGCGCGGCACGACTGCAGCTTCTTCTTCATCGCGGCGAGGAATCCACCACGAAGGCGAGCGTAGAGCGGTGAGTGACACACCCTTTGCTCTCTTGAGCTTGCTAGTTTAGGCTTGTTGTGTGCTTGGAGCCATTTGTGGCTCGCACACGGTGTATTGGCAAGTCCCTTGCTTCGACAGTGTGGCAAGGAGCGCACACATGGCTGTCTCTCATAAGAGAGGACAGCCCTTTTGGCCTATAAAAGGAGGCCATTTCTACACACATTTCATAGTGTGAAGTTGATGCAACAAGGTGAGTGTGAGGTGGTGAGAGTGAAGCAAGGCGGGAGCTCCATTAAGGGTATAATCCCTTTGTAAACTACTTCCTGTTTTGAAGTACTAAAGCCATTGAGTGGCTGCTTTCCCGTGGACGTAGCCCACATTGGGTGAACCACGTATATCGTGTGTACTCTCTCTCTCTCTCTCTCTACTCTATAATCTAGTGTATATAAATCTGTCTCTCTCCATTAAGTAATCTACTCAATTATCTATTTAGCTACGTCTTATATAAATCTGTCTCTCTCCATTAAGTAATCTACTCAATTATCTATTTAGCTACGTCTTATTTCCTAACATACACATCATAAGCAAAATCACTTGATTGTTAAGCTTTGCAAATGTAATAGTTACAACAAAATTTTCATTATTCAAAAAATACATCGTTTTTCAATAGTTACAAAAAGACGTACACACGTCATCTCAGTATACATGCTATGACAAAAGAAAACTAGTGCTATCTAGCTATGGCTAAACTAAAGTCGTCTAATCAGACGTCTCATCGCGTCCAAGCGGCGTATCTGTTGGATTCTGCAAAAAAAAAAAACAATAAGACTTTCTTTAAGTATAAACATATTTTTACAAAACAATCTATTTTCTTAGCTTATCATTAAAATACAACAAATGTAAAAGAGTAAAGTGAAATACTAACCATGACGCCGCGAAAACTGAGAATGTCCATCAGGGCGTTTAAGCCCTTTCTACCTGCGTGCTCGCGCTCGTACGGTGTGGGGTCACGTACTCTCATCGACCACTATTCAAAACATACAAAGAATACACTACGTTAGAATTTAAAAGTACATTTAAACGTAACTACCAAACCTAAAGGGCAATGCCAAAATACTTACAAAATCGGCCTCAAATCACGCCCACCCGCTGCTCCCCAAGTGGTGCGAGCTCCCTGCCTCTACTCGCGCTTTTTCTGCCTTCTTTTTTTGCTCGAGGGGTTCACTATGTGTAAAACCACCATATCACGTGCGTTCAAGACATGTTTGTAAAACCCCTTATCTATGAATTTCGTTAGGAATATAATGTACCTTTTTCTTTTAAAATTAGTAAGTTTTTTCAAATTTGAAAAAATAATGATCTTCTGTATCCATGTTTATGTAAGTTTCAAGAACTTTAAGTACCCTTTTGTTGAACTCACATGATATGTTACATTTTTATTAGGTGATCTCCCTAGGGTTTGTTGATTCCACTTGTAAGGATTCTCATGCGTTGCTCGCTTTGCATTCTTTCAATCTTCTTTGGCCAGTCAATCTTGTATACTCCACCCATGCTTTATTGTTTTTTGTACTTCAGAAAGCTTGTGCTTGTAGTATTCGCGCATTGGAACCTTCATCAGGTCTTCATTTTGAAGCGCTCATCCCGATTTGAACGAAAAACCTTCAAATTGTTAGTGAACCAAAAATCTTCAAATTGAGAAACTTTTTAGTGAAGCTTGGGAATAACTAGCGAGACAAAAAAAGTAAAAAAAAACTTCTCGAGCTTGAGAATAACAGGGACATAATAGTGGCAGGGGCGGAGCTCCCGTCAGCAAATATGTCCTTTCTTGATTTTAAAACCTGTGCCCTCGCGTCTTCTTCCTCTTAAAGACGGTGTAATCACCAACTCTGCCAAAAACGACAGACTTGAGCAAGAGGACAACATTGATGATGCACGCAAGGCTGTAGTAAATCCCCCGCGTGCAGATCCCACTTCTACATGACGTGCACTGTATACTTTGCAATTTCAGTCTATCCCATTTCATTTCAAGACATAATGTTTAACTATTCACATTGCTTTTTTGTAGCTTGACTCAAATATCAGCTTGTAGATTTTAGAATTGCAAAGCACCAGTAAAACATTGCAAGTCAGTAAAACACTTCATTTCTTGTTGCAATTCATTACCGCTTTATCACTTGCTTGTTCTAAAATTTTGCACATTACTCCATTTGGTTTCTTTTACTCGGACGTTGTTTTCAAAACTATACATTCGATGTCAATCAAGATATACACATGTTAATAACACACGTAACTCTTAGCATTTTTTAAATATATATTCCTTTCACGCAGTGCCGCCGTTGCCAAATTAGTCATGGTCTTGTTTCCTTTACTCCTAGTGCTAAATCTCAATTTGCACAAACCCTCGTATATTCTATAGATGTTATATAGAAAGGCCCACCAAGCCTCAGCACTAAGTAACACCTATGCAAAGTATAAATGGGATCGATGGTCGGGGTTGGGGGCGGGATCTCGAGGCACACTAAACTTGGCCAGCACAAAAAACGAGGTGTGCCGCTGAAAAAATGGGGGTGCTAAATCTGGCCAGTGTGAAAAACTAGGCGGAACGTCACAATTTAAACCCGTGACCTCGGGGATCCGCGATTAGGGTCAAACGGGCTAACCACCTCACCCTCGCGCTCATAGTGTTGAGCTATATATGTTGAACGGGAGGGAGAGAGCGCATGTAGACGAGAGGAGAGAGAGACGACACCAACATGTACAAGCCCCAAAGTGTGTCCAATGACTACACGAGATGAATTTATATAGAGGGGACCAGGGTGCTATATATAGCTCAACACCCCCACTCAAATGAAGGTCCCTAACTGTGGATGAAAAAACCCTTGGGGGATCAAGGGAAAAACCCACAGCTCTATATATACCCACCGTTATATTAAAGTATTTTAAATATACATTTACAATGTTCAAAGGAGCTACATCACTCCTGTTTTACAATGTGCCCTTTCAAGGGTCTTCTTATAATCCAATACATAGACGATTGAGCTACTGCAAATTCTTTGGTAGAGACACTTCAATATCCTTGAGCCCTCGTACATACTGCTTGATGTGATTGAAATTCTGTAAACAACATCAACTCAAGAAACATATCGAAATCTGAAGGTTAGAAATAATCACTCCACATTTTCCTTAGAGACGGCCCCTCTATATAAACTCATCTCGTGTAGTCATTGGACACACTTTGGGGCTTATACATGTTGGTGTCGTCTCTCTCTCCTCTCGTCTACATGCGCTCTCTCCCTCCGGTTCAACACATAGTGTATCCCAAACCGTTTTGACGCTGTAATATTGTGAGTTCGGAGTGCATTGGCCACATTGTCCAGGTTTAGCACTTGTCCAAGTTTAGTGCGTGTCTAGGTTTAGTTTTTAAGCAGACATCTACAGTCACGATCTTTTCGATCTCCGTGCATGAACTTCCGGGTCGTCGATCCATTACTTGGCCGTGTCTAGGTTTAGTTTTTAAGCAGACATCTACAGTTACGATCTTTTCGATCTCCGTGCATGAACTTCCGGGTCGTCGATCCATTACTTGGCCCCGCATTAAATATAGGTGTTACTTATTCCTGAGGCTAGTGCTTCAAATACATTCTTCAATAGTAAACTCAAAACCATCACGTTGGTAGCCTTATCTTTGCCTCTCCGGAAGATGGCCGCATTCTTGCTAGTTTCTGTGTCTACGTGTTGGCATACAGACCTTTGTGAAAACTCTTACTGGTAAGACCATAACTTTGGGATCAGAAAGCTCTGATACAAATGGTAAGCGTTAAAAACACCAAGATCCATGAGAAGGAGGGTATACCCCTGGATCACAAATGTCTCAGACCATGACCCTGGAGGTTGAGACCTCTTACAAAATTTATAATGGGAAGACTAAGGTATCCCCCTAGCCAGCAATGTTTGATCTTTGCAGGAAAGCAACTGGCGGATGGGCGTAACACTTAATGTGGATTACAATATTTGGAAGGAATCCACTCTTTACCTTGTCCCTTTACTGAGAGGGGGGAATAAGTTGGATCTGTGGTGTAGCCTTTCTCTCTTGACATGGTGTTGTGATTGCTGCCTATTGACTGTGTATGCATCAGTCACTTGGTCTGGTAATAAGAATCCCCTGGATATTGGATAATATGTTGTAATTATCAATAAGCAGCTTTTCTATTTTCTTAACCCGATGTTGCTTGTGGCCCCCATGGTGCTTTCATGTTTGACAGCTGGGATTTAATCGTTCCGCTTTGCCTAATTTGGACCATGGATATTCCCATTTCACACAGAAACTATTGATTAGGCATGAGGCTTATATGCTAATGCAGAGAGCACGCCAAGAATGTCTATTACTCAATCAGAAATGTACCATAGATTACGGCATGACAGTAGTAGTGTTTTCTCGAGCAAACAGGATCTGGAAAGATTACCCATTAATTCAATAGAAAAGCCCTTTATAATTATAAGAGTCTAAGAGAAGAATTAGACTTACGGAGGCGTCACAACACGATCTAGAGTGCCACAATCATCATAGTCCTTAATGAGGTAGTTGTGTGATAAGTATACAATTACAAATCGAAGTCACAAGATGGGATCTATGATGCCTACCAACTAAATTAGGATCGATCCTATGAGAGAGGAGACATACTTTTATGGTTCATCTTCAGTTTTTAGGGTGTTCTAAAAGTAACTACCTCATTTGTGTTAATTTTTCCTATTAAATGCCGCTCGCAGTGCTAGGCTTCATTATGGCTGTGTCTGCCTTGCATCTCTAGAGTTATGATAGAATCTCAGGACCAAGGCATCTCTAGAATTATAACAGAATCTTTTGACATAGATCTTTGTATTGATGAGTGTGTTTTGTGTGTGTCTGGGGGAGCACCTACTATTGCGTATTGGGCACTGACGATGTCGTGGAGATGTAGTAGTATATAGTCACAATACTACGCATGATGGAGAGGATGACTACAGTCTACCACCACAGGTATATGTTGTTAGGCATGTTTTGTTATGATTCTGGCCATTCGGATGCATCTTGTGTGTGCGGTCTTTTTGTTTGATTCCAAAACCACGCTCATCATCGAAAACACTTTTAACGACACAACATGTTACATATGGTATGGAGGGCATGCTTTAATTACCTGAACTTAATTAGCTTCACTAAAGAAGCTCAAAATCGAGCGATCCAAAGAATACAGACACTATCCCCCTGTCTGCAATATCCCCGAGCAATACCACCGAGCGAGGTGACAAAGCATGCAAGGGCAACCTGGAACAAGTGCTTGGGGTTTATAAGTGGCCGTGCAGAGCTTTTGTTGGGCGATTCAGCGGTACATAGGGGTACCTGATGGATGTATATGAACGTCGTGGACGAGAAGTCCATTGAGGTGCAGTTAAAAGATAAGCCCAGAATCACCCTTAAAAGAAAATATATATGAATTCAAGATAAACCCAGAATCACCCTTAAAAGAAAGTGCAAGGTAAAGACTAATGGTAGTCACCCACGAGACAATAGAATATAGCCAAACTCTGATGAAAACCGTACCAAATGGGTGCAGCGTGCTTGAGCAGTACGTACCCTTACGAAAGGAAGAATAGTGGAAGGAGAATGGTTAATGTGGAAACCATGATTGGAAAGAGGGTGCAGAGCATAGCCACTCTCGATCTGCTGTCCACGTATGGTAGATGATTATGTCCTAGAGATAGAGATAGTGCTATGTGAAGGAGGGATGCAATGGATGCGACCCACAAACAATTGAAGGTATGCTGGGGGACTGATTTTTGAAACATAACGCCGATTGAAGCTGCAAAGCATACAACGGAAAATTGAAACAAGTCCTTGCAGGGTTTTACGATTGGGAGAGGCGGGGTTTGATCCGGAAGACATCGTGTGTGCACAAATGGGCAGTGTAGATGAGGTGGTGGTGGGTGATTGGAGACACCTGCCTTGAGCAGGTTCTCTTGAGCAGCATCAGTACTACAACATTGGAGGGAAGTTGCAGCACTAGGGTGCAGAATAATGAAAGTAATATCATGATTGGCAATGCCTGCTGGGTTGATTGATATGGCAACATGACCATCTGCAGGTGCAGAAGCATCCTTTCTCATCTTCTCTCTCCTCGATTGCAGCGTATAGAGGCGAGGTTGATGATGAGAGCAGCTGCTGTGAGCCTCTTCGGCATTATAAGTGAAATGAGCATCTGCATGTTGTTGCCGGCATCTTGGCTGCAAGGGTTAATTACGTAAGCTGGGCTGACAGGGATAACGTGAGGACGTGGTTGGGAAGCATCCATCCTCAGGCAGCTAGTAGGCTTTTTGGAAATTCACAGCAGGCAGCGGGCGAGAGAGGGCCGGTTGCGGAGGAGGGTTTGCCGAGGACTCGAGGAGGTCTTGTTATTATGTGTCCACGGTAGCGTCTTGGGGGTAGAATCTGGCGGCCTCCTTTTTCAAAGTTTTCGGCGGGCCCAATATACTGTCGGTCAACACTCTTCAGTCCCCAGTGTATGTGCGTATGTATAAAGCTATGGTCACGCGCAGCTTAGTTTTCCGTAAGCTGTCAAACGTGAGGCAGCTTTTTACATGCGTCCAACAGCTTTTTACATGCGTACATTGGCTTTGTAGGATAACTATGCAAAACGTTGCCCGATCGCCACAGCCTCGCTCTGAGTTTCTCTCTCTTGCCTTTGCTGGCTCTCCCTCTCTCTACCTGTTGTTCCCGGTCTCCATTCTGCGTTGCAGTCAGAAGTCCGCCAGGCTTACGGATAACTAAGCCTCGCGTGACCATAGCCTGAATGCATACATTTATATACCTGACAGAGGTTCAAAGGAAAATGAAAATGGAAAGGTAGATTTGGACTTTACAGCTAAGGCCTAATTAATATGTTGTTTCTCTCTCTCTCTCTCTCTCTCTCTCTCTCTCTCTCTCTCTCTCTCTCTCTCTCTCTCTCTCTCTCTCCCCAATGTGCTGCCAAAAATTAGCTCGGCCCCTTAGGGCCTTATCCCATTCGACCGATTCTCGTTGTGATGAAACTCATGGGGCGAGGCTAGGCTCTGAGCTACTCTGAGATGATAGCTAGCCATGATTTCTGCGACATCCTCCTTTTCCATCACGCCTTACGTCCATGTACCCTCTTCTAACCACCACCATGCCAACTCTTCCCCTTGAGGGGGGGACCGGGGGGGGGGCTTATGGGCCTCCACGAAGCTCAGCTAAACGGGCTTTTTGCCTTGGCCGCTTCGCCTAGAAAGGAAAACCACGATACTTCTTTTCCAGGCACCCAAAATCAAATGCCCTCCCAAAGTGTTCCATTTGCCCCTCTAGCTTTCCCCCTTGTAGGCGCGGCCTGTCCCATACACAACTTGTTCATAGCCTTGGACTTTCTCAGCTTCGAACAATCAATGATGAAGTCGTTCGACGCATGGCTCAAGTCAACATGCAGTAGAATATGCAGATGCACCCATAGATGCCTAGCTTCAATCAAGTTTCCTTCCCCCCATTATCCTACGTGGAAGCTATCTGTGGCTCTGAGCGATTTCTCAACCCCCTCTTCAGACCTCAACATCATGTGGAACAAGGTATGGGTTCTCTACCTTCTGTCTTTCAGCAAAATGTATGGAGCGTGCAAGATGCAGCTACCCAACAGTTTCAAACCTCTCAAGGTTCTCAATACACTAGCTCTATGGTGCCCAATAGGTCTCCCTCTCCTAGAAATAATCCTAACCTTAGAGCTAATCCTGAACCCTATTTACCCCTTTCACAGGCCATGCCAAGTTGGAATCTGACACCACAGAGCCTATGGAGACAGAGAAGGCTCCTACTATGGCCCCCAACTCAAATCAATAAGGCACTGAGGTCCTTCCAGAGAGCCCCAATGAGAAAGCTCGAGGCCTATCAAACTTTGATAGTGAGAGTGAATGTATTAAAAGCACCCAGGTGAATAACCAGAAAGGCTTAAATAAAGATGTCATGCAGTTTACACAAGAATTGGAAGCTCAGGATGCACATACCAAAGGTGCATTGAGTATCAAACCGCTACTCGGAGCTAGACCGTCTTCCTTAGCTTTTGGGTTGCCCAATGACCTCCTTTGTCGACTTGGCACTCTTTCGAGCTCACCATTTGTGCCTACTGCTACCTCCAGTAGCCGTCGTCATGGTTTTTCCTTTGCATCAATGATTTTCAGCCCCTCTGCCTCTATCTACACCTTACCGGGTTTTACTATCACAGCTGCTAAGCGTTTGCATCTAACAAAGATGTATCCCGTTCCCACTCTCCCACCTTGTCAATGTCGGAGTCTAGGAAGGTCATCTTCATCTCGGAAGATCTACAAGGTCTCACTGTGAATCTTCCCTTGGAAGACCTTAAAATCCCTACAAACCTTGCCAAATCTTTCAAAAACCAAGGCCCATCGGCGCTTCCTACTCAAGGAGGAATCTTGTTGCAACCACCCCTCACCTTCCCTTCCCCCTTTGGATCCTTCTCTTCATCTTCCTTTAGCACTCTCTACGCTTGTCCCTCAACCATCCTGTACGATCTTTTGTCCTTAAGCCTTTCTACCCCTCCTTCCTTTCCCTCTATTATGTCTACCATAGAGAAACCACTCGAGTTTGAAAACATTATTGGCCACTCTTTAGAAGAGTTTAAAACTCTTAATTTGAATCTTAGCAAAGCCAAATCCCTCCTTTTGCGCCTCCAAAGTCTTTGGGCTAATCAAAAAGCTCCATTAAGTCTATATATGAAACCACCCTGGCTTGTGTTGGATGACACTGATACACAAGCCTTTCTCCAATCCAAGCTTGTAGCCCTTAACATTCAATATCAATTAGATTGCACCGATGTTTACATTCAAGCCCAAACCCTCCTTATTGAGAATCTTCAAAAGGAGTTTGACTCCTATGATGATTGTGTGGACCAAAGGCTTGCGGACCTCATGAGCAAGCTCTTGAACATCACCTTTCTGAGGGTGTTTCCCTCCACTTGGAACAACCAACTGTTTGTTCGGAAGCAATTTTCTCTCCACAATTTTCATGCCAACACCCAAAACACTACAATGGGCTGTGTGCTCTTGTGACGCTTTTAGCGACGGAAATACACTGGGTTTTTATAACCCCCGACGTCGCTAAGAGCATCGCTATGAGCTTCGATATAGAGATATCGCTATAAGCGTCATTATGCCAGTGTCTATATGCGTCGCTATATAGCGACGCCTATAGCGATGATGTAGAACCAAAACTGACAAGCGTGAATTGATGAAAGTAAATCAATGACAATTGTACACATAGGCAAAATCACTTGATTGTTAAACTTTGCAAATGTAATAGTTACAAACCATTGTCATTATTTACAAACCATGGGACACTAGAATAGGTAGTATGTGGACAAGAAGAAACTAATGCTATCTAGCTATGGCTAAACTAACGTCGTCTAATCAGACGTCTCATCGCGTCCAAGCGACATATCTGTCGGATTCTACAAAAAAAACAATAAGATAGCTTTTTGTAAGTATAAACATATAGAGACAAGTATAAAACAATATAACATATAGAAAACAATAAACCCTAATACTAACCATGCCGCCACGAGAACTCAGGATGTCTATAAGGGCGTTTAAGCCCTTCCTGGCTACGTACTCACGCTCGTACGGTGTGGGATCACATCCTGTAAATGACCACTGTCAAAACATACAAAGAATCCATTATGTTAGAATTTAAAAACCGATAAACCCTAGACTATCAAACATAGAGAGCAATGTGAAAACACGTACAAAATTGGCCTCAAATGATGCCCACCCCCAGCGCTCCCCAAGTGGTGCGAGCTCCCTGCCTCTACTCGCGCTCTCTGGTTGCCTCCTTTTGTTGCTTCCACTTGTCGGGATTCTCATGCGCTGCTTTCTTCGCATTCTTCCAATCTTCTTTGGCCAGCCAATCTAGTATGTTCCACCCATGCTTGATTGCTTTTTGTACTTCTGAATGCTCGTGCTTACAGTATTTGCGCATTCGAACCTTCATCACGTCTTCATTGAAGCGGTCTTCCCATGTTGGAGTGGGAAACTCGTCATGAAGCATGCTAATGACTCTGTCTTTTAAATCATTCTGTACTTTACTCCAGGTGTTTAGTATGTAGTGTCTAAACACTTGAGAGCAAAGACCGCGCATGCGCAAAATCACCTTCTTGCCTTCATCATCCAAGATGATGCCGCCACCGAAGTCGACGGAGTAAGGCAAGCCCTCTCGCCGTTGAGGCATGAACCTGGGTGTCCCGACAGGGGTCTCTAGCGGCGTGTCAACGGGGGTACGGACGTCAGGTGTCTCCAGTGGATTCTCAGCCCCGAAGCGAGGAGTGTCCGCTGGAGTGACTCCTGAAGAAGTAGCTAGTGGTGTGTAGCTGCGGGGAACGGCAGTCAGCCGCGCAAAACCTGGTGTCGATGGCGATGTCGTGGCTAGTGTCGGGACGGGCAAAGAAGGCAAGGGTAAAGAGCCTCGTCGAACACGAGGCGGTGTCGAAGCATCGGTGGCAGCATCACTACAACAACCGCCACCGCCACCACTACAGCCCCGACGCCTAGACGAGTGTGAAGATCTTCTGGTCGACACCGAAGCTTCGGAGCGCGCTGAATGCTCCGAAACAGAGGGAGATGCGGATGGAGTAGGAATGCGTGATGGTGCGCCAGAGCGATGATGCTCCACGTACCACTGTCTCTTCTGGGGTGACAAAGAAGAAAGAAACTCCTCATCATCCATACCTGCATTAAACACACGAACATTTAAACTTAATATTGAATGAATGGAGTAGAAAACATGGAGAAGTAGATAGAGAGAGAGGAGGAGGTGCTCGTCGTCTCTGCTTGTGAGAACATACCTAGAGCATACATACTCGGAGTGGACGCAAAGACCATTAAATACAATGATGCAATGACGCATATAAATACAATGACGCAATGGCGCAAATACTTAGAGAGCCAGAGTTTTTACAAAACGGAGCAAAATTGTTCAAAACGGAGAATCGTACAAGAGCTTGAAGGTGCTTGTAGCTTTGGAATGTTCAAAGGCTAGCAGCAACAGAAAGCGTTCTTCTTCTATTCAACTTGAGTGATGGAAGAGGCAAGTGCATAACTCAGAATTTTCAATGGAGAGAGAGAGAGAGAGAGAGAGAGAGAGAGAGAGAGAGCACACAATTAAATCTTGCAGTCAAAAAACCAAGTGGTGGAGTTGCATGTGGCCATGGATTGCCGAAGATGTGAGCGCAAAATCAAAAGAGCATTATACAACATGGAAGGTTCTTAGAGAGCTAAAGTTTTTACAAAACGGAGCAAAATTGTTCAAAACGGAGAATCGTACAAGAACTTGAAGGTGCGTGTAGCTTTGGAATGTTCAAAGGCTAGCAGCAACAGAAAGCGTTCTTCTTCTATTCAACTTGAGTGATGGAAGAGGCAAGTGCATAACTCAGAATTTTCAATCGAAAGAGAGAGAGAGAGAGAGAGAGAGAGAGAGAGAGAGAGAGAGAGAGAGAGAGAGAGAGAGAGAGAGAGAGAGAGAGAGAGAGAGAGAGAGAGAGCCAGAGTTTTTACAAAACGGAGCAAAATTGTTTAGATACAATATTTATGGCTTTAAGAGATCTCTCTCTCCTCCTCGCATAGCTTAGCATAACTTCCTATATCTATATAGAGCTCTCCTTTTAAACAGACGTCCTCTGTTTCATTTTGTAGATCCTCTACATGCACCCCATAGAGAGTAGCAGCTTGATGTTCGTCTGGCACCACCTCCACGGCTTCTGACCTTGCATCTTCTCCGATCTCCTCCATTGATGCCGCTGCGATTGGCACATGGTAGCCTTCATACGTCCGTGCACTACGAGGGGCTACCTCTATGACATACCACTAGTTTGATGTAGACTTTGTAGTAGGAAATATCACCTTCCAGAGCCACATAACTTACATGAGAGCTTCCAAGCACATACATTCTAAAATGGGATGTTAACTATTTACATACGTACTTGTTCACAATGCTCGGGTAGTGTAAGGTCTATGACCCCAACCAAAAAGAGCACCCTTGTACCATGAAATGATCATAATGGAAAAAAAGTTACCATTTTTAGCAGTTTTCCGAATTCTGACAGTGCCATGATTTTTAGAATTTTATAAAGCTTCTAAATGTGAATTAAAATAATTTTTGTGAAAATTTTCCAAATATAGTAAGTTTTTGGTCGCCCGATCTGTCTAGTTTTGACCGTCTCGAAAAACTGCACCCGTACTCCAAATTTGAAAAAAATGCATTTTCGGACCCCGGGAGGCTGCTAAATATGGCAGGTACTCGGTCCAATACGCCTTAGTTAGAGCTCAGTATAGCAATTTACGGCATCAAAATCCGACTCGTATGGCCCGTTTTAGCCTAAACCCAATTTTTCATAAAATTGTCCGGGGAGGCATCGGGGGCCCGAGGCTGTGTGGGAACAGGTTCCAGTCCACTCCAACTCAGCTTTAGTAGCTAGGGGGCGCCTTCTCTCCTTGTGGGAGTCCTGGGAGAGTTTCCAAGACAGTAACTAAGTGTTAGAGCCAGTTAACCAAGCCAACTGGACACTTGGTGGGTAGGGGAACTAAACTTGCCAATGCAGAGACTCAGTGCTCCCCCAGATGCAAATAGCAAGGCTGGTCGATTTTCAGCCTGTAGGAGCCTATTCAAAGGCATGCTCACACACACACACCTACACACACTCTGGGAAGGTGCTGCCGGAACACACACCTTTTGAAGGAGAAGCAAGGAGGGAGGTGCTGTCGAATTCTCGCCTCAAGAAGCTCGATTAGATTAGAGAATCGAGAGGTTTATCAGCCCTTAATCACGGTAACCACGGTTTAATTAATGCTTTCTGCAAATCCTTTTTCATTACCATCTAAATTTCTCGTCTATTATGCTTATTCCTAGTCGTAATTCTCTATAATTACTCTCTAAATTCTCCTTAACCATATTCTATTATGTAATCATCATTCCATAGCTGAATTATCAGCCATTCATCACTCTCGATTAATAATTAGAGCATAATTATCAAAATTTTCTCTCTCTAGGTAGCATAGAAATTAATCGGTAAGCTGGTAATTGTGTAGATTGATGAGAATCACTCTTTCTATCACGCATTAATATTGTAGCTGATTTAGATCCATCTCTGTTATGCATTAAGATATAATTAAGGTAAGATTAATCTGTCATTAAGTCTCTAAGAGATGGTTTTTGTCACACCTATGCATGCCGTGATTCTGCACCCTCTAATTGCTAGGAAAGAGATTAATCATGCTTAATTCATCTCTCTGGTAATTCCATTAGTGAAATCCTATTATTCTTAATCATGTAAGCCGAGTAATTATCTTTAGAGCCGGTTCCCATAGGATTATGTGTCATCCATAATGATTGCTATATGGAAAAATCTAAACCTCTCATGTAGCAGGCATTGTTTGATGTTGCTAATCTATCATTTGGCTTGTTATGACGCTTACGGACATTAGCTCTTTTCCCCAAGTTAATTACTTAAAGTAGTGAGTTTAAAATGGCCTCGGTTAAAAGGACTCGCTTTGGTGGAGCCCACGACCACGAGGCAGGAACGAGCAAGGTGAACGGAAAGGGAAAAGCTCCCATTGAGGAACAAATACCGGCCATCTCACGGGCCATTGACGAAGAAATGGAAGAGGTAGATCATAATTTCATTCAAGTTGTTTAATTTAACATTGCACACGTTTAGTTAGGAATGAAAATATCCCCAAACATGTTGGAGAAATCCGATAGAAACCTCGGCATTGAATTCATTGTACATTAAGTTCTAAAGTAGGAAGGAGATGATTGATGGGTATGCTGGTTGCAATTAGGAAAGAATGTCTGCTAGGGAAAATTTAGCTCGACATGTTCATTTTATTTCCAATGTTGAATCAGTCCTGACCCCCCTACTGATCACAGGGGGCAGAGTTCCTCGTTAAGGGCTCTTGAATCCACAACTTGCTTTCTATGCGGTGGATACCCACGACTTGATTTCTATGCGGTGGGAACCCACGTCTTGCTTTCTATGCGGTGGGAGTGTCCATGACGTGCTTTCTATGCGGTGGACATACCTAGTTGTATGGGAAGCTAGGCGACAACGGGAGGAGTGAACTCTCGCTGGAGGGGGGATGTTGTACCTCCAGAACATTGGAACTTTTATGAATAAGTTTGAGTAGAATTTTTACTAGAATTCTGTCTTGGTGCTGTTTGCAATACTGGTTGAAGGGCTGTATTAACGAACGATGTGATTCGGAATTAAACAAGGAATCTTTATGTTGAACAACCTTTGTGGTAGTAATTAGGTCACACAAGGAAGTGTGAGTGTGGGGGTGGAAAGTGGGGGCTTGTCTCAGGTTGCCAATGCCTACGAGATGGGTGGTCCCGATTGGTCGGGAACTCTCTGTCCCCATTGTGCTTACTTCGATATTAGTAATACTCATTGCCCCTAGAGCGGTGAAATCTCGAGTGTATGTGCCTCTGAAACATGGGGAAAAAGGCGCTCGGGGTTTCTCTCCTCTTGGAAGGTGGGTCTTAGGATCGCTAGATAGTTCAAGTACGCTTCCCCTGTGAGGTGGAGCTAGATCTCCCTGCTAGTAGGCTCGAACTCAACTCACTTTGTGATGAGAGATCATCCACTAGTCGAACCCTGAACCATTTTGTTTGCTTCTGCAATATATCTAGTGGCCACCGAGTTCACCATCAGATCCGCCATTGGAAACGGCGAGGTGGGGACCTCACAGGTAGTACGAAAGTGTCTCTTAGGTCAATCTATTTCTTAGTTGAATCCACCTCAAGAAAACCAGACTCTCCTCTACGAAAAGTGGCGTTGCGACCCTCCATGATTATCTTGAACCATTGCACGTCGAACAAGTCGACAAAAAATCCTATAATTGATCCTCAAAATCTCTTGTAGGGTGCCGAAGTAAGTGGGTTCCGCCACCACAGGATCTGCATCAGAGGACCGTCGTCGACTAGATTCCACAATCTTGAGTAAAACTCTTTTTGTCAATCCGTTCCACCCGAAAATGTTGACCTTTACACCATGCTGCTGTGTATGACTTATACTACAACCAACAAATATTATGAGTGGCCGTTCAAACATCTAGAAAGTAACTAGTCATACATTGCAGACTTACCTTGGCCGCGCAACCCCGAGAGTACTCCCACTCTTCCTCAGTCACTTCTTCACCTCAGTGTTGTTCTCTTTTCAATTCGTTGTGCAACCATCTTAAGCTCATGAATGCTGGTAGACTCTCAAGACCCCGTCAGATAGTGCATCGGTGGTCGTCTTCCCCGTCTCCACTCGATTCGTGCCCTTTGTTGCTCTTGCTTTGCATCCTCATATTGTGAAATCCACTTCTGCATGACTGGATTGTGAAGCATGCAAAATGGGTTGATTTTAGCCTCTAGATCTTCCGTTATCTTCTTCTCAACACCGAGATTGCACATGACAATACCAGATATGCGCTCATCATCTATGGTTTGCCATAGAGAGTCCTGGGCTTTATCAAATCCGTCTAGCCACTCTCCAATGTACACTAGGGACTCTGATACCAGCCAACCTTCTGCCATGCTACCCTCCGTACGTGCCTTCTAACGCACATATCCCTTGAGCGTTTTCATGAAACGTTCTAAAAAGAACATCCATCTGGAATGTATTGTGCCAGCTATTTCCACCTCATCAACTATGTGAACAAGAAGATGCACCTGAATGGTTAGCATGGTAGTAGGAAAATGTTTCTCAAACATGCACACAACCTCCGCAGCGTTTAGTTTGGCGAATGGTATGGAGTCTACGTTGATCTCCTTTTGTGAGATCCATTGCACCAACTTCGCAAGTTTGTAGACTGTGTTACGGACGTCAAAAGACAAACATCCCTGAATGGCAACCGGTAAAATAAACTGCAAAACACGTGCAACAATGATATTAAAGTCCACACACGAATTTGTTACACAATGTCCCACTATGATATATTCCACTATGAACATACCTGACACATTTTATGGAAATCGTGTCACTTCAAACCGGTAAGCTTTCCTTCTTTAGTAAAACACGTTCGGAGCGAGTGCATTACGCCAATGGGGGTCCACAAAGATCAAATGGTCTCTTGTGAAAATCCATGGTGCTTTAGGGAGTTTTATCGATCCATCGAACGCTATTTCAGCCAATATCGCTCCATACGATGCACATTTCTAAGGTCAACTCTGGCTCCCAAAGTATCTTTCTTGACGGTCAGATGATCCCATAGTAGATCACCCACATTCTTGAATATGTGCATTGGATCGAGCAAGTGATTGATCATGAGTCGGGGCCAGTATGGTAACTCGTACCATAGAGATATTCTCTTCATCCCTGGGGGCAATCCATCATCACACATCTCCTTCTGCTCTAACCATGCTTATGCATGCATCCTCAGTGGCTCTCTTCCCAAAAAGCCGTCGCGTAACACATGATTCTCTGGAAGATACGCTTGATGACCTTCGTAGATTTGCTTCTTCAATGAGGGCACCCTACGTGCATTCAGTCTAGGTCCACATGTGACACATGCTCTGTACCCATTTGTTTGAAGCCCTGCATGTATACACATGATAATAGACCAGCTTGAGAAAAACCAAGATTTACAGTGTCTGAGTGAGGAGTGTAAATAGATCACCTGAGCATTATGTTAGTCCGAGATAGTCATGCATGGTCCACATTAGAATGCCTCTGATCAAATCATTATGTCGACCTGTGTGTCGGCTCATATCGACCACTTCTATGCCAATCCACAATTATTGTAGCTCTTCCTATAGTGGACAAAGATACACATCCATATTCTTCACTTTATATCGCCCCGGCACAATCAAGCTTAGACATAGGTGCCCCTTCTTCGTAGTCAACCACGGGGGAATGTTGTAGTTGACGATGACAACGGGCCATACACTCTAAAATGTTGATCTTTGACCAAATGGATTTACGCCATCCATAGCCAGGCCTAAGCGCAAATTTCGAGCTTTCCCGAAAAAATCCGACCATGTTCTATCTATGTGTTTCCAGGTTGCACAATTTGCAGGAATCCGTAGCACACCATCCAAAGATTTATTCTCCTCATGCCATGATGCTAGGGCGGCCATGGACTTACATTCGAAGAAATGCTTGATGCGAGGAAGTAGAGGAAAATGTCGCAAAACCTTTTGCGGAATTTTCGTTCCGTGGATATCTACTCGATATCTCTCGGAATCACATTTCGGACACTTCTCCATGTCTATGTATTCCCCTCTGAAAAGAATGCTATCATTAGGACAAGCGTGGATTGAATTGTAATCCATCCCCAAGTTTTGCAAAATCTTTCTTGCTTCCTCTCGGGAATCTGGCATCACATTATCAGTTGGTAGTATGTGCTCTTTGAGCAATCTACACAACATAAAAATACGGTACAATTGTGTAAAAATCTATCAGATCATTATACATTTAGAGTTTTATTAAAGTAAACTAATTGTAATAGATCACCTAAAAAGTGTTATGACGCTAGTGTCACTCCATCCAAACCTTGCCTGCATGTTGAGAAGAACCAGGAGCGCTTTCAATCTAAACACACATGCTCCATTATACAATGGCGTATCGGCTTTAGTTTTCATATCATCATAGATAAGCCTTTCTGAGTCCATGATCGTCTCGATCATTTCATCAATCTCGGGCTCAAACATTGCCTCGTTGGGAATGTGGTCTGCATGATCATCCCCCGAGCTGTCAAAGGCTACATCTTGTGGCCTTACATATGCTGCTTGACCAAAGCGCTAGCGAAAAGGTCTATTGGGTTGTAATATTGCTGCCTGTCGACCAGCGTCAGCGTCCGACGAGTTATAATTGGCAACAACTCGATCTATAATAGATGGATTGAACTTGCCAAATTCTCGAACGTGCTGCAAAGAAACGCGTCTTGTCAATCGCACATCATGCTTGCATTGATTACAAGGACATAAGATCCTCATTGAAAGATAGGTATTTCGGTTGGACGGCCCCACATCATCATCACTATTCATAATGAGGGCAAAAATCTTATAACCTGGACAACAAATTTAATATTCTATTGGCATTCTTCGTCTTTTATCTCTCTCTCTCTCTCTCTCTTTGTTCACACTGTAAACTACCTCACATTCTTTAGTCATGTCCAATCTCCACACACCTCGGTCTAGAGGTGCACGGAGATCAGAACCACCGGGTTATAATATCGTCTTTATTGGTCAATTCCTATATTTGTGGGTACAAGAAATCTACACACCCACGTCTACATGATACTGCATGTAGTGGAAAAAACCCCTTTGCCTCTTCTCTAGCTGTAGCATTTCACACCATCTTAACATATTTTCACAGTAGATCTTTGTTTGTAGCATGCAGGTACGCCATTCTTGCAATGTAGCTGATGTATGCTCAAGGCACTTAATTCTTACTCTAGATTTGACGGGATGTGGTGTGTGTGTGTGTGTGTGTGTGTGTGTGTGACCCTTGGAATCGTCATCTTGCATCACTAATTTCTTTGTAGGCTCAATTTGCTCTTCCATTAGCTGATCATGATGGCTTATTGTATGGTAACAGCAGTCGAACATGCAGGTGGAATTGCTAGTCCGCATGGACTATAGAGTCTGTGAGCACAAGAAAGTTTCTCGCCATTTCTGACAAGCATCGGCGGCTCTCTGAGTTGCGCGTACATGAAAATCTAAATCTAACCTTATCTTAAACGATAGAAAGAAGAAAACGGTATAACCTTTCTATCACCCAAGTGTGGTAGATTGGTTATACCATTTCCCTCTTCAATAACAGGTAAATAACGTAAATAAACCTAAATCTAATCTAATATAATGTAAATCCAAATCTAACGTAAATAAACCTAAATTAATAAACCTAAATCTAATCTAATATAACGTAAATCTAAATCTAACGTAAATAAACCTAAATCTAATCAAACATAAATCTAACTAAAAATAAACCTAAATCTAATCTAATTTAACTTAAATAAACCTAAATCTTATTTAACGTACGTCTACATCTAACCTAATCTTTAACGTCTTTTGGGATAGTGACGTTAAAACTCTCTTCTTATTGTGTGTGTGTGTGGGGGGGGGGGGGGGGTGTGTGCCAATAAAAACAGAAAAATGGTATAACCTTTCTATCACCCAAAAGTGGTAGATTCCTTATGCCATTTCCCTCTTGAATAACAGGTCTTGAGTGCAACTCCTCGTTGGCTAGATATTTAGGTCTCTTTAATTAGTTTCCTACGACGTTAAATTAAACTCTCTTCTTCTCGGGTGTGTGGGTGTGGGTGTGGGTGTGGGTGTGGGTGTGTGTGCACGCCAATATAAAAAGCAGAAAAATGGTATAACTTTTCTATCACCAAAGTGTGATAGATTGGTTATGCCATTTTCCTCATGAATAACAGGTCTTGAGTTCAACTCCTGTCGACTAGATCTTTAAGGTCTCTTGGGATAGTTTCCTACGATGTTAAGACTCTCTTCTTCTTCTTCTTCTCTCTCTCTCTCTCTCTCTCTCAATGTGTGTGTACATTCTTTGTTTATGCATGTGTGTGTGCGTTTTTGGTTTATGCATGCTCTCTCTCTCTTTTCCTCTCTCAATGTGTGTGTGCATTCTTTGTTTATTCATGTGTGTTTGTGCATTTTTTTGTTTATGCTGGTTCTCTCTCTCTCTCTCTCTCTCTCTCTCTCTCTCTCTCTCTCTCTCTCTTTCAAAAACACAATGTGTGTGTGTGTGTATGAGAGATAGGGAGAGAGAAAGAGGCGAAGGGAACATGAGAGTGAGAAGAGGGAAGGACCATACCTGGCTCTCCTTCCACTCATCGTGTGTGTGTGTGTGTGTGTGTGTGTGTGTGTGTGTGTGTGTGTGTGGAAAAGAAAGAGAGAGAGAGGGAGAGCGCGTGTTACCTTGCTTGCTTGAGCGCGCGCCAAAAACTCAGATCTGAGATTCGAGTTTTCGGACTCTTTCAGTTATTTTTTAAAGCACTGACGGCGTCGCTATAGGCGTCTCTATAAGCATCGCTATGCTATAAGTAACATAGTGACGCCTATAGCGGCGCCGTGGTTTTTCACATTTGAGCGTCGCAGTACGAGTGTCACTACTATTATGTACCTCTTGTAGAGAAATTTGATCAAACTCACCTAGCCTCTTCTTTGGAAGTTGAAGCGCACAAGGCTAGGAAGTGATTGCAACAAGCTCTTTTGGAATAAGTAGAAGCCATGCCCAAAGAAGAAATGATTGGCGAGCTCGTCCAACATGAGGTCACAATCCAAATGAGCAAGCTTCTTTCCACCCCATCAAAGTTCCCTCAAGATAAAAAGAATCTCCCTTTCTTAAGAATTTCCAAACCACTACCTTTAGATATAAAGGCCAAGACGTATTTGGATAAAAGTTCTCATCATCCTTTAAAAAATCTAGAATCTCTCTCCCTCCAACTTCTAAGGTTCCTTCCAAACCTTGTAATTTTTCATTTGATACCAATGTTAAAAACCCTTCTCCTTCCCAATTGGCTCCGTTTCATGAAAGACCCTATCCTCTTTGCACCTCTCTCCCCAATTTTTCCCCTTGCTCAAACTACCCCATGTATGAGCCCTCCCTTAATACCCCTGTTACCTAAGCTCCCCTAATTTATCCCCATTGAACTTATCAAATTTATTTTTTTTCTAAACCCTCTCTTTTATCCCTTTCACATTCCTAACCATCCTTGGTTTCTCCTTTGCCTTCCCTAGCCCTTGGCGCATGTTTTAAATACCTTTCCTCCATCCTAGAGTCCCTACTCTTTTCCTTTCCTAGTCCATCTTCTTTTCGCATTCAACCATCTTTGGCTAGAACTCTCCAATCACTTAAGAAAGATAAAGACACAATCATTAAACCTACAGATAGGAACCTTGGACCCATTATCCTTTCTAAAGCTTGGTACCTTCAAGAAGCATCTCACCACCTCTCGGACCCCCTTACCTATGCTCTTATATCCTTGGCACCCCTCAATTTTGTGCAATCCCTCCTTTCTTCCATCTCTTGATTCCCTACCCTTCCCATCGAAGAGAAACAAACCATTTTAGCACCTCTCAAAGGTAACCCTAAACCTTGTCTTTCTTCCTTCTTTCCAAAATGTATAAACCTAATCTTATGGGTCTCCCTATTTGATCTTACAGAGGCTATACTTTGAATAATACCTCCAAGTGGCTTCATTCACAACTTTATCCTATTCTTATTTCCAAAACGCAGCACCTTAGGGATTCACACTCTCTTATTATGGACATTTTCTTTCTCCCTCTTCCACCACATAGCATCCTCTTTACTTTTAATTTGTGTTAACGGATTGACCCGGTCTAGGTCAAGCCCCTTTCGGAGGCACTTCTCCTTGCCGAACATGCCGTCTACCACAGAGAATGCCTCCAGCTTGATTTGTTTGAAAGGCTAGCCTTGCTACTGGATCTCCTGCACGAGGGCTTCGGCCAACCTCGTGTTGTGTGCCTTTGTGTTGTAGCCAAGAACTCGAGGCGCCATGAACAAGGGTGTACTTTGTACCCAGGGCCTCGTCCTTCGACTCGAGAGGGACACCTCTTGCAGGATACACCAGGGTGGCATCAATGTCTACCAACACATCCAATGTCTCGCTCTTCTTCTTCTGGCTTCTGCATAGTCCATAATAACGCAGAAGATGCATTCTCTCTCTCTCTCTCTCTCTCTCTCTCTCTCTCTCTCTCTCTCTCTCTTTGCCTTACGCTTTTGCTTTACATTTATCTTCAAATTAAGGAAATTTTTAGTGAACGAAAAACCTTCAAATTGTTAGTGAACCAAAAATCTTCAAATTGAGAAACTTTTTAGTGAAGCTTGGGAATAACTAGGGAGACAAAAAAAGTTTAAAAAAAAACTTCTCAAGCTTGAGAATAACAGGGACATAGTAGTGGCAGGGGCGGAGCTCCCGTCAGCAAATATGTCCTTTCTTGATTTTAAAACCTGTGCCCTCGCGTCTTCTTCCTCTTAAAGATGGTGTAATCACCAACTCTGCCAAAAACGACAGACTTGAGCAAGAGGACAACATTGATGATGCACGCAAGGCTGTAGTAAATGCCCCGCGTGCAGATCCGACTTAATTGGGCAAAAGACCCTAGATATTGACCATCACAAAGGAACGTAAGAGAGTATGTCTCCACCCACCATGAGCGCTAGTCAACAAACAACCCTATTTCCTCTAATCAAATTTCAATTAAGTACAAGTATTATCTTTAACCTTAATCAATATCCTACATCTAATGCATGTATTTGTCTTAATGCATCTTTTGTGTATGGCAGGGAAGATATATATTCACAACACGACATTTTGATTGTACGAGTGCGACTCTAGCTCGACAGCACTACAAGGTCCATTTTCTGCATCCAATTTCTCATGTCTATGCGTTTTCTTGGCGCAACACATAAACACTACGGGACAGGGCATGGCTTCCGTTTCTTATAAGTGGAGAGACCATAATGCCAACTCTCCACCATACTTTTGTATGGCACTTATGCATGACGTGCACTGTATACTTTGCAATTTCAGTCTATCCCATTTCATTTCAAGACATAATGTTTAACTATTCACATTGCTTTTTTGTAGCTTGACTCAAATATCGGCTTGTAGATTTTAGAATTGCAAAGCACTAGTACAACATTGCAAGTCAGTATAACACTTCATTTCTTGTTGCAATTCATTACCGCTTTATCACTTGCTTGTTCTAAAATTTTGCACATTACTTCGTTTGGTTTCTTTTACTCAGACGTTGTTTTCAAAACTATACATTCGATGTCAATCAAGATATACACATGTTAATAACACACGTAACTCTTAGCATTTTTTAAATATATATTCCTTTCACGCAGTGCCGCCGTTGCCAAATTAGTCATGGTTTTGTTTCCTTTACTGCTAGTGCTAAATCTCAATTTGCACAAACCCTGGTATATTCTATAGATGTTATATAGAAAGGCCCACCAACCTTAGCACTAAGTAACACCTATGCAAAGTAATGGGATCGATGGTCGGGGTTGGGGGCGGGATCTCGAGGCACACTAAACATGGCCAGCACAAAAAACGAGGCGTGCCGTTGAAAAATGGGGGCGCTAAAATTGGCCAGCGTGAAAAACGAGGCGGAACGGCACAATTTAAACCCGTGAACTCGGGGATCCGCGATTAGGGTCAAACGGGCTAACCACCTCACCCTCGCACTCATAGTGTATCCCAAACCGTTTTGACGCTGTAATATTGTGAGTTCGGTGTGCATTGGCCACGTTGTCCAGGTTTAGCACCTGTCCAAGTTTAGTGCGTGTCTAGGTTTAGTTTTTAAGCAGACATCTACAGTTACGATCTTTTCAATCTCCGTGCATGAACTTCCAGGTCGTCGATCCATTACTTGGCCCCGCATTAAATATAGGTGTTACATAGTCCTGAGGCTAGTGCTTCAAATACATTCTTCAACAGTAAACTCAAAACCATCACATTGGTAGCCTTATCTTTGCCTCTCCGGAAGATGGCCGCATTCTTGCTGGTTGCTGTGTCTGCGTGTTGGCATGCAGACCTTTGTGAAAACTCTTACTGGTAAGACCATAACTTTGGGATCAGAAAGCTCTGATACAAATGGTAAGCGTTAAAACCACCAAGATCCATGAGAAGGAGGGTATACCCCTTGATCACAAATGTCTCAGACCATGACCTTGGAGGTTGAGACCTCTTACAAAATTTATAATGGGAAGACTAAAGTATCCCCCTAGCCAACAATGTTTGATCTTTGCAGGAAAGCAACTGGCGGATGGGCGTAACACTTAATGTGCATCTTGTGTGTGTGGTCTTTTTGTTTGATTCCAAAACCACGCTCATAATCGAAAACACTTTTAACGACACAACATGTTACATATGGTATGGAGGGCATGCTATGATTACCTGTACTTAATTAGCTCTTCACTAAAGAAGCTCAAAATCGAGTGATCCAAAGAATACAGACACTATCCTCCCGTGTGCAAATCCCCGGAACAAGGGCAGCTTGGAACAAGTGCTTGGGGTTTATAAGTGGCCGTGCAGAGCTTTTGTTGGGCGATTCAGCGGTACATAGGGGTACCTGATGGATGTATATGAACGTCGTGGACGAGAAGTCCATTGAGGTGCAGTTGGACTGATGAATTCAAGATAAGCCCAGAATCACCCTTAAAAGAAAATATATATGAATTCAAGATAAACTTATGGTATAGACTAATGGTAGTCACCCACGAGACAATAGAATATAGCCAAACTCTGATGAAAACCATACCAAATGGGTGCAGCGTGTTTGAGAAGTACGTACGCTTACGAAAGGAAGAATAGTGCAAGGAGAATGGATAATGTGGAAACCATGATTGGAAAGAGGGTGCAGAGCATAGCCACTCTCGATCTGCTGTCCACGTATGGTAGATGATTATGTCCTAGAGATAGAGATAGTGCTATGTGAAGGAGGGTGCAATGGATGCGACCCACAAACAATTGAAGGTATGCTGGGGGACTGATTTTTGAAACATAACGCCGATTAAAGCTGCAAAGCATGCAACGGGAAATTGAAACAAGTCCTTGCAGGGTTTTACGATTGGGAGAGGCGGGGTTTGATCCGGAAGACATCGTGTGTGCACAAATGGGCAGTGTAGATGAGGTGGTGGTGGGTGATCGGAGACACCTGCCTTGAGCAGGTTCTCTTGAGCAGCATCAGTACTACAACATTGGAGGGAAGTTGCAGCACTAGGGTGAAGAATAATGAAAGTAATATCATGATTGGCAATGCCTGCTGGGTTGATTGATATGGCAACATGACCATCTGCAGGTGCAGAAGCATCCTTTCTCATCTTCTCTCTCCTCGATTGCAGCGTATAGAGGCGAGGTTGATGATGAGAGCAGCTGCTGTGAGCCTCTTCGGCATTATAAGTGAAATGAGCAGCTGCATGTTGTTTCCGGCATCTTGGCTGCAAGGGTTAATTACGTAAGCTGGGCTGCCAGGGATAACGTGAGGACGTGGTTGGGAAGCATCCATCCTCAGGCAGCTAGTACACTCTTCAGTCAGACGTGAGGTATGTGCGTATGTATAAGGCTATGGTCGCGCGCACCTTAGTTTTCCGTAAGCTGTCAGACGTGAGGCAGCTTTTTACATGCGTTCAACAGTTTTTTACATGCGTACACTGGCTTTGTAGGCTTACTATGCAAAACGTTGCCCGGTCGCCACAGCCTCGCTCTGAGTTTCTCTCTCTTGCCTGCGTTGGCTCTCCCTCTCTCTACCTGCTGCTCCCGGTCTCCATTCTGCGCTGCAGTCAGAAGTCCGCCAGGCTTACGGATAACTAAGCCTCGCGTGACCATAGCCTGAATGCATACATTTATACACCTGAGAGAGGTTCAAAGGAAAATGAAAATGGAAAGGTAGATTTGGACTTTACAGCTAAGGCCTAACTAATATGTTGCTTCTCT
Organism: Adiantum capillus-veneris; assembly: GCF_014529385.1. Lineage (NCBI taxonomy): Eukaryota > Viridiplantae > Streptophyta > Polypodiopsida > Polypodiales > Pteridaceae > Adiantum > Adiantum capillus-veneris. The sequence goes on from NC_140951.1 coordinate 31,009,274, forward strand.
CTCTCTCTCTCTCTCTCTCTCTCTCTCTCTCTCTCCCCAATGTGATGCCAAAAATTAGCTCGGCCCCTTAGGGCCTTATCCCATTCGACGGATTCTCGTTGTGATGAAACTCATGGGGCGAGGCTAGGCTTTGAGCTACTCTGAGATGATAGCTAGCCATGATTTCTGTAACATCCTCCTTTTCCATCATGCCTTACGTCCATGTACCCTCTTCTAACCACCACCATGCCAACTCTTCCCCTTGAGGGGGGGACCGGGGGGGGCTAATGGGCCTCCACGAAGCTCAGCTAAACGGGCTTTTTGCCTTGGCCGCTTCGCCTAGAAAGGAAAACCAGGGTACTTCTTCTTCGGGAACCCAAAATCAAATGCCCTCCCAAAGTGCTCCATTTGCCCCTCTAGCTTTCCCCCTTGTAGGCGCGGCCTGTCCCATACACAACTTGTTCATAGCCCTGGACTTTCTCAGCTTTGAACAATCAATGATGAAGTCGTTCGACCCATGGCTCAAGTAACCATGCAGCAGAATATGCAGATGCACCCTTAGATGCCTAGCTTCAATCAAGTTTCCTTCCCCCTATTATCCTACGTGGAAGCTATCTGTGGCTCTGAGCGATTTCTCAACCCCCTCTTCAGACATCAACTTCATGTGGAACAAGGTATGTGTTCTCTACCTTCTGTCTTTCAACAAAATGTATGGAGCGTGCAAGATGGTTCTCAATACACTAGCTCTATGGTGCCCAATAGGTCTCCCTCTCCTAGAAATAATCCTTACCTTAGAGCTAATCCTGAACCCAATTTACCCCTTTCACAGGCCATGCAACTTGGAATCTGACACCACAGAGCCTATGGAGACAGAGAAGGCTCCTACTATGGCCCGCAACTCAAATCAATAAGGCACTGAGGTCCTTCCAGAGAGCCCCAATGAGAAAGCTCGAGGCCTATCAGACTTTGATAGTGAGAGTGAATGTATTAAAAGCACCCAGGTGAATAACCAGAAAGGCATAATAAATAAAGATATCATGCAGTTTACACAAGAATTGGAAGCTCAGGGTGCACATACCAAAGGTGCATTGAGTATCGAACTCCTGCTCGGAGCTAGACCATCTTCCTTAGCTTTTGGGTTGCCCAATGACCTCCTTTGTCGGCTTGACACTCTTTCCAGCTCACCATTTGTGCCAACTTCTACCTCCAGTAGCCGTCGTCATGGTTTTTCCTCTGCATCAATGATTTTCAACCCCTCTGCCTCTACCTACACCTTACCGGGTTTTCCTATCACAGCTGCTAAGCGTTTGCTTCTAACAAAGATGAAGATGTGGTCATCTTTATCTTGGAAGATCTACAAGGTCTCACTGTGAATCTTCCCTTGGAAGACCTTAAATTCCCTACAAACCTTGCCAAATCTTTCAAAAACCAAGGCCCATCGGCGCTTCCTACTCAAGGAGGAATCTTGTTGCAACCACCCCTCACCTTCCCTTCCCCCTTTGGATCCTTCTCTTCATCTTCCTTTAGCACTCTCTACCCTTGTCCCCCAACCATCCTGTACGATCCTTTGTCCTTAAGCCTTTCTACCCCTCCTTCCTTTCCCTCTATTATGCCTACCATAGAGAAACCACTCGAGTTTGAAAACATTATTGGCCACTCTTTAGAAGAGTTTAAAACTCTTAATTTGAATCTTAGCAAAGCCAAATCCCTCCTTTTGCGCCTCCAAAGTCTTTGGGCTAATCAAAAAGCTCCAGTAAGTCTATATATGAAACCACCCCGGCTTGTGTTGGATGACAATGATACACAAGCCTTTCTCCAATCCAAGCTTGTAGCCCTTAACATTCAATATCAATTAGATTGCACCGATGTTTACATTCAAGCCCAAACCCTCCTTATTGAGAATCTTCAAAAGGAGTTTGACTTCTATGATGATTGTGTGGACCAAAGGCTTGCGGACCTCATGAGCAAGCTCTTGAACATCACCTTTCTGAGGGTGTTTCCCTCCACTTGGAACAACCAACTGTTTGTTCGGAAGCAATTTTCTCTCGACAATTTTCATGCCAACACCCAAAACCCTACAAGAGGCTGTTTGCTCTTGTGACGCTTTTAGCGACGGAAATACATTGGGTTTTTATAACCCCCGGCGTCGCTAAGAGCATCGCTACGGGGATGTCGCTATAAGCATCGCTATGCCAGTCGCTATATAGCGTCGCTATGCTAGTCGGTATATAGCGTCGCTATGCTAGTCGCATATAGTATCGCTATATGCGACGCTATATAGTGATGATTATAGCGACGATGTAGAGCCATCTATAGCGACACTGTAGAGTCTTACATAGCGACGCCCGATAGGAAATTGTTTTGGTGGCAGGGCATTCACCCATCAACCATATTGAATGTTTCATTAATTGATTCACTTTTGAAAAAAAGTGCAAAGGTAAATATAGACCCAAAATAGTCACCCACAAGACAATATAACCATTAAATCCATCATCCATAGTACTTATTGTTTGCAAAATAAAGATACAAAACTGACAAGTGTGAATTGATGAAAGTAAATCAATGACAATTGTACACATAGGCAAAATCACTTGATTGTTAAACTTTGCAAATGTAATAGTTACAAACCATTGTCATTATTTAAAAAATATACATGGTTTTCAAAAAGACGTATAAAAGTCGTCTCATGATACATAAGCTATGACAAGAAGAAACTAATGCTATCTAGCTATTGCTAAACTGACGTCGTCTAATCAGACGTCTCATCGCGCCCAAGCGGCATATCTGTTGGATTCTGTAAAAAAAACAATAAGATAGCTTTTTGTAAGTATAAACATATAGCGACAAGTATAAAATAATATAACAAATAGAAAACAATAAACCCTAATACTAACCATGCCGTTGCGAGAAATCAGGATGTCTATAAGGGCATTTAAGCCCTTCCTACCTGCGTACTCACACTCGTACGGTGTGGGATCACGTCCTGTAAATGACCACTGTCAAAACATACAAAGAATGCATTATGTTAGAATTTAAAAACCCATAAACCCTAAACTATCAAACATAGAGAGCAATGTGAAAACACGTACAAAATCGGCCTCAAATGATGCCCACCCCCACCGCTCCCCAAGTGGTGCGAGCTGATCCCTGCCTCTACTCGCGCTCTCTGGCTGCCTCCTTTATTTGCTTCCACTTGTCGGGATTCTCACGCGCTGCTTACTTCGCATTCTTCCAATCTTCTTTGGCCAGCCAATCTGGTATGTTCCACCCATGCTTGATTGCTTTTTGCACTTCTGAATGCTTGTGCTTACAGTATTCGCGCATTCGAACCTTCATCACGTCTTCATTGAAGCGGTCTTCCCGTGTTGGAACGGGAAACTCGTCATGAAGCATGCTGATGACTCTGTCTTTTAAATCATTCTGTACTTCACTCCAGGTGTTTAGTATGTAGTGTCTAAACACATGGGAGCAAAGACCGTGCATGCGCAAAATCACCTTCTTGTCTTCATCATCCAAGATGATGCCATCACTGAAGTCGACGGAGTAAGGCAAGCCCTCTCGCACTGAGGCATGAGCGTGGGTGTCCCGACAGGGGTCTCTAGCGGCGTGTCAACGGGGGTACGGACGTCTGGTGTCTCCACTAGAGTCTGAGCCCCGAAGCAAGGAGTGTCCACTAGAGTGACTCCTGGAGGAGTAGCTAGTGGTGTGTAGCTGCGGGGAACGACAGTCAGCCGCGCAAAACCTGGTGTCGATGGCGATGCCGTGGCTGGTGTAAAGGAGGGTAAAGAGCCTTGTCCAACGCGAGGCGGTGTCGAAGCATCGGTGATGGCATCCCCACAACAACCGCCACCACCACCACTAGAGCCCCGGCGCCTAGACGAGTGTGAAGATCGTCTCGTTGACACCGAAGCTTCGGAGTGCGCTGAATGCTCTGAAACAGAGGGAGATGCGGATGGAGTAGGAATGTGTGATGGTTCACCAGAGCGATGACGCTCCACGTACCACTATCTCTTCTGGGGTGACAAAGAAGAAAGAAACTCCTCATCATCCATACCTGCATTAAACACACGAACATTTAAACTTAATATTGAATGAATGGAGTAGAAAACATGGAGAAGTAGATAGAGAGAGAGAGAGGAGTAGGTGCTATTCGTCTCTGCTTGTGAGAACATACCTAGAGCATACATACTCGAAGTGGATTCAAAGACCATTAAATACAATGATGCAATGATGCATATAAATACAATGACGCAATGACGCAAATACTTAGAGAGCCAGAGTTTTTACAAAACGGAGCAAAATTGTTCAAAACGGAGAATCGTACAAGAACTTGAAGGTGCTTGTAGCTTTGGAATGTTCAAAGGCTAGCAGCAACAGAAAGCGTTCTTCTTCTATTCAACTTGAGTGATGGAAGAGGCAAGTGCATAACTCAGAATTTTCAATCGAAAGAGAGAGAGAGAGAGAGAGAGAGAGAGAGAGAGAGAGAGAGAGAGAGAGAGAGAGAGAGAGAGAGAGAGCACAATCAAATCTTGCAGTCCAAAAACCGAGTGGTGGAGCTGCATGTGGCCATGGATTGCCCAAGATGTGTGCGCAAAATCAAAAGAGCGTTATACAACATGGAAGGTTCTTAGAGAGCCAGAGTTTTTACAAAACACAAGAAAATTGTTCAAAACGGAGAATCGTACAAGAACTTGAAGGTGCTTGTAGCTTTGGAATGTTTAAAGGCTAGCAGCAACAGAAAGCGTTCTTCTTCTATTCAACTTGAGTGATGGAAGAGGCAAGTGCATAACTTGGAATTTTCAATCGAAAGAGAGAGAGAGAGAGAGAGAGATAGCCAGAGTTTTACAAAACAGAGAAAAATTGTTTAGTTACAATATTTATGGCTTTGAGAGATCTCTCTCTCATCCTCGCATAGCTCATCATAACTTCCTATATCTATATAGAGCTCTTCATTTAAACAGATGTTCTCTGTTTAATTTTGTAGATCCTTTGCATGCACCCCATAGAGAGTAGCAGCTTGATGTTCGTCTAGCACCACCTCCACGGCTTCTGACCTTGCATCTTCTCCGATCTCCTCCATTGATGCCGCAGTGATTGGCACATGGTAGCCTTCATACATCCGTGCACTACGAGGGGCTACCTCTATGACATACCACCAGTTTGATGCAGACTTTGTACGATGAAATATCACCTTCCAGAGCCACATAACTTACATGAGAGCTTCTAAGCACATACATTCTAAAATGGGATGTTAACTATTTACATACATACTTGTTCACAATACTCGGGTAGTACGAAAGTGTCCTTTAGGTCAGTCTATTTCTTAGTTGAATCCACCTCAAGAAAACCAGACTCTCCTCTACGCACAGTGGCGTTGCGACCCTCCATGATTATCTTGAACCATTGCACGTCGAACAAGTCGACAAAAAATCCTCTATAATTGATGCTCAAAATCTCTTGTAGCGTGCCGAAGTAAGTGAGTTCCGCCACCACAGGATCTACATCAAAGGACCATCGTGACTAGACTGCTCAAATTTTGCCATCATTCCACAATCTTGAGTTAACCGCTTTTTGTCAATCCGTTCCACCCTAAAATGTCGACCTTTACACCATGTTGCTGTGTATGACTTATACTACAACAAACAAAGATTATGAGTGGCCGTTCAAACATCTAGAAAGTAACTAGTCGTACATTGCAGACTTACCTTGGTCGCGCCACCCCGAGAGTACTCCCACTCTTCCTCAGTCACTTCTTCACCGCACTGTTGTGCATTTTTCAATTGGTTGTGCAACCATCTTAAGCTCATGAATGTTGGTAGACTCTCAAGACCCGTTGGATAGTGCATCGGTGGTCGTCTTCCCCGTCTCCACTCGATTCGTGCCTTTTGTCGCTCTTGCTTTGCATCCTCATATTGTGAAATCCACTTCTGCATGACTAGATTGTGAAGCATGCAAAATGGGTTGATTTTAGCCTCTAGATCTTCCGTTATCTTCTTCTCAACACTGAGATTGCACATGACAATCCCAGATATGCGCTCATCATCTATGGTTCTCCATAGAGAGTCCTGGGCTTTATCGAATCCGTCTAGCCACTCTCCAATGTACACTAGGGACTCTGATACTAGCCAACCTTCTGCCATGCTACCCTCCGTACGTGCCTTCTGACACACATATCCCTTGTGCCAGCTATTTCCACCTCATCAACTATGTGAACAAGAAGATGCACCTGAATGGTTAGCATGGTAGTAGGAAAATGTTTCTCAAACATGCACACAACCTCCGCAGCGTTTAGTTTGGCGAATGGTATGGAGTCTACGTTGATCTCCTTTTGTGAGATCCATTGCACCAACTTCGCAAGTTTGTAGACTGTGTTACGGACGTCAAAAGACAAACATTCCTCAGTGGCAACCGGTAAAATAAACTGCAAAACACGTGCAACAATAATATTAATGTCCACACACAAATTTTTTACACAATTCCCACTATGAACATACCTAACACATTTTATGCCAGTCGTGTGACTTCAAACCGGTAAGCTTTCCTTTTCTAGTAAAACACGTTCGGAGCGAGTGCATTACGCCAGTGCGGGTCGTCAAAGATCGAATGGTCTCTTTTACTTTGTGTTCTTGGGCTCTTCTGAAAATCCATGGTGCTTTAGGGAGTTTTATCGATCCATCGAACGCTACTTGCGGCCAATATTGCTCCATAAGATCCACATTTCTAAGGTCAACTATGGCTCCCAAAGTATCTTTCTTGCCGGTCAGATGGTCCCATAGTAGATTACCCACATTCTTGAATATGTGCATTGGATTGAGCAAGGGATTGATCATGAGTCGGGGCTAGTATGGTAACTCGTACCATAGAGATAGTCTCTTCATCCCTGGGGGCAATCCATCATCACCCATTTCCTTCTGCTCTAACCATGCTTGTGCATACATCCTCAGTGGCTCTCTTCCCAGAAAGCCTTCACATAACACATGATTCTCTGGAAGATACGCTTGATGACCTTCGTAGATTTGCTTCTTCAATGAGGGCACCCTACGTGCATTCAGTCTAGGTCCACATGTGACACATGCTCTATATCCGTTTGTTTGAAGCCCTGCATGTATACCAAGATTTACAGTTTCTGAGTGAGGAGTGTAAATAGATCACGTGACCATTTTGTTAGTCCGGGATAGTCATGCATGGTCCACATTCGAATGCCTCTGATCAAATCATTCTGTCGACCTGTGTGTCGGCTCATATCGACCACTTCTATGCCAGTCCACAATTATTGTAGCTCTTCCAATAGTGGACAAAGATACACATCCATATTCTTCAATTTATATCACCCTGGCACAATCAAGCTTAGCCATAGGTGCCCCTTATTCGTAGTCAACCACGGGGGAATGTTGTAGTTGACGATGACAACGGGCCATACACTGCAAAATGTTGATCTTTGACCAAATGGATTTACGCCATCCATAGCCAGGCCTAAGCGCAAATTTCGAGCTTCCTGAAAAAATCCGACCATGTTCCATTTATATGTTTCCAGGTTGCACAATTTGCAGGAATCCGTAGCACACCATCCGAAGATTTATTCTCCTCATGCCATGATGCTAGGGCGGCCATGGACTTACATTTGAAGAAATGCTTGATGCGAGGAAGTAGAGGAAAATGTCGCAAAACCTTTTGCGGAATTTTTGTTCCGTGGAGATCTACTTGATATCTCTCGGAATCACATTTCGGACACTTCTCCATGTCTATGTATTCCCCTCTGAAAAGAATGTTGTCATTAGGACAAGCGTGGATCGAATTGTAATCCATCCCCAAGTATCGCAAAATCTTTCTTGCTTCTGTTGGAGCTATATATGGCTCACTCTACTCAACTTGGTCTCACCTATATATTTGTATCTTGTCCTCAATATGAATCAGTCTTTGGGAACATGAATATAAGCAATACATCCAAAGGTTCGAAAATGAGATACAGAAGGAATGTCACCTGTCCATGCTGTGATGGGTATCTTACCAGAGGGTGCAGTAGTAGGAAGATGATTTTGAATAAATACTGCTGTCAAAGTAGCTTCAGCCCAAAAAACACGAGATAAGCCAGAATGAATCAGCATACATCTTACAGCATTGAGAATAGTGCGATTCTTTCGTTCAGCAACACCGTTCTATTGAGGCGAATATGGAATAGTGTGTTCATGATGAATTCCACTGTCAGCACAGTAACTCACAAACTCTCGAGAAACATATTCGCCTCCATTGTCACTACGAAGCTTCTTAAGGCGACGACGAGTTTGAAGTTCCGCAGCCTTGTGAAATTGTTTGAAAACAGATAAGGCTTCAGATTTTTGTCTAAGTAGAAATATAATCGTATAACTTGAGAAATCATCAATGAAAGTAATGAAGTAGCGATATTGTGATCTCGAAGAAGGTAGAGGTCCGCATATATCAGTATGAACAAGATCCAATATGTCATGAGAATGAGTTGTATTTGAAAGAGGAAAGGGTTTGCGATTGTGTTTCCCAAGAGCACAAAATTCACAAATTCCCATATGAGGATGGGCTTTAAGATCCATGCCATGAACAAGATCACGGCGTTGAAGATCAAGGAGTTTGGAGAAATCAGCATGAACAAAACGATGATGCCATACTTTGCAATCATGATCACCTGGAGCAGTGACAACATTTGCTACAGCATCGTTGAGAGAAAGTTCAAACAAATTACCATTTCGAGGAGCAGTGGCTATAGTCTGTCCATCTTTCTCAATTCGGCATTTGGTATGATCAAATCCAACAAACAGACCAAGATCAACAAGTCTAGCAACTGAAAGAAGATTACGTTGAAGATCTGGTACATGTAATACTCCTCGCAAAATTCGAGTGGAAGAAGATAAGGTACCAAGATATAAGTCTCCAATACCCTTTACTTGACAAGTAGTATCATCAGCAAGATAAACAACACGTTGAACTGGCAGTGGATGATAGTTATGGAGCCACTTAGACTGATATGTCATATTTCCTGTAGCACCAGAATCGACAATAAAAAGTGATCCATCGCGTACATGAAGTATTCTGTCTGGAGCAACTGAACATAGGACGCAGCTTGTTTCTGGTAAAATGTTGTTTCGATGTTCAGTAGCATATGCTCTATTCCGATCTGTGTCGAATCGACGCTTATAGCACATATGAGTGGGATGATCAGATCGTCCACAATATTCACAAGAAGAAGAAGAAGAGTCTCTAGATAAATGTGCTTGTTTTGTGGTAATATTGTGTTCTTCATCATATTGACGTGCCCAACAATCATCTTCAGTATGGCCATTTCTGTTGCAGTAAGAACATTGCTTATTAGGAAATTTGAGACGAGAGAAAATATTACCGCGGCGGCCACCTCTGCGGTTTCCTCATTGAAATGGATGCCTTAGAGCATAAAAAGCCCATTCCATTTGTTGTGACTCAGTCTCCTCGTGTGAAATCATAGCTGTATCATGACTAGCATTACGACGTTCTTGACGTTGAGAGTATTCAATTAAAGACATGCAGGCTTGGTCGAAATCAAGACCATCTTTATTAGAGAGAATAGTAACAATGTTATCATAAGAAGAGTCCTTCACCGTATCAAGCATAACAATGTTTTTTGGGCTGAAGCTACTTTGACAGCAGTATTTATTCAAAATCATCTTCCTACTACTGCACCCTCTGGTAAGATACCCATCACAGCATGGACAGGTGACATTCCTTCTGTATCTCATTTTCGAACCTTTGGATGTATTGCTTATATTCATGTTCCCAAAGAAACACGAACAAAGCTTGATGCTCCTGGTCTTAAAGTTATTTTTATTGGATATTCTCACACTTCCAAAGGCTACAAATTCTATGACCCTTCCTCCAAGAAAGTAATTGTGAATCGTGATGCTACTTTTAACGAACAGCTTATGGGAGGCTCATGGTCCATGGATGATTCTGATGATACTAAATCATTGCTTCAAGCTTTTCCATTTCTTTCAGAAGATGAAACTCTTCCTGTAGAGCAACTTTCCTCCTCACAACCATCCATTCCGAATGTCGCCAATGATGATATTGATATTTTTGTTGATCTGCCTATTGATTTTGAACATGGCTCATGTCATGTTTATGATGACGATATTGCTGATAATGTTTTTTCTACTTCCGAAGATCCAATTACTTATGATGAAGCTATCTCTTCACCACAAAAGGATCAATGGCAAGAGGCTATGGAAGCAGAGTACGATTCTCTTATCTCTAAAGGTACATGGATACTAACTGAATTACCTCCTGGTCGTACAGCTATTAAATGTAAGTGGGTGTATAAGACAAAAGTAAAAGCAGATGGATCTTTTGACAAGTTCAAGGCGCGTTTAGTTGCAAAAGGTTATTCCCAAGTAGCTGGTGTTGATTATCAAGAGACTTTTTCACCAGTTGTTCGCATTACAAGTGTTCGAGTTTTATTGGCATTTGCTGTTCAATTTGATTTAGAAGCTCATCAAATGGATGTGCCAACTGCTTTTCTTAATGGTGACTTGGAAGAGGAAATTTATATGGAACAACCAGAAGGGTTTGTTATTCCAGGTAAAGAAGACCTTGTTGCTCAACTCCATAAGGCACTATATGGTCTCAAACAAGCTTCACGAGCCTGGTATACAAAATTTGATCTTTTTCTCACCTCTAAAGGATTCATCTCTTGCTCGTCAGACCCCAACTTATACATAAAACGCCAAGGTAGCAGTTTTGTGATTCTTGCTCTTTATGTGGATGATACCATCCTTGTTTCCAATGATTTGGGATTTCTTCAGCAAGTGAAAAAGTTATTGTCTTCTGCATTTGATATGGTGGATCTTGGAGAGATTCACTCGTGTCTTGGCATTCAAATCCAACGGAACCGTACAAAAGGTATTTTATTCCTTCGACAGTCAAAGTTTATTGCAGATACTATTCAAAAATTTGGTATGGAATCTGCACATTCAGCCAACACACCTTGTCTTGCAAGCTCTACGAAGAACACTTCTGACAATGGCAGTCAACTTGTCACAAATCAACCTTATGCTAACTTGATTGGATGTCTTCAGTTTGTTGGCATGAACACTCGTCCTGATATTCTGTTTGCTGCTAATTATCTTGGACAACATCTTGCATGTCCTTCTCTGAAGCATTGGTCTGCTGCAAAGCGTGTGTTGAAATACTTGAAAGGCACTACAGATTTTGGTTTAGTCTATCGACGACAACTCACATTGGATTCTATGCAATCTCTTTCTCTTTTGGGTTACACAGATGCAGACTGGGCAAGCTCTGATACCATGTTGAGATGTAGAGAGAAAGAGAGAGAGAGCTCACATTTATCTATGCGATCTACTAGTGGAAATTGCTTCTTTATAAATGGTTGTCTTGTTTCTTGGACTAGCAAGAAACAACGTTGTGTTGCAGTTTCTACGACTGAGTCAGAATATGTTGCGGCATCACTTGCAGCTCGTGAGTTGATTTGGCTTTGACAAATGCTGGTTGATATTGGTCACTCTCCTCTTTCTAGCACACCCTTGCGGTGTGACAACCAAAGTGCTATTAGTCTTGCAAAAGACTATGTTCAACATAATAAGTCAAAGCACATTGCTGTCCATTATCATTATGTCAGGTATGAAGTACGCAAAGGAACCATTATGGTTGAACACTGTCCAAGTGACCAGATGATTGCAGACATTTTGACCAAAGGCCTCAACGAGTCACGTTTCATCCTCTTACGCTCGGAGCTTGGAGTTGCTTCGACCTCACTCTTTCTAGATTAGCTTCTTTGCTATTGTAATAGCTTTGTACATAAGACATTGTAATCTTTTAGGTACCATGCACTATGCACACTCCACATTTGCACATTGTGATCTCTAAGTCACTTGAATATTTGTACATAGATGCACAATTCACTTTCACATCATCATCGCTGGTTCATATTTTCACATTGTATAGGGGCTTGGGTTTTTCCCTTGAACTCCCCAAGGGTTTTTTCATCCAAAGCTAGAGACCTTTGTTTGAGTGGGGGTGTTGGAGCTATATATGGCTCACTCTACTCAACTTGGTCTCACCTATATATTTGTATCTTGTCCTCAATATGAATCAGTCTTTGGGAGCGTATATGGTGTGTCTCTTGTCTCTTCTCTCTCTCTTTTTCTCTCTACATCTTAATAGCTTCCTCTCGGGAATCTGGCATCACATTATCAGCTGGTAGTATGTGCTCTTTGAGCAATCTACACAACATAAAAATACGGTACAATTGTGTAAAAATCTATCAGATCATTATACATTTAGAGTTTTATTAAAGTAAACTAATTGTAATAGATCACCTGAAAAGCGCTATGACGCTAGTGTCACTCCATCCAAACTTTGCCTGCATGTTGAGAAGAACCAGGAGCGCTTTCAATCTAAACACACGTGCTCCATTATACAATGGTGTATCGGCTTTAGTTTTCATATCATCATAGATAAGCCTTTCTGAATCCATCATCGTCTCGATCATTTCATCAATCTCGGGCTCAAGCATTGCCTCGTTGGGAATGTGGTCTGCATGATCATCCCTCGAGCTGTCAGAGGCTACATCTTGTAGCCTCACATATGCTGCTTGACCAAAGCACCAGCGAACACGTCTATTGGGTTGTCATATTGCTGCTTGTTGGCCAGCCTCAGATTTCGACAAGTTATAATTGGCAACAACTCGATCTATAATAGATGGATCGAGCTCGCCAAATTTGCGAACGTGCTGCAAAGAAACGTGTCTTGTCCGTCGCACATCATGCTTGCATTGATTACAAGGACATAAGATCCTCATTGAGAGATAGATGTTCGGTTGGATGGCCCCACATCCTCGTCACTATTCATAATGCAAAAATCTTATAACCTGAACAAAAAATTTAATCTTCTATTGGCATTCTTCGTCTTTTATCTCTCTCTCTCTCTCTCTCTCTCTCTCTCTCTCTCTCTCTCTCTTTGTTCACACTGTAAACTACCTCACATTCTCTAGTCATGTCCAATCTCCACACACCTCGGTCTAGAGGTGCACGGAGATCAGAACCACCGGGTTATAATATCGTCTTTATTGGTCAATTCCTATATTTGTGGGTACAAGAAATCTACACACCCACGTCTACATGATACTGCATGTAGTGCAAAAAACCCCTTTTTCTCTTCTCTAGCTGTAGCATTTCACAGCATCTTAACATCTTTTCACAGTAGATCTTTGTTTGTAGCATGCAAGTATGCCATTCTTGCAATGTAGCTGATGTCTACTCAAGGCACTTAATTCTTACTCTAGATTTGACAGGATGTGGTGTGTGTGTGTGACCCTTGGAATCATCATCTTGCATCACTAATTTCTGTGTAGGCTCAATTTGCTCTTCCATTAGCTGATCATGACGGCTTATTGTATGGTAGCAGCAGTCGAACATGCAGGTGGAATTGCTGGTCCGCATAGATTATAGAGGTTGTGAGCGCAAGAAGATTTCTCGCCATTTCTGCCAAGCGTAGTCGGCTCTTGGAGTTGCGCGTACATGAAAATCTAAATCTAACCTTATCTTAAACGATAGAAGGAAGAAAATGGTATAACCTTTCTATCACCCAAGTCTGGTAGATTGGTTATACCATTTCCCTCTTCAATAACAGGTAAATAACGTAAATAAACCTAAATCTAATCTAATATAACGTAAATCTAAATATAACGTAAATAAACCTAAATCTAATCTAATATAACATAAATCTAAATCTAGCGTAAATAAACCTAAATCTAATCAAACGTAAATCTAACTAAAAATAAACCTAAATCTAATCTAATTTAACTTAAATAAACCTAAATCTTATTTAACATATGTCTACTTCTAACCTTATCTTTAACGTCTTTTGGGATAGTTTCCTACAACATTAAAAATCTCTTCTTCTTGTGTGTGTGTGTGTGTGTGTGTGTGTCTGTGTGGGAGTGTGTGTGTGCCAATAAAAAGAGAAAAATGGTATAACCTTTCTATCACCCAAGTGTGGTAGATTCCTTATGCCATTTCCCTCTTGAATAACAGGTCTTGAGTTCAACTCCTCATCGGCTAGATCTTTAGGTCTCTTTAATTAGTTTCCTACGACGTTAAATTAAACTCTCTTCTTCTCGGGTGTGTGGGTGTGGGTGTGTGTGCACGCCAATAAAAAAAAGGAGAAAAATGGTATAACTTTTCTATCACCGAAGTGTGATAGATTGGTTAATTATGCCATTTTCCTCATGAATAACAGGTCTTGAGTTCAACTCCTGTCGACTAGATCTTTAAGGTCTCTTGGGATAGTTTCCTACGATGTTAAGACTCTCTTCTTCTTCTTCTTCTTCTTCTTCTTCTTCTTCTTCTCTCTCTCTCTCTCTCTCTCTCTCTCTCTTTGTTTTATATCTTTTTCTTTCTCTCTCTCTCTCTCTCTCTCTTTTTGTCTCTCAATGTGTGTGTGCATTCTTTGTTTATGCATGTGTGTGTGCGTTTTTGGTTTATGCATGCTTTCTCTCTCTCTTTTCCTCTCTCAATGTGTGTGTGCATTCTTTTCCATCGTGCCCGTCCTACCATTCTCCTGACATTACTCTCCCCTTGGAGAAGCGTTTTCGTCTGTGAAAACGCAAGTGATGGTATGTTCATAAGAACACTAATGTTTTCTACCGTAACATCCCACATGGATCCAACAGTTCATTTGAGAGGAACCCGGGTCAGTAGGAGGTTCAATGAAATGAAGAGTAACATCTTGATTTTCTACATTGTTGTCCATTTGTAACCATCTGATGGTACCGGTTCCTATCCAAACATAGTGTGTAGACTCCATTTAGAACTCTCATGAGCATGGTAAACGAGTTTATCACAATACAGGTGTACCAAAAAGAGTACCTCTTGTCACTTTCCATGAAAGTAAGTTGCTGACATAACTCATCAGCCAATTTTCAGTCCTTGACTTGGTCCCAATTTTCATCATCAGTAAACAACCTCACCCTAACAAGTGTTCAAGGTTGAGAACCTGAGTTATACATGAAGAGACTACCTAGTCGCAACATGCGTTAACTGATAGTAAGTAAACTCAAAAATAGAGCAATAAATGTTTATGATTTTGATTGCTTGGTGCTAATGTACGCACTTTGCATATCCTGTAGCCCAAGATTACACTTTGTAATCTGTCAATCCCCTTGGATACTGACAGTACTGAGGTGTGTTTCCCCCACGGTTTACAGACAGACTTCCCAGATGACTGGTAAATGGGGAATCACAATAGCGTATAACATTGTTGAGGAATCAACAATGTTCGGAATAACCATTGTGGTTAAGTTGAGAAATCCACAGACACCCAAAATCAAGCCATGACCTCTATTGGTGATTAGTAGACTCAAAAGTAATCTCATATAGATAGTGCACATAGAGTGCAAAAATGCTTCATAAGCAACAACCTGAGGAATATGCATGCCGTTCCAAATCAGCCTTTGCTAAACACTACGGCCCATAACACCTAGTGTGCATGCATTTAGAAAAAACGAACCCAAACCTGTATATCCGTAATGATCCTTGCCAATACTTATGGAAAATGTGATGCGCCTAGCACACATTAAAAGGAATGTAAATAGTTCTGAAAAGAAACTAAATACTTTTAGTTGCAATCTTTTGCAAGCCTTGCTGAAACCTCTGAATCACAATAGAAGGTGAAACATTGATCACTTCTAGGTATAGACAATGAAGCTTTTTCATTAACAACTTATAGCCTTGCTATATGTATAAACAACCATCTGTAATGTTTTTTAGTAGTACTTGTACCTTAACAAGTCATTCTAAGTATCCGAAAATTTCTGGCCACGAAATTGCTCCTGATACGTCGTGCTAAAAATGTTCTAGAAAACAGATATAACCAGCACCTAGAGACTTTTTCGTGACACATAATTGAAATAATGGCCCCAGTGTCAGTCCAGAGACTCATATTCTCCACATGTGGAATATGTCTCATGTAAGGATGTGTAAAAAAGAACATCCTTCAAGTACAAGATGTACTTGTGTGTGGAGGTAACGCTAAATACTCTACGACAAGAGTGAGAGGGACCCTCGTTATCTTCCTTCACACTGGCTAAACCGAACTCCTTGATTTCCTAGACCATATTGTATCCCATGTGACAACATGTGCAAAATTGAACCCTACAAGGAGGTTCGTAACAACATAAGACCGAAAGATAGATTGGACACTTGGCCCAAAATACTTTGTGCCGACCTGCCCTGTGCATGGCTCTGTAACATTCAAGCGTACTTAAACGTCTTGAAAAACCAAGCAAAGAATACTAAAAATGGAATAACACCAAATCAATAGATGCGTACCTGGAGATTTGAACGTAATGTACACTTACCTATATTCGAATGGAGAGGAGCACCTCCCCTACCTGAAAAAACAAACAACATTGCACTGGAAACACTGGGTGTTGCCTGTGCAATCCAAGCCCTTGGATTAGAATCTATGTAGTCAAACCCCTTGGGAAGAATATTTGTAGAAATTGCTTAACTAGCAGATAACGGTAACCAACATAGTCAACCGTGTACAGAATGATTGGAATCAACTTGAAAAGTGTCTCCGTCCGCTACCGCGTGTGGTAGTTTGCAGAATTCTTTCCTTGAAAGTATAACTGGGAGAGATCAACTGTGATCCTCAATGCTGATCAAACTGTGATCCTTAATACCTATGGGGGTGAAAGCGTGGTTTGGTGGTACAAAAAAAGGACCTATTTTACTTCTACCAATGAAAAGGTGGGGACTGGTAAAATTTTTATAGTTTAGGTCAAAACTTTTCGGACCTTGTGTTTTTAGATTCTTCTTTTGAAGATCTATCCATTGATATATAATATGATAGGTAGTTTTTCATGTGACATGTAGAAATTGTAGCTCAAAGATTTGTCAAAGGTGCTGTCAAGGACACTCCTTTTTGTACCACCAAAGCATGCTTTTAGCCATGGGGTGATGTAACAATAACCCGCCGGGTCTTACCCCAAACCAATATGTCCATAGACACTCCGTAGTGCTATAGAGAGAGCAGGAGACCCACACAATTGAACTTCCAAGCTGTTTGTTAATCCTCACGGCTCACGGACACCCATCACCTACGATGGACGTGTATTATGTATTATTTAGTAGAGTCAGGTACCGGGCTTGTCGGACCAATAGGGAAAGGTAGAGTGATCGCCGATGAGAGGCGCACTTTAACTTGGACATTCAAGGGATTAGTTGGTTAAGCATGGGCGCCCAAGTGTGAATGGGGTGAGCTCCTATAAAAGCCAACTAAACCTAATTTTTACTCATTCTCTCATTTGTGCAATTGAAGAGTGCTCTTGCTCCATCTCCATCTTCTTCTTCTTCACCTCCTTGTGTGTGTGTGTGAGAGAGAGAGAGAGAGAGGGAGAGTGTGTGTGCGATCGAGCATTACGAAGGCACGACGGCGGCGAAGCGGTTGAGCGCGGCACGACTGCAGCTTCTTCTTCATCGCGGCGAGGAATCCACCACGAAGGCGAGCGTAGAGCGGTGAGTGACACACCCTTTGTTTTCTTGAGCTTGCTAGTTTAGGCTTGTTGTGTGCTTGGAGCCGTTTGTGGCTCGCATACGGTGTATTGGCAAGTCCCTTGCTTCGACAGTGCGGCAAGGAGCGCACATTTTTGGCGCCGCTGCCGGGGATATGCCCTACACTAAGCTCGGTTAGCACTTTACGCTTCCTTGTGGTGCAATTTCTATCATAGGAAAGGCAGGGAAGGAGTGTGTGGAGATTTCTGTTTTTTGCGTTTTCTGCAATTGCTGTCAAGTTTCAATTTCTGCTATTGTCTGCGTTTTTTCAATTTCCGCAATTTCTGCGTTTTCAAAAAAAAAAAAAAAAAAAAAAAAAAAAAATTTTGAAAAAAAAAGAAGAAAATAAAAATTCGGAAATAAAAAAACGCGAGTGAGCGGGCGGCGAAATTTACGAAAATAAAAAACGTGACTCTTAAAACGGACGGGTTGGTTTGTATAAAAGATAGATCGGGATCGGGATCATTTCCCAAGCCCAAGCCCAAGCCCAAGCCCAGGCCCAGGCCTCAGTCCTCAGTCTTATGATATATATTAGACTCACTCTTATATATATACCCTACTCCCTCAAGAGAGAATGAGAGCATGTGGGACAAGTCCTCCACTCTCCTCCTTTCTCTTCCCACTTGCACCCTTAGACTTTCTAGTTTGGGCCTAGTTCCCTACTGGAAATTGACAGTTTTAGGGATTCCGAGGGCATAGAGTGACCAAACGGAGGGCTGTAAAGCACGGCACGACCCTCTAACCGATACGCTCGTTTCGAGCTATCACACGGCCCATTCCACGACACGCTCTAAAAAATCTAGCAAAAAAACAAACAAAAAACACGCTAAAAACTAGTCACAAGGCCTCCTAGAGCAGCTTTTTGACACCTTAGGGTATCAAAAGCACATGCACTTACGCTCTGGGCGGGTGCTAGAACACGAGCATATTGAGGGTGCCTCTATTCATACGGACACCCATTACCCATCCACGATAAGCTCTAGACCCTCAGCGGGGACACAAGGTAGCACCACCCAAGACCCTAAAATAGCCGCTAGTGATTCCTCCTCCGACTCAGAAATCATGGAAGCATACCCTACCCAAAACACTGAGAGAGAAGGCCATGCACCTCCCGAAGCTCCACAGCCTAGTACTAGTATGTTTAGCCGTTTCATAGAAACATTAGGTAGAGCTACTCGCTCAGAACCTGATGCAAATGAAGCACACGAAGGGGGTGGGGAAGTGGACTCTCCTTTCACATCGCACGTGGACCCCACACCCCCAAAGAGTGTCCATGTGGATATCCTACCAACTTCTTACCAAGAAGGCCCTGTTGAGCTGCCTCCTTCAGAAGTTCCCTCTAGAGTACCGTTGGTGACAAGTAAAACCACGGGGAGCAATATTGCTTCTACCTCACAAGAAACCGTTAACACGTCGACTCTAAAAGGATTGTTCATTAATGATCATTGGACATACGACCTCCACACTGAGGTGTTGACGGATCTACACTCTGGCCACGCCTACCATGTAGGATGGATAGAGATTGTACAATCCACCTCTAGTGCCACGAGCATCGAAGATCAACAGAAAATGATCTGTAATGTTATCCATGGCATTATTCAATTAGAAAGGCAAAACCGAGGGGTAAATATACTCTCAACTGGCCCCATGAGATTTCTGGATACGAGCAAGGCTCAACAGCCTACTCTATCACAAATGGAGACTCCTCTAATGAGCCCCATGGACCCATCTTACGTCATTTCACCTGGGGTCTCTATGCAATCTGAGCCTCCGAGCGACAACTTTAGCTTCCCTAACTTGGCTCAACCCTCTATCAAGGAAAACACAGTGCTCACTCCAGGGATAAGCCTGACAGAGAATGTACCGATGACATCTACGGTTAGCGCAGTGCCACTACCTAGTGTCGTAGTACCTAATATGGGGCCTCGACCATATGTGCCTCTAGCCCCTTATGCACACATGGCCCCCACACCTCCAATTGTACCACTTTCTTATGCTCCTCGAGTGCCGCTCCCTAGCTCTTATCCGAGTGGACCTATGCACGGTTATGTTCCATATCCTGCATCATCCACACATATGCCAAGACCGGTACCCGTTCCTCTCCCACATATGATTCCAAGAGTACCTCCACCGGCCCTGCCTCCTCACATAGGTGACTTGGCAGCGTTTGCTCAAACCATAGGTCGATCTATCGCGGAAAATATGCGTCACGCATCTGATAGAGAGCCTAGAAGTAAGGCAGTACAAATTGCCAAACTCACGCAAAAATTCAATGGGGACGAAGATGCTAGAAAACACATTGAAGTGTTTGAACAAGTATGTGATTCCTTAGGGGAACGCAACGAACTACATAAGTGCAATGCCTTAAGCTTGACATTAAGTGGGAAGGCTGGAGATTGGTATAGGACCCTAAGGGTGGACGAGAAAACAATCTACCCTACCCTTCGAAGGTTGTTTCTAAAGGAGTACATACGAGAAGGTGTGCTTTGGGGTGTAGCATCTCAGCTACAGAAGGCCGAACGTAAGGAAGGAGAGTCAGTAAGGGACTTCATTAGTCGTCTAAAGCACTTAAACTCTCGTTGCCCTGTAAATGAGCGCTTCAACAATAACCAACTGCTTGATCGATTCATTCGAGGGTTGAGGAATGAAGGAATCTATAATGGACTAGTGATTAGAGGTATCACAACCTGGGAAGATGTCACTGCCAATGCAATCCAACTAGAGGACAACTTGATGATAGCAGGCATGAGGGTGTCTACTGACACGAAATCCACTAGCTCACAAGCCATTGAGTATGAACCCATGACTGCAAAGCCCATTGCCAATGAGCCAAAGGTATTTGAGACATTCTTGACAGACCTCACCAAGGTAATCCAAGAGTCTCTTAAGGATAATCGACCCCCTCAAAATAGTCACATGTATCCAAGAAGGGAGCAACAATGGTGTTCCATTTGCTTAGGTCCACATAGCACTAGTGAGTGCCCTACGTTTAGAGTAAAATTTAATGGAACTTGCAACACATGTGGTAGGTATGGTCACCAAGCTAAGGATTGTTTAATGATCAAACGTATGATGGCAAATAGACCACCTGTAGCCTGGACGGATGCGCCTCGAGCTCCTGTATTGATGCCTACTCCACCTGTTGAGCAACTACCGCAACACATGGTCCCTAGATCTCAAAATGTTGTACAAGCTACACCGCTACCACCTCCTGTGCTAGGACCACAGCCCCCGCATCCAAGAGTCGCCCCTATGAACCAAGTGGGTTGCGAGCCATCTAATGCTTATGCAGATGGTTGTGAGGAGGAAATAGACACTAGTTTTGCCTACGGACTTGATACATTGGAAGAATGTCCTATATACTACATGGAAGATTGTTGGGGACAAGTCAAGCCGGTTTATCAAGCTGCTGCTCTCGCATCCAGAGGTCAAAATATCAACACCCAGGCTAGGAGGCCACCTCTTCAATGCTACGAGTGTGGGGGACCACATCGAGTAGCGGAGTGCCCTATTAGGCTGCAAAAGAATGCTGCACAGATGCAAATGAATCAAGGGAGCACGTCTGCAATGCCAATACTCACATGTAATCGTTGTGGCATAGATCACTTGATTGCCCAATGCCCCTATAACCCAAATGCGCCTAAAATCACACCCCTGAATTTGGTCGAAATTGCTAGTGTGACATCGCCAATACCACCCGTCGCACCTGCTTATGCGATTACACAGTCCATGCTTCAAGGGCCAGGCCATATCCTCGAAGAGAGAGATACCGCGTCAGTTATCCAAGCAAAGAAAAAGAAGACACGAAGGAAGAAGTCGCAGAATACGGAAAATTCAAAGCCAAGTTCCAAAACAAACATAGGAACAGGAGATGACCCCGTGTATATGAATGACCTCGAGGATGATTCAGATTCAGTCGAGACAATGGAGACTAGAACCAATACCACAAAGGGAAAGACCGACAAAGAAAACCGTAACATGGAACCAAATGAAAACCGAATAAGAGAAAATCATAAAGAGCCTCTGAAAACACCACAAGTGTTTCCAAATCCAATCCAAGACCCCCAAGATAAACCGCAGGGGCAAAAAGGGAAGAATCGTAAAAAGAAGATTGGGACGTACCCAAACCCAGTAGACGAGATTAAGCAGGTGAAACATCTAAAAGGTTTAGTGGAGGAGACTCAAAGGAAACTAGAACCAGAACCCATGCATATCAAAATTCATGACACAGTGTTTCCCACGCAAGTTCATCCACCCCACATGAACCATAGACCGTTAGCCATTTCTAGTATCATCCAAGAAGGGAGTGAGGACGGGACATCAGAAAGTGAGCATACACCCTTCTTGTTGGAAAGGATGTTTAACGAAGGAATACCTGATCCCATTGAGGAATATGAGATTCCATCCTCACCAGTTCCTAGTCAAGGACCTACACCCTGCAAAACGCCAATGAATGTTGCCAAACTAGTGGACTTCATGTCTTCTGAGGTCCGAACCACGATCATAGCAAAGCTGTATGGAGATCCTGAGTTATTCCTTGCACTTCGAGCATTCCTTAACGGAGAGCTACGAACGGGATTACCGCAGTTTGCGCAACCAAATAGGCCTGACTCGATTATGATTGATGAGGAAAATCATGTGCAATCACTTGACTTAGATGGACACGAGTCTGTGATCGAGGTACCCATTAACGAATTAGGGCAGTATTTTGAAGGCGACGAGTCTAATGCGACCCTACCCATCACTACCAAGGGATTAACTATAACGGGAATTCTTGATGGTGGTGCGGGAGTTAGCATCGTTACAAAAGATTGTTGGGAATCCATGGGAAAACCCCACCTCAGTGTTACTAACATTGTGGTAAAGATGGCAAATGGTACCATAGCCAAACCTATGGGGATGCTCAAGGATCTTAAGATCAAAGTTCTAGGACACAAGGTACGACATACGTTCATTGTAATGGATTTCTCTAAACACCTTATGTCATATGAAATGATTTTAGGACGACCATTCATGAGGGAAGCACAAATGGTTCACGATTGGTCTAAAAATCATGTCTATTTGCAATTCCAAGACTCTGTCCTTAGAGTGGATTTGGTGACTGGTAAGGTACACCCCTTAGGGAGTAAAACCATTATTGATCATCGCTCTGACACCACAGTTCACTCGGCCCCACTACAATATTGTTACACTTGTAAGAAGGATACAGACATTGGCCAAGATTCTCCTTACATGGATGTGTTACCGGGTATGACGGAATCAGACAATGTAGACTGGGTCCACCTAGCATCAACCATAGACACTTGGGGAAATAGGGGGACGACCTGGGTAACACCTGAGGGGGATGAAATGCCTATACCCTTAAATATGCTACAAGCAATGCATATCGCTTCCGACAAGACTCATCCTAATGTCACGAAGAAAACATACAAGTGGGTCCCTAAAGCTTCTTTAGTGACCATAGCTAGTGCTAAAAAACAGAAGCCTTGTAAGAAACGTACCACTCGCTCCAAGAAAAGTAAGAAAATGTTGCGATGGATCCCTAAACGACTATTGGAAGCCCAAGGCTACTATCAAGGAAATGATCAAATCTGGGTGCCAAAACGTAGATTGTGCTCTTACCTATCACCTGACCCAAGTGAGCCCTATCCCGTAGTTCCAAAACGAATCAATGATCGTGGAAAGGAAAAAATCACAGAATGCTACACACCTAGTCCCGAGCTAGTTTGGGTACCAAAGAAAGAACGAATTGATCCACCTAGCTCAGGAAGGGGGGAGTCCCATGAAGATTCTAGCTCCTCATGTAATACATCCATAGAGGTAAAAGCTTCTACACAACCTCCATCTATAGTAGTGGACCTCCATGAAGCTACCAAAGAATCCACACCTCCCAGTGTTCAAGAATCACCTAATGAACCACTTCAAGTTCGATCCTGGGAGAGTACCTTACCACCGTTGCAACTCGACAAGGCACCTAGGGTAATAGAAAACTACTGGCAAAAATCCTCACCTATTACCAACTGGAACAATTGGTTTCAAAGGGTGACAAGCTCATTTCAAACAGTATGATCTACCCAAGGAAGGGGGGAGTGTTTGCTGACAGTCATCATTCATTTGTTTCCCTCTCAACCTTTTTCCCTGACCTCTCAATTCCGATCTTAGGGAATGTATATATATAGCCTTATACTCACAAAAAAATAAATAAAAATAAAGAGTAAGAGCAATTAGCAAACGAGTATGCACATAAAAGTCAAAACATTGACTCAGACCTACACATGTCACATCTGGTACAGTGAAACAGAAACCTATGCCATAAAACACCTTTGATCCTCATCACTTGAGTGATGGAGGGTAGGTAAGATTAGTACGATAGGAGTGTTTCTGTTTTAGAGTTGAGTGATTAGAAAAGTTCTCTTTTCCCACTGATGTGCCTCCTGGAGGTATTCCTTTTGTTTCCTAGTGTGTATAGGAGCGTGTTGCTGTGGTTAGGATTTGGATCTTCATGGAACCTTCAAATCAAGCGCGACCATCAACACAAACAGGTGTTTCTTATCCATTAGCATTGCCCTTATCTTTTTTGCATCCATGTTTGTCTGCTTTGATTGTGATTGGTAGCATAATATTCAGCGCATTGGCTTAGTATCAAACATTTAATTCAATGTAATGTTTTGTCATAATCACTTGTCTAGGTTTAAAAATCAAGCAGTCCGACTAAGCTAGTTTGACCAAGTTAGGTGTTAGAGATCTTCTCTTAATACCATGGGGAATGCCTTCCTAATAAGCAATGGTTACTTAGGTTCTTAATCCGATTTAGGCAGCATTGTATGAAATGTACTAGGGCTTTCTAGTGGGCTTAACCCTATTGACCTTTAGCTGAAGTATTATAAAGGGAGTTTACTAATGTGGTGAGCCTGGGGAGTGTAACAGTGTTATATGACCCCCCAAAGTTACAAAATTTAAATGCTGAAAATGAACAAGCAAAAAATCAAAGTGCCACAATGTAAAATTTTAAGCTGGAAGAGAAATCTCAGCTTGATTTGGTACTTCACTCACATGTATTGCCTATGGTACTAGAGCCCTAGAGGTTCCCAGCGTGGGCGCTTTTACTTGAAAAGCAAAAAACCCAAGGCATACAAAATAAGCACACACATCATAATTGAATCAATGTGAAAAGACTTTGGGGGGTCAAAGAAAAAGTAATCAGTCGGGCGATGATTTCATGAGAAATTCCTTTTATGGTTGCTTAACTACAAGGTTTTCTAGATATAGCCTCTAGTCAGCCCTCGAACATGAATACTTGGCTCTCGCGATTAAACAACTTAATTGACCACAGAAATTTAAGAAGCTTACCCATGGTATTAATATTCGATCTCTAGTGCCTTTCGACCGTCATATTAGCGACCCCAGACTTGTTTAATTTTCTACCTTTACATCTGTTTATGCATTTGATTACATTGTAATTTAATGTTCATTGCTAACAAATTGTTTGAAATTCTTTGACCAATCAATTTGTCTACCTAAAACTGCATATGCTTTTTAAGAGAATGCAATTACTGTGCCAATGTTGTTTGATTTTGCAGTGACTGAAGAAGGCTAAGGACATTCATCTCAAATGCTCTTCCACCTCGACGAACCAGCTTCAACTCAATAGCTTCCGAGGACGGAATCTACATCAGGAAGGGGGGCATGTTAACCCTCACGGCTCACGGACACCCATCACCTACGATGGACGTGTATTATGTATTATTTAGTAGAGTCAGGTACCGGGCTTGTCGGACCAATAGGGAAAGGTAGAGTGATCGCCGATGAGAGGCGCACTTTAACTTGGACATTCAAGGGATTAGTTGGTTAAGCATGGGCGCCGAAGTGTGAATGGGGTGAGCTCCTAT
The DNA here is from genome assembly GCF_014529385.1 of Adiantum capillus-veneris. Classification (NCBI taxonomy): domain Eukaryota; kingdom Viridiplantae; phylum Streptophyta; class Polypodiopsida; order Polypodiales; family Pteridaceae; genus Adiantum; species Adiantum capillus-veneris. The sequence goes on from NC_140951.1 coordinate 31,034,715, forward strand.
AAAAGCCAACTAAACCTAATTTTTACTCATTCTCTCATTTGTGCAATTGAAGAGTGCTCTTGCTCCATCTCCATCTTCTTCTTCTTCACCTCCTTGTGTGTGTGTGTGTGTAAGAGAGAGAGAGAGGGAGAGTGTATGTGCGATCGAGCATTACGAAGGCACGACGGCGGCGAAGCGGTTGAGCGCGGCACGACTGCAGCTTCTTCTTCATCGCAGCGAGGAATCCACCACGAAGGCGAGCGTAGAGCGGTGAGTGACACACCCTTTGTTTTCTTGAGCTTGCTAGTTTAGGCTTGTTGTGTGCTTGGAGCCGTTTGTGGCTCGCATACGGTGTATTGGCAAGTCCCTTGCTTCGACAGTGCGGCAAGGAGCGCACACTGTTATGGACAGCCATGCTGTCGCAACTCATTGCTGCATCTATACTTTCTTGTAGAGATCAGCTGCTGTGAGTATATCTTGAAAACAATCACCGAAAGAATGCCAATAGTTGGGCCTTGCCCTTGGCCTGACAACGGCTCTTAGCCTTTTTGGCTCATAGCCCTTATGCAAAATAGTGTTCAATCGTCGAACCGATGAAGACTAATTTGAGTAGCATCATAGCCACGTGCTAGCTGTGAGTTAGAGCAAGATGACTCACGAGCAGAATATGTATCAAAAGCTTATGCCGGACTGAGTAACTTGTCATAAATTTCTAGTGTGTGTGCCCAGAATGTGTGCTCTTAGACATGTTATGCCTGACTGGCAGCTTATCCTATAAGCATGCAATAATTGGTCTATATAATGCTTTCATCGAGAGAGGGGAGAGAAAACACAAGTTAAATCTTGACCATCTACCGTGTGGGCTCGTGACTGTATGAGGAGGACTTGAAAGGGGCACCTTGCCGGTGAATCTAGTCAAAATTTTAGGCTCTTTTTAGTATTGTTGAGTGTCGATAGCAACTAACAATCCATCCGTACTCTGTCCTTGATAGAGTTGCGAGTGTGTTAGCGGAAGTGTAATGCATGAAGCGACAGAATTAAATTCAAGTCACTAGCATGCGTGGCATAAAGAATGGTAAGCCCTTGCGCAGAGTGATGGCCTCAACCGTGAGAACCAAAACTGTAAGTACCTTGCACAATTTAGACTGATAGGGATTCTATGACCTGATATCCCCTATTTTGCCTATTCCCTGAAGCCGGGATTCCTATAAAATTGCCAAAGCACTTTGCTTTGCACAATGACAGTAATTGCCAAGTAAAGTGTAAACAGGAAGAAACAGGAAAAATTTAAACTTAGCTAACCTGGTCATTGCTGCTGCAACCAGTTGTCATGAAAGTTGGGAGAAAAACCCATTCCAAAAGGGCGCATAGCCATATCTCCACGGACGTCCTCGTATGTCCTATACACCCGTCTAGTACATAAGGCCATAACCTGTAAAATTGAATCCACCTGCAAACACCTTGCCTATTCCTTCCCCAATGTGTATGCTCATAGCATATGCCAAACGTGTCCAGCTTCAATAAAAGATGTAGAAATTGAAGCCTTGCTTCATAGAACTCTATCTGGCCTCGTTGCCAACAAATGCTATTGACGACACCTGTCATAGCAAAGAGAGATGACCTTGTTGTTCATGCACAAAAAATTGACCGTGTTGAAATGTAAATGTAAGTGAAAATTAGTATAACACGCACAAGTGATGCATCTCTGACCTACCTGGTGCTATGAATGATAGCCGTGATTATCCATTCCATTGCATACGAGCGTTGATCAAGCACATGCTCAATAAGTACTCTACTTCATGCTATTAAGGGCCTTTCCGAAGGAGAGCCGCTCCTATGTCGCAGAAGACCCAATTCAAGCGACACATCTAGTTGTTGCGTCTAAAGATGCTTGCGGAGGATCATAAGCCTGGTTGGTTACATTGATGGCTGACATCCTGCCGTCAACTTCGATTCGAGTTGTGCTAACCAACATCGTGAAATAATAACTAAAGCTTTCCTTGCCGAGTACCTTGAGTGGACAAAGCGTAGGCCTTGCCTGACACAAGGTTAGTTACCCTAGAGGTTGTGGTTTGGGATGGAAACCCCCCAACCGTAGCGCTGATCCCCCCGTAGAGGTGGGTATTTAAAGTTCTTGAAACTTACAAAAATATATATACAGAAAAAACTTATAGATTTTAAAAGTATTCCGAAAAAAATTCACAGATAAGGGGTTTTACGAACATGTCTTGAATGTACGTGATATGGTAGTTTTACACATAGTGAACCCCTCGAGGCTGATCCTCTGTCTGAGCTCCAGAATCAAAGTGTTGGCAATCACATGCTGTTGAATGGTTCTTGTGTACGGATACAAGATTCTTGCAATACCAATCACAACTAGACTCGGCAACTAAGCCACCCTGCATAAGCTACAAGGGTAATCAACTGAGAAAAAACAAATATAGAAAGGTTACCTTGAACTTTATTGAAGACTTGAGTTTTCAAAGCTTTTTCGTATTGAAAATTTTGTACCCGACTACCCCCATGTCCTTGGAACTTCAAAAGGTGTGGCGATGGCGGACTGCACATGGGATGCTGCATGAGTTCTACTCGACTTCGGAGATGGTGGTGCCCGTCGATGTCATGTAATGGTGACGTCGATGACCTGTGACATGGTTTGGTTGTGCCCGGATAACGGGACCGTGGGCTAGAACCCTTAGTAGGGTAGGGCAAAAGTAAGTAAATTAAAAAACAAAAAAACTATGTTGCCGCCATGGCTGACTGCGCCGAAGAAGATGATGACAGAGCTCACGATGGGTACAATATTTGGCACCGGTGCAAGCTCGTGACAAACCTGATTTTCCATAGCGCTCCCAACAAGCTCCTCAGCCACCAAATCAGCGTGGGTGCGCCAGTTGCTCCTCCCCTCGTTAGGGTAGGGCAAAAGTAAGTTTAAAAAAAAAAAAAAAACTATGTTGCCTCCATGGCCCTACCCTTAGTAGGGTAGGGCAAAGGTAAGTTAAAGAAAAAAAAAAAAACCTATGTTGCCGCCATTGCCTACTGCACCGAAGAAGATGATGACAAATCTCACGATGGGTATAGTATTTGGCACCGGTGCAAGCTCGTGACGAACCTAATTTTCTATAGCGCTCCCAACAAGCTCCTCAGCCACCAAATCAGCGTGGGTGCACCAGTTGCTCCTCCCCTCGTTAGGGACTATGCCCGCGGCCCGTTAGCGGCTTGTGCTTCCAGCTCTACTAAGCGGTCATGCCCGCACAGCCAAGCCTGAGCTTCTTCTTCTCCACCATGCAACATGCAAAACGCCTCCCCAATCTTGAGGACCACGCCCCTCCATAATCGTGAGAGAGAGAGAGTGCCCTTGAGAGGCCATGCCTCAGCTGAAGTCGATCTAGAGAGAGAGAGAGAGAGAGAGAGAGAGAGAGAGAGAGAGAGAGAGAGAGAGAGAGAGAGAGAGAGAGAAAACCATGCCTTGAGACATCCATCTTCCCCGCCATGGCTCCACCCTCCTTCCTCCTCTCCACCTTGCTCTGATATGAGTGAAAGGGCAGGGGAACTGAACATGCTCATCACCACCCAGCCCTATATAGACCCTTGGACTTCTAAATATAGGGACCCCCTTGACTGCATGTCCATCCTGGCCCTTAGCCCTGGCCCTTGGCCCGGATTGGTCCTACCATTGTCCTGACACTACCTTCTGTCTTTCAACAAAATGTTTCGAGCGTGCAAGATGGAGCTAGCCAACATTTTCAAACCTCTAAAGGTTCTCAATACACCTGCTCTATGGTGCCCAATAGGTCTCTCTCTCCTAGAAATAATACTAACCTTAGAGCTAATCCTGAACCCAATTTACCCCTTTCACAGGCCATGCCAATTTGGAATCTGACACCACAGAGCCTATGGAGACAGAGAAGGCTCCTACTATGGCCCCCAACTCAAATCAATAAGGTACTCAGGTCCTTCAAGAGAGCCCCAATGAGAAAGCTCGAGGCCTATCAAACTTTGATAGTGAGAGTGAATGTATTAAAAGCACCCAGGTGAATAACCGGAAAGGCTTAAATAAAGATATCATGCAGTTTACACAAGAATTGGAAGCTCAGGATGCACATACCAAAGGTGCACTGACTTCCTCCCCAGCTCCATCAATGGATATTTTAATGACCTAAGCTAAAGAGGAATCTCTACCTAACATGCAAGTACGGAAAGCTAAAAGAAAGGTATAAAAATAAGATAGAAAAATATCCTGACCCTAACAGAGCTTGTGTGTCTATGGCCAAACCTCAAAAAAGCAGTAAAAAATGAAATGCCCTAATTTGTCAAGTATATCTTTCAATTGTAAGGGCCTCATAGACCCTTCTAGACCCCTAATAATCAAAAAGTGGATGCATGAATTGTCACTACTCCTTCATTTGTTAAATGTAATGACCTTGCTAATAATCTCAAAAGGCTTGGTTCTCGCTATCAATGGTATATCACTAGTTATAATGCAGGAAGAGGAGGTACTTGTATTGGGATTGCTTGCAAATGGTCTAACCTGATCACCAAAATACAACAATCTAGAAAAAGGATTTTGGGTAGTATTGACCGCCTTCTTAGATCCCAATATCTATTCTCTGGTCGCTTTGTAAACTCCTAATTCCATTATAAATGGAGCTTTCTGTTGGCAAGAACTAATCAATCCTCCTAGAAACATTGTTCTAACAAGAGACTTCAGTATGGTTGAACATATTGCAGACAGAGAAAACTCCTAGGTAATAAAAAAGATCATTGGACTGCCACGGTTGAAACCTTAAACTTGATTGATGTAGCTAAAGATTCTGGTTTCACTTGGAATAATATACGAGTAGGTTCATGCTACAGATTTGCTAGCTAGACTAGACATGATGTATATGTCTACGAATCTGTTCCAGGATCATTGACTGGTAAAGTGCAAGATTAAGTCATCCATTTTACTTTATGATCATAAACCAGTGTTGTTTGATTATTTGAGATTTGAGAATGTTTATAAGGTTGGTGGGTCTCATCTTGATTAGTCTTTGTTTGGTATTGCTAGTTTTTTAAAAAAAGGTGCAAAACGTTGTTGGAATGTGTGCGGTCTAGCTAGAAGGGTGCAAAACCTTTGGCTATGAGAGTTCGTGATGAGAGTCACAAACACTTTAAGAAGAAGAGTGTATGGAAAATTATCAACTCTCTTTCTAAAGATGACTGAAAAACTAAGAGCATTCATGACAAGACAGTCACAAACCCTCTCCCCTATTATGCTTGAAAATTGCTTAATTTAGTAGACGAGCTCGTGATGAAAGGATTACCAATTCACATCCAATTTTACTTAAGAAGAGCAATTACCAACACTAAACTTTCAGCCATGAAACTTAAATTCTCATAGAAGCACAACTTTCATTCAAAACCCAAACCTCTTTCATGGAAACATGTAGCCTCGCCCCCAATTACATAGTCGTAACTTCAAACAGTTGAAAGGAATACACGAGCTTCCACCTTAACGAAGAACATTTTCTAATTTTGAAGATATTTAAGATCTTCTAAGTTGAAGCCTACACACCATTTATATAACCTCTCTCTCCTCACCATGGAATTTTCAGCTAATGTGTCAATTTTAGGGTCATTTTTTCACTTTGGACCCAAACTAGGTCATTTTTAGCTCATTTTTAACCCAAAAAAGGTCATTTTTAATGTGAAAATTCCCAAATAGTGTAAAACAAATCCTTAAATTTGTGGGATTTCTCACATACGCATATAAAGAATAGATATGAATCACTTTTTATCACTTTTCTATTTTGGGCCACTTTTAATGCAATTTTATGACAACACTTGTGAGCTGCTATTTTCGGCACTTTTTACCCGCATCAACCTTTGTAGGCAAGATGCGTGTGCCACTATCAAACACATGGAGTATGTACATTATCAAATCAAATTAAGCATCTTGTCAAGTGGAAAAGCACACAAAGGCATCACATCGAGGACCACGACTCCCCGGATAGATATGTACATGATAGCGATCGCAGCTGCTTCAACATATATCACAATATGTACATTATAGCTTTTCATTCCATGCATCTGGAAGTGTGAAAAGTGAGGTGGATGTTTTTATTTCACACTATGTACCTGAGACAACACGACATCCACCCCCTTTGTACCTGCACATCCCCCGGTATGTGCCACAATAGCATTTGTTAAGCATCAATTGATGGTCAAACAATATATCTTCACATTCATCCTCAGTTTTCATATAGCCTGATCCATCATCCTCTTCACTTGGTTGTGCATCAAATGGATCAGTATCCCCTCTTCTTTGAATAATTTAAATCTTTTTCCTACAATGGGAATTTTCATTTTTGTCCCATCCAATTCACGCAAGGTATAAGTCGCATTTCCATCCACATGTTTGAAAATGTAAGAGCCAAACCATCTCTTTGCAAGCTTCCTTATTGTAGAGTGTTGGTTATTAAGGATACTGTCATACACCAACACCCAATCGCCCTCTCTTAAATGGATTTTGGTCTGAGCCTGTGTCTCTTGTCAAATCTGTCTTTGTTTTTCAACTTGCATCCTTTAGGCGAGCTTTTGCATGGTCAATGTCTTCAGGCCTTCTTTCTAATTTTTGTATGTGCAATGCAAGAAGGCCTTCTCTACTCATTCCATCTTCCTTTGGCAACACATTCATGTAAGAACTACATCTTCCATTGGCATCACAAGTTTTTGACCATACATCAATTCAATAGGAATATAGCTAGTGATTACGGTCAACCCACAATGCAAATGACAGTAACCTTGGACACTCTCTAAGCTTACTTTCACAAGACTTAGCTAAAGCTTTGATTACTGGAGGATGTCCTCTTTCACTTTTTCCATTTTCCTCTGGGTTATAAGTACATGTTAAAGCCAGTTTGATGCCCATCCTAGAGAAGAATTCCCTCGCTTCATCAACATTCAATTCTCCTCTATATGTAGTTATCTTCTCCACACATCCATAGAGACACATCACATCTTCAATAATGAATTTACATACAGCTTGTGTATTCTTTGTCATTAATGCACGCCCTTCAACTTGATTAGATAAATCTTCTCTTGCAAGCACCAAATGCCTCATTTGCCAAAGTCCCAAAGGCATTGTGACCAAGTCGACAATTACCCATTTGTAATGTATGGCCCATGGATAAGTAGGATGTAGTCCATCACGATGCCCTACATTTGAATACATTTGGCACATCACACAAGAATCCACAAACTCAGACACGTCCTTATACATCTCTTTCCACCAATACGTTTCTTCTACATTGGCAAATGTTGCCCATAAATCTCGATGTCCTGTCCATAAACTTTCATGGAACTCCTTGACAATCTCTTGTTGAGTAGCCTTATCGCACACTACCCACAACGGTGTCCCATTTCTTTGTGTAGGATTCTTCCATAAGTAACCATCCTTCAAGAAGTATCTGTATGCTTTTCTTCTTATCCTCTTAAATTCTTGCTCAGTCCAATCATCCTGTTTCTGCAAAGTACTTAAGTAGTAACCTATCAAGATCCATTCACGGTTTCACCCTCATATAGCTCCTCTGGAAAGGAGTCAAGTGAAGACACAAAACACGCATGATTATTCTTTGCATGAGCAATGGTGTAAGAATTTGTGCCTCCATCATCTCCCTCAACAATCATGTCTTATTCATCTTCATACCTTGCCCTAGATAGCATATCTGCCAATGGGTTGTCCTTCCCTGCAATATGCTTGAACTTGGAATTCAAGGATTTTATGTATGCTATCCATCGAAGCATAGCAATGCCAAGGGTTGAACAATTTGCAATCATTCCAAGAAGAGGCAAACAATTAATTTCCAGAACCATTGATGCCCCTATCAAGCACTCCTTGTCACATCTCAATGTTGTAACCACCCCCCATAGTTCCCTTTATACTTGTGCATAATCTCGTTGGAGAGAACTCAAAACCTTAGCTCCAAAACTCACCACATACCTTTTTCATTGGTCATCATCTTGCCCTAATGCCCATCCTATCCCTGTAGAACTCATGTCCACTGTCACAATGACAGGTTTCTCGCATGCATAGTCTACCTTTTTCAAGGTTGGCGATGAAATAAGTAGCTTCTTTAGCTTTCTCATGGCTTTTGTATGCTCTTCTTCCCAGTGAAACTTTTGATTCTTTCTCAACAACCTATAAAGAGGATATGTTACATGTGCATAATGTGGTATCTAAATAAGATAGAAGACACAAACACCAAGAAATTTTCGAACTTCGGTGACATTTATGAATGTTTCTTTCAAGTTTTTGATTGCGTCCATATTTTTTGGACAAGGCCTTCTACCATAAGGACCACACATATGCCCCACAACCAACACTTCATTAATCCCAAATACAGATTTTTGTCGTGAGAGGGTAAGATGAGCTTTCTTCCAACCTTGACAAAATCTTCTCACAGTTTTTGATATGGTCTGTAGAAAACTTATGGCACCCCCTTGAATTCATAGCCTCATCTTTACCTTTGTGATCTTCACATCCTTTGATGGGCACATCATCAAGAAATGGCATTGTGATTTGAGGTATGAAGTCCACGAAAAAACTTGTTCATCTCATTATTATATGTGCAATTGAATTTGTTGCTCCTTGAGGTAAGGTACACATCCTTACCAGTCCTAAAGGTGTTTTCATAGTTGTCAGATATCTCCTCTCAACATCTAACTGAAATTGATCGTACCCTGAATAGAGACCCCCATTGAGTAAATTGACCTTCCTATGAACGCTTTTGTAAATTCATCCACTATTGGTCTTGCACCCACATTCCTGATGGTAACAGATTGCATATCTTGTATGAACCACAAAGCTCCATTCTTCTTAGGCACAATGAACAACCTATTTGAATATGGTGCACAAGAAGGCTCCAAAATACCCATGCTAATCTTTTTATTGAGTAGTTTTATTAACTTTGCCAAATGTGCTTTCAAAACCGGAATTGGGCATACATTCCAAGGTACATGAGGGATAGTGAAGATCACCATAGATACAACAACATTAGGATCAACACACCCTATCTCGTGTGGCTGGAAAGAAAAAGCCTTACCATGTCTTGAAAGATTTTGTTTAAAACTCTTCTTATCTTATTCTATTAAAAACTCCTCACAACCAGCTTTTATCTCTTTTAGGGATTCCATCGTGAACTGGTCTCACTTTCTTTGCCACCATTTTGTACTTGGTCTCCACACGCACTTCCAGTCCGTCATTAGCATTTGAATCTTTTTTATCTTCAAAAGCCTCAATCACATCATAGATTTTCATAGAGCATACTTCCACAACGTGGGTTCCAGATTGCATACTAGAGTCCATTATAGCCTCAAGCTCAAGCATAGTATCTACATGAGAAACTTGTTCAAAAAACCTGAAATGCGTTCACTATCCTCTATGAAACCAAGTTCCTTCATGTATTTCTGTTCATTAGATACATATTTTTGTGCACTTGTTTTCATCCTCAAGATTCATAAAACATACTGACTCATGCTCTGTTAATCCTTGGAAACCTGTAGAAAAAGCTTCTTCAAGGGCTTTGGGTCAAACAAGAATCCTTTTCTTCTTGTACCATTGCAATCCCACTTTGCAATTATAAATGGCCAAAACTCCTTGTCTCCCTGTACTCTTTGAGCTCTTTTTTTGCTTTTGGTAGAGGATACTCACAAAGACTATCGCGGTTCCTCTCGTGATTCACACACACATTCAAAAATTGTACGTCTCACTTCCCATCTTTTCTAGTTTCCTTGGCATAAGTAGAACCATCATCCAAGACCTTTGTCTCCATGCAAACGGCTGTAATGTATGTCTGCCCAAGGATAAGAGGATAGGTAGATGTCTTCAGCACGAAGAAGTTTTTGCTCATCTTTTACATTACCAATCACATTTGGACAAGCCCCATACTACATATCTCGTGATTAGTTATTTGAAGCTCAATCTATCGGCCAGTTGCCCTTCATGTAAAGACTCCCAGACATTTTAGAGCCATGATCTATCAATGAGGCATATGGATCCTCAAGATCACCCACCTTGACTAAAGTTTCTATTGTAGCTCTTGCCCAATGACGTTTGGAGTAATTTCTTTTATAGGAAGCTTCACCTTCATCACCATCATCTGCAAATCTAGCATGTGCACCTCTTGACTAAAATTTCTATTGTAGCTCTTGCCCAATGCCTTTTGGAGTAATGGCTTTTGTAGGAGGCTTCACCTTCATCATCATTTGCAAATCTAGCATGTGCATCTCTTCGAGAAGACTGGTAGCATCCTACCACACTTTCATTGCAATCAATCTCTTGGACATGTATCCCAGATCCCCATGTGCCTTAAGTGACTCCCCTTCACCCTCAGACTATGGAGGAATAGACTCAGTGAGTGTTTGACAATTTCTTTTTGTGGTATCTATAATTTATTCATGAAACTCGTGTTTAGAAATGCCAAGAACTTCACCCAAGGTAAAATCAACTTTTCTATTCAAATCTTTCCTCCAATACTTGTTTTACGTTTGTGGCAGGGCCTTTTCTATTCAAATCTTTCCTCCAATACTTGTTTTACTTGTATGCAGGGCCTTTCTTGCTTTTTATTCTTTCATGTAGATGCTTCCTCCATAGGAATCTCGGGAGGAGGAGGCACATGTGGTGGAGCCTCATAAGAAGGTCCTATATCCTTTCTTCCTCCGGCTCTTGTAACCCTCTTTGAAGTAGAAGGATGTGCATCTCCATTCTTAAGTCTACGCTTTTATTCCACAATTGCTTCATTGTTATCGCATTTTGCAAGATAAGCATGCACTGATAACGAGTCAACACAGTCATCCCAACCTTTTGTATGGCGTATGCAATCACCAGCTTCATGTAATACTTGTTTAGTTACCTTTCATTTTTTTGGTTGATGCTATTGCACACGGCCACAAGCTATCAATCTCCTCAAAAGCATCATGAGTAGACTTTAACACTTTCTTTGGAATAAGCTCTATCTTTGCCCCATAGGTAACAGCCTCCACTGCAAAAATAGCATGATTGGTCTCCATATCCTCCACTAACTTCCACATACCCCCTTTTCGAGAGTCAATTCCTAATGGCATACCTATCTCCCACATATGGATCTTGCTATCTTTAAAAAACACAAGATCTCTTTTCAAGGCATCATTGAAGCTATCACAATCCCTTCTTCCATGGTCTTTCTATGACACCATATGCATCTATGCAGAAACCCTTATTTACTTTGGGATTTTTGTCCTATAGGTTGTCCTTCTCTTCAAGCCTTGTCAGCTTTAACTTCATTTCTTGGATTCCATTAACATGCTCATCAAGCATTGAATTATCACCTTTTGGACTCACAACAATAGGCTTTGGTGGAATCTCCAATGTGCTAGGATTAGAGGTAGTACCATTCACCACCATCTTGTCCCTATGACATTTCCTCTTAGCTACGTCCTCAACCTCTTTCCATTCAGCCTTTAGACCTTGTTCTGTATTCTTGTCTTCAAGGCGTAGCTCTAACTTTTCTTGGAGCTCAAGACCTCCAACTGGAAGGAACAATTCAGTATTTTCACTATCCAAAGTAGCTCGCTCTGTTCCTGACAGTTGAGCATAGCCCCACTCAAACTATCTCAACAGTTCAGTGATGGAAAGTCCTTTTTTTGGATTTGCAACTCATTCGAAGAAATTCTTTTTTGTAACCATTTCAAAGTCCTCCATGAAGTATTCCTCCATTAGGACTAATTTCAATTGCTCCCAACCTTCTCCATGCTGCTCCTCCCTGATTCCCCTTACACGGTTGCTAATCTCGGGAACCACAACAAGCTCAAAACTACAAATCATCTCCACCTCTAGAACCCATTGTAGCTCCACATCCTTTACATAACCATGAAGAAACTTTGTGACATCTTTCCCTTCAAATTGGTCCATTTGTTTCACAATAGCTTGAAGGCTTTGGTTGTTGACACCTTTCTTCTTTCTATAGCCTATTGTCGTTGCATAAACATAGCCAATGCTTGAAGAATTTGCATTGTGCCTTGATCAGAACACATGCCTTGTTGCTCTTGCTGATCCATAGTTTTGATATTTGTATTTAAATATTCATTAGAAATGTAGAAATGTGTGCGGTCTAGCTTGGAACGTGCAAAACCTCTGGCTGTGAGAGTCCGTGATAAGAGTCACAAATAATTAATGAAAAAGAGTTTATGGAAAATCACAAACTCTCTTTCTAAAGATGACTGAAAAACTAAGAGGGTTCGTGACAAGATAATCACAAGCCTTATCCCCTATTATGCTTGGAAATTGCTTATTTTCTGACGAGTTCGTGATGAAAGGATCACCAATTCACATCCAATTTTACTTAAAAAGAGCAATTAAGAAGACTAAACTTTCAGCCATGAAACTTCAACTCTCATAGACGCACAAATTTCATTCAAAACCCAAACCTCTTTCATGGAAACATGTAGCCTCGCGTCGGGGGGTGCACTATGTAATTATGTTAATGTATAACGTGAGTTTGATAGAAGGAATTTCAAAATGGAAAAAGCTTTGGTAATTTAACAGAGATACATGAAAGTAAGGGGTTTTTATATTTAATTTTGGAAGAAAATCTTAAAATAATAGGTCATTTGATGAATTCAAAAATGTTGAAACACTAGAGAGGTTATGTGCACTTGTGACGCTTTTAGCGATGAAAATACATTGGGTTTTTTAACTCCCCGACATTGCTTAAACTGTCCCTAAAAGCGTCGCTATGAGAACGTCGCTATAGACGTCTTTATAAGTGTCTCTATATACATCGCTATATAACGATGCTAGCATTCCTTCTGTAGCGAAGCTGGTAGCGACGTTCTAGAACCTTATATAGAGACGCCTATACTAGAGACTCCCCAGAATAAAAAGTTTCGGGTGGCAAGGCATTCAACCATGTTGAATATTTCCAAAATAAACTATACCTTAATGTATCGAGGATAAGCACAGATTCATCTTTGAAAGAAAGTGCAAGGTATAGACCGAAAGTAGTCACCCACAAGACAATATAACCATTAACTTCATCATGTATTGCAGAATAAAGATACAAAACTGACAAAAGTAATTGGACGAAAATGAATTGACGAAGAAAATCAATGAAAAATTTATACACATCATAAGCAAAATCACTTGATTGTTAAGCTTTGCAAATGTAATAGTTACAACACAATTGTCATTATTCGTTTTTCAATAGTTACAAAAAGATGTACACATGTCATCTCAGTATACATGCTATGACAAAAGAAAACTAGTGCTATCTAGCTATGGCTAAACTAACGTCGTTTAATCAGACGTCTCATCGCGTCCAAGCGCCGTATCTGTTGGATTCTGCAAGAAAACAAAAAAACAATAAGACTTTCTATAAGTATAAACATATTTTTATAAAACAATCTATTTTATTAGCCCCACTCAAACTATCTCAATAGTTCAGTGATGGAAAGTCCTTTTTCTGGATTTGCAACTCATTCGAAGAAATTCTTTTTTGTAACCATTTCAAAGTCCTCCATGAAGTATTCCTCCATTAGGACTAATTTAAATTGCTCCCAACCTTCTCCATGCTGCTCGTCCGTGATTCCCCTTACATGGTTGCTAATCTCGGGAACCACAACAAGCTCAAAACTACAAATCATGTCCACCTCTAGAACCCATTGTAGCTCCACATCCTTTACATAACCATGAAGAAACTTTGTGACATCTTTCCCTTCAAATTGTTCCATTTGTTTCACAATAGCTTGAAGGCTTTGGTTGTTGACACCTTTCTTCTTTCTATAGCCTATTGTCGTTGCATAAACATAGCCAATGCTTGAAGCATTTGCATTATGCCTTGATCAAAGCACATGCCTTGTTGCTCTTGCTGATCCATAGTTTTGATATTTGCATTTAAATATTCATTAGAAATGTAGAAATGTGTGCGGTCTAGCTTGGAACGTGCAAAACCTCTGGCTGTGAGAGTTCGTGATGAGAGTCAGAAACAATTTAAGAAAAAGAGTTTATGGAAAATCACCAACTCTCTTTCTAAAGATGACTGAAAAACTAAGAGGGTTCGTGACAAGACAATCACAAGCCCTGCCCCCTATTATGCTTGGAAATTGCTTATTTTCGGACAAGTTCGTGTGATGAAAGGATCACCAATTCACATCCAATTTTACTTAAAAAGAGCAATTAAGAAGGCTAAACTTTCAGCCATGAAACTTCAACTCTCATAGAAGCACAAATTTCATTCAAAACCCAAACCTCTTTCATGGAAACATGTAGCCTCGCGTCGGGGGGTGCACTATGTAATTATGTTAATGTATAACGTGAGTTTGATAGAAGGGATTTTAAAATGAAAAAAGCTTAGGTAATTTAACGGAGATACATTAAAGTAAGGGGTTTTTATATTTAATTTTGGAAGAAAATCTTAAAATAACAGGTCATTTTATCAATTCAAAAATGTTAAAACACTAAAGAGGTTATGTGCACTTGTGACGCTTTTAGCGATGAAAATACATTGGGTTTTTTAACTCCCCGGCGTTGCTTAAACTATCGCTAAAAGCGTCGCTACGAGAACGTCGCTATAGGCGTCTTTATAAGTGTCGCTATATACGTTGCTATAAAACGACACTAGCATTCCTTCTCTAGCGAAGCTGGTAGCGATGCTGTAGAACCTTATATAGAGAAGCTTATACTAGCGACGCCCGAGAATAAAACGTTTTGGGTGGCAAGGCATTCAACCATATTGAATATTTCGAAAATAAAGTATACCTAAATGAATCGAAGATAAGCACAGATTCACCTTTGAAAGAAAGTGCAAGGTATAGACCCAAAGTAGGCACCCACAAGACAATATAACCATTAACTCCATCATGCATTGCAGAATAAAGACACAAAACTGACAAAAGTAGTTGACGAAGAAAATCAATGAAAAATTTATACACATCATAAGCAAAATCACTTGATTGTTAAGCTTTGCAAATGTAATAGTTACAACACAATTGTCATTATTCAAAAAATACATCGTTTTGCAATAGTTACAAAAAGACGTACACACGTCATCTCAGTATACATGCTATGACAAAAGAAAACTAGTGCTATCTAGCTATGGCTAAACTAAAGTCGTCTAATCAGACTTCTCATCGCGTCCAAGCATCGTATCTGTTGGATTCTGCAAAAAAAAAAACAATAAGACTTTCGGTAAGTATAAACATATTTTTACAAAACAATCTATTTTCTTAGCTTATCATTAAAATACAACAAATGTAAAAGAGTAAAGTGAAATACTAACCATGACGCCGCGAAAACTGAGAATGTCCATCAGGGCGTTTAAGCCCTTTCTGCCCGCGTGCTCGCACTCGTACGGTGTGGGGTCACATACTGTCATCGACCACTATTCAAAACATACAAAGAATACACTACGTTAGAATTTAAAAGTACATTTAAACGTAACTACCAAACCTAAAGGGCAATGCCAAAATACTTACAAAATCAGCCTCAAATCAAGCCCACCCGCTGCTCCCCAAGTGGTGCGAGCTCCCTGCCTCTACTCGCGCTTTTTCTGCCTCCTTTTGTTGCTCGAGGGGTTCACTATGTGTAAAACTACCATATCACGTGCGTTCAAGACATGTTTGTAAAACCCCTTATCTATGAATTTTGTTAGGAATATAATGTACCTTTTTCTTTTAAAGTTTGTAAGTTTTTTCAAATTTGAAAAAAATAATGACCTTCTGTATCCATGTTTATGTAAGTTTCAAGAACTTTAAGTACCCTTTTGTTGAACTCACGTGATATGTTACATTTTTATTAGGTGATCACCCTAGGTTTTGTTGATTCCACTTGTAAGGATTCTCACGCGTTGCTCGCTTTGCATTCTTTCAATCTTCTTTGGCCAGTCAATCTTGTATACTCCACCCATACTTTATTGTTTTTTGTACTTCAAAAAGCTTGTGCTTGTAGTATTCGCGCATTGGAACCTTCATCAGGTCTTGATTTTGAACCGCTCATCCCGATTTGATATGAAAAACTCGTCATGCAGCATGCTGATAACTCTGTCTTTTAATACATTCGTCACTTCACTCTAGGTGTTTAGTATGTAGTGTTGAAACACCTGAGAGCAAAGAATGCGCGTGTGCGAGATCACCTTCTTGCCTTCGTCATCTAAGATGATGCCGCCACTGATGTCGATCGAGTACAGTAAGTCGTGTCGCCTGTGACACGTGAACATGGGTGTCTCGACAGACCAGGGGTCTCGAATGGTGTCTCTAGTGGCGTCTCGATGGGGGTATGGATGTTGAGTGTCTCCACCGGAATCTGGGCCCCGAAGTGAGGAGTGTCGACTGGGGTGACTCCCGGAGGAGTAGCTAGTGGTGTGTAGCCAAGAACGGCCAATAGCTGTGCAAAACCCGGCATAGATGGCGATGTTGTGGTTGGTGTGGGGGTGGGCAAAGAAGGGAATACAAGGAGCCTCGTTGAACACGAGGCGATGTCGAGGCATCAACGACGGCATCCCCACAGCAACCATCACCACCACTAGAGCGTCGGTGCCTAGAAGAGTGTGAAGATCGTCTCCTTGACACCGAAGTCTCAAAGCGTACTGAATGCTCCAAAACAGAGGGAGACACTGAAGAAGTGGAACAATGTGATGGTGCTCCAGAGCGATGATGCTCCTCATACCACCTCCTCTACTGGGGTGACAAAGAAGAAAGAAACTCATCATTATCGATACCTTCATTAAACACACAAATATTTAATCTTAATATTTAATAGAGAAGAAAATATGGAAAAGTTATAATCTATACTATAGATAACAGGGGGAGGGATTCCTGTAGAGAGAGAGAGAGAGAGAGAGAGAGAGAGAGAGAGAGAGAAAGAGAGAGAGAGGACTCATAAAGGGGGAGGGATTCTTGCGATGTGGAGTTCAAGCTGGCTTCAAATTAAACCTTAGCAAGTATCGATGCACGCTTCCTGCTTCTTCGTTAGAAGAGCAAGATCTGTCTGCACTTTGTTGAGGACCTTCTTCGGCTTGGAGTGGTAGTGATGAGGATTAAATACAATATAAATTTCTCAAGTATAGCATATAGAAAAGAATGGATAAAAAGCCACATGAATACAATATATATTAAAAAAGGGATAAAAATTGTTCAAATACAATGTTTATGGATTAAAGATATCTCTCTCTCATCTTTGCATAGCACAACATAACTCCCTATGTCTATATAGAGCTCTACGTTTAGGCCTAAAATGTCGACCTTTACACCATGGTGCTGTGTATGACTTATACTACAACCAACAAAGATTATGAGTGGCCATTCAACATCTAGAAAGCCGTGAGTCATACATTGCAAACTTACCTTGGTCGCGCAACATCAAGAGTACTCCCACTCCTCCTCAGTCACTTCTTTACCACACTGTTGTGCACTTTTCAATTGGTTGTGCAACCATCTTAAACTCAGGAATGTTAGTAGGCTTTCCAGACCCGCCGGATAATGCATCGGTGGTCGTCTTTCCTGTCTCCACTCAATTCATGCCCTTTGTCGCTCTTGCTTTGCATCCTCGTATTGTGAAATTCACTTTTGCATCACTGGATTGTGAAGCATGAAAAATTGATTGACATTAGCCTGTAGATCTTTCATCATCTTCTTCTCAACACTGAGATTGCATATGACAATTGCATGATATGCGCTCATCATTTATGGTTTGCCATAGCGTGTCTTGGGCTTTATCAAATCCATCTAGCCACTCTGTTATGTAAACTAGGGACTTTGATACCAGCCAACAACCTTCTGCCATGCTACCCTCTGGATGTGCCTTCTCACGCACATGTCCCTTGAGTGTTTTCATGAAACGTTCTAAAAAGAATATCCATCTGGAATTTATTGTGCCAACTATTTTCACCTCGTCAACTATGTGAGCAAGAAGATGCACTTGAACGGTTAGCATGGTAGTAGGAAAGTGTTTCTCAAACATGCACACAACCTCCACAACTTTTGGCAATATGGCAAGCCATAGAGCTTTCCCACAATGCATATGCCTTGTGGGAAAGCTTTATGGCTTGCCGTATTGCCAAAAGGATTGCCATTGTGTTGTTTTTAGGGACACGAGACAATTTTAGCGCTTGGAAATCGCTTGCAAACATATAGACAACACAATGGCCAGCCGTTGGCAATACGGCAAGCTCTATGGCTTTCCATTTTGCCAAAAGGATCTCCATTGTGTTGTTTTTAGGGCCGTGAGGCAATTTTAAAGCTTGAAACTTTCTCGCGTATATATAGACAACACAATGGCTAGCCTTTTTGTAATAGGGCAAACCATAGATCTTGCACACAATGAATACGCATTGTGGGAAAACTCTATGGCTTGTCGTATTACCAAACAGCCAACCATTGTGTTGTTTTTAGGGCTGCTTAGCTATTTTAGGGCTTGAAAACCGCTTGCGGACATAAAAACAACACAATGGCAAGTTGTTGGCAATACGGAAAGCCATAGAGCTTGCCCTCAATGCATATGCTTGTGGGAAAGCTTTATGGCTTGCTGTATTGCCAAACACATCCCCATTGTGTTGTTTTTAGGGACATGAGGCAATTTTAGCGCTTGAAAATTGCTCGCAACATATAGACAACACAATGGAGAGCCGTTTGGCAATACGGCAAGCCATAAAGCTTGCCCACAATGCATATGCATTGTGGAAAAGCTTTATGGGTATGCTTATGCATATGCATTGTAATCAAGATCTATGGCTTGTCGTATTGCCAAAAGCCTGCGATTGTGTTGCTTTTAGGACCGCTTAGCTATTTTAGGATTTGAAAATCGCTTGCAGACATATAGAAAACACAATGGCGAGCTGTTTGGCAATACGTCAAGGCATAGTGCCTACCCACAATGCATATGCATTGTGGGAAATCTCTATGGCTTGCCGTATTGCCAAACAGCTCGCCATGGTGTTATTTTCATGGCTGCTTAGCTATTTTAGGACTTGAAAACCGCTCGCGGACATATAAACAACACAATGGGGAGCCGTTGACAATACGAAAAACCATAGAGCTTGCCCACAATTCATATGTGTTGTGGATAAGCTGTATGGCTTTCCGTATTGACGAACGAATCGCCATTGTGTTGTTTTTAATATGCGCTGTGGGTAAGCTCTATGGGTTGCCATATTTTCGAACGTAGCTTAACCCAACCTAACGTAGCTTAAATTAACTTAACCTAACGTACAAGATAACCTAACCTAACATAACCTAACGTAGCTTAACTTAATCTAACCTAATGTATAAGATAATCTAACCTAACCTAACCTAACTTAACTTAACTTAACCTAACGTACAAGATAACCTAACCTAACTTAACTTAACCTAACGGACAAGATAACCTAGCTTAATGTACCTTAAATTAATCTAACCTAACATATAAGATAATCTAACCTAACCTAACCTAAATTAACTTATAACGTAAACTTAACCTAAAATAACATAACCCAAAACACTACAAGAGGTTGTGTGCTCTTGTGACGCTTTTAGCGATGAAAATACACTGGGTTTTTATAACCCCAGGCGTCGCTAAGAGCATCGCTATGAGCGTCGATACGGGGATGTCGCTATAAGCGTCGCCTAGCGTCGATACGGGGATGGCTAAACTAACGTCGTCTAATCAGACGTCTCATCGCGTCCAAGCGGCGTATCTCTTTCCAAGGCATCATTGAAGCTATCACAATCCCTTCTGCCATGGTCTTTCTATGACACCATATGCATATGTGCAGAAACCCTTATTTGCTTTGGGATTTTTGTCCTACAGGTTGTCCTTCTCTTCAAGCCTTTTCAGCTTTAAGTTCAGTTCTTCGATTCCCTTAACATGCTCATCAAGCATTGAATTATCACCTTTCTAACTCACAACAATAGGCTTTGGTGGAATCTCCGATGTGCTAGGAGTAGATGTAGTACCATTCACCACCATCTTGTCCCTATGACATTTCCTCTTAGCTCCGTCCTCAACCTCTTTCCATTCAGCCTTTAGACCTTGTTCTGTATTCTTGTCTTCAAGGCGTAGCTCTAATTTTTCTTGGAGCTCAAGACCTCCAGCTTGAAGGAACAATTCAGTCTTTTCACTATCCAAAGTAGCTCATTCTGTTCCTGACAGTTGAGCATAGCCCCACTTAAACTATCTCAATAGTTCAGTGATGCAAAGTTCTTTTTTTGGATTTGCAACTCATTCGAAGAAATTCTTTTTTGTAACCATTTCAAAGTCCTCCATGAAGTATTCCTCCATTATGACTAATTTGAATTGCTCCCAACCTTCTCCATGCTGCTCCTCCCTGATTCCCCTTACATGGTCGCTAATCTCGGGAACCACAACAAGCTCAAAACTACAAATCATGTCCACCTCTAGAACCCATTGTAGCTCCACATTCTTTACATAACCATGAAGAAACTTTGTGACATCTTTCCCTTCAAATTGGTCCATTTTTTTTCACAATAGCTTGAAGGCTTTGGTTGTTGACACCTTTCTTCTTTCTATAGCCTATTGTCATTGCATAAACATAGCCAATGCTTGAAGGATTTTCATTGTGCCTTGATCAAAGCACATGCCTTGTTGCTCTTGCTGATCCATAGTTTTAATATTTGTATTTAAATATTCATTAGAAATGTAGAAATGTGTGCGGTCTAGCTTGGAACGTGCAAAACCTCTAGCTGTGAGAGTTCGTGATGAGAGTCACAAAAAATTTAAGAAAAAGAGTTTATGGAAAATCACAAACTCTCTTTCTAAAGATGACTGAAAATCTAAGAGGGTTCGTGACAAGACAATCACAAGCCTTATCCCCTATTATGGTTGGAAATTGCTTATTTTCTGACGAGTTCGTGATGAAAGGATCACCAATTCACATCCAATTTTACTTAAAAAGAGCAAATAAGAAGACTAAACTTTCAGCCATGAAAATTCAACTCTCATAGATGCCCAAATTTCATTCAAAATACAAACCTCTTTCATGGAAACATGTAGCCTCGCGTCGGGGGGTGCACTATGTAATTATGTTAATGTATAACGTGAGTTTGATAGAAGGGATTTCAAAATGCAAAAAGCTTAGGTAATTTAACAGAGATACATGAAAGTACGGGGTTTTTATATTTAATTTTGGAAGAAAATCTTAAAATAACAGGTCATTTGATGAATTCAAAAATGTTGAAACACTAGAGAGGTTATGTGCACTTGTGACGCTTTTAGCGATGAAAATACATTGGGTTTTTTAACTCCCTGACGTTGCTTAAACTGTCCCTAAAAGCGTCGCTATGAGAACGTCGCTATAGGCGTCTTTATAAGTGTCTCTATATACATCGCTATATAACGACGCTAGCTTTCCTTCTGTAGCGAAGCTGGTAGCGACGTTCTAGAACCTTATATAGAGACGCTTATACTAGCGACGCCCGAGAATAAAACGTTTTGGGTGGCAAAGCATTCAACCATATTGAATATTTCCAAAATAAAGTATACCTAAATGAATCGAAGATAAGCATATATTCACCTTTGAAAGAAAGTGCAAGGTATAGACCCAAAGTAGTCACCCACAAGACAATATAACCATTAACTCCATCATGCATTGCATAATAAAGATACAAAACTGACAAAAGTAATTGGACGAAAGTGAATCGACGAAGAAAATCAATGACAAATTTATACACATCATAAGCCAAATCACTTGATTGTTAAGCTTTGCAAATGTGATAGTTACAACACAATTGTCATTATTCAAAAATACATCGTTTTTCAATAGTTACAAAAAGACGTACACACGTCATCTCAGTATACATGCTATGACAAAAGAAAACTAGTGCTATCTAGCTATGGCTAAAGTAATGTCGTCTAATCACACGTCTCATCGTGTCCAAGCGGTGTATCTGTCTGCAAAAAAAAAAAACAATAAGATTTTCTGTAAGTACAAACATATTTTTACAAAACAATCTATTTTCTTAGCTTATCATTAAAATACAACAAATGTAAAAGAGTAAAGTGAAATACTAACCATGACGCCGCAAAAATTGAGAATGTCCATCAGGGCGTTTAAGCCCTTTCTGCCCGCGTGCTCGCGCTCGTACGGTGTGTGGTCACGTACTGTCATTGACCACTATTCAAAACATACAAAGAGTACACTATGTTAGAATTTAAAAGTAACTACCAAACCTAAAGGGCAATGCCAAAATACTTACAAAATTGGCCTCAAATCATGTCCACCCACTGCTCCCCAAGTGGTGCGAGCTCCCTCCCTCTACTCGCGCTTTTGCTGCCTCCTTTTGTTGCTCGAGGGGTTCACTATAAGTAAAACTACCATATCACATACATTCAAGACATGTTTGTAAAACCCCTTATCTATGAATTTCATTAGGAATATAATGTACCTTTTTCTTTTAAAATTTGTAAGTTTTTTCAAATTTGAAAAAATAATGACCTTCTGTATCTATGTTTATGTAAGATTCAAGAACTTTACATACCCTTTTGTTGAACTCACGTGATATGTTACATTTTTATTAGGTAATCTCCCCAAGTGATCTCAGAATGTGCTAAATGCTCCAAAACAGAGGGAGACACTGAGGGAGTGGAACAACGTGAAGGTTCTCCAGAGCGATGATGCTGCTCTTACCACCTCCTCTACTGGGGTGACAAAGAAGAAAGAAACTCATCATTATCCATACCTTCATTAAACACACAAATATTTAATCTTAATATTGAATAGAGAAGAAAATATGGACAAGTTATAATCTATACTATAGATAATAGGGGGAGGGATTCCTAGAGAGAGAGAGAGAGAGAGAGAGAGAGAGAGAGAGAGAGAGAGGACTCATAACGGGAGAGGGATTCCTGTGTAGAGAGAGAGAGAGAGAGAGAGAGAGAGAGAGAGAGAGAGAGAGAGAGGACTCATAAAGGGGGAGGGATTCCTGCGATGAGGAGTTCATGCTGGCTTCAAATTAAACCTTAGCAAGTAGTGATGCACGCTTACTGCTTCTTCGTTATGAGAGCAAGATCTGTCTGCCCTTTGTTGAGGACCTTCTTCGGCTTGGAGTGGTAGTGATGACGATTCAATACAATATAATTTTCTCAAGTATAGCATATAGAAAAGAATGGATAAAAAGCCACATGTATACAATATATATTAAAAAAGGGAGAAAAATTGTTCAAATACAATGTTTATGGCTTAAAGAGATCTCTCTCGCATCTTCGCATACCAGAGCATAACTCCCTATGTCTATATAGAGCTCTCCGTTTAGGCCTAAAATGTCTACCTTTACACCATGGTGCTGTGTATGACTTATACTACAACCAACAAAGATTATGAGTGGCCATTCAACATCTAGAAAGCCGCGAGTCATACATTGCAAACTTACCTTGGTCGCCCAACCTCAAGAGTACTTCCACTCCTCCTCAATCACTTGTTTACTGCATTGTTGTGCAGTTTTCAATTGGTTGTGCAACCATCTTAAACTCATGAATGTTAGTAGGCTTTCCAGACCCTCCGGATAATGCATCCGTGGTCGTCTTTCCCGTCTCCACTCAATTCATGCCCTTTGTTGCTCTTGCTTTGCATCCTCGTATTGTGAAATTCACTTTTGCATCACTGGATTGTGAAGCATGAAAAATCGATTGACATTAGCCTGTAGATCTTGCGTCATCTTCTTCTCAACACTAAGATTGCATATGACAATCGCATGATATGCGCTCATCATTTATGGTTTTCCATAGCGTGTCTCGCGCTTTATCAAATCCCTCTAGCCACTCTGTTATGTAAACTAGGGACTTTGATACCAGCTAGCCTTTTGCCATGCTACCCTCTAGATGTGCCTTCTCATGCACATATCCCTTGAGTGTTTTCATGAAACGTTCTAAAAAGAACATCCATCTGGAATTTATTGTGCCAACTATTTTCACCTCGTCAACTATGTGAGCAAGAAGATGCACTTGAACGGTTAGCATGGTGGTAGGAAAGTGTTTCTCAAACATGCACACAACCTCCGTAGCATTTAGTTTGGCGAATGGTATGGAGTCTACATGGATGTTCTTTTGTGAAATCCATTGCATCAACTTTGCAAGTTTGTAGATTGTGGTACAGACGTTAGGAGACAAACATCCCTCAATGGCCACCGGTAATAATAACTGCAAAACATGTCTAGCAATGATATGAAAGTGCACACACGAATTTGTTACACAATTTCCACTATGATATATTCCACTTCAAACATACCTGACATATTTTATGCCAGTCGTGTGACTTGAAACCAGTAAGCTTTCCTTCTTTAGTGAAACACGTTTGGAGCGAGTGCATTATGCCAGTGGGGGTCTGCACAAATCGAATGGTCTCCTTTACTTTGCATTCTTTGGCTCCTGTCAAAATCCATGGCACTTTAGGGAGTTTTATCGATCCATCGACTACTGTCTGCGGCCAATTATTCTGCTTATGATCCACATTTCTAAGGTCAACTCCAGCTCCCAAAGTATCTTTCTTGCCAATCAGATGATCCTACAGCAGATTACCCACATTCTTGAATATGTGCATTGGATCGAGCAAGTGATTGATCATGAGTCTGGGCCAATATGGTAACTTGTATCATAGAGAGAGTCTCTTCATCCCTCATGACAAACCATCATCACACGTCTCCTTCTTCTCTAGCCATGCTTGAGCACACATTCTCGGTGGCTCTCTTCCCAAAAAACTGTCGTGTAACTCATGATTCTCTAGAAGATGCGCTTGATGACCTTCGTAGATTTTCTTCTTCAGTGAGGGCGCGTGACGTGCATTAAGTTTAGGTCCACATGTGACACATGCTCTGCATCTACTTGTTTCAAGCCCTGCATGTATACACATGACAATCGATAAGCTTGAGAAAAACCAAGATTTATAGTGTTTGAGTTTGAGTATGAGGATAAATCACCTGAGCGTTTTGCTAGTCCGGGATAGTCATGCATGGTCCACATTAGAATGCCTCTGATCAAAGCATTGCGTCGACTTGTGTGTCAGCTCATATCCACCATTTCTATGCCAATCCACAGTTTTTGTAGCTCTTCCAATAGTGGACGAAGATACACATCCATATTCTTCACTTTATACCACCCTGGCACAATCAAGCTTAGAAACAGGTGCCCCTTCATGGTAGTCAACCACGGGGGTAGGCCATTGGCGAGTTTGGTCAACAATACTGCGTTAAATGTTGTCACCTTCTATGTTGGAATCCATGTCAAAGAACGCGTCCACCATCTGCTCCATCTCTACTTCTTGAAATGCCACATCAGGTATTCGTTGGGAGGACTCAATCGATGACTGCTCGTTTGAAAATCGTCTTCTCTGGGATGAAGTTGGAGCAATATCTACTTGCGGAGTTTGATCTTCAATCTCTAGACTATGAGATCAATAATGCAGGTATTG
The DNA here is from genome assembly GCF_014529385.1 of Adiantum capillus-veneris. Classification (NCBI taxonomy): domain Eukaryota; kingdom Viridiplantae; phylum Streptophyta; class Polypodiopsida; order Polypodiales; family Pteridaceae; genus Adiantum; species Adiantum capillus-veneris. The sequence continues at coordinate 31,060,103 of NC_140951.1, forward strand.
TAGTTGCTCTATCAGAAAGAGACTGTGATTACGTATGCGTTGGTCGCAGATTTTTTGTTTTTGTAAGATCTGATGCTTGCAATGCGCACAAGGACACACCATCCTATCGTCCATACTTTATCTACCAATGATGCAACAAATAATTAAAACACTCTAATTGTTTTAACTAAACACTACTAAGTACATGACAATACATGACAACCTCACATTCTCTAGCCAGGCCCGATCCCCGCACACCTCGATCTAGAGGTGCACGGAGATTACGACCTGTAATGGAATTTGCCTATTCAATTTGAGAATAGCGGAATTTAATGAGAGTACTTTCAAGAAATGATTTTGTGAGCATAGCGGGTAGACATAATTGAAGATATCAACATAATCATAGCAATTAGTTAACTTGGCATAGACAATAATTTTGCAAGAGAGAGAGTTTAGAGAACATGACAACAATTGAGGACCGGATTTATGTGGAGCCGGTCCCCCCTCCAATAGGCATTTGTATTATGATTTCTCCCATAAAGAGAGACTTGTTACAATACAGTCTTTGTGTTCCTTGTGACCTAGGTGATGCCATGAAGATGGAAGGCTTCATGCACCACAAACATAACATAAACTTGAAGAAAGCTTTAACTATCCCAAGCCTCAGTCCCAAGACCTCAAACACCTTCGAAGGTGGAGAGAGCTAGCAGGGAATGAGGGTAGGGAAGAGGAAGAAGAAACATTTCGTAGGAGAAAGAATTAGTTCCTCACTTATCATACTCTTGTTGCTAGCATACATAATAGCATATTAATGAAGAAGAAGGAGATGGCAAGCCTTAAGCATTGAAGCATGGCTCTTGGTTGGATTTGCACTCCATAGCCAAGAGTGTTGGTGTAGGCTCTCAACCTCTACTTGCTTGGAGAGGGAGCTCTTGCACTTTGCATATCACACAATGAGAGTGCTTGTGAGTGTGTGTGGGTGAGTATACCCCCTAGGCACCCCCCTAGCTTGCTTGAGTCGACCCCCCCTTGTAGCTCATGCCTGAAGCTCATTGGACCCCTCCAGGCCTAGCCAATCACAAGCAGGAGCCATTACAAGCAATATGGGTAGCCTTGGGACAAGTGTCCCCCTTTCCCCTTTGAGAGAGAGGACTTGATAAATGCTAAAACAATTAGATAATTCATGTAATTTATCATTGGACCCCTTTGAAGCCTAGCCAATAGGCTTCAAGCAACACATGAAGGTAACATGGGTAGGGGCCTGACATGTGTCCTTGCTGCCTCTTCAAGATGGGCTTCCCTTGTGTGTGTGAGTGGGTGTTCTCTCTCTAGGCCCTAGGAAAAGGGCTCGCCCCCCCTCTTGTAGGAATGATTTTGACTTTTAGGTGATCAAGCACCTTACTCACCAAGCATGACAAAGCACTTGAACTAGGGGGGGTTCCCACAAGCATCTCAGGCAAGCTTCTCAAGGCACCTCAAGTACTTTAATCATGCAGCAAGTCAAGCACCTCAAGCATGGAGCCAGTCAAGCACCTCAAGCATCTTAATCAAGCACCTCAAGCATGAAAAACACCTCAAGCATGACAAGCACCTCAAGCAGGACAAGCACCTCGAGCTTGGGCCGGGTTCCCACCTCAAGCTTAGCCCTAGCTTACTTAAGGTCAAAAGGACTTTTACACACATTTATTGTAGGTCTTCAATGAAGCTAGCCCTAAGGTCTTATGCTCCATTGGTTAGCCTTGCTCTTTGATAGACCATCTCCCTTTTGGGCCCCTTTACATTGGCCCCGTGTTGAGATAGATCTAAAAGCACATACCTATATCTTAACACTTGTTCCCGTTTATTCTCCCACATTAAGTGATCAATTTAATATGAGAAAATCATTTGAGTTAGTTAGATATTATATTTTATGACATTACCTCTCTCTTGAAATCATAGTCGTCCTCGACTATGAGGTAGAAGAGATAAAGTCTTAGTCATTAGCCAATCGTACTTAGCGGGTAAAGGATCCCTTTTTACCCTACGACATCTTTCCAAGATGGATGACTAATCCATTTGGTGCTTTGGGAGACATAGCTGCCGCAAGCATGTCTGCTCTTTAGTCCATTTCATTCTCCCAAAGTAGAGTGACAAATTCTACTTGGTGTTTGAGAGACGTCGTCATCACAAACATGATTCTAAGCATGCATACTAGTTAAATTTGTGCACAATTAAAAAGAGGACTAGTCATATAAGACAAAAACATGAGTTATTTAAAAGAAATTTGTACATTTGCTTACTCTAATGTAGCATTGTAAGCATTGACAAGGTTCATACTATCCTTAAGTTGTACTCCTTGCATCCATTTAGCATCTTCAAAAGGATAATTTTTGAACTTAATAAGATACCGTCGGATAATCTTACCATGTCGTAGTACCTTGTCTTCATGCCGAAGGATAGCTTCGGGTTGTAGCACCTCTTCTTGGTCTTCAACTTCGGGAGGGTCTTCAATAATTGGTTCAATTGGTGGCTCTCCTTTGTAGGGCTTAAGTAAGCTTACATGAAAGGCATTGTGTATAAGCCAATGGTTGGGCAACTTGAGTTGATAAGCCGTCTCATTGATAGGCTTCAAGATTTGGAAAGGACCATAGTATCTTTTTGCTAGTTTAGCATAATACTTTTGATGGCCCGTAGGATTTTTGCCCGTCGTTTGCCTTAATCGAGCCTTAGGAAACTTGAGTAAGACCCAATCATTTTCTTTGAACATTAAGGCTCTTCTGTGCTTATCAGCAGCAGCTTTTTGCCTTTGTTGAGAGATGGCTATAGCCTCCCTAATCTTTTGAAAAGATTCTTGTAGGTCACGGCTATACTCATCGGCGGCGAAGATCTTCCCATGTACTTTCAGTAGCAAGGGACTTTTAGGTCTTCCTTCTATGATCTCGAAAGGTGCTTTGCCCGTAGAAGTATGTACAGTATTATTGTAGGCATACTCTACTAGCGGTAAATACTTTTCCCATTGTGAGCGTTGATCTACTTCGGTAACATAAGTCTTGAGTAGATCGAGTATCGTAAGATTGGCTATCTCACTTTGGCCATCCGTTTGTGGGTGATAGGCCGAAGAGAAATTCAATCTTGTTCCTAGATTTTCAAAGAGACCTTTCCAGAAATTACTGGTCATTCTAGGATCTCTATCTGACACGATGGATGTGGGTAATCCATGGTGTTTGAAAATCTGAGATATGAAGAGAGTTGCCATTTGATGTGCCTTAATAGTCTTTTTGACAGGAATAAAATGTGCTTGCTTGCTAAACCTGTCGACTATTGTCCATATTCCTGTATTCCCATGGATAGACTTGGGTAATCCAAAGATGAAATCCATGGATATACTCTCCCATGGTGAATTTGGAATAGGCAATGGCTGGAGTAATCCAGGTTGCTTCCCTCTATCATACTTGGTCTTTTGGCATACTACACATTTTGAAACATACTCTTGTATGTCCACTTTCATGGTAGGCCAATAGAAATACGTCTCTACTCCTCGGAGAGTAGGTTGAATACCTCTATGCCCTGCATATGGAGGAGCATGGGATTCATACATAACCTTCTCACGAAGGGAATGGGTAACACATAGCCTATTGCCGTGGAGAAGATAACCATCCTGCAAGGTGAATGGTTCCTCTTTCTTCCCCAAAGCAAGGGCTGACATTATGTCTCTAAAGTCAGGGTCAGTAGCATACTCATCTATCATAGAGGATAGATCATTGTGAGTAGCTATAGACACCGCATTAACTTTTGGTCGTCGTGAAAGTGCATCGGCAACTTGATTGTGCTTACCAGCTATGTGAGCAACATGGAAATTAAATTGCGAAAGAAAATTTGCCCACCTCATTTGTTTGTCGGAAAGCTTGGTTTGCGTCATGAAATACTTGAGACTTTGGTGGTCGGTTCGTAGGATAAATGGAGTCCCCAATAGGTAGTGCTTCCATGTGTCTAGGGCATGTAGAACAGCTAAAAGCTCTTTCTCATAAATGCCCAAGACTCGTTCATCACCATTGAGCCTTCGGCTCTCATATGCTATGGCATGCCCTTCTTGAAGCAAAACCGCTCCAAGGCAATCACCACAAGCATCACATTGGACCTCAAATGGCTTTGAGAGATCCGGAAGCACGAGGACTGGTTGGGAAGTAAGCTTCTCTTTGAGTTTTTCAAAAGAATGTTGCTCCTTAGCAGTCCATACAAACTTAACGTTCTTCTTGGTTAAGTCGTGTAGTGGTCCTGCTACCTGAGAGAATTTTGCTATGAAGCGTCTATAGTATGCACACATACCAATAAAGCTTCTTAGCTCATGTAGATTCCTTGGGTTAGGCCATGATTTTATTACCTCTAACTTTGATGGATCCATACGAATACCATCGTGAGAGATAATATGGCCTAGATATTGAATCTCTTGAAGGAAGAATTCACTTTTCTTTTGGTTGAGAAAAAGTTTGTTCTCCCTCAAGGCTTGAAAAATCACTTGGAGATGTTGCTTATGTTCCTCCAAAGACTTGGAGTAGATGATGATATCATCGAAGAACACTCCAGTGAATTTTTGGTATGGTCTAAAAATTTTCTCCATCAAACGATTGAACATAGCTGGTGCATTAGTCAAGCCAAAAGGCATGACTAGATATTCATAAAGACCAAATGTTGTGCGAAACGCGGTCTTTAAGATATCCTCATCCACTATCCTTATTTGATGATAGCCACTCTTAAGGTCAATCCTACTGAAGTAGGTAGAGCCTTGTAGCTTATCAAACAGATCTTCTACCCGAGGTACGGGAAATCTGTTTTTGATAGTGATATGGTTTAGTGCTCGATAGTCCACACACATACGGTATGTACCATCTTTCTTTTGCACTAAAAGGACTGGAGAACAAAAGGGAGAGGAACTAGGCCTCACCATCCCTTTGTCTACTAGCTCTTGTACTTGCCTCATGATCTCCTCTTGTTGAGCTTGTGAGACTCGATAAGGAGGTTTGTTAGGCGGTGAGCTTCCTGGAAGGAGCTCAATACGATGGTCATCATCCCCTCGTTTTGGAGGTAGGTCCATAGGGATATCATCAATGAACACATCTTGGAATCCTTTTAGAAAAGTAGACAAGTCTAACTCTTCTTGATTCTTATCATTTTCATTTGATGAAACATTATTAGCTTTTAGAGACTCTTTGACATAAATCATGTACGCAGAAACTGAGCTCTTCATTGATTTATCAAAAGAAAGAGGATTTACAAGTGGAATAGTGCGACCACGCTCACTAGCATCTATATACATGTTCTTTCCCCTGTAGGTGAAGTAAATTCTCCTTTCAGGGAACTTCATGTTGGCAGCCATGCGATCAAACCATGGTGCCCCTAGGATAACATCCTGATGTTGGAGGGGAGAGATGAAGAAGTCTTCTTTGTCGACATAGCTTTGGACATGAAGCCTCAACGTCCCAATCAAGGGAGTAACGGAGGCTTGTTGTCCCTTGAAAGCTGCATCAGCTGTTACTATTTCTCCCATCTCAAAAGCTTGAATGCCCAACTTGGTGGCCAACTCTATTGATATGAAGTTGAGAGTAGATCCAGGGTCAAACAAGATGAAGGCATCATGCTCTCTTACCTTTCCCCAACCATAGGAGAGTGATGATCCTTTGCAATGAGCATCCTCTTTTGGAGCTTCGATGGTGGAAGCCCTAGGAGTCTCATTGCGAGTATTCTTCTTGGGGCAAGAACGATAGCCATGTCCTTGCTCCCCACACTTGAAACACTTATGGTCCTTGCGAAAAGCTTCAAGCTCTTCAGGAGAGAGTTTGTTTTTACCTTTGTAAACTCCCTTCTCCTTGGACCGATTGTTGTTGTTGTTGTTGGAAGTGCCTTGGGAATTATTTTGAGCATTGGATTTTCCCTTTGCATCATTTTCATCTTTGTTTTCCATGGGCTTGACATTACGTCTAGCCCCTTGATGGAAATTGATGCGTGAAGCAACCATGGTGTGGTGGATTACTTCGGTAATAGTACCGGGCCGTTGAGAGTTGATATATTCGGCCATCTCTTCAGGTAATCCCGCACAGAATTGTTGTCTTTGCTCGGCAAAGTCTATCTTTTGAAAGACAGTAGCTTTGAGATGTAAATCCCAAAACTTATCTACATACTTGTTGATAGACTCATGAGAGAGGAGCTTCAAGCTGCGCCATTCGGTAAGAACTTTATCTTTAGTATCGCTTGGAAGAAATTGCTTCATGATGGAAACTCGTAGAGTTTTCCATGTCTTTGGGGCTTCTCCATTGCCACGAAGGCTAGCCCACCATTGACGAGCTGATTTTTGGAAGTGCATAGCTACATGGCGTAGCTTGGAGGACTCTGTGAAGCCCTCGTCCCCAAAGGCCGCATCAAATTGCTGGATGAAGGCCAACACTTTGTCGGTAGCACCAAAGGTGCCATCGTAGGTGAGAAAAGAGATACTCTTTCCTCCCTCCTTGAACTTCTTTAGCTTTTGTGACCTTCGCCATGCAGGAAATGATTTGCGATGCCCTCCCCTCTTGTATTCTCTAGGAGAATAGCCATAACTTTCATCGGAAGAGAAGGAAGGTGAAGAAGAAGGAGAAGAGGGTGACCTCTTCCTAGCCCTTTTCTTCCTTTGTTTCCTCTCTTGCCTTTGAGAGTGATGAGGAGAAGGACTATGGGTTGCTCTTTTCCTCTTGGGAGGAGTAGGCGATCGTCTAGACCGCCTTCTTCGTGGAGCCACATCTTCAGAAGAACTTAGACTTTCATTGCTTTCTTTCTCTTTGGATTCCTCCTCTCGAATGGGAGAGAGTCTTCTTTTGGGGGTCTCTTCAAGAGGCCTCCTAAGCTCTCTCTCCTCTTGGAGAGGAAGGGAAATTCCATAGGCACGAAGTTGTTGAGTAACTTCGGCTTGCAAGGTAGGGTTGCCCATAGCTTGTTGCAACCTAGTCACAAGATAATTCACAAACATGGGAGCATCATCATTAGCACCTTCATGTGCAAAATCAAAGCTATCAATGTTCATTCTACTCTCTTGATTATTGTCAGCCATGTTAACAAAATTTTATGTATGTACTTAGTGTATGCTTTGGCAATTCAAAACCTTAGTTGCCACTCCTCTTAGCCTTTGAAAATCGGCTCTTAAGTATCTACACCCACGGCTCAAAGTGGTTAATTATAGAGAGTAGAGGAGTAGGTCTAACATAGCAGAGTTGCCAAGGGCTAGCTCCTTTCGGACTTCTTATGGCTCAATAATGGTAAAGCCGTAGGCAAGTCTAAAAAGACTCCATTATTAAGTCCAAAGCTCCCGAGGTGTGCACCATCCCCCACATAGTGGGCTTAACAAAACCGGTATTAGATCCCAGTTCCACTTACTCTATTATAATTAACAACATCAACCATTTATAGGCTACTTAAGGACCTCTCTTCTTAAGCAAGAAAAGAGAAACCAAATGCTCTGATACCAATGTAATGGAATTTGCCTATTCAATTTGAGAATAGCGGAATTTAATGAGAGTACTTTCAAGAAATGATTTTGTGAGCATAGCGGGTAGACATAATTGAAGATATCAACATAATCATAGCAATTAGTTAACTTGGCATAGACAATAATTTTGCAAGAGAGAGAGTTTAGAGAACATGACAACAATTGAGGACCGGATTTTTGTGGAGCCGGTCCCCCCTCCAATAGGCATTTGTATTATGATTTCTCCCATAAAGAGAGACTTGTTACAATACAGTCTTTGTGTTCCTTGTGACCTAGGTGATGCCATGAAGATGGAAGGCTTCATGCACCACAAACATAACATAAACTTGAAGAAAGCTTTAACTATCCCAAGCCTCAGTCCCAAGACCTCAAACACCTTCGAAGGTGGAGAGAGCTAGCAGGGAATGAGGGTAGGGAAGAGGAAGAAGAAACATTTCGTAGGAGAAAGAATTAGTTCCTCACTTATCATACTCTTGTTGCTAGCATACATAATAGCATAGTAATGAAGAAGAAGGAGATGGCAAGCCTTAAGCATTGAAGCATGGCTCTTGGTTGGATTTGCACTCCATAGCCAAGAGTGTTGGTGTAGGCTCTCAACCTCTACTTGCTTGGAGAGGGAGCTCTTGCACTTTGCATATCACACAATGAGAGTGCTTGTGAGTGTGTGTGGGTGAGTATACCCCCTAGGCACCCCCCTAGCTTGCTTGAGTCGACCCCCCCTTGTAGCTCATGCCTGAAGCTCATTGGACCCCTCCAGGCCTAGCCAATCACAAGCAGGAGCCATTACAAGCAATATGGGTAGCCTTGGGACAAGTGTCCCCCTTTCCCCTTTGAGAGAGAGGACTTGATAAATGCTAAAACAATTAGATAATTCATGTAATTTATCATTGGACCCCTTTGAAGCCTAGCCAATAGGCTTCAAGCAACACATGAAGGTAACATGGGTAGGGGCCTGACATGTGTCCTTGCTGCCTCTTCAAGATGGGCTTCCCTTGTGTGTGTGAGTGGGTGTTCTCTCTCTAGGCCCTAGGAAAAGGGCTCGCCCCCCCTCTTGTAGGAATGATTTTGACTTTTAGGTGATCAAGCACCTTACTCACCAAGCATGACAAAGCACTTGAACTAGGGGGGGTTCCCACAAGCATCTCAGGCAAGCTTCTCAAGGCACCTCAAGTACTTTAATCATGCAGCAAGTCAAGCACCTCAAGCATGGAGCCAGTCAAGCACCTCAAGCATCTTAATCAAGCACCTCAAGCATGAAAAACACCTCAAGCATGACAAGCACCTCAAGCAGGACAAGCACCTCGAGCTTGGGCCGGGTTCCCACCTCAAGCTCAGCCCTAGCTTACTTAAGGTCAAAAGGACTTTTACACACATTTATTGGAGGTCTTCAATGAAGCTAGCCCTAAGGTCTTATGCTCCATTGGTTAGCCTTGCTCTTTGATAGACCATCTCCCTTTTGGGCCCCTTTACGTTGGCCCCGTGTTGAGATAGATCTAAAAGCACATACCTATATCTTAACACTTGTTCCCGTTTATTCTCCCACATTAAGTGATCAATTTAATATGAGAAAATCATTTGGGTTAGTTAGATATTAGATTTTATGACACGACCATAGGGTAATAATCTCGTCTTTATTGGTCAATGACTATATATTAAAGTTCTTGAACTTTGTGTGCACTTTTGAAGTCTGATTGCGTTTTTTCAACTATTGCTGCTAGCTCTTACAACCTCACATTCTCTAGCCAGGCCCGATACCCGCACACCTCGGTCTAGAGGTGCAAGGAGATTAAAACCATAGGGTAGTAATCTTGTCTTTATTGGTCAATGACTATATATTAAGGTTCTTGGATTCTGTGTGCACTTTTGAAGTCCGATTGGGTTTTTTCTACTATTAATTTGTCGCTAGCTCTAACCTAACCTTTAACCTAAACCTAACCTAACCGATGTTCGTTTGCATTTTTAGAAGTACACGAGTCATCTTTAAAGTTTGTTTGTATTTTTTCTACTATTAATTTGTCGCTAGCTCTAACCTAGCCTATAATCTCACCTAATCTATAACCTAAACGTCCTAACCTAACCTAACCAAATCTAACATAAAAACAACACAATGGTGAGGTGTTTGGCAAAACGGCAAGCCATACATCTTGCCCACAATGTATATGCGATGTTGGAAAGATCTATGGCTTGCCAATTTGGCAAATGGCTGACCATTGTGTTGTTTTTGGGGTTGCAAAGCAATTTTAGGGCTTGAAAACCGCTCGCAGACATATAGACAACACAATGGCGAGCTGTTGGCAATATGGCAAGCCATGGAGCTTGCCCACAATGTATATTCCTTGTGGGCAAGCTTTGTGGCTTGCCGTATTGCCAAAAGGATTGCCATTGTGTTGTTTTTAGGGACACGAGACAATTTTAGCGCTTGACAATCGCTCGCAAACATATAGACAACACAATGGCCAGCCGTTGGGAATACGGCAAGCCATAGAGCTTGCCCACAATGCATATGCATTGTGGGCAAGCTCTATGGCTTTCCATTTTTCCAAAAGGATCTCCATTGTGTTGTTTTTAGGGCCGCGAGGCAATTTTAAAGCTTGAAACTTGCTCGCGTATATATAGACAACACAATGGCTAGCCTTTTTGTAATAGGGCAAACAATAGATCTTGCACACAATGAATATGTATTGTGGGAAAACTCTATGGATTGTCGTATTACCAAACAGCTTGCCATTGTGTTGTTTTTAGGGCTGCTTAGCTATTTTAGGGATTGAAAACCGTTGCGGACATAAAAACAACACAATGGCAAGTTGTTGGCAATACGGAAAGCCATAGAGCTTGCCCTCAATGCATATGCCTTGTGTGCAAGCTTTATGGCTTGCTGTATTGCCAAACGGATCGCCATTGTGTTGTTTTTAGGGACACGAGGCAATTTTAGCGCTTGAAAATCGCTCACAAACATATAGACAACACAATGGAGAGCCGTTTGGCAATACGGCAAGCCATAAAGCTTGCCCACAATGCATATGCATTGTGGGAAAGCTTTATGGGTATGCATATGCATATGCATTGTAATCAAGACCTATGGCTTGCCGTATTGCCAAAAGCCTGCCATTGTGTTTCTTTTAGGGCCGCTTAGCTATTTTAGGATTTGAAAATGGCTTTACGGACATATAGAAAACACAATGGCGAGTCGTTTGGCAATACGTCAAGCCATAGTGCTTACCCACAGTGCATATGCATTGTGGGAAAGCTCTATGGCTTGCCGTATTGCCAAACACCTCACCATGGTGTTATTTTCATGGCCGCTTAGCTATTTTAGGACTTGAAAACCGCTCGCGGACATATAAACAACACAATGGGGAGCCATTGGCAATACAAAAAACTATAGAGCTTTTCCACAATGCATATGTGTTGTGGGTAAGCTGTATAGCTTTCCGTATTGACGAACGGATCGCCATTGTGTTGTTTTTAACATGCGCTGTGGGTAAGCTCTATGGCTTGCCGTATTTTTGAACGTAGCTTAACCTAACCTAATGTAGCTTAGCTTAACTTATCCTAACGTACAAGATAACCTAACCTAACCTAATCTAACGTAGATTAACTTAATCTAACCTAACGTATAAGATAATCTAACCTAACCTAACCTAACTTAACTTAACTTAACCTAACGTACAAGATAACCTAACCTAACCTAACGTAGCTTAACTTAATCTAACCTAACCTGACCTTACTTAACTTATAACGTAAACTTAACCTAAAATGACATAATTCAAATCGAAATTTCAAAAAACAAGATTTTTTCATAAACCAAAACAAAAAAATTTCATAATTCAAAATGAAATTTCACATCACAAACCGTAATTTCTTTTAAAGCATTGAAAGTTTAAATGATGAAATTTTCTTTTGTTAATATACAAATTCATTTAAATAAATTTAATATGCATTTAAAGGTTCTAGCACTCACATTGTAACAGGACTTGATTTTTAAGTGTTTTAGCAATAAATTTTGTTTTTCTAGGAAGTTTTGGTCGTTTTAAAGTTGGTCCACTGTGTAGAAGGATGTGTGGATTGTTTTCGTCCAATAATAATTTTTGATTCGGAAGGCACTTTCTGGGGCATTTGTGAAGGTGTTAACGTGGGATTTTGGAAAAGTGATGTACGAAGCGATTGAAGCCTGTGTTATAAGGAACAACTTTGGATCTCTGAGTCTTTAGAGATTTTTATGTTTTGATGCTCGTTGAGGGCCAAAGATTAAGAAGAAAGTGGGATTTGCTATTTTTGCATCATTTTTGTAGAAGATGCTATTTTGCAGGTTGATTTTCAACAAATTAGAGCAGGCTATGGAAATTTTCCATCACATAGCCGTCGAAGAGCGCAACGAGGGTAACAAGATTGTGTTAGACGGACTTGGGCTGTTTTGGCCCCGTTTGGGAGTTATGTTTAGTTGAAGACAGCTAAAAATTTTAGGAAATGCCCGGTTGGCAATGAAATGCCCCCCTCCTAGCCAGATGCAAAACGACTATTGACCTCAGTTGTCTTGGACTAAAACAAGATTCATGCATGTCCAAATGATTGCATTCTTTTTTGCAATGAGTTCGTAGATTGTCTGTGTTGAGATGTAGAGAGAAAGAGAGAGACGAGACAAGAGACACACCATATACGTTCCCAAAGACTGATTCATATTGAGGACAAGATACAAATATATAGGTGATACCAAGTTGAGTAGAGTGAGCCATATATAGCTCCAACACCCCCACTCAAACAAAGGTCTCTAGCTTTGGATGAAAAAACCCTTGGGGAGTTCAAGGGAAAAACCCAAGCCCCTATACATTGTGAAAATATGAACCAGCGATGATGATGTGAAAGTGAATTGTGCATCTATGTACAAATATTCAAGTGACTTAGAGATCACAATGTGCAAATGTGGAGTGTGCATAGTGCATGGTACCTAAAAGATTACAATGTCATATGTACAAAGCTATTACAATAGCAAAGAAGCTAATCTAGAAAGAGTGAGGTCGAAGCAACTCCAAGCTCCGAGCGCAAGAGGATGAAACGTGACTCGTTGAAGCCTTTGGTCAAAATGTCTGCAATCATCTGGTCACTTGGATAGTGTTCAACCATAATGGTTTCTTTGCGTACTTCATACCTGACATAATAATAATGGACAGCAATGTGCTTTGACTTATTATGTTGAACATAGTCTTTTGCAAGACTAATAGCACTTTGGTTGTCACACCACAAGGGTGTGCTAGAAAGAGGAGAGTGACCAATATCAACCAGCATTTGTCGAAGCCAAATCAACTCACGAGCTGCAAGTGATGCCGCAACATATTCTGACTCAGTCGTAGAAACTGCAACACAACGTTGTTTCTTGCTAGTCCAAGAAACAAGACAACCATTTATAAAGAAGCAATTTCCACTAGTAGATCGCATAGATAAATGTGAGCTTGCCCAGTCTGCATCTGTGTAACCCAAAAGAGAAAGAGATTGCATAGAATCCGATGTGAGTTGTCGTCGATAGACTAAACCAAAATCTGTAGTGCCTTTCAAGTATTTCAACACACGCTTTGCAGCAGACCAATGATTAAGCGAAGGACATGCAAGATGTTGTCCAAGATAATTAGTAGCAAACAGAATATCAGGACGAGTGTTCATGCCAACAAACTGAAGACATCCAATCAAGTTAGCATAAGGTTGATTTGTGACAAGTTGACCGCCATTGTCAGAAGTGTTCTTCGTAGAGATCGCAAGACAAGGTGTGTTGGCTGAATGTGCAGATTCCATACCAAATTTTTGAATAGTATGTGCAATAAACTTTGACTTTCGAAGGAATAAAATACCTTTTGTACGGTTCCGTTGGATTTGAATGCCAAGACACGAGTGAATATCTCCAAGATCCACCATATCAAATGCAGAAGACAATAACTTTTTCACTTGCTGAAGAAATCCCAAATCATTGGAAACAAGGATGGTATCATCCACATAAAGAGCAAGAATCACAAAACTGCTTCCTTGGCGTTTTATGTATAAGTTGGGGTCTGACGAGCAAGAGATGAATCCTTTAGAGGTGAGAAAAAGATCAAATTTTGTATACCAGTCTCGCGAAGCTTGTTTGAGACCATATAGTGCCTTATGGAGTTGAGCAACAAGGTCTTCTTTACCTGGAATAACAAACCCTTCTGGTTGTTCCATATAAATTTCCTCTTCTAAGTCACCATTAAGAAAAGCAGTTCGCACATCCATTTGATGAGCTTCTAAATCAAATTGAATAGCAAATGCCAATAAAACTCGAATACTTGTAATGCGAACAACTGGTGAAAAAGTCTCTTGATAATCAACACCAGCTACTTGGGAGTAACCTTTTGCAACTAAACGCGCCTTGAACTTGTCAAAAGATCCATCTGTTTTTACTTTTGTCTTATACACCCACTTACATTTAATAGATGTACGACCAGGAGTTAATTCAGTTAGTATCCATGTACCTTTAGAGATAAGAGAATCGTACTCTGCTTCCATAGCCTCTTGCCATTGATCCTTTTGTGGTGAAGACATAGCTTCATCATAAGTAACGGGATCTTCAGAAGTAGAAAAAGCATTATCAGCAATATCGTCATCATAAACATGACATGAGCCATGTTCAAAATCAATAGGCAGATCAACAAAAATATCAATATCATCATTCGCAACATTCGGAATGGATGGTTGTGAAGAGGAAAGTTGCTCTATAGGAAGAGTTTCATCTTCTGAAAGAAATGGAAAAGCTTGAAGCAATGATTTAGTATCATCAGAATCATCCATGGACCATGAGCCTCCCATAAGCTATTCGTTAAAAGTAGCATCACGATTCACAATTACTTTCTTGGAGGAAGGGTCATAGAATTTGTAGCCTTTGGAAGTGTCAGAATATCCAATAAAAATAACTTTAAGACCAGGAGCATCAAGCTTTGTTCGTGTTTCTTTGGGAACATGAATATAAGCAATACATCCAAAGGTTCGAAAATGAGATACAAAAGGAATGTCACCTGTCCATGCTATGATGGGTATCTTACCAGAGGGTGCAGTAGTAGGAAGATGATTCTGAATAAATACTGCTGTCAAAGTAGCTTCAGCCCAAAAAACACGAGATAATCCAGAATGAATCAGCATACATCTTACAACATTGAGAATAGTGCGATTCTTTCGTTCAGCAACACCGTTCTGTTGAGGCGAATATGGAATAGTGTGTTCATGATGAATTCCACTGTCAACACAGTAACTCACAAACTCTCGAGAAACATATTCGCCTCCATTGTCACTACGAAGCTTCTTAAGGCGACGACCAGTTTGAAGTTCCGCAGCCTTGTGGAATTGTTTGAAAACAGATAAGGCTTCAGATTTTTGTCTAAGTAGAAATACTGTCGTAGACGTTGAGAAATCATCAATGAAAGTAATGAAGTAGCGATATTGTGATCTCGAAGAAGGTAGAGGTCCACATATATCAGTATGAACAAGATCCAATATGTCATGAGAATGAGTTGTATTTGAAAGAGGAAAGGGTTTGCGATTGTGTTTCCCAAGAGCACAAAATTCACAAATTCCCATATGAGGATGGGCTTTAAGATCCATGCCATGAACAAGATCACGACGTTGAAGATCAAGGAGTTTTGAGAAATTAGTATGAACAAAACGGTGATGCCATACTTTGCAATCATGATCACCTGGAGCGGTGACAACATTTTCTACAGCATCGTTGAGAGAGAGTTCAAACAAATTACCATTTCGAGGAGCAGTGGCTATAGTCTGTCCATCTTTCTCAATTCAGCATTTGGTATGATCAAATCCAAAAAATAGACCAAGATCAACAAGTCTAGCAACTGAAAGAAGATTACGTTGAAGATCTGGTACATGTAATACTCCTCGCAAAATTCGAGTGGAAGAAGATAAGGTACCAAGATATAAGTCTCCAATACCCTTTACATGACAAGTAGTATCATCAGCAAGATAAACAACACGTTGAACTGGTAGTGGATGATAGTTATGGAGCCACTTAGGCTGATATGTCATATTTCCTGTAGCACCAGAATCGACAATAAAAAGTGATCCATCGCGTACCTTAAGTATTCTGTCTTGAGCAACTGAACATAGGACGCAGCTTGTTTCTGGTACAATGTTGTTTCAATGTTCAGTAGCATATGCTCTATTCCTATCTGTGTCGAATCGACACTTATAGCACATATGAGTGGGATGATCAGATCGTCCACAATATTCACAAGAAAAAGAAGAAGAGTCTCTAGATAAACGTGCTTGTTTTGTGGTAATATTGTGTTCTTCATCATATTGACGTGTCCAACAATCATCTTCAGTATGGCCATTTCTGTTGCAGTAAGAACATTGCTTATTAGGAAATTTGAGACGAGAGAAAATATTACCGCGACGGCCACCTCTGCGGTTTCCTCGTTGAAATGGACGCCTTCGAGCATAAAAAGCCCGTTGCATCTGTTGTGACTCAGTCTCCTCGTGTGAAATCATAGCTGTATCATGACTAGCATTATGACGTTCTTGACGTTGAGAGTATTCAATTAAAGACATGCAAGCTTGGTCGAAATCAAGACCATCTTTATTAGAGAGAATAGTAACAATGTTATCATAAGAAGAGTCCTTCACCGTATCAAGGAGAATTGTAATCAGTTGCTTTTGTGGAACAGGATCACCGACAGCAGCAAGTTGATTAATAATAGACTTGAAAGATTCAATATGTCCCGTCATGGCAGTACCAACTTCATATTGTAACTTGTTAAGAAACCCTCTCAAATAAAGTATTGCTGTGACAGATTTCTTCTGAAAGTTTGCAATAAGGTACTTCCATACGTCGTGGGAAGTAGGCAGTCCGTACATATCAAGCAAAAGGGAATCAGTAAGAGCAGAAAGAATATATCGACGAGCTGCTTTATCACGTCGTTGCCAATCCGTATAGGCAACATTGCAATCTTCAAATATAGGTCCTTCAGTGATAAGCACGTTATCATTATCCGTATCAACAGGCTGAGGCGGACAAACACGATTTCCAAGAACAACATCGGAGAGTTAATCGCCTTCAAGAATTAACAATATCTTTGCTTTCCAGCCTGGAAAACCTTGACCTTGGAAAGGAGGAACAGAACGCTTGCCAGAAGGAAAGCTGTTGACGAGAATATTCATAGCCATATCTTGTTGCGAGAAGACGTATAAGATAAAATCGCAGAATTTGCACACCATATATGGTGAAGGCCGCAATTGAGAATGAGAGAGATATGAGGACTGCGTTCTGTCAACGATAAACGTAAGAAGGATGCTCAAGGAACTTCCAAAGAAGTGAGAGACGTCACCCAAAAAGGGCAGGGTAAAGGAGACGTTAATAATAAAAGAGTCCTCAAAATAGAGTGGTGTGAGACGCAAGATTGACGGCCACAATACGAATAGAAAAAAGCTAAATCTTCTCGAAAAAGTTAACGCCAAAATAAGAAAAACGATCGCGGACGCTTCACGAAGAAGTAGGACGAAGAAAGCTGCGTCAAGCTCAATTGCAGTAAAAACAGCATAACTTTCTGCTGCGAACTCCGATTGACGCAAACCTAGAACTCAAATCGAAGAGCTCGAGGAGATGAACAAGTTTTGGATGAAAAGTGCCATCGCGCTACGCTTCATTGCGTGTTTTGTCACCATGAATTGAATCGGCGCATGATCGTTACTGCTCTGATACCATGTTGAGATGTAGAGAGAAAGAGAGAGAGACGAGACAAGAGACACACCATATACGCTCCCAAAGACTGATTCATATTGAGGAAAAGATACAAATATATAGGTGAGAGCAAGTTGAGTAGAGTGAGCCATATATAGCTCCAACAGTCTGTCGTGTCCTAAGTGCGGAGCAATCCGCTACAAACAAGATGCGGTTGGCGCGTCAGTGCCAGCTAAAGTGTTGCGGCATTTCCCTATTATTCTGAGGATAAAAAGCATGTTTCGTTGTGGTTCCATTGCAAAGTTGATGCGGTGGAATTCTACAAATAGATCCACTGACGCAACATTTAGGGTGCCCGTTGATTCAAAGGCTTGGAGGCACATTGAAGATACCTGGCCACATTTTAAGAGTGAACCACAAAATTTGCGTTTGGGCATGACAATGGATGGAGTCAATCCATTTGGATTGAGAAGCTCTTCATGGAGCACTTGGCTTGTGTGCCTTGTCAATTACAACCTCCCGCCGTGGCTTGCCATCAAGAAGGGTCATTTGATATTAGGCTTGATTGTGCCTGGTAAGTTCAAGGTAAAAAACATGGATGTTTATCTAGCACCACTAGTTGACGAGCTCCAGGAGTTATGGCATGGGATCGACATAGCATATACGGTTGAACCAACAGAACAACAACATGCAAGGATCCATGGACTTCTTATGTGGACTATGCATGATTGGCCAGGATACGGTGAAGCTTTTGGTAATGGTGGATGATTTACAAAATTCTGGCTATTCGCAAGCACTTTGTGTAGTACTGAATCATGCTTTAATATATGCAGGGCTTACAACTTCGGGATACAATGCATGTCCAATTTGCGGGCCGTCTTTGGATGTGCGCTATTCTGCCTCGCTTTGAAAGACAATTATCAAGGCCACCATCGTTATCTTCCAAATGGCCATCACTTGCGCGAAGGTTAGCTTGGTCGCGTCGAATGTCGTCCTACGCAGGTACAAGAGTGGCGTCGCCAATGGGAGCAACATGAGGGGCAACCTGTTCCAGGAATGAAACATTTGTCCATTCTCCATATATTGTTGTACTGGGGTGATCTACTAATTAACCATTTGCTGGATCCTATGCATATATTCAAGAATGTGGGAGAGCTCCTCTAGAAGACAATCATGGGAATGAAAGACAATCGAGCTTCACGAGATGATTTGCAGTCAGTTGGAAAGATGCCAGAGTTGTGGCCTTTCACCAATGCAGCGGACCAAACAAAGCTTCCAAGAGCGCCATGGATATTGCTAAAAAGAGAGGAACGACAAGTGAAAAGGGTGATTTCAGAGTTCAAGACGCCAACAAGATGCATGCGGTGTCTCAAGACAGAATTCACCCATGACGATCAGCTGTCAGGACTGAAATCGCACGAGTGGAATAAGTTCTTGCAATTTATTCTTCCAATTGCGATCAAGGGGTGTTTAATGGAGGAAGTGCGGTCCTGCATATACAAGATTTCAGAGCTAGTGCGGCGGATCTCTTCCAAGGAGATACGAGAGGAATCCATTGCAGTCGCAAGGTCTAACTCCATTGAGGTAGTTTGCATGATTGAGAAGTATCTACCCACGAGCTGCCTAACTATCCAAATGCACTTGCTCGTCCATGTAGTAGATGAGGTTGTTGTGGCAAGTACAATCCATAGGACCACAGCCGTTGGATGTTCTTTCTAGAGTGGTTCATGAGAACACTTAAGGGTTTTGTTCGCCAAAAAGCACGTCCAGAAGGGAGCATGGCAGAAGGATGGATGGTGCAAGAGTCTCTTGTGTTGATGACCGAATTTCTATCCATTTTTGACCCAGAAATGCCTCGACTATGGAGCGATGAGAAGGATGCAAGATTGGTGGGAGAGGAGCCGCAGGGGCAAGGGGTGTTGAAGAAAATGGACGACGTGATGCGAGAAAAGATCATGAAGTTCTGTATACTAAATTGAGACCCGATGCAAAAATGGCTTGAAAGGTACGAAGAAGAGAAAGAGAGACGCAATAAGGAGCGACACGATTTCAGGTGAGGCCAAACGACTAGAGGCTTACCCTTGCCAGACCATCTTGCTCCTCTACCTGAATTCCCTACAATGGCATGGTTGGACAAGACAATGAGAGCAGCTCGACAGATCAAAGAACCCATATCTCCAGAAGAGGAAGAGCTGGCTATTGGATTTGACTGGAGGTATCATACGTACATGGCAATGTGGTCGCATGGAAAGCATTTCAGAACACAACAAATTGACAGCAGAAGAAACACGTTGACAGTGGGGTAATGGTTAGTTTCATGCAAAAGAGCAGGGCCAGTGCCAGAGACAAGAATGAGAGCACTAGCAACCTGGATTACTGTGGTCTAGTGTCAGATATCTTGAAAGTCAGCTTCAGATGGTTTGAAATGTTTTTGTTGGATGTGAAGTGGTTCAAGGTGATTATTTCTGGTCGCAATGCAACGGTACGCAGAGACGGAAACAAGCTTGTGCAGATAGATTCTACAAAGGTTTGGATAGATGAAAGTGACACATTTGCTCTCCCTGAACATTGCGAGCAAGTGGTCTTTGTACCGGACCCCCGAGAGCGACAATGGTAGTTTGTGGTTTAGGTTTCTCCAAGAAATAAACAAGTATTTGAAGGGCAAGAGCTTCTGGAGTAAAGTCGGCCAGACGACATAGATACTACTGTGACATTAGATGAGATGGACGAAGGTATGGCAGAGGAAGCTGACGGATATATGAGGGATGACAGAGACGAGGCAGATATGACACTTGTAGATGAAGATGCAATGGTTGAAGACAATCCGCCAGAATGAGTTGGGGCAAAGTTATGTCTGCAGTTAGAGGTAGACGATGATACGGTGCAAGATCTTATCGATGATGCCTCACTAGTCGAGGCCTGTAAGTGTTTGTGTGAAGATGTTAATTTAAAATTAAGCTCTTTCTTAATTTAAACAAAGGTGTTATGACGCTTTCTTTTACTTTCTTGTGTAGGACTTTAGTATGGCACACCAATCGCCAGATCCCGCTTCTATGAGTGCGGATGCATTTATGGGCTTCATCACACGGATGACACCCACTCAGATGGTAGATACAACTCAGTATTGGGTAGCCAGAGGTACGGGTACCACGCCTCCGGGCTTCACACCCGAGGGTCCGACGCCTATGGGAGGATGCCTATGGGGGGGATGCCTATGGGTACGATGCCTGCAAGGTCTCCCATCACAGCCGCTTCGACACCTAGGGGTACGACAGAGGCGGGTACATCAGCATCTCTACAGCACAGGCGCACTCGCCGATCTCGACGATCGTCTGGTAGAGGTGGTGGTTGCTGTGGAGGAGGGTCCATAGATGCTTCGACCCCTCCTCGCTCACGACCCCCGTCCTACACAGGCACACCTCGGACACCTTGGGGGACACACGATCCTAGTGCCTCCAAGGTCTATACTGTACGGCCAGATGGATAGGTTGACATGGATACTGTTGGGACTGAGATGAGACAGCGGGTTTGCGAGCTCGCGGAGCTGCAGTTTTCTAGCACCATCATGAAGTATTGGTCTCATCAGGATTGCACAAAAATCAATTATATAGTGCAGACCATCATGAGAGAGTATCAGCCTGCTCCGGGTTCAGAGGAGCTTCTGAGGAGGTGGATCAGGAATTTTGCACGGGACACCGTGAAACATCGTTGAGATGCAGATAGTTGAGCTTTCAGGCAGGGCTTGTCGAAGCCTTCAGGCATCTCACACGAGTCGTGGCAGCAAATCAGGGAGGATGAGGAGCAGCGGACAGGAGGTTCAGAAAGCAGCGTTTCGCCGCGGAGGTACGTAGGACGACCAGGGACACATCTCATCTTGGCAACAGAGGCTTTGACACCTTTCGCTACGAGCTTGTGAGTTTCCAATCCAATCCTAGCTATGGCGTATTTTTTCAAGAGTGATGAATCATGTATTCTTAATTACTTTGGTTTTTGTATAAATGGAAAATCTTGCAATGCATCGAGCCCCGACATGCCAGGAGGAGAAAGATGGATATCGGAGAGGCATTTATGAAGTATTGAATGATCTTGCTGCCCCGCAAGAGAGCCTGTAGACTGGGAGGCCGTAGAGTCTCGCTAATCGATTCAGGTGAGACGTTTGATCGAGACAAATAATATGTGTGAGTTGACTTAATTAATTAAGTATATGTGAAGTAATATCATACTAATTTTGTGACTTGTTCCTTTATGTGCAGGTTGTGACGCACGAGTCATCAGTGGATTTCTATATATGTTTTGTGAGACACAATCACATCTCTGTGTTTCTTTCTTGTATAGACATGGTTATGGTTATTGTTTAAATTGTTTATGGACGTTATGGTTATGGTTATTGTTTTGTTTATGGTTATGGTTATCGTTATGGTTTTGATCAATATGGTTATGGTTATGGTTTTAATTTGGTTATGGTTTTGCACAAAGTTCGTTATGGTTATGGTTTTAATTTGGTTATGGTTTTGCACAAAGTTCGTTTCATTTCTTCCATCAAGTTGTGCCTTGAATTTCATGTATACATATGGTTTTTTTTGAAAATTTTATGTTAAAACGAAGGGAACTCTGCCAAAATTTTTGCGGGGGCACGGTTGGTTTTGGTGCTGCTCGCTTTCTTGGGCAGAGGACAGGCACACTGTCTGTCCTCTACCCAAGATTTTTTTTTCTGATATGGTTGTCGAAATACGCGTCGATACAGTCGTCGAAATAGGCATCAAAAATAGGTTTGTTCGACGTATTTTGACTGTTTCATAGGGACTAAGATTTCGACGGTTTGTGTTGAAATCTGCGTCAAAGGCACCTGTTTTTGTTGTAGTGTACTTTGATGTCTATGCTAACAAGAGAGGTCAATTCTGCAAGCCTCACTTTCACCAATCATCTGCATTCTCTGATGATTACAATTTTCAAGCTTGACAAGTTTTGCAGACTAACTGTCTCAAGCCCTGCTGCTTCTAAGATCATGGCTCTTAGTGGCCTTTCTGTATTATATCTTTCCTCCATCATCGAGTCTACTTCCCTATTGCTATGTTTCCTCCTCACACAAGACCAAGAAAACATACAAATCTTTTCTTTTGGATACTTTTGGCAAAGTTCACATAGACATCATGGACAATGATACGATCTGTGTCACCAATATTTGTTTCAATAAAGCACAGCCTTCTGAGACACCGCACCTGTTACAATAATATGTATGCCACAGTAATACGAATATGTATGAGCCTGGAGCTGTTTCGTAAACAAAAGTTTAAAGAAAGGCAACAAATTACCAGTTCCCAAACAATTGCTTCATCTTTTTCGTGCATGAACCTAGCTGCCGGATGGACCACTCATGCGAACTGTCTTGAAGATAACAAGGTTGAATAAAGAGAGCCACATCCAGAAACAGCATTGGAGATCCTCATCCAATGAATCCTTGAAGCTCTTCAGGATGAGCTCTAGCACCACATCCTCCAGGTATCCCTCAATAACTTTGTCGTTGAATGAGCTCCCATAGGAGGAGTGTCATGCACTCTTTTACTCCATTAGACCTGCTTTTCATTACCTCAATCCCATAAATCGGAGATGGGAAAAAGGAAAAATGACAAAAAAAAGAGAGAAAAAGAAAGAAAGAAAAAGAAGCAACACCGTCCTCCTAAAGATATGAATATCTCTAGGCTTGGGGGAGGGCTAATATGAGTGGCATAAAATGGTAACCATCTTTTTGCAACATTTCAACGTCCTCTTCCTCATATGTGTATATATTTTTCTACGCTATTAAGTTATCTAGAGTAAATTCCCCCTCTTCGTTTAACCTTTGTGGCGACACATACATTGTACTCTTCCCAAAAATGTCACCTTAGTCATATATTTATATTACCACCCTTTTCTTTTATACAATAACCAACTATCTACCCCCAAACTTTCTTACCTCTTGTGAATTAGTAGTAGAAAAATAATATATCCATCTTCAATCCCATATAGATAAATTACCATGGAAATCAGCTCTCCACTTGTCTTTACCAAAGATTATGGTCCATCTCTACAAGTCTTCTATGCCCCCTACATAGGTGGCCCAATATCTCTTAAGAATATACATATAGTTTTTCTCCTTTCAAAAAGACTCCAATTGTATATTCTTTTCACAAGAAAATAATATTGGGTCCTCCTCTATTTGTTTAAGCATCATAGCCTTTTGAGAAAGCATGATTCCCCTTGGATGCATACAAGCAAAGGGCCCATACAAGAAGACTCGCAAGCAAAAGGTTCCCTAGCCTAGTGTGGACCTTCCAAACCGAATTCCTAGGTGCATGGGCATGAAGAATAGTCCAAATTCATATCAATCATGTTGAGAAGGTCAGATTTGCCTTTTGAAGCATGTCATTTCGAGCTACAGGTAAAAAGTTATGGTCAAAATAGTCTAAATTTGTCAGATTCGCAGCAAAAGGAAACTGTAAATCAAGTAAATCAAGAGGGTGAGATCTTATTTCTCCCCTACTCATCTTCTAGAAGAGCAATGAGTGTTCAAGGTCACTTGCATGTGATGGGACCAACCTAAAGATGCTTTCTAAATGCCAAGATAGACAAGTTGAGATACCCCGCAGGAGCCACCCGTAGGGCCTCATGGTGGGGCCCACCTACATTATGCACCCCTATGGAGCCTTCATGGTCTAAAATGATATTTTTGGTGAATAAATAGTCCCTTTTATGTCCAATATTCAATGAGTGGTCAAAGGAAACATAATTAGGACTAATCACCTACCCTAATTAAGTGTAGCATAATCCCACTCCTACACAACTATAAATAGCCCCCCTTGAAGAGACTCAAGGACACACACCTATATTTTCAACTTCATGTTGTTTCTTGATCAATAGTAGAGAAAACCCCAACTCTCCCTCTTTCACATTCTCCCTCCTAACCCTCCTCTTTGGAGGAAGTGCAACTCTATCCTCGACTCTTTCTATTCTACAATCTCTTACTCCATCAACCTAATAAATCATTTGTAGCACCTCAATAACTTGTAAATACATCATGATCTCTCTCATGGTTATGTTAATGATCATTAAATCATCTTCAAAACTTTCAAGTGTCGCAATTCGTGATGGTTAGCCAGCGTCTGTCCTCCCCTTAAAAGGTGTGCGAGAAATCAAGTAAGTGTTCTATTCTCAATTTACCATTGGTTTGTTTCTCCACACTTATTCAATTGGTCTAAAGAAATTTCTCACTCCAACTCTCTTTTGCTTCATTACATATGCATGTGGCTACCTCTCATGGTGATTTTATTTGTGTCACGGCATTGCATAGATGGAGATGAGCTCTCTATGCAAAGTGTGTTAGTTTGATGTAAGTGATTCTCTTGTGTGTTTGAGAGGCAAGTCTTGTGCGCATGATTTTTTGATGAGTGCTTGAGAGAGGAAGAGTTTGGATGTATTATGGGTATTCTTATGGGGAGAAGGTGAATGCTATTCCACAAATTGCATATTTCATTTGATGCACGGCATTGGGTTGCATAATTGTTGATGATGTTCAAGTGTCCTAAGTGTATATAGAGTAAGGGGGTTTTCAAAGTGTGTTGCCTAAGTGGGTGAGTGCAAGTGTTATTTTGATTCGTTTCCTTCTCCACTCCCAAAAGAAGGTGGTGCCCCAAGTAGTGTGCGTACCTCTTTACGAACATTTTGTGAGGGTAGGCCCATTGGTTTGGGTTTAGAGGCCCCATTTCAAAAAGCTCGCCCTCACTAGCTATGGCTAAACTGACGTCGTCTAATCATACGTCTCATCGCGTCCAAGCAGCATATCTGTCGGATTCTGCGAAAAAAAACAATAAGATAGATTTTTGTAAGTATAAATATATAGCGTCGAGTATAAAACAATATAACAAATAGAAAACAATAAACCCTAATACTAACCAATGCGCCGTGAGAACTCAGGATGTCTATAAGGACATTTAAGTCCTTCCTGCTTGCGTACTCACGCTCGTACGGTGTGGGATCACGTCCTGTAAACGACCACCGTCAAAACATACAAAGAATCCATTATGTTAGAATTTAAAAACCCATAAACCCTAAACTATCAAACGTAGAGACCAATGTGAAAACCCTTACAGAATCGGCCTCAGATGATGCCCACCCCCACCGCTCCCCAGTGGTGCGAGCTCCCTGCCTCTACTCGCGCCCTGGCTACCTCCTTTTGTTGCTTCCACTTGTCGAGATTCTCACGCGCTGCTTTCTTCGCATTCTTCCAATCTTCTTTGGCCAGCTAATCTGGTCTGTTCCACCCATGCTTGATTGCTTTTTGCACTTCAGAATGCTTGTTCTTATAGTATTCGCGCATTTGAACCTTCATCACGTCTTCATTGAAGCGGTCTTCCCGTGTCGGAACGGGAAACTCGTCATGAAGCATGCTGATGACTCTGTCTTTTAAATCATTTGGTACATCACTCCAGGTGTTTAGTATGTAGTGTCTAAACACCTGAGAGCAAAGACCGCGCATGCGTGAAATCACCTTCTTGCCTTCATCATCCAATATGATGCCGCCGCTGAAGTCGACGGAGTAAGGCAAGCCCTCTCGCCGCTGAGGCATGAACCTGGGTGTTCCGGCAGGGGTCTCTAGCCGCGTGTCAACGGGGGTACGGACGTCAGGTGTCTCCACTGGAGTCTGAGCCCGGAAGCGAGGAGTGTCCACTGGAGTGACTCCTGGAGGAGTAGCTAGTGGTGTGTAGCTGCGGGGAACGGCAGTCAGCTGTGCAAAACCTAGTGTCGATGGCGATGTCATGGCTGGTGTCAGGATGGGCAAAGAAGGGAAGGGTAAAGAGCATCGTCGAACATGAGGCGGTGTCGAAGCATCGGCGGTGTTGAAGCATCGGTGGTTGCATCCCCATAACAACCGCCATCGCCACCACTAGAGCCCCGGCGCCTAGACGAGTGTGAAGATCGTCTCGTCGACACCAAAGCTTTGGAGCGCACTGAATGCTCTGAAACAGAGGGAGATGCAGATGGAGTAAGAATGCGTGATGGTGTGCCAGAGCGATGACACTCCACGTACCACTCTCTCTTCTGGGGTGACAAAGAAGAAAGAAACTCCTCATCATCCATACCTGCATGAAACACACGAACATTTAAAATTAATATTGAATGAATGGAGTAGAAAACATGGACAGTAGATAGAGAGAGAGAGGAGGAGGTGCTCGTCGTCTCTTCTTGTGAGAACATACTTAGAGCATATGTACTCGGAGTGGACGCAAAGACCATTAAATACAATGATGCAATGACGCACATAAATACATGATGCAATGACGCGAATACTTAGAGAGAAAAATTGTTCCAAACGGAGAATCATACAAGAACTTGAAGGTTCTTGTAGCTTTGGAATGTTCAAAGGCTAGCAGCAACAAAAAGTGTTCTTCTTCTATTCAACTTGAGTGATGGAAGAGGCGAGTGCATAACTCAGAATTTTCAATCGAAAAAGAGAGAGAGCGAGAGAGAGAGAGAGAGAGAGAGAGAGAGAGAGAGAGAGAGAGAGCACACAATCAAATCTTGTAGTCAAAAAACCAAGTGGTGGAGCTACATGTGGCCATGGATTGCCCAAGATGTGAGCGCAAAATCAAAAGAGCGTTATACAACATGGAAGGTTCTTAGAGAGCCAGAGTTTTTACAAAACGGAGAAAAATTGTTCAAAACGGAGAATCGTACAAGAACTTGAAGGTGCTTGTAGCTTTGGAATGTTCAAGGGCCAGCAGCAACAGAAAGAGTTCTTCTTCTATTCAACTTGAGTGATGGAAGAGGCAATTGCATAACTCGGAATTTTGAAGAGAGAGAGAGAGAGAGAGAGCAAGAGTTTTTACAAAACGGAGAAAAATTGTTTAGATACAATATTTATGGCTTTAAGAGATCTCTCTCTCATCCTCGCATAGCTCAGCATAACTTCCTATATCTATATAGAGATCTCCATTTAAACAGATGTCTTCTGTTTCATTTTGTAGATCCTCTGCATGCACCCTATAGAGAGTAGCAGCTTGATGTTCGTCTGGAACCACCTCCACGGCTTCTGACCTTGCAGCTTCTCCGATCTCCTCCATTGATGCCGCTGTGATTGGCACATGGTAGCTTTCATACGTCCATGCACTACGAGGGGCTACCTCTATGACATACCACCAGTTTGATGCAAACTTTGTAGGATGAAATATCACCTTCCAGAGACACATAACTTACATGAGAGCTTCCAAGCACATACATTCTAAAATGGGATGTTAACTATTTACATACGTACTTGTTCACAATGCTCGGGTAGTACGAAATTGTCTCTTAGGTCAGTCTATTTATTAGTTGAATCCACCTCAATAAAACGAGACTCTCCTCTACGCACAGTGGCGTTGCGACCCTCCATGATTATCTTGAACCATTGCACGTCGAACAAGTCGACAAAAAATCCTCTATAATTGATCCTCAAAATCTCTTGTAGCGTGCCGAAGTAAGTGAGTTCCACCACCACAAGATCTGCATCAGAGGACCGTGGACGACTAGACTGCTCAAATTTTGCCATGATTCCACAATCTTGAGTAAAACGCTTTTTGTCAATCCGTTCCACCCTAAAATGTCAACCTTTACACCATGCTACCAACCAACAAAGATTATGAGTGGCCGTTCAAACATCTAGAAAGTAACTAGTCGTACATTGCAGACTTACCTTGGTCGCGCAACCCCGAGAGTACTCCCACTCTTCCTCAGTCACTTCTTACCGCACTGTTGTGCGCTTTTCAATTGGTTGTGCAACCATCTAAAGCTCATGAATGTTGGTAGGCTCTCAAGACCCGTCGGATAGTGCATCGGTGGTCGTCTTCCGCGTCTCCACTCGATTCGTGCCCTTTGTCGCTCTTGCTTTGCATCCTCATATTGTGAAATCCACTTCTGCATGATTGGATTGTGAAGCATGCAAAATGGGTTGATTTTAACCTCTAGATCTTCCGTTATCTTCCTCTCAACACCTAGACTACACATGAAAATCCCAGATATGCGCTCATCATCTATGGTTCGGCATAGCGTGTCCCGGACTTTATCAATTCCCTCTAGCCACTCTCCAATGTACACTAGGGACTCTGATACCAGCCAACCTTCTGCCATGCTACCCTCCGTACGTTCCTTCTGATGCACATATCCCTTGAGAGTTTTCATGAAACGTTCTAAAAAGAACATCCATCTGGAATGTATTGTGCCAGCTATTTCCACCTCATCAACTATGTGAACAAGAAGATGCACCTGAATGGTTAGCATCGTAGTAGGAAAATGTTTCTCAAACATGCACACAACCTCCGCAGCATTTAGTTTGACGAATGGTATGGAGTCTACGTTGATCTCCTTTTGTGAGATCCATTGCACCAACTTCACAAGTTTGTAGATTGTGTTACGGACGTCAAAAGACAAACATCCCTCAATGGCAACCGGTAAAATAAACTGCAAAACACGTGCAACAATGATATTAAAGTCCACACACGAATTTGTTACACAATTCCCACTATGATATATTCCACTATGAACATACCTCACACATTTTATGCCAGTCGTGTGACTTCAAACCGGTACGCTTTTCTTCTTTAGTAAAACACGTTCGGAGCGAGTGCATTACGCCGGTGGGGGTCCGCAAAGATCGAATGGTCTCTTTTACTTTGTGTTCTTGGGATCTTGTGAAAATCCATGGTGCTTTAGGGAGTTTTATCGATCCATCGAACGCTATTTGCGGCCAATATTGCTGCATACGATCCACATTTCTAAGGTCAACTCTGGCTCCCAAAGTATCTTTCTTGCCAGTCACATGGTCCCATAGTAGATTACCCACATTCTTGAATATGTGCATTGGATCGAGCAAGTGATTGATCATGAGTCGGGGCCAGTATGGTAACTCGTACCATAGAGATAGTCTCTTCATCCCTGGGGGCAATCTATTATCACACATCTTCTTCTGCTCTAACCATGCTTGTGCATACATCCTCAGTGGCTCTCTTCCCAAAAAGCCGTCGCGTAACACATGATTCTCTAGAAGATACGCTTGATGACCTTCGTAGATTTGATTCTTCAATGAGGGCACCCTACGTGCATTCAGTCTAGGTCCACATGTGACACATGCTCTGTATCCGTTTGTTTGAAGCCCTGCATGTATACACATGATAATAGACCAGCTTGAGAAAAACCAAGATTTACAGTGTCTAAGTGAGGAGTGTAAATAGATCACCTGAGCATTCTGTTAGTCCGAGATAGTCATGCATGGTCCACATTAGAATGCCTCTGATCAAATCATTCCGTCAACCTGTGTGTAGGCTCATATCGACCACTTCTATGCCAGTCCACAATTATTGTAGCTCTTCCAATAGTGGACAAAGATACACATCCATATTCTTCACTTTATATCGCCACGGCACAATCAAGCTTAGCCATAGGTGCCCTTCTTCGTAGTCACCCATGGGGGAATGTTGTAGTTGACGATGACAACGGGCCATACAGTGTAAAATGTTGATCTTTGACCAAATGGATTTACGCCATCCATAGCCAGGTCTAAGCGCAAATTTCGAGCGTCCTTGGAAAAATCCGACCATGTTCCATCTATATGTTTCCAGGCTGCACAATCTGCAGGAATCTGTAGCACAACATCCGAAGATTTATTCTCCTCATGCCATGATGCTAGGGCGGCCATGGACTTACATTCGAAGAAATGCTTGATGCGAGGAAGTAAAGGAAAATGTCGCAAAACCTTTTGCGGAATTTTCGTTCCGTGGAGATCTACTCGATATCTCTCGAAATCACATTTCGGACACTTCTCCATGTCTATGTATTCCCCTCTGAAAATAATGCAGTCATTAGGACAAGCGTGGATCGAATTGTAATCCATCCCCAAGTTTTGCAAAATCTTTCTTGCTTCCTCTCGGGAATCTGGCATCACTTTATCAGTTGGTAGTATGTGCTCTTTGAGCAATCTACACAACATAAAAATACGGTACAATTGTGTAAAAATCTATCAAATCATTATACATTTAGAGTTTTATTAAAGTAAACTAATTGTAGCAGATCACCTGAAAAGCTCTATGACGCTAGTGTCACTCCATCCAAACTTTTCATGCATGTTGAGAAGAACCAGGAGCGCTTTCAATCTAAATTGCTCCATTATACAATGGCGTATCGGCTTTACTTTTCATATCATCATAGATAAGCCTTTCTGAATCCATGATCATCTCGATCATTTCATCAATCTTGGGCAAACATTGCCTCGTTGGGAATGTGGTCTGTATGATCATCCCCCGAACTGTCAGAGGCTACATCTTGTGGCCTCACATATGCTACTTGACCAAAGCACCAACAAACACATCTACTGGGTTGTAAGATTGCTGCCTGTTGGCCAGCGTCAGAGTCCGACGAGTTATAATTGGCAACAACTCGATCTATAATAGATGGATCGAACTCGCCAAATTCTTGAACGTGCTGCAAAGAAACGCATCTTGTCGAACGCACATCATGCTTGCATTGATTACAAGGACATAAGATCCTCATTGAGAGATATGTGTTTCGGTTGGACGACCCCACATCCTCGTCACTACTCATAATGAGGGCAAAAATATTATAACAATATGGCCAACAAATTTAATCTTCTATTGGCATTCTTCGTCTTTTCTCTCTCTCTCTCTCTCTCTCTCTCTCTCTCTCTCTCTCTCTCTCTCTTTGTTCACACTGTAAACTACCTCACATTCTCTAGTCATGTCCATCTCCACACACCTCGGTCTAGAGGTGCATGGAGATCAGAACCACCGGGTTATACTCTCGTCTTTATTGGTCAATGCCTATATTTGTGGGTACAAGAAATCTACACACCCATGTCTACATGATACTGCATGTAGTGGAAAAAACCCCTTTGCCTCTTCTCTAGCTGTAGCATTTCACAGCATCTTAACATCTTTTCACAATAGATCTTTGTTTGTAGCATGCAGGTACGCCATTCTTGCAATGTTTATTGATGTCTGCTCAAGGCACTTAATTCTTACTCTAGATTTGACGGGATGTGGTGTGTGTGTGTGTGTGTGTGTGACCCTTGGAATCGTCATCTTGCATCACTAATTTCTGTGTAGGCTCAATTTTCTCTTCCATTAGATGATCATGATGGCTTATTGTATGTGTGTGTGACCCTTGGAATCGTCATCTTGCATCACTAATTTCTGTGTAGGCTCAATTTTCTCTTCCATTAGCTGATCATGACGGCTTATTGTATGGTAGCAGCAGTCGAACATGCAGGTGGAATTGCTGGTCCGCATGGACTATAGAGGCTGTGAGCGCAAGAAATTTTCTCGCCATTTCTGACAAGCGTCGGCGGCTCTCTGAGTTGCGCGTACACGAAAATCTAAATCTAACCTTATCTTAAATGATAGAAAGAAGAAAATGGTATAACCTTTCTATCACCCAAGTGTGGTAGATTGGTTATGCCATTTCCCTCTTCAATAACAGGTAAATAAACCTAAATCTAATCTAATATAACGTAAATCTAAATCTAACGTAAATAAACCTAAATCTAATTCAATATAACGTAAATCTAAATCTAACGTAAATAAACCTAAATTAATAAACCTAAATCTAATCTAATATAATGCAAATCTAAATCTAACGTAAATAAACCTAAATCTAATCCAATATAACGTAAATCTAAATCTAACGGAAATAAACCTGAATTAATGAACATAAATCTAACGTAATATAACGTAAATAAACCTAAATCTAATCACATAAATCTAGCTAAAAATAAACCTAAATCTAATCTAATATAACTTAAATAAACCTAATTCTTATTTAACGTATCTCTACATCTAACCTAATCTTTAACGTCTTTTGGGATAGTTTCCTACGACATTAAAACTCTCTTCTTCTTGTGTGTGTCTGTGTGGGGGGGGTGTGCCAATAAAAAGAGAAAAATGGTATAACCTTTCTATCACCCAAGTGTGGTAGATTCATTATGCCATTTCCCTCTTGAATAACAGGTCTTGAGTTCAACTCCTCGCCGGCTAGATCTTTAGGTCTCTTTATTTAGTTTCCTACGACGTTAAATTAAACTCTCGCCAAAAATTAGCTCGGCCCCATAGGGCCTTATCCCATTCGATCGATTCTCGTTGTGATGAAACTCATGGGGCAAGGCTAGGCTCTGAGCTACTCTGAGATGATAGCTAGCCATGATTTCTGCGACATCCTCCTTTTCCATCATGCCTTACGTCCATGTACCCTCTTCTAACTGCCACCATGCCAACTCTTCCTCTTGAGGGGGGGACCGGGGGGGGCTAATAGGCCTCCACGAAACTCATCTAAACGGGCTTTTTGCCTTGGCCGCTTCGCCTAGAAAGGAAAACCACGTACTTCTTCTTCGGGCACCCAAAATCAAATGCCCTCCCAAAGTGCTCCATTTGCCCCTCTAGCTTTCCCCCTTGTAGGCGCGGCCTGTCCCATACACAACTTGTTCATAGCCCTGGACTTTCTCAGCTTCGAACAATGAATGATGAAGTCGTTCGACCCATGGCTCAAGTCAACATGCAGCAGAATATGCAGATGCACCCTTAGATGCCTAGCTTCAATCAAGTTTCTTTCCCCCAATTATCCTACGTGGATGCTATCTGTGGCTCTAAGCGATTTCTCAACCCCCTCTTCAGACCTCAACTTCATGTGGAACAAGGTATGGGTTCTCTACCTTCTATTTCTCAACAAAATGTATGGAGCGTGCAAGATGGAGCTACCCAACAGTTTCAAACCTCTCAAGGTTCTCAATACACTAGCTCTATGGTGCCCAATAGGTCTCCCTCTCCTAGAAATAATCCTAACCTTAAAGCTAATCCTAAACCCAATTTACCCCTTTCACAAGCCATGCCAATTTGGAATCTGAGACCACAGAGCCTATGGAGACAGAGAAGGCTCCTACTATGGCCCCCAACTCAAATCAATAAGGCACTGAGGTCCTTCCAGAGAGCTCCAATGAGAAATCTCGAGGCCTATCAGACTTTGATAGTGAGCGTGAATGTATTAAAAGCACCCAGGTGAATAACCAGAAAGGCTTAAATAAAGATATCATGCAGTTTACACAAGAATTGGAAGCTCACGATGCACATACCAAAGGTGCATTGAGTATCAAATCCTGCTCGGAGCTAGACCGTCTTCCTTAGCTTTTGGGTTTCCCAATGACCTCCTTTGTCGGCTTGCCACTCTTTCCAACTCACCATTTGTGCCTACTGCTACCTCCAGTAGCCGTCGTCATGGTTTTTCCTCTGCATCAATGATTTTCAGCCTCTCTGCCTCTACCTACACCTTACCGGGTCTTACTATCACAGCTGCTTAGCGTTTGCTTCTAACAAAGATGTATCCCGTTCCCACTCTGCCGCCTTGTCAATGTCGGAGTCTAAGAAGGTCATCTTCATCTCGGAAGATCTACAAGGTCTCACTGTGAATCTTCCCTTGGAAGACCTTAAATTCCCTACAAACCTTGCCAAATCTTTCAAAAACCAAGGCCCATCGGCTCTTGCTACTCAAGGAGGAATCTTGTTGCAACCACCCCTCACCTTCCCTTCCCCCTTTGGATCCTTCTCTTCATCTTCCTTTAGCGCTCTCTACCCTTGTCCCTCAATCATCCTATACGATCCTTTGTCCTTAAGCCTTTCTACCCCTCCTTCCTTTCCCTCTATTATGCCTACCATAGAGAAACCACTCGAGTTTGAAAACATTATTGGCCACTCTTTAGAAGAGTTTAAAACTCTTAATTTGAATCTTAGCAAAGCCAAATCCCTCATTTTGCGCCTCCAAAGTCTTTGGGCTAATCAAAAAGCTCCATTAAGTCTATATATGAAACCACCCCGGCTTGTGTTGGATGACACTGATACACAAGCCTTTCTCCAATCCAAGCTTGTAGCCCTTAACATTCAATATCAATTAGATTGCACCGATGTTTACATTCAAGCCCAAACCCTCCTTATTGAGAATCTTCAAAAGGAGTTTGACTCCTATGATGATTGTGTGGACCAAAGGCTTGCGGACCTCATGAGCAAGCTCTTGAACATCACCTTTTTGAGGGTGTTTCCCTCCACTTGGAACAACCAACTGTTTGTTCGGAATCAATTTTCTCTCCACAATTTTCATGCCAACACCCAAAACACTACAAGAGGTTGTGTGCTCTTGTGACGCTTTTAGCGACGAAAATACACTGGGTTTTTATAACCCACGGCGTCTCTAAGAGCATCGCTATGAGCGTCGATACAGGGATGTCGCTATAAGTGTTGAGATGTAGAGAGAAAGAGAGAGACGAGACAAGAGACACACCATATACGCTCCCAAAGACTGATTCATATTGAGGACAAGATACAAATATATAGGTGAGACCAAGTTCAGTAGAGTGAGCCATATATAGCTCCAACACCCCCACGCAAACAAAGGTCTCTAGCTTTGGATGAAAAAACCCTTGGGGAGTTCAAGGGAAAAACCCAAGCCCCTATACAATGTAAAAATATGAACCAGCGGTGATGATGTGAAAGTGAATTGTGCACCTATGTACAAATATTCAAGTGACTTAGATATCACAATGTGCAAATGTGGAGTGTGCATAGTGCATGATACCTAAAAGATTACAATGTCATATGTACAAAGCTATTACAATAGCAAAGAAGCTAATCTAGAAAGAGTGAGACCGAAGCAACTCCAAGCTCCGAGCGCAAGAGGATGAAACGTGACTCATTGAGGCCTTTGGTCAAAATGTATGCAATCATCTGGTCACTTGGACAGTGTTCAACCATAATGGTTCCTTTGCGTACTTCATACCTGACATAATGATAATGGACAGCAATGTGCTTTGACTTATTACGTTGAACATAGTCTTTTGCAAGACTAATAGCACTTTGGTTGTCACACCGCAAGGGTGTGCTAGAAAGAGGAGAGTGACCAATATCAAGCAGCATTTGTCGAAGCCAAATCAACTCACGAGCTGCAAGTGATGCCGAAACATATTCTGACTCAGTCGTAGAAACTGCAACACAACGTTGTTTCTTGCTGTTCCAAGAAACAAGACAACCATTTATAAAGAAGCAATTTCCACTAGTAGATCGCATAGATAAATGTGAGCTTGCCCAGTCTACATCTGTGTAACCCAAAAGAGAAAGAGATTGCATAGAATCCGATGTGAGTTGTCGTCGATAGACTAAACCAATGTCTGTAGTGCCTTTCAAGTATTTCAACACACGCTTTGCAGCAGACCAATGCTTAAGAGAACGACATGCAAGATGATGTCCAAGATAATTACCAGCAAACAGAATATCAGGTCGAGTGTTCATGCCAACAAACTGAAGACACCCAATCAAGTTAGCATAAGGTTGATTTGTGACAAGTTGATCGCCATTGTCAGAAGTGTTCTTCATAGAGCTCGCAAGACAAGACTATCGAAGGAATAAAATACCTTTTGTATGGTTCCGTTGGATTTGAATGCCAAGACACGAGTGAATCTCTCCAAGATCCACCATATCAAATGCAGAAGACAATAACTTTTTCACTTGCTGAATAAATTGCAAATCATTGGAAACAAGGATGGTATCATCCACATAAAGAGCAAGAATCACAAAACTGCTACCTTGGCATTTTATGTATAAGTTGGGGTCTGATGAGCAAGAGATGAATCCTTTAGAGGTGAGAAAAAGATCAAATTTTGTATACCACGCTCGCGAAGCTTGTTTGAGACCATATAGTGCCTTATGGAGTTGAGCAACAAGGTCTTCTTTACCTAGAATAACAAACCATTCTGGTTGTTCCATATAAATTTCCTCTTCCAAGTCACCATTAAGAAAAGCAGTTCGAACATCCATTTGATGAGCTTCTAAATCAAATTGAACAGCAAATGCCAATAAAACTCGAACACTTGTAATGCAAACAACTAGTGAAAAAGTCTCTTGATAATCAACACCAGCTACTTGGGAGTAACATTTTGCAACTAAACGCGCCTTGAACTTGTCAAAAGATCCATCTGCTTTTACTTTTGTCTTATACACCCACTTACATTTAATAGCTGGACAACCAGGAGGTAATTCAGTTAGTATCCATGTACCTTTAGAGATAAGAGAATCGTACTCTGCTTCCATAGCCTCTTGCCATTGATCCTTTTGTGGTGAAGACATAGCTTCATCATAAGTAACGGGATCTTCAGAAGTAGAAAAAGCATTATCAGCAATATCGTCATCATAAACATGACATGAGCCATGTTCAAAATCAATAGGCAGATCAACAAAAATATCTATATCATCATTGGCAACATTCGGAATGGATGGTTGTGAAGAGGAAAGTTGCTCTATAGGAAGAGTTTTATCTTCTGAAAGAAATGGAAAAGCCTGAAGCAATGATCTAGTATCATGAGAATCATCCATGGACCATGAGCCTCCCATAAGCTTTTCGTTAAAAGTAGCGTCACGATTCACAATTACTTTCTTGGAGGAAGGGTCATAGAATTTTTAGCCTTTGGAAGTGTCAGAATATCCAATAAAAATAACTTTAAGACCAGGAGCATCAAGCTTTGTTCGTGTTTCTTTGGGAACATGAATATAAGCAATACATCCCAAGGTTCGAAAATGAGATACAGAAGGAATGTCACCTGTCCATGCTGTGATGGGTATCTTACCAGAGGGTGCAGTAGTAGGAAGATGATTCTGAATAAATGCTGCTGTCAAAGTAGCTTCAGCCCAGAAAACACGAGATAAGCCAGAATGAATCAGCATACATCTTACAGCATTGAGAATAGTGCGATTCTTTCGTTCAGCAACACCGTTCTGTTGAGGCGAATATGGAATAGTGTGTTCATGATGAATTCCACTGTCAGCACAGTAACTCACAAACTCTCGAGAAACTTATTCGCCTCCATTGTCACTACGAAGCTTCTTAAGGCGACGACCAGTTTGAAGTTCCGCAGCCTTCTGGAATTGTTTGAAAACAGATAAGGCTTCACATTTTTGTCTAAGTAGAAATACAGTCGTATACCTTGAGAAATCATCAATGAAAGTAATGAAGTAGCGATATTGTGATCTCGAAGAAGGTAGAGGTCCACATATATCAATATGAACAAGATCCAATATGTCATGAGAATGAGTTGTATTTGAAAGAGGAAAGGGTTTACGATTGTGTTTCTCAAGATCACAAAATTCACAAATTCCCATATGGGAATGGGCTTTAAGATCCATGCCATGAACAAGATCACGACGTTGAAGATCAAGGAGTTTTGAGAAATCAGCATGAACAAAACGGTGATGCCATACTTTGCAATCATGATCACTTGGAGCAGTGACAATATTTGCTACAGCATCGTTGAGAGAGAGTTAAAACAAATTACCGTTTCGAGGAGCAGTGGCTATAGTCTATCCATCTTTCTCAATTCGGCATTTGGTATGATCAAATCCAACAAATAGACCAAGATCAACAAGTCTAGCAACTGAAAGAAGATTACGTTGAAGATCTGGTACATGTAATACTCCTTGCAAAATTCCAGTGGAAGAAGATAAGGTACCAAGATATAAGTCTCCAATACCCTTTAGTTGACAATTAGTATCATCAACATGGTATCAGAGCGGTAACGATCACGCGTTGATTCAATTCATGGTGACACAACAGTATGTGTATGCGATTCGCATGTAAGATTCAAAATTGCTACAAATTTTATTTTGATCGTTGATTCTTCTTAATTGTGGTTGTTTTGTGTTAAGAAGAATATGATTAGTGTTTTATGTGGCGTTTATTTCTAATCAATCTAATCATTGATTACGTTTTCTTGTTGATAACACCCTGAACTTCATCTTAATTTTTCTTGTTGTTCTGCTCAAAATTTGGAGAAACGGGAAAAGCGCAACGGCAGTTTTCATCCAAAACTTGTTCGTCTCCTCGAGCTCTTCGATTTGAGTTCTAGGTTTGAGTCAATCGGAGTTCGCAGGAGAAAGTTATGTTGTTTTTACTGGAATTGAGCTTGACGCAGCTTTCTTCGTCCTACTTCTTCGTCAAGCAACCGCGAACCTTTTCTTATTTTGGCGTTAACTTTTTCGAGAAGATTTAGCTTTTTGCTATTCGTATTGTGGCCGTCAATCTTGCGTCTCACGCCACTCTATTTTGAGGACTCGTTTATTATTAACGTCTCCTTTACCCTGCCTTTTTTGGGTGACGTCTCTCACATCTTTGGACGTTGCTCCTGCATCATGGTCATCATATCTTGAATATTCCGCTGTAATTGGTCACTGTCTACCCCCCTTTGAATGGGTTGGACTCTAGCCTCTACATGAATCTCCTCATTATGTACACTATCAACGTACCCATGGGCCGCTCTCCCATACTCATTGAGCCTTTGATATTTTCACTCTTTCTCCTTGGCAGTTGTGATAGCTTCTTCAAAAGTGATAGGTCTCTTCAACCCAATTTTGAATTTCAAGCTTTCTTTTAAGTTTGACACAAAACGGTCCTTCTTCAACATGGCAGTGGGAATCTCATTTCCTAAAGCTTGAGCCCATTTATCCCATAAACGGGTAAATTGCATGACAAAGTCATCAACACTCTGATTAGGCTTTTAAGTACACCCGAGGATATTGTGCTAGACTTCACCAGGTGCTTCAATGTTCCTATACTGTGCCAAAAAAGTGAGCTTTACGCCACTATAATCCAAAACAACCCTCAGCACCTGCACTTGTGCCGCTTCACCATATTGCTGCAACCTTGAAGACTTTGCCTCATCTTGTAAACTGTATTGCAACAATCTCAGCAGTCTGGATGGGCTTTGTTTGCCCCATAACAAGAAATTGACTTTTAATTTCTCTATGAAACCATGTGTATTCTCGTTAGGCAATCCATGAAACTTAGGAAACTCATCTTCCATGATTGATTACCACAATTCACTTACATGTGACGCCGATAGTGCCAGGATGTCGATGGATCACTCCACAGCTAATCCACCTCACACTAGTGCTCGTCTTCAAAAAACCTCATGACCCTCACAAAGGCTGCAATCCAATTCAGAGACCGCCTCTAGTACTAGCCGCAAATAGCACATACATAGGTGGTTTTCCAGAAGGACCCACATCCCCTTTACATTCTCTGCCTACAGCGTAGACCAATTTTATTAGAATTGGAGAATGGGAGCACTTTCTCCTTGGTGGGGACACCAAAACAATGTGGAGTGCAAACAACAAGGAAAATGAATGCCCCTATATACTTGCACACACCATACCATTAAAAAGAAACACTGCAAGGCAGCAGAAAACACCTAAGTTGAACACCTAAGACGGGTGAGAAACAGCTCTAACCCAAACCATGATTAAAATTTCTTTAAAAAAATGAGACCATAAAGATGAATCTTGTGTTGTGTAGACCTCCGTAGAGTATCCATATGCTTGATCTCCAACAACAGATGAGAGAGTTACAAGCTTTCAAAGATGGGGTATCTCTCAAAAGCTCCAAAAAAACAAGTCTCTGTAAGCCCAAAAAGATGTGCAGGAAAATTGTAGTTATTAAAAAGGGGGACTTCTTATCTTAATACAAAGGGGATTTTAGTCAATTTGGGAGCCGTCACTTTCATTTCCCATGATTGGCTCACTTATCTAGGTTTTTGGCAAAAGGAAGGGGCTGATGTCGGTCATTTTTGTGCTCAAAAATGCATTTTTTTCAATGTTTTGACTTATCCACAAGGGGGGGCGGCCAAAATTGAATGAGGCTGGAACATTTATGTGCCCAGGTGCCTCATGAGGAGTGAACAAGAGTGTCCAACATGAAAGAGAGCCCACAAGCCACCAAGCCAAGCCAAGGAGCCCAAGAAGCCCCAGTTCCCCACTTGATACAAAGGGAGAGTGTCCTCCCTTGGGCCTTATACCCTCCCCTTTGCACTTTCTCCACTCCATGTGGGATTATACCTTGGCCACATGGCACACCCTCCTCATCTCTCCCAACTTCCCATACATCCAAGTTAATTTCCAGCTTTACCTCTTCACTAAGCAATCTTCTCGGGGGCATAATGCATGACTCCGGCCATCAAATGTGATGCCGTAAAGCA
This sequence comes from Adiantum capillus-veneris, assembly GCF_014529385.1. Lineage (NCBI taxonomy): Eukaryota > Viridiplantae > Streptophyta > Polypodiopsida > Polypodiales > Pteridaceae > Adiantum > Adiantum capillus-veneris. The sequence continues at coordinate 31,100,345 of NC_140951.1, forward strand.
CGGCTAGGAGCCCATAACTTTGACTATTTCAAAAAATCTTCACATTCATGATCATTTATAATTAAATTCATCATGTTGGATAGTTTCCATTCTTTGCATACATTTGCAACCGCTTTTTAAGCAGAGACTGCCCACTCTCAATACACGTAACTCATGACATATGAGTCCGATTCACAAACTGTAAAGCAGGGCTCAAAACACTCATTGAAAACCATCTTTTGAACATTTAACTCAAAATTCCAATAAGAAAGACCAAAGAAATCAAGCCTTGGTACATGAGTTTTTACAAAGTCACTGTTGAGCTTTGAAACACTATGTACACATGTCATATATACATGGGGGCTAGTCAGCAAGTCATTTAGCATCACTTATTGGCTTTATGTCCATCCAAAAAATTCCTGACAATGTCTCTCTCTCTCTCTCTCTCTCTCTCTCTCTCTCTCTCTCTCTCCTCTTATCTTGGATAAAATACGGTGGAATCCTCTCTTGGAAAGACGTCTCTCCCTCTCTCCTCTTGTCTTGGAAAAAATCCCAATGGAATCCTCTCTGATGCATGCTCTGACATTGTTTTTGGTTGAAAGTAAATAGAGATTGAAGTACTCTTGTATGTATACCTTTCTAAACCACTTGGATCAACAAGTTTTTACTCTCATTCATGCTTATCTGCCATCAAAATTTGCACTCCGTGGGCATTTGTATATGTGAATTCATAGAGATCATTTTTATGCATCAACTCTCGCATTGGGTTCTACACACTTATAGAATTTTTGAACCAATACAATCTCTCATGAGCATAATCCATAGTAACTCTCATGACTTCGTTGATGCTGACGAATCTCACATTTGATTTGTTGATCAGACGATGCCTCTCCTCTAGGTCTTTGTTGATTCTTAGTCTCAAAGGTATTGCAGCGTTTCTTGCATTTTACATGTCTCTGAGTGGAGTAGGAAACCTTGGTGGTGGATGATTTGTCATGGTAAAGGCTCACTCAAAACTCTCAAGATAGTCTTGGACAGGTCCACTTTGGCTTAGTGCAACTTTTCCCTTTTTCCCCTGGTCAGGTCTATCAGAAGTCAGGAATTTGTGACTTTTTGGTCTTTGGAAACTGGTCTTGGGGTACCCTAAAATGAATTAGGAAACCTAAAAAAATCAGGTCTAAAAATTCTATTGTCTTGAGTTTTTAGACCTGCAATTGAATCAAAACTCAAAGTAGTCTTACAATGAGGAAACAGGAACTTTGGCTTGTAGCTTGGTCTCCCAAAGGATATTTTAGCTAAAACTTGAGATTTGAATGTAGTCAAGTATGTCTACAAGCTCATCAACTCAGATACTCCCACTATGTAAAGGTACATGGATTGCAATCCATGACCCCCTATGGAATTTTGACTCAAAACTTTGATAGTTTGTAGATAAGGTCATATGCAGACACTGTACCAATTCTCATCAAATTTTGAGGTTTGAAGACATGGATCACGATCCATGTTCAACCTCATCTAGACTGATCTCTTGGCAGTTTGTTGCACTCTATGTCCACAAGCTGAATCTCAATTCTTTTTGGATTTGGACTTGTCTTGATAGGTCAAATGACCAATAATAGGTATGCACTATGGGTTTTAGTCTCTCACCTATTTTTTTCCCTTTTGACCCAAATTTGCTGATTGTTTTCAAAATTGGACTTGGGGATATGTTTCCTTGTATATGCACTTCTAATCTGGAAAGTTTTAGGTCAAGTTGTCACTATGGGGACATGGATCGTGATCCATGTTTGGAGGCCACATTGAATTTTCTTGGTACCATCAAAATCAACATGATTAGTAGGTGCAATGGTATCAAAAATTCTTGAAAATGGACTTATGGATTGAAAATTATGTTGGTTCTGGTACTTTGTCAGAATGCTCAGTTTTGGGCTTTTGACTTGGTTTTTGATATCCAAATTTAGTTTTGAGAAGACCACTAGACTCCTTGTGATGTGCTCTAGCTGTGATACAAGTTTGGTCTTAGTCTGTGACCGGGGACATGGATCGCGATCCATGTATCCTTGTATGAGAAGGTGATGAAACTTGACACACAACTTGTTCTTGGTCCCTTGATACCAACTATATTTCTTTTGTATGATTTGGTCTTGATTAGGTCAAGCAACATTCAATCCCTAGGTTTTTTTTGGCAATTTTCACCTTGAACTATTTTTTTCCCTTCTCACCCACTTTTTGAACTTTTTTGACAATCCTCCTTTTGAAACTCTGGTTCACAATGGTCTTTGTTATAGGCTGGTACAACTTTTGTCCAAAATTTCACATGGGGTCCATGGGTCTTGATCCATGTTCCATCACTTTTGGACTCGCTATTTGGTGTGCTGATAGCGATTGATGTTTAAAGCTTGTTCCAAAAAAAATAAATTGAATCTAGATCAGTTTTGCCCAACCAAAAGTGAATTCTATAGTTTGCTCTCACGATTTTGAGAATGTTATATTTTTTGCTCTTTTGACCACTTTTTTCAACTTTTTTGCATATGGTTCTTTTGGGAAAAGTATTTGTCTATGTCTCAGCTACTTGTTACTAAAATTTGAGTTAATAACTTGATGGAAATCATGTCAGATTTGGACACCAAACACTACAAGAGGCTATTCATATTAGCGACGCTCACACAGCGACGCTCAAAAAAAAAAATCCCGGCGTCGCTATGAGCGTCGCAAATTTCTTTGTAAATTTGCGACGCTCATAGCGACGCTCATAGCGACGCCGGCTGTGCTAAAAAAATAACCGAGCACGCCCAAAAACTCAGATCTCAGATCTGAGTTTTTCGACGCCCTCAAGCAAGGAGCAGGTAACGCTCTCCCTCACTCTCTCTCTCTCTCTCTCTCTCTCTCTCTCTCTCTTTCTTCTCCACACACACACACAAACACACACACACGAGGAGAGGAAGGAGAGCCAGGTATGCTCCTTCCCTCTCCTCATTCTCATGTTCCCTTCCCCTCTTTCTCTCTCCCTCTCTCTCTCTCTCACACACACACATACACCCACACACATAGTGTTTTTGAGAGAGAGAGAGAGAGAGAGAGAGAGAGAGAGAGAGAGAGAGAGAGAGAGTACAAACAAAAACAAAAACGCACACACACATACATAAACAAAGAATGCACACACACATTGAGAGAGAGAGCATGCATAAACAAAAAACGCACGCATTGAGAGAGGAAAAGAGAGAGAGAACATGCATAAACAAAAAACGCACACATTGAGAGAGAGAAAACATGCATACGATCCAAAAAAACGCACACACATTGAGAGAGAAAGAGAGAGAAACTAATTTAACGTCGTAGGAAACTAATTAAAATTAAAAGACCTAAAGATCTAGCCGACGAGGAGTTGAACTCAAGACCTATTATTCAAGAGGGAAATGGCATAATCAATCTATCATACTTGGCATGGGTAATAGAAAGGTTATACCATTTATCTCTTTTTATTGGCACACACATCCACACACGCGCACACACACAAGAAGAAGAGAGTTATAACGTCGTAGGAAACTATCTTAAAAGACGTTAAAGATTAGGTTATATGTAGACTTACATTAAATTAGATTTAGGTTTATTTTTAACTAGATTTATGTTTATTTACGCTAGATTTAGATTTACTGTATATTAGATTAGATTTAGGTCTCCATAGACTGCGATGCCTGCATGAAGCGGGTGAAGAAAGCCCTCAATGGAATATAGGGTATTGCTGCCTTCACTCATGGTGGGCTCCGTCGATCCAAAAGTACTGGTGAAATGTCTTCAGAAGATAGGGAAGAAGGTGGATCTTCAGGGCGGCAAGAGTCACTACATCCCCGACACAATGACCATCTAGACAACCTCTAGTCATTCAACAGCAACTTCAAAGTTAGTAACAAGAGCAAGAACGGTCTAAAGGGCCAATTGCTGTCGTCAGATGTGGATGGAGATGAGGCAGCGTCACCGCCAGAAGTTAACTCTCACATCTTTAGTGATGAGAATGCCAACTCTTGCCGAGTTATGTGAAAAATTATGTGTTAAATCAGTTTTAAGGTTCTTATAATCCCTGTTAGTTTAGTTCTTTGTTTTTAATATAACATAATTTACGTTAGATTTAGATTTATGTTATATTAGATTAGACTTAGGTTTATTTAGGTTTACCCACACACACACACACACACACACACAAGAAGAAGAGAGTTTTAACGTCGTAGGAAACTATCCCAAAAGACGTTAAAGATTAGGTTAGATGTAGACTTACGTTAAATTAGATTTAGGTTTATTTTTAGTTAGATTTACATTTATTTAGATTTACGCTTATTTACGTTAGATCGAGTCCACGCAAGAATTACTTACGGTTTAGGGTTTAGAGTTAGACGAACAGTGAAAAGATCTACTGTGAAAAGAGGTTAAGATGCTGTGAAGTGCTACAGCTAGAGAAGAGGCGAAGGGGTTTTGTCCACTACATGCAGTATCATGTAGACATGGGTGTGTAGATTTCTTGTACCCACAAATATACGTATTGACCAATAAAGACGAGATTATAACCCGGTGGTTCTGATCTCCGTGCACCTCTAGACCGAGGTGTGCGGGGATTGGACATGACTAGAGAATGTGAGGTAAAGAGAGAGAGAGAGAGAGAGAGAGAGAGAGAGAGATAAGACGAAGAATGCCAATAGAATATTAAATTTGTTGTCCAGGTTATAAGTTTTTTATCCTCATTATGAGTAGCGACGAGGATGTGGGACCGTCCAACCGAAACACCTATCTCTCAATGAGGGTCTTATGTCCTTGTAATCAATGCAAGCATGTTGTGCGACGGACAAGACGTGTTTCTTTGCAGCACGTTCGCGAATTTGGCGAGTTCGATCCATCTATTATAGATCGAGTTGTTGCCAATTATAACTCGTCGGACTCTGACGCTGGCCAACAAGCAGCAATCTTGCAACCCAATAGACGTGTTCGCAGGCACTTTGGTCAAGCTGCATATGTGAGGCCACAAGATGTAGCCTCTGAGAGCTCGGGGGATGATCATGCAGAGCACATTCCCAACGAGGCAATGTTTGAGCCCGAGATTGATGAAATGATCGAGACGATCATGGATTTAGAAAGGCTTATCTATGATGATATGAAAAGTGAAGCCGATACGCCATTGTATAATGGAGCACGTATGTCTAGATTGAAAGCACTCCTGGTTCTTCTCAACATGCAGGCAAAGTTTGGATGGAGTGACACTAGTGTCACAACGCTTTTCAGGTGATCTATTACAATTAGTTTACTTTAATAAAACTCTAAATGTATAATGATCTGATAGATTTTGCCAGAACCTCAAAAACCGCTCCCCACCCAGCATGGTGTCAATGACGTGCTGGTAGTGAGCCTTCAAGTCCAGTATTACCTTGATTGAGCGTACACATGTTGGTATGTGTGATCTGTCTTGAGGTAGGTTGTACTGATTCATGTGAAGCTTAGAGGTGCTTAGTCACTGTCCAAGCTTAGGTTAAGTTTACGGTATAAGTTAAGTTAGGTTAGATTATTTTATACGTTAGGTTAGATTAAGTTAAGCTATGTTAGGTTAGATTAGGTTAGGTTATCTTGTATGTTAGGTTAAGTTAAGTTAAGCTACGTTAAGTTAGGTTAAGCTACGTTCAAAAATACGGCAAGCCATAGAGCTTACCCACAGTGCATATTAAAAACAGAACAATGGCAATCCGTTCGTCAATATGGCAAGCCATACAGCTTACCCACAATGTATATGCATTGTGGGCAAGCTCTATGGACTTTCGTATTGCCAGCAGCTCCCCATAGTGTTGTTTATATGTCCACGAGCGGTTTTCAAGTCCTAAAATAGCTAAGCAGCCATAAAAATAACACCATGGCGAGTTGTTTGGCAATACAGTAAGCCATAGAGCTTGCCCACAATGCATATGCATTGTGGGCAAGCACTATGGGTTGGCGTATTGCCAAACAGATCGCCATTGTGTTTTCTATATGTCTGCAAGCGGTTTTCAAATCCTAATATAGCTAAGTGGCCCTAAAAGTACCACAATGACAAGCTTTTGACAATACGGCAAGCCATAGATCTTGCTTACAATGCATATGCATTGTGGGCAAGCTTTATGGCTTGCCGTATTGCCAAACGGCTCTCCATTGTGTTGTCTATATGTTTGCGAGCGATTTTCAAGCGCTAAAATTGCATCGTGTCCCTAAAAACAACACAATGGCGATTCGTTTGGCAACACGGCAAGCCATAAAGCTTTCCCACAAGTCACATGCATTGAGGGCAATCTCTATGGCTTGACGTATTTCCAACAACTTGCCATTGTTTTCTTTTTATGTCCGCAAGCGGTTTTCAAGCCCTAAAATAGCTAAGCAACCCTAAAAACAACACAATGGCAAGCTGTTTGGTAATACGACAATCCATAGAGTTTTTCCACAATGCATATTCATTGTGTGCAAGCTCTATGGTTTGCCCTATTACAAAAAGGCTAGCCATTGTGTTGGCTATATATCCGCAAGCAAGTTTCAAGCTTTAAAATTGCCTCGCGGCCCTAAAAACAACACAATGGAGATCCTTTTGGTAAAATGGAAATCCATAGAGCTTGCCCACGATGCATATGCATTGTGGGCAAGCTCTATGTCTTGCCGTATTGCCAACGGCTGGCCGTTGTGTTGTCTATATGTTTGCGAGCGATTTTCAAGCGCTAAAATTGCCTCGTGTCCCTAAAAACAACACAATGGCGATCCGTTTGGCAATACGAAAAGCCATAAAGCTTGCCCACAAGGCATAGGCATTGTGGGAAAGCTCTATGGCTTGCCATATTGCCAACGGCTCGCCATTGTGTTGTCTATATGTCTGCGAGCGATTTTCAAGCCCTAAAATCGCTTCACAACCCTAAAAACAACACAATGGTGAGCCGTTTGCCAAATTGGCAAGCCATAGAGCTTGCCGACATCGCATATGCATTGTGGGCAAGATGTATGGCTTGCCGTTTTACCAAACGCCTCACCATTGTGTTGTTTTTATGTTAGGTTAGGTTAGGTTAGGTTAGGTTAGGACGTTTAGGTTATAGATTAGGTGAGATTATAGGTTAGGCTAGAGGTAGCGACAAGTTAATAGTAGAAAAAATGAAAATGGTCTTTAAAGATGACTCATGTACTCCTAAAACGCAAACGGACTTCGGTTAGGTTAGGTTACATTATAGGTTAGGTTTAGGTTAAAGGTTAGGTTAGAGCTAGCAACAAATTAATAGTAGAAAAAATGCTATTGGACTTCAAAAGTGCACACAGACTTCAAGAACCTTAATATATAGTAATTGACGAATAAAGACAAGATTATTACCCTGTGATTCTAATCTTCCTGCACCTCTAGACCGAGGTGTGCGGGGATTGGGACTGGCTAGAGAATGTGAGGTTGCTAGAGCTAGCAGCAAATAGTTGAAAAAACGCAATCAGATTTAAAAAGTGCACACAAACTTCAAGAACTTTAAAATATAGTCATTGACCAATAAAGACGAGATTATTACCCTGTGGTCGTAATCTCCGTGCACCCCTAGACCAAGGTGTGCAGGGATCGGGCTTGGCTAGAGAATCTGAGGTTGTCCTGTACTTAATAGTGTGTAGTTATAACATTTAGAGTGTTTTAATTATTTGTGGCATCATTGGTAGATAAAGTATGGACGATAGGATGGCGTATCCTTCTGCGCATTGCAAGCATCAGATCTTTTGAAAACAAAAAATCTGCGACCAACGCATACGTAATGACGGTCTCTTTCCGATAGAGTAACTACAAGACCTCCGTTATTGATCTCATAGTCTAGAGATTGAAGGTCAAATTCCGCGAGTAGATATTGCTCCAACTTCATCCCAGAGAAGACGATTTTCAGACGCACAGCCATCGATTGAGTCCTCCGACCAAATACCTGATGCGGCATTTCAAGAAGTAGAGATGGAGCAGATGTTGCACGCGTTCTTTGATATGGATTCCAACATAGAAGGAGACAACATTTAACACAGTATTGTTGACCAAACTCAGCAATGGCCGGATTTTGCCAGGAAAGCTCGAGATTTGTGCCTCGGCTTGGCTATGGATGGCGTAAATCCATTTGGTCAGAGGTCAATATCTTAGAGTGTATGGCTTGTTGTCATCATCAACTACAACATTCCCCCGCGGTTGACTACCAAGAAGGGGCACCTATTTCTAAGCTTGATTGTGCCAAGGTGGTATAAAGTGAAGAATATGGATGTGTATCTTCGTCCACTATTGGAAGAGCTACAACAATTGTGGATTGGCATAGAAGTGGTGGATATGAGCCGTCACACAGGTCGACGCAGTGCTTTGATCAGAGGCATTGTAATGTTGAGCATGCATGAATATCCCGGACTAGAAGAACGCTCAGGTGATTTATCCTCATACTCAAACTCAAACACTATAAATCTTGGTTTTTCTCAAGCTTATCGATTGTCATGTGTATACATGCAGGGCTTCAAACAAGCAGATACAGAGCATGTGTCACATGTGGACCTAGACTTAATGTACGTCGGGCGCCCTCACTGAAGAAGGAAATCTACGAAGGTCATTAATCGCATCTTCCAGAGAATCATGAGTTACGTGATAGTTTTTTGGGAAGAGAGCCACCGAGGATGTCTGCTCAAGCATGGCTAGAGAAGAAGGAGATGAGCGCATATCATGCGATTGTCATATGCAATCTCAGTGTTAAGAAGAAGATGAGGAAAGATCTACAGGTTAATGTCAATTGATTTTCCATGCTTCACAATCCAGTGATGCAAAAGTGAATTTCACAATACGAGGATGCAAAGCAAGAGCGACAAAGGGCATGAATTGAGTGGAGACGGGAAAGACGACCACCGATGCATTATCCGGTGGGTCTGGAAAGCCTACTAACATTCATGAGTTTAAGATGGTTGCACAACCAATTGGGAAGCGCACAACAGTGCGGTAAAGAAGTGACACTCATAATCTTTGTTGGTTGTAGTATAAGTCATACATAGCAGCATGGTGTAAAGGTCGACATTTTAAGCCTAAACGGAGAGCTCTATATAGACATAGGGAGTTATGTTGTGCTATGCGAGGATGAGAGAGAGATCTCTTAAAGCCATAAACATTGTATTTGAACAATTTTTCTCCCTTTTTTACTATATATTGTATTCACGTGGCTTTTTGTCCATTCTTTTCTATATGCTATACTTGAGAAATTTAAATTGTATTTAATCGTCATCGCTACCACTCCAAGCCACAAGAGGTCCTCAACAAACGGCAGATAGCTCTTTCTCTTCTAACGAAGAAGCAAGAAGCGTGCATTGCTACTTGCTAAGGTTTAATTTGAAGCACCCGTTATGAGTCCTCTCTCTCTCTCTCTCTAGGAATCCCTCGCCCTTCTATCTATAGTATAGATTATAACTTGTACATATTTTATTCTCTTTTCAATATTAAGATTAAATATTTGTGTGTTTAATGAAGGCATGGATAATGATGAGTTTCTTTCTTCTTTGTCACCCCAGTAGAGGAGGTAGTACGAGGAGCTTCATCGCTTTGGAGCATCATCACGTTGCTACACTCCCTCAGTGTCTCCCTCTGTTTTGGAGCATTCAGCACGCTCCAAGACTTCGGTGTCGACGAGACGATCTTGATACTCTTCTAAGCACCAACGCTCTAGTGGTGGCTATGGTTCATGTGGAGATGCCGTCGCTGACGCCTCAACACCGCCTCGTGTTCAACGAGGCTCCTTGCCTTCCCTTCTTTTCCCACCCCCACACCAACCACAGCATCGCCATCTACGCCAAGTTTTGCGCGCCTGTTGGCCGTTCTTACCTACACACCACTAGCTACTTCTCCGGGAGTCACCCCAGTCTCGACACTCCTCACTTCGGGGCCCACACTCTAGTGGAGACACTTGGAATCCATACCCCCATCGAGACGCCACTAGAGACACCATTCGAGACTCCTGCTACCGAGACACCCATGTTCACGCGTGACAGGCGACACGACTTACCATACTCGGTCGACATCAGCGGCGGCATCATCTTGGATGACGAAGGCAAGAAGGTGATCTCGCGCACGCGCGTTCTCTGCTCTCAGGTGTTTCAACACTACATACTAAACACATGGACTGAAGTGACGAATGTATTAAAAGACAGAGTTATCAGCATGCTGCATGATGAGTTTTTCATATCAAATCGGGATGAGTGCTTCAAAATGAAGACCTAATGAAGGTTCCAATGCACGAATACTGCAAGTACAAGCGTTCTGAAGTCCAAAAAACAATAAAGCGTGCGTGGAGTATACTAGACTGACTGGCCAAAGAAGATTGGAAGAATGCAAAGCGAGCAACATGCGAGAATCTTGAGAATTGGAATCAACAAAACCTGGGGAGGTCACCTAATAAAAATGTAACATATCACGTGAGTTCAACAAAAGGGTATTTAAAGTTCTTGAAACTTACATAAATATAGATACAGAAGGTCATTATTTTTTCAAATTTGAAAAAAACTTATAGATTATAAAAGAAAAAGGTACATTTTATTCCTAACGAAATTCACATATAAGGGATTTTACAAACATGTCTTGAACGCACGTGATATGGTAGTGATCCGAGCCTATCACAATTTTTTTTATACTATATTTTGTTGGTTTTCCTTGCTTCTAGAGGTTTACAATAAAAGAAAGACTAAGAAAAACCTCTTGAAAAAATTCAAAAAATGATTTGATGGGAACTTTTCCTTGACTAGTTCACCGGAGGTGAAAGGGAGAACCTAGTGGTAAAGGGAAGGGAAAATATGTAAATGTGAAAAGAAAAGATATGATGTGGTTGTGGAGCCATGCACCCATGATTCAAGGGTCATGAGTGGCTCATATCGTCATGTCTTTGGAGCCATATGATGATTCAAACAGATGGGACCCAGGTGGAAGACTTGGTAAAGGAAGGAAACAGACACATGAGTTTGCTGGATTTTAAAAAAATACTTCCACTCCAATCCAAGAAACGTTCTCTTCATCAAAGTTGTAGCTGATGAGCTGGAGATTCTGACCATATTTTTTTAATAATTTTTGCATCTACGATCTAGGAGATATGGCCAAAATGGCGGACGCCAGTTTTTTCAACTGTGGTTGAGACCACCCCCTCTACCTTTACACACACACCCTTCCTTTTCCACATTGAGACCTTCTCTAAAAATAAGCCATTAGTCTTCTCACCCTCCCCTCCTTCCTCCTCTCTCTCAAGCTCAAAAAACGATCACAAATTCCTCTTCTAATCACCTCTCAAATCATGCTTAGTCTTGTTGTAATTCATAAACCCCTTCCTATTATTACTAGATATGTATTGATTTTATGTAGATTCTTTACATTTTATAATAAGGAAGCTCTTGGACTCAAGCTATGGAGGAAGGAGTGAAGACAACACAAGTGATGATGGAGCCAATTAGTTGCAAATTGGTCAACAAATCACTTGGAAGGAGCTTCTTCATTGGTTGAATGTCCCTAATCAAGCTTCATTTGTACAAATTGCACTTGGATCTTAACCTCACTCTCTTTCCTATATAAAGAGCCCCCCCCCTTTGTAATTTAAAGTCTCCCTCAGGCCCATTGAGTCTTTGTATCACTCACCATGAGGCCATAAAGCTCATTCATTCACTCTATTCTTGCACATTCTAGAGTGCAAATTGTTTTATGCTAGTAACCTCCCCTCCTCTTACTTATGTTAATTAAGAGAAATCTTTTATGTGTATGTGAGAATTCTTGATGTGATTTTGGCTAATTCTTGAGTTGTTGTTTAGTAATCTACATGCTATTTGTGTTGGGAGTGCTTGAAGTTATCCATTCCTTGTATACACACTAAGGTTACTGCTTCATTCATAGTGATAGCTCTCTCTCTCTCTCTCTCTCTCTCTCTCTCTCTCTCTCTCTCTTTGTGTGGCGGTCCTAGCCACGCTTCCAAGACTAGGTGGTGCCCTCATCTCATTTCCCTTGTGGCGCAATGGAGTTTGTTTTGGTGTAGAGGCCGCCATTCCAAATTTCCTTCGTCATAAATTGGTGCCCCCATGGAGGAGTTCTCAAGGAGCGCTCTGTCAATCCTATGAAGGAAGGTCCATCAAATTCTCTGAGACTTCCACTATGGTCTCCCCAAGAAGCTCGAGAAAAGAAGCGTCTTTATCGACAAACGGCACGTATGCGGGTAAAGAGAGTTAACTACATACACCCTTCTTTGCTTCAAGGAAAATCTTGTAGTCATCAAGTCCCTAGGACAAACCATTGTGTTGAGTGCTTTGTGGCTAGTGTGAAGACACTTCCTTTGAAGCCTCGACTTCAGGTGGTGAAAGCACTCTCAAATTCGGGTATTAACAAGTTTTTGGAGGGGGAGCTACACATCAATGGGGTGCGGTATTGGAAAGAGGCTACATATGGTGATGCACTCCAACTACTACTAGCAAGAAGGCTCAAGGTGGTTGAGAGGGTAGCCATTGAACCCTATGAACTCTACAAAGATGAAGATGGTCACACCAAAGCTAGGCTAATCACTGGTGAGCAAATTCTTTGCATCTCTCAAATGGTGGGATCCAAGAGAGCTCAACTTCAATGCAGTGCTTCATGGAAGTTTGTATTTAATGCACCAATGAATAATCCCATTTTCTACAACTTTCAATGAGTTCAGAATATTAGGGTGAATGTGCGCATTGATAGAAAGATTTTTTCCAACAAAGATTGGTCTTCTATTTTGGAGCTGTGAGGTTGAGAGAGATATTGTTGTCCCTTGACCCTATAATATTTCCTATTTTGGAGTATAATGTATATTTTGATGTTCACATCTTCATCTTGCTTTAAGAATACTCCATGAATCATCGGGATTTATATGGACCTTTCGAACCTCTTGCTAGACTAACTGTGCATATAATAGCTAGCACAAAGCTTAGGTTCCAAAACATCATAAAGAACTTACTAGGCCCTCGTCGTCTAGCTGAGATTAATGCATCTATCAATCCATTTATTCTACCCTTAATAATATATGATTTGGGCCTAGAAGTTTTCATCTTTGTGCTGTATTGAGAGGAAGGCAACCCATTTTATGATGGCTTTCCCTAATTCTTTTGGGCGTAGTGGGGAAAATGCTGGGGATTTTTTGGATAACTTGGAGATGGCTTTCCTTGTCTCTGGGAGGGATGACGAAGCATTGAAATTGAGATCTTTTCCTTTGGTGCTCAAAGAAGAAGCTAGGGTATGGTTCCGGGCTGTAGATCCAACCCAAAGAGCTGATTGGGAGGGATTGAAGGCGGCTTTCCTACGAAGATTTCAAAGAGCCAATTCGGCAGAAGAACTATGGCAACGGCTTCTGGACCTTCATCAAGTTGACCCTCATGGTTATGCAACCTATGAGGAAGGTTTTTGAAACTTTGGGGGCAATGGTCAGACTCACTAAACCCTGGTGAGCAAGCTCCCAATTGCCTCCAAAAGGATCGATTTATCTCAGGTTTGTACCCCTTGCTAAGGGAGAAGGTAAAGAGAAAATTTCCAAATACTTTTGAAGATGCCTTAAGAATTGCTAGGGAAAAGAATAGAAAGATTCTCTATCAAGCCCAAGCTGGCCAGCTAGCTTTGGGAGGCAATATCACAACTATGGAAGCTTCTCACGTACCTCCAAATGTGCCTAATGCACCAGACATCAATAGAGGTCAAAAAGAAGATATGCTCCAACAAATAAACAATCTCACAAACTAGCTAGAGGGTTTGAGAGTAAATCTTGTGCAGGGTGCAAGAAGGCCTATTGAGGGGAATGGTGGGAATCGGCCACCAATGCGACGTCAAGCAAGGGAAATGTTGTGTTACAATTGTGGGGAAAATGGCCACGGCATGTATAATTGCCCTCATCCCAGAAGATATGACTACCTTGTCAGAGGTCCTCGACAACAAGTAAGTCCTCCCCGTGCTAGAGCTCAAGCACAAGAGCAACCGCAACCTCAAATTTTGTAGCCACCTCGTGCTCAAGCTCAAGCCCCTGCTACTCAACCAAATGCGAGCATCATAAGGATGGAGGAGTTCGTCAAGAGCAGAAGCAACCAGGAAGAAATAGCTAAAGGGAAGATGAAGATAGATGAAGTAGCTACAATGCCTATCAAGCGTGTGCGTGTCCAAGATGAAGTAAGTAAAGAAACAAGCAAGGATGCAAGCAATGAAGCAAGTACATCTCGGGCAACTAAAGATGAAGCCAAGAAGATAAAGACCCGTACTAGGTCTCAAATTGACATCTCTGATTTCCCTATGGGATCTCAGACACAACCTTATGACTTGACATCTGATGTGAGTTCTCAAGGACCAAAGATTACTTGGCCACAACTACTTCATATCTCCCCAAAGCTGCGACGACAATGGTCAAAAATGGTGAGCACGATGGCAAAGCGAAGTAAGCTAGTAAGTGTAATCAAAGCATATGGTCTCAAGGATATAGTGCCTTTGGTGGAGGCTCAAATCAAGGGACAACGGATTCCAAAAACTTACATTGACAGTGGAGCAGACGTTTGTGTCATGACAGAAAAGCTAATGCATCAATTGGGTTTAGAGGTAATGGAATCATCAAACTTTAGGGCAAAAATGGCCAATAATGTCTCTGTCACTTGTGTGCGTGTAGTGAAAGCTTTGAGAGTTTCTGTTTTTGGAATCACTACAGAGGATGATGCTTATGTGATGCCAGTAAAGGGAGAAGGATACCCCCTTATTTTAGGACGACCTTGGCTCATGGGTATAGGAGTTAGCAAGATTGGGCAACAGGAGACTTGGAGTTGAGGCCTCGCGTGGGTGTCCATAGTCGGAAGGTGGTTTATAACTTGAAGAATGGGCGATAAGAGAACCTTGAACTAGAGACGTCAGCTGATGAGTGGAGCTCAAGTGGATGCTCCTCATCCATGGATGAGGAAGAGAGTTCAAGTGAAGAGAGTGATAGCACTCTCGAAGTCATGGGCGTCACCATAAAGGAAACTACCTCATCAGAAGACAACCCAAGGATCCAAATGGAGAATGTGTGGAATGCCAGCCTAGAGAAGATGTTATCCAAGGATATAAAGGAAGAAGAAAAGGAGGGTTATGTAAATGTTCTCAAGAAGCATGCATCATTGTTTATTTCTGATTACACTCACATTATAGGTGTCACTGCACTGAAGCATCATATCCATCTAAAAGAAGGGAGCAAGCCAGTAGTACAAAAACTAAGAAGATTAGGAGTTGTGCAACAAAATGCACTGTTGTCCGAGGTGAAGAGACTCTTAGAAGCAGGATTCATATACCCAGTAGAAGATTCAGAATGGGTCACCCCAGTAGTGGTGAGGCCAAAGAAGAATGGTAAATGGCGAGTGTGCGTGGATTACAAGCCACTAAATGCTGCAACAAAGAGGGACCACTTCCCTCTCCCATTTCAAGATGAGATTCTAAATGAAGTAGCAGGCCATGAGCGATACACAGTGTGTGATGGCTACTCCGGCTACTTTCAAATACGCATTGCAGAGGAGGACCAAAAAAAGACTACTTTCATCACACCATGGGGCTGTTTTGCATTTTGAGTCATGCCTTTTGGTCTCACCAACGCTCCAGCCACCTTTCAACGATTCATGAACATGGTCTTCCAACCTTACTTTGGTAAGTCCATAAGGGTTTTCATAGATGACTTTTGTATTTACAGCTCCAAAAGTATGCATCTTGGCAAGATCGTTTAGCTAAGCTGGGTGGACAACTAAACAAGGACAAATGTCACATTGGGAAAAGCAAGCTTACACTATTGGGGCATGTAGTGTCCATTGATGGAATCGAGGTAGATCCTGAAAAGATAGAAACATTACTAAATATACCTTCCCCAACTTCCATCAAACAATTAATCTCTTTCTTGCAAAAGCTAAGATATTTGAGTAGATTCATACACTTACTCTCCCAAGTGATATTTCCTCTACAACAACTGACTCGTCAAGAGACACTTGTTTGGAGTCAAGAAAGTGATGGGCATTTTAGAGAGATAAAAAAAATGTTAGGGTCACTCCCTGTAATCCTCCAACCTTGTTGGGAAGAAACATTCTTTGTAAACCCTAGTGTGGGAGAAGAGGCCATTGGTGCTGCCCTCCTACAAAAAGATCCAAAAACATCCTTTATGAGGCCTGTGTATTTTGCTAGCCGCCTCATGGAAAACACAGAGAAGGCCTACACCCTGATGGAACAGCTAGTGTTAGCTCTCATGTTTGCGGTAACCAAATTTCGGCCATACTTGCTGCCGAAGAGGTTTGTAATTATCACTGTGGTGGATATGTTTCCCTATGCACTACAACATATGGAAATCTCTGACAAAATAGCAAAGTGGGTGGTGCGACTTCAAGAGTTTGATTATACAATACAGGTTGAAAGAAAAAATCGAGCATGCTTAGCCGAAATTTTAACAAACAAGTGGTATGAAAACGTTTTCCATTTGAAGAGAAAGGAACTTCCACCACCTCCAGCTCTAGAGGCTCTGGTCAATGCTTATAGCCTCTACTTTGATGGAGCATACAAGAGAACCAAGGATAAGGCAGCTGCAGGCATCGTGGTCTTATCTCCATTGGGAGAGAGGATCCATGGTGAAGGGATCACTCTAGAATATGTCCACTCCAACAATGAAGCAGAATATCAAGCTCTAATTCATGGCCTTTGTTGGTGCCTGGATAATTCAATTAAGAGATTAAATGCTTTTGGTGACTCCATGCTTTTGGTAAGGAAAATGCAAGGTACATGGGCTTGTAAAAATGCCATTCCCTCTAGTAAAATGAGAGAAGCCAAAGCTCTTATGAGGAGATTTAGGGAGGCACAAGTACATCATGTGCCAAGAGACCAGAACAAGGATGCAAACCACCTAGCATCATCGAAGTTAAATGAGTCAATAGTGGGAGCACTGGCCATCAAACTTCCACTTCAGCAAGGCAAGGAGGACTTAGAAAATATTATGCACATTCTGGAGCAAGGAGAGGCTCCTAAACACTTGAATGCAGGGGAAAGGCGATGGTTAGCTAGGAAGGCTACCAGGGATCGCATAGTAAATGATAACTTGTATTGTCTTGGTAAGGATGGTGTGCTTAGGAGAGTGCCTTTGAAGAGTGAAATTGAAGAGATTTTAAAATCTTTTCACGATGATATGTGCGGAGGACACTTTGCACACAACATCACTAGTAGAAAGGTTCTACAAGCTGGGTTTACTTGGCCAAGTCTTCATCGTGATGTCAAATACTGGTGTCAAACATGTGATGAATGTCAGAAAGCAAGACCACGATGGCTCATAGCTGAACCTCAGAACCCAATAAAGGTATATGGGCCCTTTGAGAAGTGGGGAATTGATGCCATAGGGCCTCTACCACGCACTCAGTCAGGTAAAGAGTACATCATCATGGGAGTAGACTACATGACTACATGGGCTGAGGCTATGCCGACCAATAGAATTACTGCTAAGGATGTGAGTCAGTTCATCTTTGACCACATCTGTTGCCGGTTTGGCACCTCTCTTGAAATACTATCTGATAGAGGACCAGGGTTTAGAGCAGACTTGGTAGGAGAACTCATGCAGAAGCTAAATATTCAGCATCAACACTCTACTCCTAACTACCCTCAGTGCAATGGATTGGTGGAAAAGGTAAATGGAATCATTTGCAAAATTCTCACCAAACAGGTACATGCCAGGCGCCAAGATTGGGACAAACACGTGAATGGAGCTCTATAGGCCTATAGAACCTCCTTCAAAACCACATTAGGGTACACACCCTCTCATTTGGTTTATGGAAAGGAGGCGCTTTTGCCCATTGAAGTGAAGTTAACAAGTCTTCGAATATTGGGTAGCCAGGTAGGCTCTCAAAAGGAGAAAGTACATCAAAGGATCATGGATCTAGAGAGGCTGCAATTGGATCGTGAAGAAGCCATCAACCACTATTCTCAAGAAGCAGAGAAGCGCAGAGAAAAGTTCAACAAAAAGATAGCATCCAAAGACATCAAAAAGGGATCTCTAGTGCTTCGATATGACAATCGCTTCGACACTCGTAAGGATGGAAAGTTTCTTTTTCGATGGGAAGGCCCGTTCTTGGTCACCAAAAAGTTCAAAAATGGCTCTTACATACTTCAAGACATTGATGGTAAAGTGCACAAGACCAAGACAAATGGATTGTAAAGAATGAGGATGCAAGAGAGCTACACAAGACAAGCACAAAGCACACAGAGATGGAAAGCTTCTTCTTCTTCTTCACAGAAAAGAGAGTACTAAATGACTAAGTGCTAAAGCTGAAAAGTAGCACATATGTACATGCGGTCACTAAGTGTGAACTCGCTAGAAGCATACTAGGCTGGCACTATAAGTGTAGTCCAGCTGTAGAATCACTGGTAGAGATCCTCCGTGTCGGTCACCTAACGCGCCAGTGAGTAAATGCCGTAAGCGGCCAAGACCCGTAGTGGATGCCAGCTCAAGGTGTAGAGCTCGACATCTCAACACTCCCCCTCGAGCTCTGCATGTCGCAGAGTCCAAGCATAGTCCGGAAACGTCGAAGCTTCTCAGCTCCGAGGGCCTTGGTAAAGATATCCGCTATCTGCTCCTCTGTGCTGACGTAGACCAAGTCGATGTCGCCCGCCAACACTCGCTCTCGAACGTAGTGGTAATGGACCTCTATGTGTTTGGTCCTGGCATGGAACACTGGGTTCCTAGCCAACTGCATGCTGCTGAGGTTGTCACAATGGATGAAAATCTGCTGGTCCACCTGCACTCCCAAGTCCTCAAGTAATGTGCGTAGCCAAGCTACCTCGCACGCCGCAACTGCTGCACCTCTGTACTCGGCCTCTGTGCTCGATAAAGCAACCGTAGGCTGCTTTTTGCTGCTCCAAGTAACAGCAGCACTCCCAAAAGAGAACATGAAGCCACTCGTAGATCTCCTATCAACAATGCTACCTGCCCAATCTGCATCTGTATATCCATACAATGCTAATGGTGCATCTACTGCATAGAACAATGCGTAGTCAAGAGTACCTTGCACATACCTAAGTGTGCGTCGTACTCCATCCAAATGTGGCTTCCTCGGAAGTTGCATGAACTGACTCTCCAAGACTACTGTGTAGCTCAAGTCTGGCCTCGTGATAGTCAAGTAGATTAGACTACCCACAATCTTCCTGTACATGTTGACATCCTCAACAACATCACCCTTCTCTGCACTCAGCTTTGCATTCACATCCAAGGGAATAGAAATTGGCTTACAATCAGCCATACCATACTTTGACAACATGTCCAAAGCATACTGTCTCTGTGATAGCCATACTCCCTCTGGAGTCCTGATCACCTCAATGCCAAGAAAGTAGTGCAACTCGCCTAAATCTTTCATTTCAAACTCTTGTTTGAGAAGACCCTTCACATGGTCAATCTCCATAGCATTGTCACCAACAATAATAAGGTCATCTACATATATGGTAATGACCACAATCCCCACATCACTCTCACATACATAGAGTGAATGATCAGCATGAGCTCTCCTAAAACCAATACTGACAAGATACTTGGCAATCCTGTCATACCATGCTCTAGAGCCCTGCTTCAAACCATACAAAGCTTTGAGAAGTCTGCATACATAATCTGGGTAACCTGGATCGACATAACCAGGTGGCTGATCCATATAAACTTCCTCTTGCAACTCACCATTCAAGAAGGCATTCTTTACATCCATTTGATGCATAATCCATCCTCTAGATGCAGCCAGTGCTATGACAGCTCTCACTGTCGTCATCTTTGCCACTGGAGCAAAGGTCTCCTCATAGTCTATGCCATACGTCTGTGCATAACCCTTTGCGACCAGCCTTGCCTTGTGACGCTCAATGTTACCATCAGCCTTATGCTTGGTTTTATACACCCATTTACAGCCAATAGCTTTCTTGCCACTTGGCAATGGAACCAAATCCCATGTGTCATTTGCTTCCAATGCAGCCATCTCTTCATTCATTGCATCATCCCAATGCACATTTCCAACTGCATCCTCAAAACATGTGGGCTCCACATCCTGTATCACCTTAGCCATGTAGGCTCGGTGATGCACTAGATACCCATCATAAGTCAATTTCTGAACTGGATTTCTGACTCTATTAGATCTGCGCGGTCCTAGGTCACTCCTTTGCCCTCTAGCATCTTCTTGTACTTTCCTTACACCAGGTGTCCTGACAGCCGGAATTCCAAATTCCTCATCAAGACTTTGTTCAGAACCATCTGAATCCATGTCTACATGTGAAAAACCTGATGATGCATCAACCATAAGGGGAGGTTCATCAACCTTTTCCTTTCCTTTTCGTGATACATTCCCTGTACCTGTTGGTGGAGTAACCTGCGTACGTAGTCTACCATTCCATGGTTTCTCAACAGAGCCACGAGAAGAGGACTCTTGTGGTCCACTCAAAACCTGTGACTGTGGCCTCACATTTTGTACAACCACATCATCTTTTACATCAGCCCCAATAGTGCCATGTGCATTACTGTACCAGCTGCTCATCTCATCAAACACTACATCTCTGCTCACTCGTAATTCTCGTGTAGTAGGATTGTAGCACCTGTACCCCTTTTGTTCAAGGGAATATCCCACAAGAATACATTTCTCTGCTTTAGGATCCAATTTCCTACGCAACTCATCTGGTACATGCACGTAAGCTATGCAGCCAAACACTTTCAAGTGTGCCAAATCAGGCTTTGTACCTGTAAACTTTTCCTCAGGTGTTACATCATGCACCGCAGCTGTAGGTGTCCTGTTCATAATGTACACAGCTGTATTTACAGCTTCAGCCCAGAAATGATGAGGCATGTTCTTCTCATTCATCAATGCACGTGCAACCTCTGCAATGTGCCTGTTTTTCCTTTCTGCGACCCCATTCTGCTGTGGAGTATATCTGCATGTAAACTGCCTGTGTATACCATGCATTCGCAGAAAATCTGAAAAATCATTGGAGAAGTACTCTCCCCCTCCATCTGACCTCAATGTCTTGATTTGCATATCTGTCTCCTTCTCAATCATGACTTTGAAGTCTTGAAAGTGACCAAACACTTCACTTTTGTTACGCATGAAGTAGACCCATACTTTCCTTGTATGGTCATCAATGAAAGAGACATAATACCTGCAACCATGTATACTTGCAGTATCGGTTGGACCCCAAACATCTGTGTGCACCACCTCAAGTGGCTTTTTACATACATTGCGCTCATGTGGAAATGAGCCCTTTGACTGTTTTCCAAACTGGCATGCTGCACACACTTTATGCATACCATCCACCTTGAATTTGGGCAAACCTTTTACAATCTATTTTGATTGCATGCTGCGCAATCTCTACTCATTGACATGGCCAATGCGTTTGTGCCAAATGTCAACATCAGCCACAACACCTGTGCCCTGTGCAAATAATGCAGCTTTTACCTCAGGCATGTCTACATTTAGCGTAAACATTCTGCCCACACATTTTCCCTCTGTGATCAGCTTACAGCCATTCTGGAAATCTTCTACATAACAGCCATTTGGATTGAAGCGAACCTGCAAACCCTGCTCAACCATTTGTCCAACAGAAACAAGATTCTTTGTAATGTTTGGGACATGAAGTACATCTACTAAGTACTTTGATTTCCCACTCTTTGTATTTAGAGGTATGTCCCCTACATGAGTAATGGGGTGAGCTGTGTCATCTCCTGTCTGCACATAGCCTGACACATCTGGTTTGCGCATATCTCTAAACCACTCTCCACGAGACGTCATGTGATTAGAGGCACCTGAATCCACATACCAAACATCATCTTGGGTGGAATTCTCTGCAGTCATTGTATTCATTGCATGTTGCATAACAAACATGCGCTCGTTTTTGCTGTCATCTGCATCTCTGCTAGTAGATGCATAGTTGCCCTGTTCTCTCTTTCTACTTGCTTTTCCCTTTGGACAGTCACGTGACATGTGACCTCTTTCACCACAAGTCCAACATTCTCTACTATCTGGAGTATGTTGCTGCCTGCTTGATCCTGCACCACGACCTCTTTGACTCCCCCTGCCTTGAGACTGGTTTCCCCTGCCACCTGTATTGTTTTGATTTGATTGACCTTCCAAAAATTGGCCCCTGCAACCCCTTGGGCCTCGGCCACGACCTCTACCTCTAGCTCTGTTGGAGTTAGAATAGAAGGCCTGTTCAGAATTATTTCTACCATGAGAAGAAGATGTGTCAAGGTTCTTCTCCTCAAGAATAAGCATAGAAATCAAATCTTGGAACACGGGGATGTCGTCTCTTGTATTCATGGAAGACCTAAAATGTACATACTCATCTCCTAGACCATCCAAGCATGCATGGACAATGTCATCGTCTTCCACTGAGACATTAATAGATCCAAGAGCCTCAATGATGCTCTTGATCTTCAAAGCATAATCATTGATGGAGAGGTTGTTCCTCTTAAACTGATTTAGCTCCGACTTTAGTTGAAGCGTCCTGGCCTTGGTGTTCACCTCGAACACTCTGCCTAAGTTTTTCCATGCAATGGCGGGGGTTTCAGCATCCTGTAGATAGCCCATCATGCCATCTGTGATGCTCATAGAAAGCCAATACATCACTTTGCTCTGGCCTTGTTGCCAGTCCCTCAAAGCTTTCCTTTGTTCTGCTGTAGCATTTGCCTCGGGAATCTCTGGTTCCTTTTCATTGTCTCCTTCTACATAGTCCCAATAACCTTTTCCTTTTAGGCAATTTGTTATTCTGAACTTCCATGCAGGGTAGTTATTTTTCTCAAGCTTCTCAGTAACAATCTGACTGAAACCGTCAGACATCTTGAAGCACTAAGACAAAATAGCTGCAATCTGCAAAAACCTGCAAATCTGCTGAACCTGCTATCGTGGTTCCTGTAACGCTTTCTACACTCAAAGAATGTCCACAATCAAGCGTACATACAACCACTGTACTTGTACAGTAAATCTCTGTATACTGCACTTTGGAGACCTGTTCAGAAACTTCTGGTCGTGGATTGCGAACAAAGGGATTGTGATGCTCTTTCTCTCTTAGCCTCTCTTGCCTACACCAGGCTCTGATACCATGTAAAGAATGAGGATGCAAGAGAGCTACACAAGACAAGCACAAAGCACACAGAGATGGAAATCTTCTTCTTCTTCTTCACAGAAAAGAGAGTACTAAATGACTAAGTGCTAAAGCTGAAAAGTAGCACATATGTACATGCCGTCACTAAGTGTGAACTCGCTAGAAGCGTACTAGGCTGGCACTATAAGTGTAGTCCAGCTGTAGAATCACTGCCAGAGATCCTCCGTGTCGGTCACCTAACGCGCCAGTGAGTAAATGCCGTAAGCGGCCAAGACCCGTAGTGGATGCCAGCTCAAGGTGTAGAGCTCGACATCTCAACATGGATGGCGTCTAAAGCCTTATCACATCAGGATAAGGTCAGCCCAAGATCAAAGAAAGTAGGCTAGAGGCATAAATACCCCTAGCCTGGTTTGGGGGGGCTATGATTCGAGCCTATCACAAATTTTTGTTTACTATATTTTGTTGGTTTTCTTTGCTTCTAGAGGTTTACAATAAAAGAAAGAGTGAGAACAACCTCTTGGAAAAATTCAAAAAATGATTTGATGGGAATTTTTCCTTGACTAGTTCACCGGAGGTGAAAGGGAGAACCTAGTGGTAAAGGGAAGGGAAAATATGTAAATGTGAAAAGAAAAGATATGATGTGGTTGTGGAGCCATGCACCCATGATTCAAGGGTCATGAGTGGCTCATATCATCATGGCTTTGGAGCCATATGATGATTCAAACAAATGGGACCCAGGTGGAAGACTTGGTAAAGGAAGGAAACAAACACATGATTTTGCTGGATTTTTAAAAAATACTTCCACTCCAATCCAAGAAACGTTCTCTTCATCAAAGTTGTAGCTGATGAGCTGGAGATTCTGACCATTATTTTTTTAATAATTTTTGCATCTACGGTTTAGGAGATATGGCCAAAATGGCGGACACCAGTTTTTTCAACTGTGGTGGAGACCACTCCCTCTACTTTTATACACACACCCTTCCTTTTCCACATTGAGACCTTCTCTAAAAATAAGCCATTAGTCTTCTCACCCTCCCCTCCTTCCTCCTCTCTCTCAAGCTCAAAAAACGATCACAAATTCCTCTTCTAATCACC
The DNA here is from genome assembly GCF_014529385.1 of Adiantum capillus-veneris. Lineage (NCBI taxonomy): Eukaryota > Viridiplantae > Streptophyta > Polypodiopsida > Polypodiales > Pteridaceae > Adiantum > Adiantum capillus-veneris. The sequence continues at coordinate 31,124,508 of NC_140951.1, forward strand.
TCTCAAATCATGCTTAATCTTGTTGTAATTCATAAACCCCTTCCTATTATTACTAGATATGTATTGATTTTATGTAGATTCTTTACATTTTATAATAAGGAAGCTCTTGGACTCAAGCTATGGAGGAAGGAGTGAAGACAACACAAGTGATGATGGAGCCAATTAGTTGCAAATTGGTCAACAAATCACTTGGAAGGAGCTTCTTCATTGGTTGAATGTCCCTAATCAAGCTTCATTTGTACAAATTGCACTTGGATCTTAACCTCACTCTCTTTCCTATATAAAGAGGCCCCCCCCACTACAAGAGGTTGTGTGTTCTTGTGACGCTGTTAGCGACGGAAATACATTGGGTTTTTATAACCCCCGGCGTCGCTAAAACCGTCGCTACGAGCGTCGCTACGAGAGCGTCGCTATAGGCGTCGCTATATACGTCGCTATCAGCGTCGCTATATAGCGACGACTATAGCGACGCTCTCACAGAAGACTATAGCGACGCTCATAGTGATGCTACAGAGTCATAAATAGCGACGCTTATAGTGACGCCCGAGAGAATATTTTTTTGGTGGCAGGGCACACCCATCAACCATATTGTACTTGATTCACTTTTTAAAAAAAGTGCAAAGGTAGATAATAGACCCAAAATAGTCACCCACAAGACGCATTGTTTGCAAAATTGACAATTGTACACATCATAGGCAAAATGAATTGATTGGCAAATGTAATAATGACAATTGTACAACATCATAGGCATAAAGAATTGATTGGCAAAAGGAACTGCGGTGACAAATGTAATAATATACATGGTTCAAAAAGACGTATAAAATCCGTCTCATGATACATAAGCTATGAGAAACCCTAAACTAATGCTATCTAGCTACGGCTAAACTGACGTCGTTTAGTCAGATGTCTCATCGCGTCCAAGCGGCGTATCTGTCGAATTCTGCAAAAAAAGACAATAAGACAGTTTTCAGTAAATATAAACATATAACGACATTTATAAAACAATACAAAAAATAAAAAAGAGTAAACCCTAATACTAACCATGCCGCCGCGAGAACTGAGAATTTCCATCAGGGCGTTTAAGCCCTTCCTGCCTGCATACTCGCGCTCGTACGGAGTGGGATCACGTCCTGTCATCGACCACTGTCAAAACATACAAAGATTTCATTATGTTAGAACTAAAAAACTCATAAACCCTAAACTATCGAACATGCATAAAGAGCAATGTGAAAAGACTTACAAAATCGGCCTCAAATGATGCCCATCCACCGCTCCCCAAGTGGTGCGAGCTCCCTGCCTCTACTCGCGCTCTGGCTGCATCCTTTTGTTGCTTCCACTTGTCGGGATTCTCGCGCGCTGCTTTCTTCGCATTCTTCCAATCTTCTTTGGCCAGCCAATCTGGCCTATTCCACCCATTCTTGATTGCTTTTTGCACTTCGGAACGCTTGTGTTTGCAGTATTCGCGCATTCGAATCTTCATCAGGTCTTCATTGAAGCGCTGATCCCGTGTTGGAACGGGAAACTCATCATGAAGTATGCTGATGACTCTGTTTTTTAAATCACTTGGTACTTCACTCCATTTGTTTAGTATATAGTGTCTAAACAGCTGAGAGCAAAGACCAGGCATGCGCGAGATCACCTTCTTGCCGTCATCATCCATGATGATGCCACCGCTGATGTCGACGGAGTAAGGCAAGCCCTCTGGCCGGTGACGCGTGAACCTGGGTGTCCCGACAGGGGTCTCTAGCGGCGTGTCGATGGGGGTACGGACGTCAGGTGTCTCCACCGGCGTCTGGGCCCCGAAGCGAGGAGTGTCGAGTGGGGTGGCTCCTGGCGAAGTAGGTAGAGGTGTGTAGCTTCTAGGAACAGTCAGCCGTGCAAAACCTGGCGTAGACGGCGATGCTGTGGCTCGTGTGGGGGCGGGCAAAGAAGGGGAGGGTAAAGAGCCTCGTCGAACACGAGGCGGTGTGGAGGCATCGGTGGCGGAATCCCCACAACAACCGCCACCGCCACCACTAGAGCGCCGGTGTCTAGACGAGTGTGAAGCTCGTCTCGTCGACGCCGAAGCTTCGGAGCGCGCCGAATGCTCCAAAAGAGAGGGAGATGCGGATGGTGTAGGAACGCGCGATGATGCACCAGAGCGATGACGCTCCACGTACCACTGTCTCTGCTGCGGTGACAAAGAAGAAAGAAACTCCTCATCATCCATACCTGCATTAAACACACGAATATTTAAACTTAATATTGAATGAATAGAGTAGACAATGACGCAAAGACCATTAAATACAATGACGTAATGACGCATATAAATACAATGACGCAATGAATCGAGTGATAGAAGAGGCAAGTCGAAAACTTAGAATTTTCAATCAAAAGATGTGAGCGCGAGTAGAAAAGAGCGTTATACACCATGGAAGGTACTTAGAGAGCCAGAGCTTTTACAACACGGAGCAAAATTGTTCAAATACAATATTTGTGGCTTTAAGAGATCTCTCTCTCATCCTCGCATAACTCAGCATAACTTCCTATATCTATATAGAGCTCTCCGTTTAAACACATATCCTCTGTTTCATTTTGTAGCTCCTCTGCATGCACCCCATATAGAGTAGTAGCATCTTGATGCTCGTCTGGCACCACCGCAACGGCTTCTGATTGAGCATCTTCTCTGATCTCCTCCATTGATGTCGTTGTGATTGGCACATGGTAGCCTTCATACGTCCTTGCACTACGAGGGGCTACCTCTATGACGTACCACCAGTTTGATGTAGACTTTGTAGGATGAAATACTACCTGCTAGAGCCACATAACTTACATGAGAGCTTTCAAGCACATAACTTGTAAAAGGGGGATGTTAACTATTTACATACTTACTTGTTCACAATGCTCGGGTAGTACGAAAGTGTCTCTTAGGTCAGTCCATTTCTTAGTAGAATCCACCTCAAGAAAACCAGACTCTCCTCTACGCACAGTAGCGTTGCGACCCTCCATGATTATCTTGAACCATTGCACATCGAACAAGTCGACAAAAAATCCTCTGTAATCGATCCTCAAAATCTCTTGCAGCGTGCCGAAGTAAGTGAGTTCCGCCACCACAGGATCTGCATCAGAGGAACGTCGTCGACTAGACTGTTCAAATTTTGCCATGATTCCACAATCTTGAGTAAAACGCTTTTTGTCGATTCGTTCCACCCTAAAATGTCGACCTTTACACCATGCTGCTGTGTATGACTTATACTACAACGAACAAAGATTATGAGTGGCCGTTCAAACGTTTATAAATAAAGTCACTTGCTAGTCGTACATTGCAAACTTACCTTGGTCGCGCAACCCCGAGAGTACTCCCACTCTTCTTCAGTCACTTCGTCGCCGCATTGTTGTGCGCTTTTCAATTGGTTGTGCAACCATCTTAAGCTCATGAAGGTTGGTAGGCTCTCCAGAACCGCTGGATAGTGCATCGGTGGTCGTCTTCCCCGTCTCCACTCGATTCGTGCCCTTTGTCGCTCTTGCTTTGCATCCTCATATTGTGAAATCCACTTTTGCATCACTGGATTGTGAAGCATGCAAAATCGGTTGATTTTAGCCTCTAGATCTTCCGTCATCTTCTTCTCAACACCGAGATTGCACATGACAATCCCAGATATGCGCTCATCATCTATGGTTCGCCATAGCGTGTCCCGGGATTTATCAAATCCGTCTAGCCACTCTCCAATGTACACTAGGGACTCTGATACCAACCAACCTTCTGCCATGCTACCCTCCGGACGTGCCTTTTGACGCACATATCCCTTAAGCGTTTTCATGAAACGCTCTAAGAAGAACATCCATCTGGAATGAACTGTGCCAGCTATTTCCACCTCATCAACTATGTGAACAAGAAGATGCACCTGAATGGTTAGCATTGTAGTAGGAAAATGTTTCTCAAACATGCACACAAGCTCCGCAGCATTTAGTTTGGCGAATGGTATGGAGTCTACGTCGATCTCCTTTTGTGAGATCCATTGCACCAGCTTTGCAAGTTTGTAGATTGTGTTACGGATGTCGAGAGACAAACATCCCTCAATGGCAACCGGTAAAATAAACTGTAAAGTATGTGCAGCAATGATATTAAAGTCCACATTTTATGCAATGATATTAAAGTCCACTATGAACGTACCTGACACATTTTATGCCAATCGTGTGACTTCAAACCGGTAAGCTTTCCTTCTTTAGTAAAACACGTTCGGAGCGAGTGCATTACGCTAGTGGGGGTCCGCAAAGATCGAATGGCCTCTTTTACTTTGCGTTCTTGGGCTCCTGTGAAAATCCATGGTGCTTTAGGGAGTTTTATCGATCCATCAGACGCTGTTTGCGGCCAATATTGCTCCATACGATCCACATTTCTAAGGTCAACTCTGGCTCCCAAAGTATCTTTCTTGCCGGTCAAATGGTCCCATAGTAGATTACCCACATTCTTGAATATGTGCATTGGATCGAGCAAGTGATTGATCACGAGTCGGGGCCAGTATGGTAACTCGTACCATAGAGATAGTCTCTTTATCCCTGGAGGCAATCTGTCATCGCACATCTCCTTCTGCTCTAACCATGCTTGTGCAGACATCCTTGGTGGCTCTCTTCCCAAAAAGCCGTCGCGTAACACATGATTCTCTGGAAGATACGCTTGATGACCTTCGTAGATTTGCTTCTTCAGTGAGGGTGCCCTACGTGCATTCAGTCTAGGTCCACATGTGACACATGCTCTGTATCCGCTTGCTTGAAGCCCTGCATGTATACACATGATAATAGATCAACTACGGGAAAAAACAATATTTACAGTGTCTGAGTGAGGAGTGTCAATAGATCACCTGAGCATTCTGTTAGCCCGGGATAGTCATGCATGGTCCACATTAGAATACCTCTGATCAAAGCATTCCGTTGTCCTGTGTGTCGGCTCATATCCACCACCTCTATGCCAATCCACAATTGTTGTAGCTCTTCCAATAGTGGACGAAGATACACATCCATATTCCCCACTTTATATCGCCCTGGCACAATCAAGCTTAGCCATAGGTGCCCCTTCTTCGTAGTCAACCACGGGGGAATGTTGTAGTTGACGATGACAACGGGCCATACACTATAAGATGTTGATCTTTGACCAAATGGATTTACGCCATCCATAGCCAGGCCTAAGCGCAAATTTCGAGCTTCCCTGGCAAAATCCGACCATGTTCCATCTATATGTTTCCAGGCTGCGCAATCTGCAGGAATTCGTAGCACACCATCCGAAGATTTATTCTCCTCATGCCATGATGCTAGGGCGGCCATGGACTTACATTCGAAGAAATGCTTGATGCGAGGAAGCAAAGGAAAATGTCGCAAAACCTTTTGTGGAATTTTTGTCCCATGGAGATCTACTCGATATCTTTCGGAATCACATTTCGGACACTTCTCCATGTCTGTGTATTCCCCTCTGAAAAGAATGCAGTCATTAGGACAAGCGTGGATAGAATTGTAATCCATCCCCAAGTTTCGCAAAATCTTTCTTGCTTCATCTCGGGAATCTGGCATCACATTGTCAGTTGGTAGTATGTGCTCTTTCAACAATCTACACAACATAAAAATATGATACAGTCGTGTAAAAATCTATCAGATCATTATACATTTAGAGTTCTATTAAAGTAAACTAATTGTAATAGATCACCTGAAAAGCGCTGTGACGCTAGTGTCACTCCATCCAAACTTTGCCTGCATGTTGAGAAGAACCAGGAGTGCTTTCAATCTAGACATACGTGCTCCATTATACAATGACGTATCGGCTTCACTTTTCATATCATCATAGATAAGCCTTTCTGAATCCATGATCGTCTCGATCATTTCATCAATCTCGGGCTCAAACATTGCCTCGTTGGGAATGTGCTCTGCATGATCATCCCCCGAGCTGTCAGAGGCTACATCTTGTGGCCTCACATATGCTGCTTGACCAAAGTGCCTGCGAACACGTCTATTGGGTTGCAAGATTGCTGCTTGTTGGCCAGCGTCAGAGTCCGACGAGTTATAATTGGCAACAACTCGATCTATAATAGATGGATCAAACTCGCCAAATTCACGAACGTGCTGCAAAGAAACACGTCTTTTCCGTCGCACAGCATGCTTGCATTGATTACAAGGACATAAGACCCTCGTTGAGAGATAGGTGTTTCGGTTGGACGGTCCCACATCCTCGTCGCTACTCATAATGAGGATAAAAAACTTATAACCTGGACAACAAATTTAATATTCTATTGGCATTCTTCGTCTTATCTCTCTCTCTCTCTCTCTCTCTCTCTCTCTCTCTCTCTCTCTCTCTCTCTCTCTCTCTCTCTCTTTACCTCACATTCTCTAGTCATGTCCAATCCCCGCACACCTCGGTCTAGAGGTGCACGGAGATCAGAACCACCGGGTTATAATCTCGTCTTTATTGGTCAATACCTATATTTGTGGGTACAAGAAATCTACACACCCACGTCTACATGATACTGCATGTAGTGGACAAAATCCCTTTGCCTCTTCTCTTGCTGTAGCACTTCACTTCATCTTAACATCTTTTCACAGTAGATCTTTTCACTGTTCGTCTAACTCTAAACCCTAAACCGTAAGTAATTCTTGCGTGGACTCGATCTAACGTAAATAAGCGTAAATCTAAATAAACGTAAATCTAACTAAAAATAAAGCTAAATCTAATTTAACGTAAGTCTAATGACTAGAGGTTGTCTAGATGGTCATTGTGTCGGGGATGTAGTGAGTCTTGCCGCCCTGAAGATCCACCTTCTTCCCTATCTTCTGAAGACATTTCACCAGTACTTTTGGATCGACAGAGCCCACCATGAGTGAAGGCATCAATACCCTATATTCCATTGAGGGCTTTCTTCACCCGCTTCATGCAGGCATCGCAGTCTATGGAGACCTAAATCTAATCTAATATAACGTAAATCTAAATCTAGCTTAAATAAACGTAAATCTAGTTAAAAATAAACCTAAATCTAATTTAATGTAAGTCTACATATAACCTAATCTTTAACGTCTTTTAAGATAGTTTCCTACGACGTTATAACTTTCTTCTTCTTGTGTGTGTGCGCATGTGTGGATGTGTGTGCCAATAAAAAGAGATAAATGGTATAACCTTTCTATCACCCATGCCAAGTATGATAGATTGATTATGCCATTTCCCTCTTGAATAATAGGTCTTGAGTTCAACTCCTCGTCGGCTAGATCTTTAGGTCTTTTAATTTTAATTAGTTTCCTACGACGTTAAATTAGTTTCTCTCTCTTTCTCTCTCAATGTGTGTGCGTTTTTTTGGATCGTATGCATGTTTTCTCTCTCTTTTCCTCTCTCAATGTGTGCGTTTTTTGTTTATGCATGTTCTCTCTCTCTTTTCCTCTCTCAATGCGTGCGTTTTGTTTATGCATGCTCTCTCTCTCTTTTTCTCTCTCAATGTGTGTGTGCATTCTTTGTTTATGTATGTGTGTGTGCGTTTTTGTTTTTGTTTGTACTCTCTCTCTCTCTCTCTCTCTCTCTCTCTCTCAAAAACACTATGTGTGTGTGTATGTGTGTGTGTGAGAGAGAGAGAGAGGGAGAGAGAAAGAGGGGAAGGGAACATGAGAATGAGGAGAGGGAAGGAGCATACCTGGCTCTCCTTACTCTCCTCGTGTGTGTGTGTGTGTGTGTGTGGAGAAGAAAAAGAGAGAGAGAGAGAGAGAGAGAGTGAGGGAGAGCGTTACCTGCTCCTTGCTTGAGGGCGCCGAAAAACTCAGATCTGAGATCTGAGTTTTTGGGCGCGCTCGGTTATTTTTTTTACCCCAGCGAGCGTCGCTTTGAGCGTCGCTATAAGCATCGCTATGAGCGTCGCAAATTTACAAATAAATTAGCGACGCTCATAGCGACGCTTATAGCGACGCTCATAGCGACGCCGGGATATTTTTTTTTGAGCGTCGCTGTGTGAGCGTCGCTAATATGAAGAACCTCTTGTAGTGCCCCTTTGTAATTTAAAGTCTCCCTCAGCCCCATTGAGTCTTTGTATCACTCACCATGAGCCCATAAAGCTCCTTCATTCACTCTATTCTTGCACATTCTAGAGTGAAAATTGTTTTATGCTAGTAACCTCCCCTCCTCTTACTTATGTTATTTAAGAGAAATCTTTTATGTGTGTGTGAGAATGCTTGATGTGATTTTGGCTAATTCTTGAGTTGTTGTTTAGTAATCTACATGCTATTTGTGTTCGGAGTGCTTGAAGTTATCCATTCCTTGTATACACACTAAGGTTACTGCTTCATTCATAGTGATAGCTCTCTCTCTCTCTCTCTCTCTCTCTCTCTCTCTCTCTCTCTCTCTTTTTGTGTAGCGGTCCTAGCCATGCTTCCAAGACTAGGTGGTGCCCTCATCTCATTTCCCTTGTGGCGCAATGGAGTTTGTTTTGGTGTAGAGTCCGCCATTCCAAATTTTCTTCGTCAGTAGTTTTACACATATTGAACCCCCCGAGCAACAAAGGAGACAGCAAAAGCGCGAGTAGAGGCAAGGAGCTCGCACCACTTGGGGAGCACCGGGTGGGCATGATTTAAGGCCGATGTTGTAAGTATTTTTGCATTGCCATTTGGTTTGGTAGTTACGTTTATTTTTACTTTTAAATTCGAACGTAGTGTATTCTTTGTATGTTTTGAATAGTGGTCGATGACAGTACGTGACCCCACACCGTACGAGCGCGAGCATGCGAGCAGAAAGGGCTTAAACGCCCTGATGGACATTCTCAGTTCTCGCGGCGTCATGGTTAGTATTTCACTTTACTCTTGTACATTTGTTGTATTTTAATGATAAGCTAAGAAAATAGATTGTTTTGTATTTATATGTTTATACTTACAAAAAGTCTTACTGTTTTTTTTTTTGCAGAATCCAACAGATACGCCGCTTGGACTCCATGAGACGTCTGATTAGAGGACGTCAGTTTAGCCATAGCTAGATAGTACTAGTTTTCTGTTGTCATAGCATGTATACTGAGATGATGTGCGTACGTCTTTTTGTACGTCTTTTAGTCTTCTTAATTGCTCTTTTTAAGTAAAATTGGACGTGAATTGGTGATCCTTTCATCACGAAGTGGTCAGAAAACAAGCAATTTCCAAGCATAATAGGGGACAGGGCTTGTGACTGTCTTGTCACGAACGCTCTTAGTTATTTAGTATGTCTGCGAGCGATTTTCAAGCCCTAAAATCGCTTTGCAACCCTAAAAACAACACAATGGTGAGCCGCTTGCCAAATTGGCAAGCCATAGAGCTTGCCGACATCGCATATGCATTGTGGGCAAGATGTATGGCTTGCCGTTTTACCAAACGCCTCACCATTTTGTTGTTTTTATGTTAGTTTAGGTTAGGATGTTTAGGTTATAGATTAGGTGAGATTATAGGTTAGGCTAGAGCTAGCGACAAGTTAATAGTAGAAAAAATGCAAATGGTCTTTAAAGATGACTCATGTACTTCCAAAAACACAAAAGGACTTCGGTTAGGTTAGGTTACGTTATAGGTTAGGTTTAGGTTATAAGTTAGGTTAAAGGTTAGGTTACAGCTAGCGACAAATTAACAGTAGAAAAAACGCAATTGGACTTCAAAAGTCACCCAGACATCAAGAACCTTAATATATAGTCATTGACCAATAAAGACCAGATTATTACCCTGTGGTTCTAATCTCCGTGCACCTCTAGACCGAGGTGTGCGAGGATCGAGACAGGCTAGAGAATGTGAGGTAGCTAGAGCTAGCAGCAAATAGTTGATAAAATGCAATCAGATTTCAAAAGTGCACACAAACTTCAAGAACTTTAAAATATAGTCATTCACCAAGAAAAATTATTACCCTGTGGTCGTAATCTCCGTGCACCTCTAGACCGAGGTGTGCGGGGATCGGGCTTGGCTAGAGAATCTGAGGTTGTCATGTATTGTCATGTACTTAGTAGTGTGTAGCTATAATAGTTAGAGTGTTTTAATTATTTGTGGCATCATTGGTAGATAAAGTATGGACGATAGGATGGTGTGTCCTTCTGCGCATTGCAAGCATCAGATCTTTTGAAAACAAAAAATCTGCGACCAACGCATACGTACTGACGGTCTCTTTCCGATAGAGTAACTACAAGACCTACGTTATTGATCTCATAGTCTAGAGATTGAAGGTCAAACTCCGCGAGTAGATATTGCTCCAACTTCATCCCACAGAAGACGATTTTCAAACGAGCAGCCATCGATTGAGTCCTCCGACCAAATACCTGATGCGGCATTTCAAGAAGTAGAGATGGAGTAGATTTTGGACACGTTCTTTGATATGGATTCCAACATAGAAGGCGACAACATTTAACACAGTATTGTTGACCAAACTCAGCAATGGCCGGATTTTGCCAGAAAAGCTCGAAATTTGCACCTCAGCTTGGCTATGGATGCCGTAAATCCATTTGGTCAGAGACAATATCTTAGAGTGTATGGCTTGTTGTCATCGTCAACTGCAACATTCCCCCGTGGTTGACTACCAAGAAGGGGCACCTATTTCTAAGCTTGATTGTGCCAGGGTGGTATAAAGTGAAGAATATGGATGTGTATCTTCGTCCACTATTGGAAGATCTACAACAATTGTGGATTGGCATAGAAGTGGTGGATATGAGCCGTCACACAGGTCGACGCAGTGCTTTGATCAGAGGCATTGTAATGTTGAGAATGCATGAATATCCCGGACTAGAAGAACGCTCAGGTGATTTATCCTCATACTCAAACTCAAACACTATAAATCTTGGTTTTTCTCAAGCTTATCGATTGTCATGTGTATACATGCAGGGCTTCAAAAAAGCAGATACAGAGCATGTGTCACATGTGGACCTAGACTTAATGCACGTCGGGTGCCCTCACTGAAGAAGCAAATCTACGAAGGTCATCAAGCGCATCTTCTAGAGAATCATGAGTTACGTGATAGTTTTTTGGGAAGAGAGCCACCGAGGATGTCTGCTCAAGCATGGCTAGAGAAGAAGGAGATGAGAGCATATCATGCGATTGTTATATGCAATCTCAGTGTTGAGAAGAAGATGAAGAAATATCTACAAGCTAATGGCAATCAATTTTTCATGCTTCACAATCCAGTGATGCAAAAGTGAATTTCACAATACGAGGATGCAAAGCAAGAGCGACAAAGGGCATGAATTGAGTGGAGATGGGAAACACGACCACCGATAAATTATCCGGCGGGTCTGGAAAGCCTACTAACATTCATGAGTTTAAGATGGTTGCACAACCAATTGGAAAGTGCACAACAATGCGGTAAAGAAGTGATTGAGGAGGAGTGGGAGTAGTCTCGAGGTTGGGCGACCAAGGTAAGTTTCCAATGTATGACTCGCGGATTTCTAGATGTTGAACGGCCACTCATAATCTTTGTTGGTTGTAGTATAAGTCATACACAGCAGCATGGTGTAAAGGTCGACATTTTAGGCCTAAACGGAGAGGTCTATATAGACATAGGGAGTTATGTTGTGCTATGCAAGGATGAGAGAGAGATCTCTTAAATCCATAAACATTGTATTTGAACAATTTTGCTCCCTTTTTTACTATATATTGTATTCACGTGGCTTTTTTTCCATTCTTTTCTATATGCTATACTTGAGAAATTTAAATTGTATTTAATCGTCATCGCTACCACTCCAAGCCGCAGGAGGTCCTCAACAAAGGGCAGACAGATCTTGCTCCTCTAACGAAGAAGGAAGAAGCGTGCATCGCTACTTGCTAAGGTTTAATTTGAAGCCCCCTTTATGATTCCTCTCTCTCTCTCCCTCTCTCTCTCTCTCTCTCTCTCTCTCTCTAGGACTCCCTCCCCCTATTATCTATAGTATAGATTATAACTTGTCCATATTTTATTCTCTATTCAATATTAAGATTAAATATTTGTGTTTTTAACGAAGGTATGGATAATGATGAGTTTCTTTCTTCTTTGTCACCCCAGTAGAGGAGGTGGTACGAGGAGAATCATCACGTTGTTCCACTCCCTTAGTGTCTCCCTCTGTTTTGGAGCATTCAGCACGCTCCAAGACTTCGGTGTCGACGAGACGATCTTGACACTCTTCTAGGAACCAACGCTCTAGTGGTGGCTATGGTTGATGTGGGGATGTCGTCGCTGATGCCTCAACACCGCCTCATGTTCAACGAGGCTCCTTGTCTTCCCTTCTTTTCCCACCCCCACACCAGCCACAGCATCGCAATCTACGCCAGGTTTACGCGGCTGTTGGCCGTTCTTGGCTACACACCACTAGCTACTCCTCCGGGAGTCACCCCAGTCTCGACACTTCTCACTTCGGGGCCCCGACTCCAGTGGAGACACTTGGCATCCATACCCCCATCGAGACGCCACTAGAGACACCATTCGAGACCCATGCTGCTCTCGAGACACCCATGTTCACGCGTCACAAGCAACACGACTTACCGTACTCGGTCGACATCAACGGCGGCATCATCTTGGATGACGAAGGCAAGAATGTGATCTCGCACATACGCGGTCTCTGCTCTCAGGTGTTTCAACACTACATACTAAACACCTAGAGTGAAGTGACAAATTTATTAAAAGACAAAGTTATTAGCATTCCGCATGACGAGTTTTTTGTGTCAAATCGGGATGAGCGCTTCAAAATGAAGACCTAATGAAGGTTCAAATGCACGAACTGCAAGCACAAGCGTTCTAACGTACAAAAAACAATAAAGCATGGGTGGAGTATACCACATTGATTGGCCAAAGAAGATTGGAAAAATGCAAAGCGAGCAACATGCGAGAATCCTAACAATTGGAATCAACAAAACCTGGGGAGGTCACCTAATAAAAATGTAACATATCACGTGAGTTCAACAAAAGGGTATTTAAAGTTCTTCAAACTTACATAAATATAGATACAGAAGGTCATTATTTTTTCAAATTTGAAAAAAACTTGTAGAATTTAAAAGAAAAAGGTACATTATATTCCTAACGAAATTCACATATAAGGGGTTTTACAAAATGTCTTGAACGCACGTGATATGGTAGTTTTACACATATTGAACCCCCTAAGCAACAAAAGGAGGCAACAAAAGCGCGAGTAGAGGCACGGAGCTCACACCACTTGGGGAGCAGCGGGTGGCCATGATTTGAGGCCGATTTTGTAAGTATTTTTGCATTGCTATTTGGTTTGGTAGTTACGTTTATTTGTACTTTTAAATTCTAACGTAGTGTATTCTTTGTATGTTTTGAATAGTGGTCGATGACAGTACGTGACCCCACACCGTCCGAGCGCGAGCATGCGAGCAGAAAGGGCTTAAACGCCCTGATGGACATTCTCAGTTCTCGCAGCGTCATGGTTAGTATTTCACTTTACTCTTGTACATTTGTTGTATTTTAATGATAAGCTAAGAAAATAGATTGTTTTGTATTTATATGTTTATACTTACAGAAAGTCTTATTGTTTTCTTTTTTGTAGAATCCAACAGATACGCCGCTTGGACGCGATGAGACGTCTGATGAGACAATGTCAGTTTAGCCATAGCTAGATAGCACTAGTTTTCTGTTGTCATAGCATGTATACTGAGATGATGTGTGTACGTCTTTTTGTAACTCTTCCGGAGAGGCAAAGTTAAGGCTACCAACGTGATGGTTTTGAGTTTACTGTTGAAGAATGTATTTGAAGCACTAGCCTCGGGACTAAGTAACACCTATATTTAATGCGGGGCCAAGTAATGGATCGACGACCTGGAAGTTCATGCACGGAGATCGAAAAGATCGTAACTATAGATGTCTGCTTAAAAACTAAACCTAGACAAGCACTCAACTTGGACATGTGCTAAACCTAGACAACGTGGCCAATGCACCCCGAACTCACAATATTATAGCGTCAAAACGGTTTGGGATACACTATGAGCGCGAGGGTGAGGTGGTTAGCCCGTTTGACCCTAATCGCGGATCCCCGAGGTCACGGGTTTAAATTGTGCCTTTTCGCCTCGTTTTTCACGTTGGCCAGGTTTAGCGCCCCCATTTTTTTAGCGGCACGCCTCGTTTTTCGTGCTGGCCAAGTTTAGTGTGCCTCGAGATCCCGCCCCCAACCCCGACCATCGATCCCATTACTTTGCATAGGTGTTACTTAGTGTTGAGGCTTGGTGGGCCTTTCTATATAAAATCTATAGAATATACCAGGGTTTGTGAAAATTGAGATTTAGCACTAGCACTAAAGAAAACAAGACCATGACTAATTTGGCAACGGCGGCACTGCATTAAAGGAATATATATTTAAAAAATGCTAAGAGTTACGTGTGTTATTAACATGTGTATATCTTGATTGACATCGAATGTATAGTTTTGAAAACAACGTCCGAGTAAAAGAAACCAAACGGAGTAATGTGCAAAATTTTAGAACAAGCAAGTGATAAAGCGATAATGAATTGCAACAAGAAATGAAGTGTTTTACTTATTTGCAATGTTGTACTGGTGCTTTTCAATTCTAAAATCTACAAGCCGATATTTGAGTCAAGCTACAAAAAAGCAATGTGAATAGTTAAACATTATGTCTTGAAATGAAATGGGATAGACTAAAATTGCAAAGTATACAGTGCACGTCATGCAAAAGTGCCATACAAAAGTATGGTGGAGAGTTGGCATTGTGGTCTCTCCAATTATAAGAAACGAAAGCCATGCCCTGTCCCGTAGTGTTTATGTGTTGGGCCAAGAAAACGCATAGACATGAGAAATTGGATGCATAAAATGGACCTTGTAGTGCTGTCGAGCTAGAGTCGCACTCGTACAATCAAAATGTCAAGTACTGTGAATATATATCTTCCCTGCCATACACAAAAGATGCATTAAGACAAATACATGCAATAGATGTAGGATATTGATTAAGCTTAAAGATAATCCTTGTACTTAATTGAAATTTGATTAGAGGAAATAGGGTTTTTTGTTGACTAGCGCTCATGGTGGGTGGAGACATACTCTCTTACGTTCCTTTGTGATGGTCAATATCTGGGGTCTTTTGCCCAATTAAGGCGGATCTGCACGCTGGGCATCTACTACAGCCTTGCGTGCATCATCAATGTTGTCCTCTTGCTCAAGTCTGTCATTCTTGGCAGAGTTGGTGATTACACCGTCATTAAGAGGAAGAAGACGCGAGGGCACAGGTTTTAAAATCAAGAAAGGACATATTTGCTGACGGGAGCTCCGCCCCTGCCACTACTATGTCCCTATTATTCTCAAGCTCGAGAAGTTTTTTTTATACTTTTTTTGTCTCCCTAGTTATTCCCAAGCTTCACTAAACAGTTTCTCAATTTGAGGATTTTTGGTTCACTAACAATTTGAAGGTTTTTTGTTCACTAAAAATTTCCTTAATATGAAGATAAATGTAAAGCAAAAGCGTAAGGCGAAGAGAGAGAGAGAGAGAGAGAGAGAGAGAGAGAGAGAGAGAGAGAGAGAGAGAGAATGCATCTTCTGCGTTTTTATGGACTATGGAGAAGCGAGAAGAAGAAGAGGGACACGTTGGATGTGTTGGTAGACATTGATATATATAACCTAGTGTATCTTGCAAGAGGTGGCCCTCTTGAGTCGAAGGAGGAGGCCCTAGGTACAAAGTACACCCTTGTTCATGGCGCCTCGAGTTCTTGGCTACAGCACAAAGGCACACAACACGAGGTTGGCCGAAGCCCTCCTACAGGAGATCCAGTAGCACGGCTACCCTTTCAAACAAATCAAGCTGGAGGCATTCTCTGTGCCAGACGGCATGTTCGGCAAGGAGAAGTGCCTCCGAAAGGGGCTTGACCTAGACCGGGTCATCTTCGTGGATGACGGTCGTCGCAACATCCTGATAATATCGGTACATGCAGGATCTCTCTTCGTACGGTGCCCTAGATCTCTCTCTCTCAACTACGACAACATCAAAGGTGGCTCTGATTGCCATGCTTCTTTCAAGGAGCTCCATTGTGGTGTTGACTAGCTCTCTGTCTCAGAAAGCAGTGGCCTTCAATTACGTCATAAGAAGACACTTAGGAGAGTCTTAACGAGGTGATCCCTGTTATTAGTCTTGTCTTTGTGTGAGGGCAACATCGAGCTTAGACGTGGAAGGTGTGTGTGTGGTCATGTTCTCTCTCTCTCTCTCTCTCTCTCTCTCTCTCTCTCTCTCTCTCTCTCTCTCTCTCTCTCTCATAAAACATGTAAAAGGTAAGCAGATGCTACAATAAGTAATCAACCATACATACTTGCAATTTTTCTTTCATCAAGCCAATGAGATTTTACTCACAACGCATAGATGCTTCAAGATAGTATATGAGCCTACTCAATAAACTCAATCCTTCCATCAAGCAAAATGACTAAGATCTTGGTCTCCTGCAACGCTACTCTGCTATCAATAGGAAGGGAATGGGGTCTAAGGGGCCTCTTTATTTGCCATCACTACAAGAGGTTGTGTGCTCTTGTGACGCTGTTAGCGACGGAAATACACTGGGTTTTTATAACCCCCGGCGTCGCTAAAACCGTCGCTACGAGCGTCGCTATATGCGTCGCTATAACCGTCGGTATATAGCGACGCTCATAGCGACGGTTATAGCGACGTTTACACTGAAGACTATAGCGACGCTGATAGCGACGCTACAGAGCCATAAATAGCGACGGTTATAGCGACGCCCGAGAGATTTTTTTTTTGGTGGCAGGGCATTCACCCATCAAAAATTTTGTACTTGATTCACTTTTTAAAAAAAGTGCAAAGGTAGATAATAGACCCAAAATAGTCACCCACAAGACGCATTGTTTGCAAAATTGACAATTGTACACATCATAGGCAAAATGAATTGATTGGCAAATGTAATAATGACAATTGTACAACATCATAGGCATAAAGAATTGATTGGCAAAAGGAACTGCGGTGACAAATGTAATAATATACATGGTTCAAAAAGACGTATAAAATCCGTCTCATGATACATAAGCTATGAGAAACCCTAAACTAATGCTATCTAGCTACGGCTAAACTGACGTCGTCTAGTAAGACGTCTCATCGCGTCCAAGCGGCATATCTGTCGGATTCTACAAAAAAAGACAATAAGACAGCTTTCAGTAAGTATAAACATATAACGACATTTATAAAACAATACAAAAAATAAAAAAGATTAAACCCTAATACTAACCATGCCGCCGTGAGAACTGAGAATGTCCATCAGAGCGTTTAAGCCCTTCCTGCCTGCGTACTCGCGCTCATACGGTGTGGGATCACGTCCTGTCATCGACCACTGTCAAAATATACAAAGATTTCATTATGTTAGAATTAAAAAACTCATAAACCCTAAACTATCGAACATAAAGAGCAATGTGAAAACACTTACAAAATCGGCCTCAAATGATGCCCATCCACCACTCCCCAAGTGGTGCGAGCTCACTGCCTCTACTCCCGCTCTAGCTGCATCCTTTTGTTGCTTCCACTTGTCGGGATTCTCGCGCGTTGCTTTCTTCGCATTCTTCCAATCTTCTTTGGCCAGCCAATCTAGACTGTTCCACCCATTCTTGATTGCTTTTTGCACTTCGGAACGCTTGTGTTTGCAGTATTCGCGCATTCGAATCTTCATCAGGTCTTCATTGAAGCGCTGATCCCGTGTTGGAACGGGAAACTCATCATGAAGTATGCTGATGACTCTGTTTTTTAAATCACTTGGTACTTCACTCCATTTGTTTAGTATGTAGTGTCTAAACAGCTGAGAGCAAAGACCACGCATGCGCGAGATCACCTTCTTGCCATCATCATCCATGATGATGCCGCCGCTGAAGTCGATGGAGTAAGACAAGCCCTCTGGCCAGTGACGTGTGAACCTGGGTGTCCCGACAGGGGTCTCTAGCGGCGTGTCGATGGGGGTACGGACGTCAGGTGTCTCCACCGGCGTCTGGGCCCCGAAGCGAGGAGTGTCGAGTGGAGTGGCTCCTGGCGGAGTAGGTAGAGGTGTGTAGCTTCTAGGAACAGTCAGCCGTGAAAAACCTGGCGTAGATGGCGATGGTGTGGCTGGTGTGGGGGCGGGCAAAGAAGGGGAGGGTAAAGAGCCTCGTCGAACACAAGGCGGTGTGGAGGCATCGGTGGCGGAATCCCCACAACAACCGCCACCGCCACCACTAGAGCGCCGGTGTCTAGACGAGTGTGAAGCTTGTCTCTTCGACGCCGAAGCTTCGGAGCGCGCCGAATGCTCCGAAAGAGAGGGAGATGCGGATGGAGTAGGAACGCGCGATGATGCGCCAGAGCGATGACGCTCCACGTACCACTGTCTCTGTTGCGGTGACAAAGAAGAAAGAAACTCCTCATCATCCATACCTGCATTAAACACACGAATATTTAAACTTAATATTGAATGAATAGAGTAGACAATGACGCAAAGACCATTAAATACAATGACGTAATGACGCATATAAATACAATGACGCAATGAATTGAGTGATAGAAGAGGCAAGTCGAAAAAAAAGATGTGAGCGCGAGTAGAAAAGAGCGTTATACACCATGGAAGGTACTTAGAGAGCCAGAGCTTTTACAACACGGAGCAAAATTGTTCAAATACAATATTTGTGGCTTTAAGAGATCTCTCTCTCATCCTCGCATAACTCAGCATAACTTCCTATATCTATATAAAGCTCTCCGTTTAAACACATATCCTCTGTTTCATTTTGTAGCTCCTCTGCATGCACCCCATATAGAGTAGTAGCATCTTGATGCTCGTCTGGCACCACTACAGCGGCTTCTGATTGAGCATCTTCTCTGATCTCCTCCATTGATGCCGTTGTGATTGGCACATGGTAGCCTTCATACGTCCTTGCACTACGAGGGGCTACCTCTATGACGTACCACCAGTTTGATGTAGACTTTGTAGGATGAAATATTACCTGCCAGAGCCACATAACTTACATGAGAGCTTTCAAGCACATAACTTGTAAAAGGGGGATGTTAACTATTTACATACTTACTTGTTCACAATGCTCGGGTAGTACCTCTGTAATCGATCCTCAAAATCTCTTGCAGCGTGCCGAAGTAAGTGAGTTCCACCACCACAGGATCTGCATCAGAGGAACGTCGTCGACTAGACTGTTCAAATTTTGCCATGATTCCACGATCTTGAGTAAAACGCTTTTTGTCGATTCGTTCCACCCTAAAATGTCGACCTTTACACCATGCTGCTGTGTATGACTTATACTACAACGAACAAAGATTATGAGTGGCCGTTCAAACGTTTATAAATAAAGTCACTTGCTAGTCGTACATTGCAAACTTACCTTGGTCGCGCAACCCCGAGAGTACTCCCACTCTTCCTCAGTCACTTCGTCACCGCATTGTTGTGCGCTCATGAAGGTTGTTAGGCTCTCCAGAACCGTTGGATAGTGCATCGGTGGTCGTCTTCCCCATCTCCACTCGATTCGTGCCCTTTGTCGCTCTTGCTTTGCATCCTCATATTGTGAAATCCACTTTTGCATCACTGGATTGTGAAGCATGCAAAATCGGTTGATTTTAGCCTCTAGATCTTCCGTCATCTTCTTCTCAACACCGAGATTGCACATGACAATCCCAGATATGCGCTCATCATCTATGGTTCGCCATAGCGTGTCCCGGGCTTTATCAAATCCGTCTAGCTACTCTCCAATGTACACTAGGGACTCTGATACCAACCAACCTTCTGCCATGCTACCCTCCAGACGTGCCTTTTGACGCACATATCCCTTAAGCGTTTTCATGAAACGTTCTAAGAAGAACATCCATCTCGAATGAACTATGCCAGCTATTTTCACCTCATCAACTATGTGAACAAGAAGATGCACCTGAATGATTAGCATTGTAGTAGGAAAATGTTTCTCAAACATGCACACAAGCTCCGCAGCATTTAGTTTGGCGAATGGTATGGAGTCTACGTTGATCTCCTTTTGTGAGATCCATTGCACCAGCTTTGCAAGTTTGTAGATTGTGTTACGGATATCGAGAGACAAACATCCCTCAATGGCAACCGGTAAAATAAACTGTAAAGTATGTGCAGCAATGATATTAAAGTCCACATTTTATGCAATGATATTAAAGTCCACTATGAACGTACCTGACACATTTTATGCCAATCGTGTGACTTCAAACCGGTAAGCTTTCCTTCTTTAGTAAAACACGTTCGGAGCGAGTGCATTACGCCAGTTGGGGTCCGCAAAGATCGAATGGTCTCTTTTACTTTGCGTTCTTGGGCTCCTGTGAAAATCCATGGTGCTTTAGGGAGTTTTATTGATCCATCAGACGCTGTTTGCGGCCAATATTTCTCCATACGATCCACATTTCTAAGGTCAACTCTAGCTCCCAAAGTATCTTTCTTGCCGGTCAGATGGTCCCATACTAGATTACCCACATTCTTGAATATGTGCATTGGATCGAGCAAGTGATTGATCATGAGTCGGGTCCAGTATGGTAACTCGTACCATAGAGATAGTCTCTTCATCCCTGGAGGCAATACTTCATCGCACATCTCCTTCTGCTCTAACCATGCTTGTGCAGACATCCTTGGTGGCTCTCTTCCCAAAAAGCCGTCGCGTAACACATGATTCTCTGGAAGATACGCTTGATGACCTTCGTAGATTTGCTTCTTCAGTGAGGGTGCCCTACGTGCATTCAGTCTAGGTCCACATGTGACACATGCTCTGTATCCGCTTGTTTGAAGCCCTGTATGTATACACATGATAATAGATCAACTATGGGAGAAAACAAGATTTATAGTGTCTGAGTGAGGAGTGTCAATAGATCACCTGAGCATTCTGTTAGCCCGGGATAGTCATGCATGGTCCACATTAGAATGCCTCTAATCAAAGCATTCCGTCGTCCTATGTGTCGGCTCATATCCACCACCTCTATGCCAATCCACAATTGTTGTAGCTCTTCCAATAGTGGACGAAGATACACATCCATATTCCCCACTTTATATCGCCCTGGCACAATCAAGCTTAGCCATAGGTGCCCCTTCTTCGTAGTCAACCACGGGGGAATGTTGTAGTTGACGATGACAACGGGCCATACATTGTAAGATGTTGATCTTTGACCAAATGGATTTACGCCATCCATAGCCAGGCCTAAGCGCAAATTTTGAGCTTCCCTGTTAAAATCCGACCATGTTCCATCTATATGTTTCCAGGCTGCGCAATCTGCAAGAATTCGTAGCACACCATCCGAAGATTTATTCTCCTCATGCCATGATGCTAGGGCGGCCATGGACTTACATTCGAAGAAATGCTTGATGCGAGGAAGTAGAGGAAAATGTCGCAAAACCTTTTGTGGAATTTTTGTCCCGTGGAGATCTACTCGATATCTTTCGGAATCACATTTCGGACACTTCTCCATGTCTATGTATTCCCCTCTGAAAAGAATGCAGTCATTAGGACAAGCGTGGATAGAATTGTAATCCATCCCCAAGTTTCGCAAAATCTTTCTTGCTTCATCTCGGGAATCTGGCATCACATTGTCAGCTGGTAGTATGTGCTCTTTCAGCAATCTACACAACATAAAAATAGCATATAGTCGTGTAAAAATCTATCAGATCATTATACATTTAGAGTTCTATTAAAGTAAACTAATTGTAATAGATCACCTAAAAAGCGTTGTGACGCTAGTGTCACTCCATCCAAACTTTGCCTGCATGTTGAGAAGAACCAGGAGTGCTTTCAATCTAGACATACGTGCTCCATTATACAATGGCATATCGGCTTCACTTTTCATATCATCATAGATAAGCCTTTCTGAATCCATGATCGTCTCGATCATTTCATCAATCTCGGGCTCAAACATTGCCTCGTTGGGAATGTGCTCTGCATGATCATCCCCCGAGCTGTCAGAGGCTACATCTTGTGGCCTCACATATGCTGCTTGACCAAAGCGCCTGCGAACACGTCTATTGGGTTGCAAGATTGCTGCTTGTTGGCCAGCGTCAGAGTCCGACGAGTTATAATTGGCAACAACTCGATCTATAATAGATGGATCGAACTCACCAAATTCACGAACGTGCTGCAAAGAAACACGTCTTGTCCGTCGCACAGCATGCTTGCATTGATTACAAGGACATAAG
Source organism: Adiantum capillus-veneris (assembly GCF_014529385.1). NCBI lineage: Eukaryota > Viridiplantae > Streptophyta > Polypodiopsida > Polypodiales > Pteridaceae > Adiantum > Adiantum capillus-veneris. The sequence goes on from NC_140951.1 coordinate 31,146,579, forward strand.
ACCCTCGTTGAGAGATAGATGTTTCGGTTGGACGGTCCCACATCCTCGTCGCTACTCATAATGAGGATAAAAAACTTATAACCTGGACAACAAATTTAATATTCTATTGGCATTCTTCGTCTTATCTCTCTCTCTCTCTCTCTCTCTCTCTCTCTCTCTCTTTACCTCACATTCTCTAGTCATGTCCAATCCCCGCACACCTCGGTCTAGAGGTGCACGGAGATCAGAACCACCGGGTTATAATCTCGTCTTTATTGGTCAATACCTATATTTGTGGGTACAAGAAATCTACACACCCACGTCTACATGATACTGCATGTAGTGGACAAAACCCCTTTGCCTCTTCTCTAGCTGTAGCACTTCACAGCATCTTAACATCTTTTCACAGTAGATCTTTTCACTGTTCGTCTAACTCTAAACCCTAAACCGTAAGTAATTCTTGCGTGGACTCGATCTAACGTAAATAAGCGTAAATCTAAATTAACGTAAATCTAACTAAAAATAAACCTAAATCTAATTTAACGTATGTCTACATCTAACCTAATCTTTAACGTCTTTTGGGATAGTTTCCTACGACGTTAAAACTCTCTTCTTCTTGTGTGTGTGTGTGTGTGTGTGTGTGGGTAAACCTAAATAAACCTAAGTCTAATCTAATATAACATAAATCTAAATCTAACGTAATTTATGTTATATTAAAAACAAAGAACTAAACTAACAGGGATTATAAGAACCTTAAAACTGATTTAATACATAATTTTTCACATAACTCGGCAAGAGTTGGCATTCTCATCACTAAAGATGTGAGAGTTAACTTCCGGCGGTGACGCTGCCTCATCTCCATCCACATCTGACGACAGCAATTGGCCCTTTAGACCGTTCTTGCTCTTGTTACTAACTTTGAAGTTGCTGTTGAATGATTAGAGGTTGTCTGGATGGTCATTGTCGGGGATGTAGTGACTCTTGCCGCCCTGAAGATCCACCTTCTTCCCTATCTTCTGAAGACATTTCACCAGTACTTTTGGATCGACGGAGCCCACCATGAGTGAAGGCAGCAATACCCTATATTCCATTGAGGGCTTTCTTCACCCGCTTCATGCAGGCATTGCAGTCTATGGAGACCTAAATCTAATCTAATATAACATAAATCTAAATCTAGCGTAAATAAATGTAAATCTAGTTAAAAATAAACCTAAATCTAATTTAATGTAAGTCTACATATAACCTAATCTTTAACGTCTTTTAAGATACTTTCCTACGACGTTATAACTCTCTTCTTCTTGTGTGTGTGCGCGTGTGTGGATGTGTGTGCCAATAAAAAGAGATAAATGGTATAACCTTTCTATCACACATGCCAAGTATGATAGGTTGATTATGCCATTTCCCTCTTGAATAATAGGTCTTGAGTTCAACTCCTCGTCGGCTAGATCTTTAGGTCTTTTAATTTTAATTAGTTTCCTACGACGTTAAATTAGTTTCTCTCTCTTTCTCTCTCAATGTGTGCGTTTTTTTGGATCGTGTGCATATTTTCTCTCTCTTTTCCTCTCTCAATGTGTGCGTTTTTTGTTTATGCATGTTCTCTCTCTCTTTTTCTCTCTCAATGCGTGCGTTTTTTGTTTATGCATGCTCTCTCTCTCTTTTCCTCTCTCAATGTGTGTGTGCATTCTTTGTTTATGTATGTGTGTGTGCGTTTTTGTTTTTGTTTGTACTCTCTCTCTCTCTCTCTCTCTCTCTCTCTCTCAAAAACATTGTGTGTGTGTGTATGTGTGTGTGAGAGAGAGAGAGAGGGAGAGAGAAAGAGGGGAAGGGAACATGAGAATGAGGAGAGGGAAGGAGCATACCTGGCTCTCCTTCCTCTCCTCGTGTGTGTGTGTGCGTGTGTGTGTGGAGAAGAAAAAGAGAGAGAGAGAGAGAGAGAGAGAGAGAGAGAGAGAGTGAGGGAGAGCGTTACCTGCTCCTTGCTTGAGGGCGCCGAAAAACTCAGATCTGAGATCTGAGTTTTTGGGCGCGCTCGGTTATTTTTTTACCCCAGCCGGCGTCGCTATAAGCGTCACTATGAGCGTCGCAAATTTAGAAAGAAATTTGCGACGCTCATAGCGACGCCGGGAATTTTTTTTTTGAGCGTCGCTGTGTGAGCGTCGCTAATATGAAGAGCCTCTTGTAGTGCAAGACCATCTTTATTAGAGAGAATAGTAACAATGTTATCATAAGAAGAGTCCTTCATCGCATCAAGGATAAGTGTAATCAGTTGCTTTTGTGGAACAGGATCACCGGCAGCAGCAAGTTGATTAATAATAGATTTGAAAGATTCAATATGTCCCGTCATGGCAGTACCAACTTCATATTGTAACTTGTTAAGAAACTCTCTCAAATAAAGTATTTCTGTGACAGATTTCTTCTGAAAGTTTGCAATAAGGTACTTCCATACGTCGTGGGAAGTAGGCAGTTCATACATATCAAGCAAAAGGGAATCAGTAAGAGCAGAAAGAATATACCGACGAGCTTCTTTATCACGTCGTTGCCAATCCCTATAGGCAACATTCCAATCTTCAAATATAGGTCCTTCAGTGATAAGCATGTTATCATTATCCATATCAACAGGCTGAGGCGGACAAACACGATTTCCAAGAACAACATCGGAGAGTTCATCGACTTCAATAATCAACAACATCTTTGCTTTCCAGCCTGGAAATCCTTGACCTTGGAAAGGAGGAACAGAACGCTGGCCAAAAGGAAAGCCGTTGACGAGAATATTCATAGCCATATCTTGTTGCGAGAAGACATATAAGATAAGATCATAGAATCTGCACACCATATATGGTGAAGGCCGCAATTGAGAATGAGAGAGACATGAGTACTGCGTTCTGTCAACAATAAACGTAAGAAGGATGTACATTTGTGAGCGTTTAAGGTGAGAGAATCTTCACCGAGTATGGCACCTAATGCTTTATACTTTAGCAGCTCTGGAGAATCATTCTTGGAGAACTATGTGTGAGAAAATCTAAGAATTGATGGCCCCAGATGGCTTAGGTAGTGCCAAAGAGAACTATCTCTACCCGTGGAGACATTGCATGAACCTCCAGTAGGCACTGCGAACTTATCAACATGATAAGCCGTCTGCGTTTTAATTGATATTAACACTTGTAGTAAGAAATACTAGAAATTCTACCAGGTTCAGATTTATTTACCTTAGTTTCTTCATCCCTCTCTTCAAGATTTTTCTTTGTAAGATCGATGCTAGATCAATCGTCTCTACCAATTGCAATCAGTGGTTTGTGTGATGAAAAGCGCTCTCGGGTACGCTTTCGTAGAAAGAGGCACATGATTTTATTTCCACTAGTGTACTTGCTAATGTTTGCACCAACTGTTGTTCGTTTTCACTGGGGAGGAAAGAGAGGCTTGCTATGAGATCTTGGTCTTCGAAATCAATTTGAAAATTTACTTTCTCTTCCTTCCCACTGGGATCCTTCATGCCCGCAAAGATAGCAAACATTGCAAGCGACACATCTTCTCTGAGTCCTAACGTTTTGGCAATGTCTTCAAGGAACAGAAGCTGACGATCATCCACCACCACTGGATGCAAAGTGAGAATTTGGAGGTCCGGGATCTCTATCATTCGACCTTCGTCCTCAGTGGTGCTAGGATCTTGCATGAGTACAAGTGCCATAGATGCTTTGGCCTGCTCATCTATCTCTTGGATAACTTCATTTGATTCCTCCACAATGGTCACATGAGGTCTTTGGTTGACCTTTTCTTTTGATTTTTCCTTGTACATGCCCTCAAGCACAAGTAATGCCAGAACCATGTCCCATGAAATAAATTGGGTGCCTATGCACCCACTCCCAAATCCATGAGATCATCCTCAGCCTCTATCTTGAAGTCCCATTCCGTGAGTCCTTTAATAAACCCCAACAAGTGAAACCGGAAGTTTTTGTCAGCCGCATAGAGATGGTTCAAGAAATCCACTGGCAACCACACCGTGTCAGATTCCTCAAAGATTATGGCATATTCCTCCATGTGTTTCACCATGTAGTCAAGAAAGCTTCTGAATGCCTGTGCATGAAGGTTGGCATGGCCTGCACGTCAATTGTCCCCTCGAACACACTGAGTAGTTCATGTGTTCAATCTGCAAGTCCTACCTTTTCTAATTGTGTGAGAAGTGCATTAGTAGACATTAACATGGGTTCGTTTGCGAAGAAGATGCGAAGAGAGCTTAGAGCTAGAGTTTTGTCAATGTGAGAAATGAAGTTTAAAAACTAGAAATTCACTTATATACCCAAAGTCACTTTTTTAAAAGCACTTAAATTAATTCCAAAATAACTTAAAACTTTAAATTTTAAACAAAATCACGTGAGAAAGCATTAAAAGACACCAACATTGAAAAAATTTATGTTGCAGAACAAATAAATTGCACGTTTCAATCGAAAACTTGAACAAACTGAGAATCAGCAAGTATGCACAGAAATGAGATTCAAAACACCGTATGTATTAATGTGGAAAACATCCATGTCAGCTACAAGCTTTTACAAAAATACATCGCGTAAATGGAATGTTCTCACACAGAAATATCTTCTCTTTCCTGGAGCGAACAATCTTTTCATTGATTACAAAGAGATATTGCTTGGGCAAGATAAATTTGAGATTAGATACTCGCGAAGGTGACTAAGATGCCAGTCATTGTTCACTGTAATGTGGTGCACTGCATCATCATGGAGATGTATTTGTAGGTCAATTGATTCTCTAGCATCAACCTCACAGTCTAGTGCCTCCCATTCTCCCATCGTTAGCTTCCATCTTCTATAGTGAAAGACCATCGACAAGCTTTACTTCACAATATGGTATCTGAACACCACCTTGTCAGCAGCTACAGAGCACTTGATTCTATCTCCCTAGTGGTTGACCACCTTAGTTTCTCGTCCAGCTATAAGAAACCCGTTGATCACAGTTCCCCCTTTGCAAGTCGACATTGTTGGTGTCCTGTGAACACTCTGAAGTCGAAATATAAACACAAACACATGAAGAGACAAAAACCATGTCACTGTGGCTTTATGGGAACCATAGGTGCACTTCATTGCTGCTTGCACATCCACCTTGATTCTCCTTTTGGTTGTTGCGATCAAGGCACTGTGTGGATTAGGCCATTCTAAACTCTCCAAGGTTGGCGAGTGAACCAGAGATAGGTTACCATATCCATTTCGCGTAGGTGTGACATAAGTATGATCATACTAAAAAAATGTCACATGAGGCAAGCTTAGAGGACTAAGAACCAACATAGAGAAATTTACCAAGCTCAGTGTGGATGGCCTCAAAAGTTCCAGTGAAGGACTCTATAGGCTCCCACTCCACAATATCGGAGGGAAAAACATCTGTAAACATGAACAAAAAGCAATGGAAATATTACAGTCATCAAAAGCAACACACAAGGCAGAAATACTAAATAGATAACCGAAAAACTTGCAAGAGGAGTAAAAATTACAATTTACAGCAAACCTCGATGGAGCCACTACTGTCTCTAGCTTCAATTGTGAAGCAACATACACATGCTGCACCTTCGCAAGCATCTTAACGTCTTGTGTTTGCTTAAACTCTATGATTCTTCCCTTCCAATGGTGTGCTCGAGAAGCCATGTGTCTCCTTGAGACCTTGTGTGCACCTCTTGAGCTGGGCAGCATTGTCACCCACATCATTCGTTTTAACTCCATCATCACCCAATATCCATTGTCGTCTTGTACATTGCTGCATGAAACGGAGTCAATGAAACTCCTAGGTCATCGAGTATGTGATGATGCCATGGGAAATAGTGGCACAACCTGCACACAAACACTTATGATTATACATTGCACATCCATGTTCTCAGCTGTATAAAGATCAAGAATCTTGATGGTACACAAAGGTGAAGAATGCCACTTACTAATATACTGTTGCACCTACTTGTTGGCTTAATATGGAAGAAATGTTGCAAAGCTTGAGAGGGAAGTAGATTCTCTCTAGAGAGCTTAATGAAGAAGGAGCAAGAACTCTATTGAGGAAAGAAAGAGGGATGATGTAGGAGAAGGATATGCTGTATACTTTAGCTTTAGTTAGAGGTGTTTAGTGAAGGTCATGGAGTAATGGAGAACCTTAGTTTGAGGAGAATGCAGTAAGCTTGAGGAGGGAAAGTAGGTTCAAACTTCTGTTGCAGAGCTTTTGGGATGGAAAACTGAAAGGAAGGAAAGAGAAACAAGGTGAAGTGAAGAGAAGTGAGAGATGGTACAGGAGAGAGAGAGGGAGGAAATGATCAACACGTTTTTGGAGGGGACCGCTTTTAGGAGAGAGGGGGGGAACTGGCAGCCATTAGAGAGAGAAAGGATTGGTTTTTACTCAACTATTTAGAGAAAATTTCATTTTTTGAATTTATAATAGATTTTCTCTTTGTATTTTATAAAAGAGTACAAGTTTGACCACTTACGTTTAGGCCCTGCCATACCCACCATTTCAGTCCACATGGAATCCACCCATTTGCCCCTTCCATAATCTCCTTTTTAATCCCATGGCAAATAAAGAGGCCCCTTAGACCCGATTCCCTTCCTAATGATAGCAAATTAGGGTTGCAGGTGACCAGGCTCTTAGTCATTTTTCTTGATGGAAGGATTGAGTTTATTGAGTAGGATCATATACTATCTTGGAGCATCTATGCGTTGTGAGTAAAATCTCATGGGCCTGATGAAAGCAAAACTGCAAGTATGTATGGTTAATTACTTATTGTAGCAGCTGCTTAGCTTTTACATGTTTTATGTGCCAAATTAAGAGAGAACGAGAGAGAGAGCCTAGGGAGGTCAATTAATAAAAATGTAACCTATGACGTGAGTTCAACAGAAGGGTATTTAAAGTTCTTGAAACTTACATAAATATATATACAGAAGGACATTATTTTTGCAAATTTGAAAAAAACTTACAGATTTTAAAAGAAAAGGGCACATTATATTCAATAAAATTCATAGATAAGGGGTTTTACAAACATGTCTTGAATGCACGTGATATGGTAGTTTTACACATAGTGAACCCCCATAGAGAGAGAGAGAGAGAGAGAGAGAGAGAGAGAGAGAGAGAGAGAGAGAGAGAGAACATGACCACACACACCTTCCACGTCTAAGCTCCATGTTGCCCTCACATAAAGACAAGCTTAATAACTAAGATCACCTCATTAAGACTCTCCTAAGTCTTGTCTCATGACGTAATTGAAGGCTAGTGCTTTCTGAGATAGAGAGCTAGCCAACACCACAATGGAGTTCCTTGAAAGAAGCATGGCATTCAGAGTCACCTTTGATGTTGTTGCAGTTGTGAGAGAGAGATCTAGGGCACTGTACGGAGAGAGATCCTACATGTACCGCTCCTAGCAGGATGTTGCGACGACTGTCATCCACGAAGATGACATAGTCTAGGTCAAGCCCCTTTCGGAGGCCCTTCTCCTTGCCGAACATACCGTCTGGCACAGAGAATGCCTCCAGCTTGATTTGTTTGAAAGGGTAGCCCTGCTACTAGATCTTCTGCACGAGGGCTTCATCCAACCTCGTGTTGCATGCCTTTTTGTTACAGCCAAGAACTCGAGGTGCCATGAATAAGGGTGTACTTTATACCCAGGGCCTTCTCCTCCGACTCGAGAGGGCCACCTCTTGTAGGATACACCAGAGTAGCATCAATGTCTACCAACACATCCAATGTCTCACCCTTCTTCTTCTGGCTTCTGCGCAGTCCATTAAAAAGTAGAAGATGCTCTCTCTCTCTCTCTCTCTCTCTCTCTCTCTCTCTCTCTCTCTCTCTCTCTCTCTCTCTCTCTCTCTCTCTCTCTCTCTCTCTCTCTCTCTCTCTCTCTCTCTCTCTCTCTCTCTCTCTCTCCGCCTTACGCTTTTGCTTTACATTTATCTACAAATTAAGGAAATTTTTAGTGAGCGAAAAACCTTCAAATTGTTAGTCAACCAAAAATCTTCAAATTGAGAAACTTTTTAGTGAAGCTTGGGAATAACTAGGGAGCCAAAAAAAGTTTTTTAAAAAAACTCCTCAAGCTTGAGAATAATAGGGACATAGTAGTGGCAGGGGCGGAGCACCCGTTAGCAAATATGTCCTTTCTTGATTTTAAAACCTGTGCCCTCGCGTCTTCTTCCTCTTAAAGACGGTGTAATCACCAACTCTGCCAAAAATGACAGACTTGAGCAAGAGGAGAACATTGATGATGCACGGAAGGCTGTAGTAAATGCCCCACATGCAGATCCGCCTTAATTGGGCAAAAGACCCTAGGTATTGACCATCACAAAGGAACGTAACAGAGTATGTCTCCACCCACCATGAGCGCTAGTCAACAAACAACCGTATTTTCTCTAATCAAATTTCAATTAAGTACAAGTATTATATTTAATCTTAATCAATTTCCTACATCTTTTGCATGTATTTGTTTTAATCCATCTTTTGTGTATGGCAGGGAAGACATATATTCACAGCACTTGACATTTTGATTGTACGAGTGTGACTCCACCTCGACAACACTACAAGGTCCATTTTCTACATCCAATTTCTCATGTCTATGCGTTTGCTTGGCGCAACACATAAACTCTACGGGACACGGCATGGATTCCATTTCTTATAATTGGAGAGACCACAATGCCAATTCTCCACCATACTTTTGTATGGCACTTCTGCATGACGTGCACTGTATACTTTGCAATTTCAGCCTATGCCATTTTATTTCAAGACATAATGTTTAACTATTCACATTGCTTTTTTGTATCTTGAATCAAATATCGGCTTGTAGATTTTAGAATTGCAAAGCACTAGTACAACATTGCAGGTCAGTAAAACACTTCATTTCTTGTTGCAATTCATTACCGCTTTATCACTTGCTTGTTCTAAAATTTTTCACATTACTCCGTTTGGTTTCTTTTACTCAGACGTTGTTTTCATAACTATACATTCGATGTCAATCAAGATATGCACATGTTAATAACACACGTAACTCTTAACATTTTTTAAATATATATTCCTTTCACGCAGTGCCGCCGTTGACAAATTAGTCATGGTCTTGTTTCCTTTACTACTAGATGCTAAATCTCAATTTGCACAAACCCTGGTATATTCTATAGATGTTATATAGAAAGGACCACCAAGCCTCAACACTAAGTAACACCTATGCAAAGTAATGGGATCGATGGTCGGGTTTGGGGGCAGGATCTCGAGGCACACTAAACTTGGCCAGTGCGAAAAATGAGGCGTGCCGCCAGAAAAATGGGGGCGCTAAACCTGGCTAGCGTGAAAAACAAGGCGGACCGGCACGATTTGAGCCCGTGACCTCGGGGATCCGCGATTAGGGTCAAATGGGCTAACCACCTCACCCTTGCGCTCATAGTGTATCCCAAACCATTTTGACGCTGTAATATTGTGAGTTTGGGGTGCATTGGCCACGTTGTCCAGGTTTAGCGCCTGTCCAAGTTTAGTGTGTGTCTAGGTTTAGTTTTTGAGCAGACATCTACGGTTACGATCTTTTCGGTCTCCGTGCATGAACGTCCGGGTTGTCGATCCATTACTTGGCCCCGCATTAAATATAGGTGTTACTTAGTCCTGAGGCTAGTCCTTCAAATACATTCTTCAACAATAAACTCAAAACCATCACGTTGGTAGCCTTATCTTTGCCTCTCTGGAAGATGGCCGCACTGGTAAGACCATAATTTTGGGATCAGAAAGCTCTGATACAAATGGTAAGCGTTAAAAACACCAAGATCCATGAGAAGGAGGGTATACCCCTTGACCACAAATGTCTCAGACCATGACCTTGGAGGTTGAGACCTCTTACAAAATTTATAATGGGATAGCCAGCAATGTTTGATCTTTGTAGGAAAGCAACTGGCGGATGGTCGTAACACTTGTGGATTACAATATTTGGAAGGAATCCACTCTTTACCTTGTCCTTTCACTGAGAGGGGGGAATAAGTTGGATCTGTGGTGTATCTTTTGTCTCTTGACATGGTGTTGTTATTACTGCCTATTGACTATGTATGCATCAATCACTTGGTCTGGTAATAAGAATCCCCTGGATATTGGATAATATGTTGTAATTATCAATAATCAGCTTTTGTATTTTCTTAACCCGATGTTCATTGTGGCCCCTGTGGTGCTTTCATGTTTGACAGCTGGGATTTAATCGTTCCGCTTTGCCTAATTTGGACCATGGATATTCACATTTCACACAGAAACTATTGATTAGGCATGAGGCTTATATTCTAATGCAAAGATCACGCCAAGAATGTATATTACTCAGTCAAGAATGTACCAGAGATTACGGCATGAGAGTAGTAGTCTTTTCTCGAGCAAACAGGATCTGGAAAGATTATACATTAATTCAATAGAAAACCCCTTTATAATTATAAGAGTCTAAGAGAAGAATTAGACCTACGGAGGCGTCACAACACGATCTAGAGTGCCAGAATCATCATAGTCCTTAATGAGGTAGTTGTGTGATAAGTATACAATTACAGACCGAAGTCACAAGATGGGATCTACGATGCCCACCAACTAAATTAGGATCGATCCTATGATAGAGGAGACGTACTTTTTTTGGTTCATCTTCATTTTTTAGGGTGTTCTAAAAGTAACTACCTCATTTGTGTTAATTTTTCCTATTTAATGCCACTCGCAGTGCTAGGCTTCATTATTGGTGTGTTTGCCTTGCATCTCTAGAGCTATGATAGAATCTTAGGACCAAGGCATCTCTAGAGTTATAACAGAATCTTTGGACGTAGATCTTTGTATTGATGAGTGTGTTGTGTGTGTGTGTGGGGGAGCATATATTGGTACCTAGTTCTACACCTACTATTGTGTATTGGGTACTTACGATGTCGTGGAGATGTAGTAGTATTTGGTCAATACTATGCATGATGGAGCAGATGACTACAGTCTGCCACCACTTTTTGTTCAGGGTGAATTATCCTAAATTCATCTAGGTATATGTTAGGCATGTTTTGTTATGATTCTGGCCATTCGGATGCATCTTGTGTGTGTGGTCTTTTTGTTTGATTCCAAAACCACGCTCATCATCGAAAACACTTTTAACGACATACATATGGTATGGAAGGCATGCTTTAATTACCTGAACTTAATTAGCTCGTCACTAAAGAAGCTCAAAATCGAGCGATCCAAAGAATACAGACACTATCCCCCTGTGTGCAATATCCCCGGGCAATACCACCGAGCCAGGTGACAAAGCATGCAAGGGCAGCCTGGAACAAGTGCTTGGGGTTTATAAGTGGCCGTGCAGAGATTTTGTTGGGCGATTTGAACGGTACATAGGGGTGCAGAATAATGAAAGTAATATCATGATTGTAAATGCCTGCTGGGTTGATTAATATGGCAACATGACCATCTGCAGGTGTAGAAGCATCCTTTCTCATCTTCTCTCTCCTCGGTTGCAGCCTATAGAGGTGAGGTTGATGATGAGAGCAGCTGCTGTGAGCCTCGTCGGCATTGTAAGTGAAATGAGCAGCACTCAGTCAAGTTTCCTTCCCCCCATTATCCTACGTGGAAGCTATTTGTGGCTCTGACAGATTTCTCAACCCCCTCTTCAGACCTCAACTTCATGTGGAACAAGGTATGGGTTCTCTACCTTCTGTCTTTCAACAAAATGTATGGATCATGCAAGATGGAGCTACCCCACATTTTCAAACCTCTCAAGGTTCTCAATACACTAGCTCTATGGTGCCCAATAGGTCTCACTCTCCCAAAAATAATCCTAACCTTAGAGCTAATCCTGAACCGAATTTACCCCGTTCACACGCCATGCCAATTTGGAATCTGACACCACAGAGCCTATGGAGACAGAGAAGGCTCCTACTATGGCCCCCAACTAAAATCAATAAGGCACTCAGGTCCTTCCAGACAGACCCAATGAGAAAGCTCGAGGCCTATCAAAATTTGATAGCGAGAGTGAATGTATAAAAATCACCCAGGTGAATAACCAGAAATGCTTAAATAAAGATATCATGCAGTTTACACAAGAATTGGAAGCTCACGATGCACATACCAAAGGTGCATTGACTTACTCCCCAGCTCCATCAATGGATATTTTGATGACCCAAGCTAAAGAGGAATCTCTACCTAACATGCAAGTACCAAAAGCTAAAAGAAAGGTATAAAAATAAGGTAGAAAAATCTGCTGACCTTAACAGAGCTTGTGTGTCTATGGCCAAACCTCAAAAAAAGCAGTAAAAAATGAAATTCCTTAATTTTTCAAGTATATCTTTCAATTGTAAGGGCCTTATAGACCCTTCTAGACCCCTAATAATCAAAAAGTGGATGCATGAATTCTCACTACTGCTTGATTTGTTAAAGGTAACCACCTTGATAATAATCTCAAAAGGCTTGGTTTTGGCTATCAATAGTATATCAGTAGTTATAATGCAGGAAGAGGAGGTACTGCTATTGGGATTGCTTGCAAATGGTCTAACCTGAACCAAAGCACAACACTCTGGAAAAAGAATTTTGGGTAGTATTGACTTTCTCAAATCCCATTATCTATTCTCTAGTTGCTTTGTCTGCTCCTAATTCCATTATAAATGGAGCTTTCTGCTGGCAAGAACTAATCAATCCTCCTAGAAACATTGTTTTAACAAGAGACTTCAATATGGTTGAACATATTGCAGACAGAGAAAACTCCTAGGTAATAAAAAAGATCATTGGACTCCCACGGTTGAAATCTTAAACTTGATTGATGTATCTAAAGATTTTGTTTTCACTTGGAATAATATACGAGTAGGTTCATGCTACAAATTTCCTAGACTAGACATGATGTATATGTCTGCAAATGTGTTGCATGATCATTGACTGGTAAAGTGCAAGATTAAGTCATCCATTTTACTTTCTGATCATAAACCAGTGTTGATTGATTTTTTGAGATTTGAGAATGTTTATAAGGTTGGTGGGTCTCATCTTGATTAGTCTTTGTTTGGTATTGCTAGTTTTTTTTTAAAAGGTGCAAAACGTTGTTGGAATGTGTGCGGTCTAGCTAGAAGGGTGCAAAACCTCTGGCTGACAGTTCCTGATGAGAGTCACAAACACTTTAAGAAAAAGATTTTATGAAAAATTATCAACTCTCTTTCTAAAGATGACTAAAAAACTAAGAGCATTCGTGACAAGACAGTCACAAACCATCTCCCCTATTATGCTTGAAAATTGCTTATTTTAGTAGACGAGTTCGTGATGAAAGGATTACCAATTCACATCCAATTTTACTTAACAAGAGAATTTACCAACACTAAAGTTTCAGCCATGAAACTTAAACTCTCATATAAGCACAACTTTTATTCAAAACCCAAACCTTTTTCATGGAAACATGTAGCCTCGCCCCCAATTACATAGTCATAACTTCAAACAGTTGAAAGGAATACACGAGCTTCCACCTTAACGAAGACCATTTTCTAATTTTGTAGAGATTTAAGAGCTTCTAGGTTGAAGCCTACACACCATTTATATAAGGGGAAATTCTAATTCACTCCCTCACAAGCTTAGATACAAGATTGCGAAGAGGCGGGACTACACATAGATTGAGCAACCATGGAAGCAATTGCAGAATAGGAGAAAAATGCAGGTTTTTTTAGTAAAAATCATACCTCTCTCTCTCCTCACCATGGAATTTTCAGCTAATGTGTCAATTTTAGGGCCTTTTTTTCACTTTTGACCAAAACTAGGTCATTTTTAGCTCATTTTTTACTTAAAAAAGGTCATTTTTAATGTGAAAATTCCCAAATAGTGTAAAACAAATCCTTAAATTTGTGGGATTTCTCACATATGCATATAAAGCATAGATATGAATCACTTTTTATCACTTTTCTATTTTGGGCCACTTCTAATGCTATTTTATGACGGCACTTGTAAGCTGCTACTTTCGACACTTTTTACCCGCATCAACCTTTGTAGGCAAGATGAGTGTGCCACTATCAAACACATGGAGTATGTACATTATCAAATCAAATTAAGAATATTTTCAAGTGTGAAAGCACACACAGGCGTCACATCGAGGACCACGACTCCCCGGATAGGTATGTACATGATAGCGATCGGAGTAGCCGCTTCAACATATATCACAATATATACATTATAGCTTTTCATTCCATGCATCCGGAAGTGTGAAAAGTGAGGTGGATTTTTTTATTTCACACTATGTACGTGAGATGACACGACATCCACCCCCTCTGTACTTGCACATCCTCCAATATGTGCCATAATAGCATTTGTTAAGCATCCATTTATGGTCAAACACCATATCTTCACATTCATCCTCAGTTTGCATATAGCCTGATCCATCATCCTCTTCACTTAGTTGTGCATCAAATGGATCAGCATCCCCTCTTCTTTGAATAATTTAATTCTTTTTCCTACAATGGGAATTTTCATTTTTGTCCCATCCAATTCGCGCAAGGTATAACTCGCATTTCCATGCACATGTTTGAAAACATAAGAACCAAACCATATCTTTGCAAGATTCCTTATTGTAGAGTGCTGGTTATTAAGCCTACTGTCATACACGACCACCCAATTGCCCTCTTCAATGGCTTTTGGTCTGAGCCTATGTCTCTTGTCAAATCTGTCTTATTTTTTCTACCTTGCATCCTTTAGGCGAGCTTTTGCAATCTCAATGTCTTCAAGCCTTCTTTCTAATTTTTGTATGTGCAATGCAAGAAGTCCTTCTCTACTCATTCCATCTTCCCTTGGCAATACATTCCATGTAAGAACTACATCTTCAATTGGCATCACAAGTTTTTGACCATACATCAATTCAATAGGCATATAGCTAGTGATTGAACTATGTGTCGTATGGTCAACCCACAATGCAAATGACAGTAACCTTGGACACTCTCCAAGATTACTTTCATAAGACTTAGCTAAAGCTTTGATTACTGGAGGATGTCCTCTTTCACTTTTGCCATTTTCCTCTGGGTTATAAGTACATGTTAAAGCCTGTTTGATGCCCATCCTAGAGAAGAATTCCCTTGCTTCATCAGCATTGAATTCTCCTCTATATGTAGTTATCTCTCCCACACATCCATAGAGACAGATCACACCTTCAATAATGAATTTACATACATCTTGTGGATTTTTTCTCAATAATGCACGCCCTTCAACTTGATTAGATAAATATTCTCTTGCAAGCAACAAATGACTCATTTGTCAAAGTCTCAAAGGCATTGTAACCAATTCGACAACCCATTTGTAATGTATGGCCCATGGATAAGTAGGATGTAGTCCATCACGATGCCGTACATTTGAATATATTTGGCTCATCACACAAGACTCCACAAACTCAGCCACATCCTTATACATCTCTTTCCACCAATACCTTTCTTTTACATTGGCAAATGTTGCCCATAAACCTCGATCCCTTGTCCATAAACTTTCATGGAACTCCTTGACAATCTCTTGTTGAGTAGCCTTATCGCACACTACCCGCAACGGTGTCCCATTTCTTTGTTTAGGATTCTTGCATAAGTAACCATCCTTCAAGAAGTATCCGTATGTTTTTCTTCTTATCCTCTTAAATTCTTCCTCAGTCCAATCATTCTGCTTCTGCAAAGTACTGAAGTTGTAACCTATCAAGATCCATTCACGGTTTCACCCCCATATAACTCCTCTGGAAAGTAGTCAAGTGAAGACACAAAACACGCATGATTATTCTTTGCATGAGCAATGGTGTAAAAATTAGTGCCTACATCATCTCCCTCGACAACCATGTCTTATTCATCTTCATACCTTGCCCTAGATAGCATATCTGCCAATGGGTTGTCCTTTCCTACAATATGCTTGAACTTGGAATTCAAGGATTTTATGTAGGCTATCCATGAACGCATAGCAATGCCAAGGGTTGAACAATTTTCAATCATTCCAAGAAGAGGCAAACAATTAATTTCCACAACCATTGATGCCCCTATCTAGTACTCCTTGTCACACCTCAATGTTTTAACCACCCCCCATAGTTCCCTTTATACTTGTGCATAATCGCACTAGAGAGAACTCAAAACCTTAGCTCCAAACCTCACCAGGTACCTTTTTCTTTGGTCATCATCTTGCCCTATTGACCATCCTATCCCTGTAGAGCTCGTGTCCCCTCTCACAATGACAAGTTTCTCGCATGCATAGTCTACCTTTTTCAAGGTTGGCGATGAAAGAAGTAGACACAAGCACCAAGAAATCTTCGAACTTCGGTGACATTTATGCGTGTTTCTTTCATGTTTTTGATTGCGTCCATCTTTTTTGGAGAAGGCCTTCTACCATAAGGACCACACATATGCCCCACAATCAACATTTCATTAATCCCAAATACAGATTTTTGTTGTGAGAGGGTAAGATGAGCTTCTTCCAACCTTGACAAAATCTTCTCACAGTTTTTGATATGGTCTGCAGCAAACTTATGGCACCCCCTTGAATTCATAGCCTCATCTCTATCTTTGTGATCTTCACATCCTTTGATGGGCACATCATCAAGAAATGGTATTGTGATTTGAGGTATGAAGTCCACAGAGAAACTTGTTCGTCCCATTCATCATATGTGCAACTGAATTTGTTGCTCCTTGAGGTAAGGTACACATCCTTACCAGTCCTAAAGGTGTTTTCATAGTTGTCAGATCTCTCCTCTCAACATCTAACTGAAATTGATCGTACCCTCAATAGAGACCCCCATTGAGTAAATTGACCTTCCTATGAACGCTTTTGTAAATTCATCCACTGTTGGTCTTGTACCCACATTCTTGATGGTAATAGATAGCATATCTTGTATGAACCACAAAGCTCCATTCTTTTTAGGCACAGTGAACAACCTATTTGAATATGGTGCACAAGAAGGCTCCATAATACCCATGCTAATCTTTTCATTGAGTAGTTTTATTAACTTTGCCAAATGTGCTTTTGAAACCGGAATTGGGCATAGATTCCAAGGTACATGAGGGATAGTGAAGATCACCATAGGTACAATAACATTAGGATCAACACACCTATCTCATGTGGCTGGAAATAAAAATCCTTACTATGTCTTGAAATCATTTCTTTAAAACTCTTCTTCTCTTATTCTGTTAAAAAATCCTCACAACCAACTTTTATCTCTTTTAGGGATTCCATCGTGAACTTGTGTCCAGTTCTTTTTGGATCCCTGAGATTTGGTTGCAAAGAAGCTTGCTCTAGCTTTTTCCTGCAATCTGATGATAAAGGTAAGGCCACTGGTGATGGCTGCCAATGTTAAACTCCCTGAAAAGAAAATCTACTTTAGGTTTAGGGAAAAAGATATGTACATAGATGCTAAGGATCTGGGTAACACCATACCCATTGTACATATGCAACCTTTCAATAAGTCAATAAAGAGCTCTATTTCCGTGTACATGATTGTTAAAGAGTCTCAATATGAACCTAATGCTTTAGCAAAAGAAAATATAAAAAATCACAAGGAAATCAAGTTATCCCATTTTCTCAAGGGATTTCAAGATGTTCTTATTGACGACATCCCTTGTGAGCTACCTCCTAAACGAGGCAATGATGACCATGCAATTGAACTTCTTCTAGGAAGTTCACAGCTTAATAAACCTCCTTATAGAGTTTCTCAAGCTCAACAAGAGGAGATTATGAGGCAAGTGCATGAGTTAGTTGAGAAGGGCATGGTTAGGCCTAGCTCATCTCCATTTTGTTCACCTGTTCTATTAGTGCAAAGTAAAGACAGCACATATCATATGTGTGTCAACTATAAAGCACTAAATAGGATCACTATCAAGAATAGGTTTCTCATTACACGGGTAGAAGACCTATTTGATAAGCTACAAGGGTTGACCTACTTCAGTAGGATTGACCTAAAAAGTGTCTACCATCAAATAAGGATAGTTGATCAAGACATTGTAAAGACCGCATTTCGCACTACGTTTGGTCTTTACGAATACATTGTCATGCCTTTTGGCTTGACCAATGCACCAGCCTTATTTAACCACTTGATGGAAAACCTATCCAGGCCTCACCGAACCTTTACTGGAGTGTTCTTTGATAATATAATCATTTTTTACTCTAAGTCGCTAGACGAACACAATCAACACCTCCAGGTAATATTTCAAGTCTTACGAGTGAGTTTTTGTTACAAGAGACTCAATATTTAGGTCACATTATCTCTCGAGATGGCATCCAAATGGATCCATCAAAGCTAGAGCTAATAAAAGGATGGCCTAATCCAAGGAATCTACATGAACTAAGAAGCTTCATAGGTATGTGTGCATACTATAGACACTTCATAGAAAATTTCTCACAAATCGCGGGACCATTACATGACCTAGCAAAGAAAAACAGGAGGTATATTGAAGGAGTATGAGCGGAAGTGCGACGCGAGAGAGAGTGTGAGAAGAAGAGCACGACGATATGGTGAACTCGCTCTACTGTAATGTGTAGAGCATAGTGAGTTCTTATTAGGTTTTAACAAAAGAATATGTGTACATACCTGGCGGCCCACCCACTTACCTGGGTGACCACATTGGGCTTTATACCCCATCAACCTCCCACTTAAAGTACAATGTGGTACTTTAAGTGTGACAGAAGCTACTATACAAGCTAATATACAAGAGATGTAAAGAAGTGATGTACTACCCTACACCTAACTGCTTGCAAAAATGAGCAAAGCTCTCTGAGGGAAGTACTTTTGTAAGTAGATCAGCAGGATTTTCTGTGGTGTGAACTTTGACAAGCTGAAGTTGCTTATCCTCAAGCATTTCCCTGATGAAATGATACTTCACATCCACATGCTTTGTCTTTGAGTGATAAACTAGATTGCGAGCCAATTGTATAGCACTTTGGCTATAACACAGACATGTCTTCTTTGATTACCAAATCTGTTAGTAGTCGATTAATCCAAATTGATTCTTTGCATGCCTCTGATGCTGCAACATATTCAGCCTCTGTAGTAGACTGAGTGACACAATCTTGTAATCTAGAACGCCATGATACTGCTCCACCAGCCAATGTAAAGACATACCCTGACGTAGACCTTTGGTTGTCTAAGTCACCTGCATAATCTAAGTCTGTAAAACCCTTTACACTTAGCTCCTGACTCCCATAGCATATACGCATACTCTTTGTAGCTTTCAGGTATCTCAATATTCCTTTCACTGCCTCCCAATGTTTCTTGCCTGGGTTTGACATGTATCGACTTACTACGTCTCCCACTGCAAATGCAATGTCTGGGCGTGTAGCAATCATTGCATACATCAAACTACCCACTATGGACGCATATGGAATATTATCCATTTCAGCCTGCTCTTCCTCAGACACATGACAATCTTGTTTGCTAAGTTTCACATATGGTGGCAATGGAACACTTAATGCCTTTCCCATCTCCATATTGAAACGTTGCAAAACCTTGTCAATATACTCCGTTTGAGATAAACAAATCAACTTCTTTGATCTGTCTCTCTCAATGCGCATACCAAGTATATGACTTGCCTCACCCATGTCTTTCATGTCAAACGATTTTTCCATCTTTGACTTCAAAGATGAAATTTCTTCCAAGTGCTTGCCAGCAATCAACATGTCATCCACATACAAAATAAGGATCAGCCTTAGCCTTCTTTGTATATAGACAGTGATCGAACTCACTACGTTTGTAGCCTTGAGAAAGCATAAACTTGTGGAACTTATGGTACCATGCCCTCGGTGATTGGTTTAAGCCATAAAGACTCTTTAACAACTGGCATACCAAATCTTCCTTGACTTTCTCAACAAACCCTTCTAGCTACTGCATGTAAATTTTCACATCTAAATCACCATGCAAGAACGCTGTCTTGACATCCATTTGGTGCAACACCAAATCTAATATGGCAACCAATGCAAGAAAGCATCTCAATGTAGTCATCTTGACCACCAGGGAGAAGACTTCATCAAAGTCAATGCCTTGTTCTTGCTTAAAGCCCTTGGCAACAAGCCTTGCTTTGTACTTTGGCTGACTATCATGAGTGGTGATCTTATACAAGCCCAGGTTGAATGAATTTTATGAGCTACAGTTCAGGAATTTGCTCATACAAGCTCTTGAAGATCGTAGCAGATACATAAACTTTACACAGGAGGAAGAGAAACCAATCTTTTATATCACATGCATAGTGATAGATGCAATGATGGACAAAAATAAAATCTACAAGTTTCTTCAACTGAAATCAGTAAGTGGTTCCATACCATACATCTCTCTTTGGGAAAGATATTTCAAGATCTTTGATCCTGGGGGGTGCTTATGGAAACTTTCTCAATGGAGGAGGTTTACTCAGTCACTTCATTACATCCTGCTATTGGCTCTGAGAACCTTTCATATCACACAAGGTTTTTTAATCATACAACAAAGGTTCTTCAAAGATGAGAGCAGACAAAGACAGACGTTACATAATCTACATGTTGTATGGTCGAATAAATGGTACATGAATGTACCATTATCTAAGAGGGGGGCTCATGATAGCCGTTTTTCGGCTTTCCATAATTGCCATAGTAAGCTACCTCACCCTATCAAATCACTCAAACATTTTGGTTATCCCTATCACTTCACTGTACATAGGCGTGTGTGAGTTAGGGGACTTTTCCCATATCTTCTTAGAAACCCTCAATTAGCTAGTCACTAGGCTAGTTGAGACAAAAAAAAAAAAAAAAGTATATTATGGCCCATTTGTGTGTAAATATTTCATTGTATATAGGGCTTAAATAAAAATATTTTTCATAATTATTTTGGTATTTATTTAAATATTTCTACCTATGGTGTGTTATTTATGCTATGTGCATTGACTCACCATTACCATATTTTTTCTTACCATTTTACATACTCTTTATTCCATATAAAAATAATTTCATGCAAGATTCTCTTATTTTTGGTGTAACTCCATCCCAACAAAAATCCAAAAAAACTAGTTCTATTTATGTGTATATTTTTCCACTATTGTGATTTTTTCCTTCCTACATCTATTCTCTATTACTCTCATAAATTAGACCACCAAATATATTCATCTTTTTATGGTCTACTTATAATGAGAGAGATTTATTCTGACCCCTTTATATTTTTTCCACCTATATTATTTATATTTCACATGTACATATTTTCTTAGACCCCTCAATATTTGATTTTCTTAGTTGTACTATTCACTTATATCATGATCTCAACAATATCTTCAATTATAGACCTACCAAATAAGGTCAAGGGTATGTGGAATGCATGAATGCACCATGGGGAGCTCACTCTTGGAGGTATTCAAAAGAATCATCCAAAGAAGGACCTCACAAGGACTTAATTGTGCAGTGGAAAAATTAGTCGGTTTTGCTGAATTTTTTAAGATCACATGCTCCCCGAATTTGAAAAGTTGATACAAACAAAAGTTGTATCTTGTGATCTGAAATGTTACCTCAAATTTTTTCATATTTTTTTGAGCTACGAGTTGTGAGCTATGATTTTATTGGTGGACCCTAGTTTGCCCATGCTATGCAGCCACACTCCCTCTTCCACTTTATCATTTTCCTCTTTCATACACACTCCTCCCTCTCCTTCCCACTCCCAAACCTGCAACTCCCATGTCCTAATTCACCCTTTTCACCATTGCCACATCTCTCACACCTCCATAGCCTTCATCCTCCGTTTCTACACCCTATGTGTCCCCCTTTCTCTCTACATATATGTCCATATTACCATACTCTCTTCACCTTTGTAAAGAACTTCAAAAAATTAGCAAAAATCCAAGGATAACCTCTGCAAACGAAGGCTTTTATCATGAATTTTCCAAGGTTTGAAGATAACATAGCTTCATCGACACGCGCTACTTCGCCATGCTGACTGCTTCTTCTTTCGGTGCTGTAAAGAGGTGAATGTCAACTTCTCCAAAGCTTCAACCTCTCTTTACAAGCTCATCCCTTCTCTAAATTTTCTCATCATATATCTCGCCATTTGGTGATAATTACTAACTACTAACCACTAACCTTATTGTAAAATGCACCCTCTACTAGAGTAGGCACTCCCAAATTATTCACTCAACCCTCTCTCCTTTCATCCTCAATAACTCTCTTTCCTTGAGCCCACATCCATGTGAGTCAAAGAACAAGAGAGACCCACCCTCATTAAAAAAAAAATATATATATATATATATATGCATAATCTTTTATTCCTTCAAATAAACTTGATTAGGCCTAATCCTAATCGGGGATTCTAAAACCTATAAATAGAGCCCTTCTCTCCCTTGTAAATCATCACATGATCACACTGCACCACACCATTCTCAACACATAACACACCACTCTTCAAGCCTAGTTGTGTAGAGTGTGTGCATCGTGAGTGCTCTATTCCATCATTACACATAGGTGCATGGAGAAGCTTGAAGTTAGTTATGCCATCTAGAGGAGTGGAGTGTATGCCATACTCTTCACCACACTTGTAGCCTACTCTTGTGCATAAATAAGATTTATAGTTTTGGGTGCAATTGTATGATGCAACTACGACTCTTCTCTCCAAATTGACTTGATAAGTTGGCTCATCAGGTGGTTGAAGATATATTGTCCTTGAAGTTTGTTGTGCCATTTCATGCTTGGTGGTTTGAGGGCTTCCTGAATTGTTTGCCTAAAAGGTCAATTGTAAGAGGGTGCTCGGTGAGAGGGCTCCCGTGACTCTAAGATAATTTGTGTATTGGCAACAAGGTCAAGTTTTGTGTTGTCTCTCTATTTCTCATCAAGATTTGTGTGCATCTAGTCTTTAAGGCTAAGACTGAGTTGCTCAAGTTGATTTGTGCTCTTTACCTCTCTCTGGCGTGGTGAATGTTTGTGTTTGGTGTGTGTGGCTATCTTGCATTCCCCTCTCTTTGTGCGTTTGAGTACAAGGAGATATCACGTGCGTCCTAGTTCGCATCTACAACTAGGTGATGCCCCTTTTCTTGTTTGGTTTCTGGTTGTGGGTTGTTATTGTCTCTGATTGTGCTTGCCCCAGCCCCAATTGAGCAGCACGGGAGCCTCGAAGGGTGTTTAGAGGCCGCTCTTCTTGTTGCCCGCCCCGGACCGCCTCAAATTGGCACCCCCACGGAGGAATGACTTTGTGCTTATTGCTCTTGTATTGCATGAATGCTTGAATTTTAAATATTTTTTAGTGATAATTACTAACTACTAACCACTAAACTTATTGTAAAATGCACCCTCTACTAGAGTAGGCACTCCCAAATTATTCACTCAATCCTCTCTCCTCTCATCCTCAATAACTCTCTTTCCTTGAGCCCACATCCATGTGACTCAAAGGACAAGAGAGACCCACCCTCATTAATATATATATATATGTATATATATATATATATATATATATATATATATATATATATATATATATATATATATATATGCATAATATTTTATTCCTTCAAATAAACTTGATTAGGCCTAATCCTAATCGGGGATTCTAAAACCTATAAATAGAGCCCTTCTCTCCCTTGTAAATCATCACATGATCACACTACACCACACCATTCTCAACACATAACACACCACTCTTCAAGCCTAGTTGTGTAGAGTGTGTGCATCGTGAGTGCTCTATTCAATCATTACACATAGGTGCATGGAGAAGCTTGAAGTTAGTTATGCCATCTAGAGGAGTGGAGTGTATGCCATACTCTTCACCACACTTGTAGACTACTCTTGTGCATAAATAAGATTTATAGTTTTGGGTGCAATTGTATGATGCAACTATGACTCTTCTCTCCAAATTGACTTGATAAGTTGGCTCATTAGGTGGTTGAAGATATATTGTCCTTGAAGTTTGTTGTGCCATTTCATGCTTGGTGGTTTGAGGGCTTGTTGAATTGTTTGCCTAAAAGGTCAATTGTAAGAGGGTGCTCGGTGAGAGGGCTCCCGTGACCCTAAGACAATTTGTGTATTGGCAACAAGGTCAAGTTCTTTGTTGTCTCTCTATTTCTCATCAAGATTTGTGTGCATCTAGTCTTTAAGGCTAAGACTGAGTTGGTCAAGTTGATTTGTGCTCTTTACCTCTCTCTGGAATGGTGAATGTTTGTGTTTGGTGTGTGTGGCTATCTTGCATTCCCCTCTCGTTGTGCGTTTGAGTACAAGGAGATATCATGTGCGTCCTAGTTCGCATCTACAACTAGGTGGTGCCCCTTTTTTTGTTTGGTTTCTGGCTGTGGGTTGTTGTTGTCTCTGATTGCGCTTCCCCCAGCCCCAATTGAGCAGCACAGGAGCCTCGAAGTGTGTTTAGAGGCCGCTCTTCTTGTTGCCCGCCCCGGACTGCCTCAATAGATCGAACAAACCGATCAAGAGGTCGTGAGATCCGTCCCGATTTATGCAAAATAGGTGGCTGAGGCTCAGCGACAACCTGTGGTGCCACTCTATCTTGTCCCTGCTCCTCTTGAGCCCTGACATTTTGTCTTGCACGTGCAGGTCCATCTTCTTGGAAGAGAACTCTTCTAATCTCCTCAACCCTCTCTGGTTTAGAATGATATTTGGCTTCATTAAAGTGAACATCATTGCTGTGGATAACCTTTCTGGATTCGGGATCCCAAAGTCTATACCCCATCTCACCAGAATTACCATAGCCTAGAAAGATGCCCTTTCTACTCTTTGGCTCAAGTTTGTTCCTAAATTCCTTTAGAACATGAGTATATGCCTCACAACCAAAGACTCTGAGATGCTTGTATGAGGGCATTTTGCCTGACCATACCATCTCTACCACTGAATCCTTCTGCAAAACCTTGCTAGGAGATCGATTTATAAGATGAACAGATGTTGATACAACTTTAGTCCAAAACCCATTTGGCAGTTGTGCATTAGACAACATACTTCTGACCTTCTCTTGTATGGTCCTATTCACCCTCTCAGCAACACCATTTTGAGAAGGATTGTAAGGAGTAGTAAGTTCACGTTTTATACCTTTCGACTCACAAAAGTCCTGAAAGGCCTTTGAAACATACACTCCACCATTGTCAGTGCGTAAGCATTTAAGCTTCTTGCCACTCTGATTCTCCACAAGTGTCACAAACGTTTTGAAAACACTAAACGCTTCATCCTTGTTCTTGAGAAAGTAAACCCATACTTTCCTCGAGTAATCATCTATAAATGTCATAAAGTAAGAAGCTCCCCCTAGAGATAGGTTAGGCATAGGTCCACACAAATCACTATGAAAAAGTGCCAATTGTGTATCTCTTCTACTGCTTCTATGCTTATGTGACTGTTGTGTTCGCTTACCATATAGATAATGTTCACAGAATTCAAAATCATTAAATGACAAGCCAGGCAAATAACCAGAACGAGACAAGATTTCCATTCCCTTCTTGGACATATGTCCTTACCGGCTATGCCACAAGGAAACACTCAGCTGCTCGGTTACATTGATTACATTTTTAGAGACATTTGATACATAAATCATGTAAAGTCCTCCAGACTTTACTCCATGTGCTACTGTCATAGAACCCTTGGATATTTTCCACATGTTCTGTCCAAAAATGGTGACGTAGCCAGCATCATCAAGTAAACCTGTGTTGAACAAGGTCTTTGTAATTGCGGGAACATGTCTCACATTCTTCAGCGTGACAGAAGAGCCATTCTGAAACTTCAATTGAACATCTCCAATACCTAAGATCTCACATGTCTGCCCATTGCCTAGCTGAACATGATCTTTAGTGGTCACATAAGAGGTAAAGCACTCCTTGTTTGGAGACACATGAAGTGATGCCCCTGAGTCTATAATCCAGTCACTCAGTGCATTTCCATCAGATGATGTAAGAAGAGTTGAGTCCATTGTCTCCTGACACTAGACTGTCTCCTGACACTAGACTGTCATCCTTTTCTTGAATCTTCACTGAGGACTTTTTCTTCTCACCATGGTCTTCAACTTTCTCTTTGCCTTTTTCTGCTTTCCATTCTCTACAGTCTCTTTTCATGTGACCCTTCTTGCCACAATGGTAGCATTCTATGTCACTCTTGCCTTTAGCACTGTGGGACTTGCTAGGAGACTGATTCCTCTTTCCACCTTTGTCCTTTTCTTTGGTCCTTCCTCTAACAACTAAGGTTGTTCCTTTGCCTTTGTCCATTGTCTTTCTGTTGGTTTCTTCAGTAAGCAGACTGCCTTCTACACCTGCTATGTTTAAACCACCTGGAGGTGGAAAATTACTCAAAGCTGTGCAAAAAGTGTCCCAACTTTCCGGCAAAGTGATCATCAGGAACATAGCTCTAACAGGTTCATCAAACATGACACCTTGAGCTAGCAACTGACTGTAAATGGTGTTGAATTCATTCAGATGATTGGACATAGGGGTCCCTTCTTTCATCTTCAAGTCAACAAGCTTCTTAAGCCAGTATACATGTGAAGGTGCACTCTGCTTCTCATAAAGATCACTCAGCTTTGTCCATGCTTGATAAGCCAACATCTCGTCTGCTACATTGAAGTAAACGATTTCTGCCAAAGTCTGCATAATGGTAGAAAGTGTCAATTCATCCTTTCTCAGAGAGAGAGAGAGAGAGAGAGAGAGAGAGAGAGAGAGAGAGATGGGCCTTATCTTGTGCACCTTCGGGCTGTGGCCATGACCGGCTGAGAGCCAGAGAGAGATGGCTGGC
Source organism: Adiantum capillus-veneris (assembly GCF_014529385.1). Classification (NCBI taxonomy): domain Eukaryota; kingdom Viridiplantae; phylum Streptophyta; class Polypodiopsida; order Polypodiales; family Pteridaceae; genus Adiantum; species Adiantum capillus-veneris. Next base: position 31,173,171 of record NC_140951.1, read on the forward strand.
CACCTTCGGCCGACAGAGAACGAAGGAAGGGGAGGGGATTTCCGCAATGAAGTGGGGTAGGGGGGGGGGGGGGGGTATGTGGTGAGAGAGAGGGGGAATATCACCCGGCCATCCTGTTTGGTGGCTCAAGGACGAGAGGAGGGGAGAGAGTCAATGGGGTGGGGAGAGAGGGAGAGGGATAGCGGGCCAAGGGAGGGAGAGTGAAGCCGAGGGAAGGGTGGGGCGAGCGGGTGGGAGAGAGAGATGGAATATTTTCGGGATATTGGCTTGCATAGAGAGCGAGGGAGGAAGCGTGAGAGGGGAAGTGGTGTGTGTGGATAAGAATACGGGAGAGAGAGAGTTCGCATGGGGCTATGGGCTCTACACAACGGGAGAGAGAGAGAGAGAGAGAGAGAGAGAGAGAGAGAGAGAGAGAGAGAGAGAGAGAGAGAGAGAGAGAGAGAGAGAGAGAGAGAGAGAGAGAGAGAGAGAGAGAGAGAGAGAGAGACGCGAGAGAAGGGGGGTGGGTGCTCAAGGCCTCTCTTGCTGGCTGAGGGTGGTCAGCAAGGGGGGATCATTGGGGTCAACGAGGTGTCGGTAAGAGAGAGAGGATATTAGAGAGAGAGAGATAGTGTGATCGGCCATTGGTAGGCAAGGAGGGAGATAGAGTGAGAGGATTAGCAGGAACAACTGCGGGCATGTGGCTGCCTTGTTGGCTGTGAGTGAGAGAGAGAGGGGTTGAAATGGATGATGAGAGAGAGTTTTTGCCAAGAAGGGAGAGAGGGGAAGAGGGAGGTGCGTAGGGCATACGAGAGAGAGAGAGAGGGATATTTCATTCGATGCCCGCCGGGGGAATAACACTACAGGGGGAGAGAGAGAAGGGAGAGTGAAACCAAAGGTGGCCTTCTAGGCTGGGGCATGGATGAGCAAGGGCATGGGGGGGTGATAAGACCGGCCAATCGAGGGGGGGAGCTATGTGACGAGGCCATGGTAGTAAAAACTAGTGTCGTGAGGTTGACCAGGCATTGCCGAGCCTTCCGATGTTGCCGCCACGGCTCCGACACGGGAAAAATAAACCTTTTTCTCTTTTTTTCTTTGATTTCAAAAAATCGACTATCATTAGCCCTCCCCTGTTGGCTAGAGGCATTCATGTCTCTAGCGCTGACTTTGATTCTTCTTCAGCTGAGCTGTAGGAGCCGATATCGAGTTGCCTTCTAAACTAGCCATTCCATTTGGCCATTGGTGAGATTTTTGTGATATTCATGAATCTACAATAGGCCCAGGTGATAGTCTTCTCCTTAGAATAGCGTCAGTTGATTAAACGGTAAGCCCATGGCTTCCAGAACTCTGTGTCTGTGTCCTCCTGGATCCCAAGTGAAAAATAGGATCATTGTCTGCAGTGTCCGAACAATAAAATTTGCATGCCAAATAGGACCAAATTTGTAACCACCAGTAGTAGCGAGAGGGGAAATGAGCATCTTTGCTCCTGCAAAGACAGAACTGAAAATTATGATTCCCAAGAGTGTGCCAAGAATCCACCATATATGGCCACCTTTTTGGTATGGTGAGCTCCAGTTGTTTTCAAAATCCTGCTTACTGCCATGATTGGAAAAAACTGCAAGCATACCATGCTTCTCTTGGGTGTGCTCAAACATGTCAGCTCCCTTTTCTGATGCTAATAGTAAGCCACCTACCTTGCGGCTTAAATACAAGTGTGATCCACTTACCTTTCTCCAAAGAGAGGATGCACTATTTGTAAAAAAATGTACCAAATTAGGAATGAGGCCTTCATTCTTGCATTCTACAAGACTTTTGTCTATCCATGGCTCCTTAAATCTTATCTCCATGCTGATCTTACCTCTACATGTTATAGCGGCTAGCCATAGCCATAGGTTTGATGCATCCCATGCAAGCACAATGTTGTGTTGTGGAGGAGTTTGGAACATCCTTAAAAGGTTGGCAACATATTGATCATCAAACTTACTCTGAACACCCTCACATAAACGGGAGGCATTACCCATCTCCAAGTTTGTAACACCCTTCAGTAGACTAGAGGCATTACCCGTCTCTAAGTCTATGACACTACACAATAAAGTCTTGCTCGGCTGCCAAACCTTTGGAGCAATATACAACTCCAAACCTTTAGTCTTGCTTACCTCTTCGTTATGGTCCTCTAGTGAAAATTCCTTTAGCTTGCTACACTGTCCTTGGCCCATGCTGGTGCACGGGCTTCTGTCTTCAAAGCCATCCCCTTTGATCGATATGTTGTCCATCTTTTGCAAAGCCTTGCTAGCAGGCTAGTCTTACTCTTCTCTTGTTTCTTTCATGCCCTTTGCATTCCTCTTACTCTGATGAGGCCTAATCAACACTTTACACCTTCTTACCCTTACTGCCCAATGCTGTCGATTGATTGCTTTGGTGCCTTTTTGATCCAGGGTTAAAGATGTACTCACATTTGTGACACAATTTTCTTGACTTACCTTCCCCAGTGGGGTAGCAACTTTTGATTCTTTAACCTCTTGTTCCACTGCTTCAGTCCTTTGAATAAACTTCTCGCTTGATCCTTCTTATGTTACCTTCATCTTGACCTCTTCTGCAAGATCAATGAGACTTGGTGTGCGGGTACCAATTGGTGGTGGGCGTAAGATGAGTGTAAGTGGTGGTGGTTGCATTGGTGACTGGCATTGAACTGGTGGGGCTAGCTGTGGTTGCACTGCTGGTGGTGTAATTTCAACTAGTGAGATTGGTTGCCAAAGCAAACAGGGGGCACCACCTAGCTTTGAGCGGCTAGGATGCAGACCGCAATGATGTGAACACCGCAAACTTACACACACACACACACACACACAAAGACAGATTGACAAATGATGAAAACCCTCGAGGGGGTGTGAGGGAGAATTATTTATGAAGTATTTACAATGACCTTCCTTCCAGCGAGGCGGCACACCATGGTGATAGAGAGGTAGGGAGAAAATATGGTGAAACTACTTGGTGCGTTTTCTAAAGACGAATCGATGATTGTGAAACTTGCTACCAAGAACGTGTGTGTGTGTGCATCGACCATTGGAGTCGAGAGGTGTACGTGGCTCCCTTCACATGGTGCAATTCTCAAGGCAAACCATCACACAAGCCTCCTCCCTGTGATGCCAATAGTGTCAATTCTTCCCACTAAACTCTACCAAGTGTTGACCTCACATGAACTCCCCCCCCCCTGATAGTGACCTCTCAGTGCCCTTTTATAGGTGTTGCTACTTGGATTAGGGTAATCCCGGTTTGATTAGGGCAAGCTAATCGGGGAGATAAAGCAAGGCGGTGGTCCCAGTGTGGTTGACCCTTGCTTTGTCTTGGGAGTTATTAAAAATGAAAACCTCTAGGTGGGCCTTTGTGACCATCACGTGGAGAGAGGGAATTTACGAATAGGGAATTTACAAGGCTTGGGTGAAAACTGAAAAAATGATGATGATAACCTACGAATTACTGAAAATGGTGTCGTGATTGGGTGATACCGGCCAACGGTGTGTTGTCGGCGTGTCGGTGTAGCGCGTACGTCTTTTCGGGGTCGGCTGGGGCATGCCTTTCACGCATTTCTTCTTTTTGTTGTCGGCGGCGCGTGCTTTGGGTCCTCCTTCTTTTTCGTCGATGTCGATGGCCGTTTTTCCTTCTTTTTTTGTATTTTTTTTAAGTGCGTTCGTATATGTGTGTGTGTGTATGTATGGGTGGGTAGGTATGTGAATATAGGTGTGTGCATACGTGTGAGTGTGTGTGTATATATGTAAGTGAATGTGTGTATTTGTATATGTATGTGTGTGCGCAAGCATGCATGCATGGGAACGGGGCATTATTATGTATATAATATATATATTTTTATTTATTTTTGTTCTCTTTTGAATGGTGTCCTTCTGCTACTGCAAGCTATGTGAGGATGAGTTGGGGGGATGGTGTGTGTGTGTGTGTGTGTGTTGTGTGTATAGAGAGAGAGAGAGAGAGAGTGAAAACTGCGCCTGCCGGCTATGAGAAAGAGAGAGGGAGAGATGGCAGAATGGCGGCCTACGAGCTGTGGGAGCTCCAGAGGGAGAGAGGGCGGGGTGAGGTGGTGGGTGTGTGTGTGTGTGTGGATAAGAGAGAGAGAGAGAGAGATGGGCCTTATCTTGTGCGCCTTCGCGCTGTGGCCATGAACGACAAAGAGCAAGAGAGAGATGGTGGGCCACCTTCGGCCGAAAGAGAGCGAAGGAAGGGGAGGGGATTTTGGCAATGAAGTGGGGTAGGGGGGGGGGGTTATGTGGTGAGAGAGAGGGGGAATATCACGTGGCCGTCTTGTTCAGTGGCTCAAGGATGAGAGGAGGGGAGAGAGTCAATGGGGTGGGGAGAGAGGGAGAGGGGATAGCGGGCCAAGGGAGGGAGAGTGAAGCGGAGGGAAGGGTGGGGCGAGCGGGTGCGAGAGAGAGAGGGAATAGTAAAAACCAGCGTCGTGAGGTTGACCAGGCATTGCCGAGCCTTCCAACGGTGCCGCCACGGCTTTGGCACAGGAAAAATAAACCTTTTTCTCTTCTTTTCTTTGATTTCCAAAAATCGGCTATCACATTATTTTCTTGTAAAACCAATGGAATACTTCAAGCAAGCTTTTAGATTTTTGAGCTTCTCCACAATGTCTAGTGTGTATGAAAAACTTGGTTCTTGCTTGGTAGTGGGACTTCTCTATACCTTTAGTTACCAAATTGGAAATCTTTCATATTTCTTTATAGACTAAGGAGTGTAATTGTGGATAATATGTTGCATGAAAAAGAGAATTCTTTTATCCATTTATGCAAGTATTGAACCAAGGAGTGTATTATGTTGCACAAAAAAGAGAATTCCTTTAGGCATGTTTGCAAGTGTTGAAGAAAATTAGAAGAATCATAATTCTTTATTATAACCTAGTTTTCCATGGAATCTAAGAAGTTCCTATCCTTCACCCCACTAATAGAAGCTCTCCTAGGAACATCATTTTTACCAGATGACCTCTTCTATTAATGGGGTGAAGGTTTAGGACTTCACCCCACTAATAGAAATTTTCCTAAGATCATTGTTTCCACCAGATGACCTCTTGGGGTATAAGTCAATCACCACATTCCTCCCATGAAGTCCAATACTTTTTAAGGAAATTTCTTTGGCTAATAAAGGTTTTAGTTTCCATACAAACCCTATGTAAAGGTACAAAATTCTCTCAATGATTCTATACAATGTGTACATGTGGACATTTGAAAACGGAACATCTAAACTAGCTTGAAATTTTGGATCTTTGGAGTTTCTATTTAGGCCTTTGTTCCAATTAGTAGGATTTGGATCCTTTGTTGCACCCATGCAGTAGATAAAAGGGATTTTGGCATCGACACCATTTGACACATTGTACATACACTTTAGTATCTTTAGGTCTCCCCTATGTGCCATTCCAACTTGTACCTTTCAAAACCCTCAACATATAACTCCTCCTTAGACTTTGATTATTGCAGGGATACTAGTGTGGTGGAACGCCCAATTTAACACATTTAAATACTCACTATCAACCTCAAAAGCAGTCAGTCACCAAATGTTCTTCTCTGACTGCATGCTAGAATTTTGTTGCTTTTTTTTCCTCTGTGGTATTAAGAGCTTGATGTGGAAAGGCTCTCCAATGTTTCTTTATGAACAGTTTGATTAAAATAAGGACCTGAGATAAACACGAATTTACAAATACTAAACTATTGACTTGAGGTAAACACAAACTTAATTTGGCTAAATTAATGATGTGAGGTGAACAAAAAATTACAAAGACTATAGCACCCAAAGATACTGAGTTACAAAACAAAAAACACCAATTTGGAAAATAAATTAGTTTTGCCTCATTGCTTTGATTGTTTTTTTGCTACCTTCACCTCCTTGCTTGAGACTCTCAATATTCTTCAACTTCATTTTGTTTTTGTCTAAGCCCAAGCCCTATCTTCTTTCTTCTAGCTATCTTTAGCAATGAATAACGGTTGTATACCTTCTCCTGTTTTTATTGAAGTTGATGTTGTAGAAAATGGTTCTCCATCTTAAGAATGTTCCTTTCTCCTACAAGGTTTTATGTATTGCCAAATAGCCCTTTCATACCATCTCCTACAAATATCATCAATGAAGAAAAGTTGAAAAATGATGGGCTGAATTTGGTGATGGGGTTTATAGGGTACAATCTACCATTTGTCCATAGTTCATTGTGCTTCTTTCCCTCTGATCTCATTGATTCAATGGCATAAGGAGAAGTTTCACAAACCCTATTCAATATGGAGATGATAGATAACTCTCTTAGCAAGATTCATGGCCAAAGAGTGGATACATGGAAGATGATGTGTTGGATATGGTGCGAAGAAAGGTGTAGAGAAAGGGAAAGAGGAGAAGGGGGAAATTTGAAATTTGGACTAAAAGAGAAAATTGGTGCTTTGGGAGGAAGGAGTTTTGGAAAAGGGACACATTTCAAAGTTTTGAAAATGACACTACATGTGGGGCCCTAAAAAATGATATCCCATGCACGTAACAAAAAGGTAGATCTTTCTTTCAAATTTTAGGTTTTTGAATTTCTTGTTCACATTTTGAAAAATCAAAATCACTTTCTCTCTCTACCATTTCTGACAAGGCAAAGACGAGATCTAAACCTTTCCTAATGACACAAACCAATTTCAGTTCCAATCTGTGTGTCATTTCCACTTTTGTTATCATTTCCATTTCAATATCATGGTCTCTATCTAATATGTCGTCTAAAGTTTTCCTGCGTGAATTGGTTTATCTAACTCTACTAGCTAAACCTGGAATAGATATCTTCATAGGACAATCCATTCTAGCCATTTGTAAACCCAGAATTATATCCAAAACACTCTCTCCCAAAAACTTTGTTGATGAGGATAACTTTGGTTGCATTCTCTGGCGAGGTTGGTCTACCTAGGAAGCATGAGAGTGTCTTCAAGACAAACATTGCAATTATCCCTCTTGAGAAATTCTATTGTGAAAGACTAGGGTGGGTGCCTCACACATTTTGGCAAGATATTATGCTAGGATTGCATCTCTTCCGTGATACTCTCTGGTTTGACGATAGAGAAAGTCATCCTTTTCAGCAATCGAGAAGTGCAATCACAAAGAAGAGTCAAATAGAGAGAGAGAGAGAGAGAGAGAGAGAGAGAGAGAGAGAGAGAGAGAGAGAGAGAGGAGGGGGGGGGGGGACGTACCATCAAGCTCTCATTTTGCTTCCAAATTTCATCCTTACATAGGTCCATCAACCCACTCGACCCCTATGCTAAGTGCTAATGTTATTTTGAACTTCTTGAAAGGTGTCCTCATCAAAGAGTATCGTTTTATACTTTTTCCCCCTTGACCCCGTGTTGAGATAGATCTGTAAGCACATGTCTATATTCTAATCCTTGTTCCCTTTTATTCTCCCACATTAAATGATCAATTTAATATAATAGAATCATTTGGGTTGGTTAGATATTAGATCTTATTACATTACCTCTCTCTTGAAATCATAGTTGTCCTCGACTATCAAGTAGAAGAGATAAAGCCTTAGTCATTAGTAAATCTTTCTTAGCAGGTAGAGGATCCCTTTTTACCTTATGAAATCATTTAAAAATGAATGACTTATCCATTGGTGCTTGTGAGACATAGCTGCCGCAAGCATGTCTGCTCTTTAGTCCATTTCATTCTCCCAAGTAGAGTGACAAATTCTACTTTGTGTTTGAGAGACGTCGTCATCACAAACATGATTCTAAGCATGCATACTACTTAAATTTGTGCATAATAAAAAGAGAACTAGTATTATAAGACAAAAACATTGGTCATTTTAAAGAAATTTGTACATTTTCTTACTCTAATGTAGCATAGTAAGAATTGACAAGGTTTGTACTATCTATGAAGCCTAGGGAACCGCCCAACCTCCCATATATGTATCCCTTGGCCTGAATCCCCAATCCACACTGGCAGTCAGCCACTTGGCCCGAGCTAGTGACCCCCCTGGATATGCCCTTGGCATGACATTACTCCCACCTTGGAGAAGGGTTTTGTTCCTTGAAAACAAGAGAGGTGATACAACTAATGTGTTACACAATGGCATATTTCATGGATCCAACTGTGTATGTTACTCGAACATGGTTATGTGGGAGGTTCAACAAAATCATGAATAACATCCTGATTTTCCACATTGTTGTCCCTTTGCAGCCATCTTGGTGTAACCATCACATATACAACATAACATATAAACTCCATTTAGAACTCTCTTGAGTATGCTAAATGGATCATCACAACAACTAAGATGTAACTGAAAGAGTCCTTGACTTGTTCTCTTCTCGTATTAGTAAACAGCCTCACCATAACCAGTGGTCAAGGTTGCAAACTTGCTTTGACTTATGGTAAGAAAACTCAACTAGAGAAATATATGCTTACTAATTGGATTGCTTGGTGCTAACGTATGCACTTTGCATATCCTTTAGCACAAGATTACACTTTGTAATCTATCTAATGTGCCTATCCCCATGGATACTGACAATAGAATAACTATTGTAATCTACCTATCTCCTTGGATATTGACAATAGCATAACTGTTGTAATCTTCCTATCCCCTTGGATACATCACTCTTGTAATCCCCACGGTTTATAGACAGTCTTCCAAATGACTAGTTAATAGGGAGCACAATGGCGTATAACATAAGAATATGACAACATCATGAATAACAATCTTGGTTAACTTGAAAAATCCACAAGCTTCCAAACCGAGTCATGACCTCTATTGGTGATTGGTAGACCCAAAAGTAATCTCATAGAGAAACTGCAGATAGAGTGCAAAATGCTTCATAAGCAACTAATGTGATGAATATGCATGCCGCTCCAAATGAACCTTTCCTAAACACTTGGACCCATAACACCTAGTGTGCATGCATTTAGCAAAAAATAGATTCAAACCTGTACATTCATGATCATCCTTGCCAATACTTGTGGATAATGTGATGCTCCTACCACACATTAAAAAGGAGTGTGAATAGTTTTGAAAAGAAACTAAATACTTTCTGCTGCAATCATTTGCAACACTTCCTAAAAAGTTTGAACCATAATAGAAGGTGAAACATTAATCAAGTCTAGGTACAAACAATGAAACTTTTTCATTAACAACTCATAGCCTTCCTATATGCATTAACAACCATCCGTTAATGTTGGTTAGCAACACTTGTACCTTAACAAGTCATTCTAAGTATCTGACAATTTTTGGCCACTAAAATTGTTCTTGATACCACGTGGTGAAAATGGTCTAGAAAATGGATTTGACCAGTACCAAGGGACTTTGTCGTGACACATAATTGACATTGTGGGTGCCAGTGTCAATCCTAGAGACTCATATTCTCCACATGTGGAATATGTCTCATGTAAGCCTGTTTGAAAAAACAACATCCTTCTAGTACGATATGTACTTGTGAGTGGAGTTAACTGTAAACACTATGACGGGAGTGAGAAGACCCTCATTAGACATGCTCCATGTTTGCTAAACCAAACTCCTTGAGTTCCTAGACCATGTTGTATCCCATGTGACAACATGTGCCAAATAAAACCCTACAAGTGGGTTCATAACCGCGTAATACAGAAGACTTATTTTGGACACTATAGCCCAAATTCCTTGGCCCTTACGTGACCTTGTCATTTCTCATAAGAGCAAAAATGGATGACAACATAGTTTATGCATCCTACGTAGAAAAGAAAACAAAAAGAAACAAAACCAAATTAGATGCATACCTGGAGGTTAAACATAGTGTTCTTTTATCCGTAGTGAAAGGCACCTACCCAAAGTTCCCGCCAACAAAATCTTGGGAGGACTAATTTGAAAAATATTAATATGCAAGTGATATTGCACTTGTAACCTTTGGTGTTGTCGTTGCAATCCAAAACCCTCCGTTAAAATTGACATTGTCAATCCCTGTGCAAGTATTAATATGCAAGTAATATTGCACTTGTAACCTTTGGTGTTGTCGTTGCAATCCAAAACCCTCTGTTAAAATTGACATTGTCAAACCCTGTGGTGGGTAAAATTTGCAGGAAAATTGCTCAACGAGCCCTTTGGCCTATGTTTGCAACCCCCCTTGGGTTTGCCCTTCCCAGTACATTACTGTGGAGTTTGAAATTTCTCACTACCTCTTGGCAGATTGTGGACTTCTTTCTGTGAAAGTGCAAGGGTCAAGGTTCCAAGAATGGATCATCAACACTTGAATAAGTGATTGCATTATCATGAGCTGGGTCTTACCCCAAAAATGTACTCATATAAACACTCTTAGTGTTGTAGATAATATAGGGGATTAAAGTTGTAATTATTCACAACTGGAGTTTCTCCATACTCAAAAATACATAATATTGGTTTTTTGTGAGCTATCTAAAATGTTGGCTTCATCTCTACACCTTGGTAGAGTCGAAAAACCCTTACTAGTTTAAGACGTTCAAAAACTCAACTTGACCTTCACACGTAAAGTGGGTAGTGCTAAAATAATGCCCAAAAAATTGCTAATGGAAGGACTCTTGGCTTCATCTCTACACCTTGGTAGAGACAACCCCTTATGAGTTTAAGACGTTCAAAAACTCAACTTGATCTTCACACATAAAGTGGGTAGTGCTTAAATAGTGCTTAAAAAATTGCTAATGGCAAGAATCTTGCTTTGCCATTAGAATCGATGGGTACTCAACTAAATAGAATTGTTCGATCTTGAAGGAAAAATCACTAATGGAGTACAAACAGATGGCTCGTAGCTATTCCGAAACAGGTGGTAATAGATGGTGCTTACTCCTTCCTGTTGGCTCTTAGCCCTTACTATTACCGTATTAACATAGAAAGATGTCAATAAAATCATGCCTAGTTTCACCTTTCCCGCATAGAAGTTGGAGAGAGAGAGAGAGAGAGAGAGAGAGAGAGAATGTTGGGCCGAGGAAAACCCTGTATTATTCCCCGAACTCTGTGCCAATGTCGTTGAGTTGAAGTCATCGGCATGATCATGGAACAAGTGAGAAGCCTTGCATCTCGTAAAGTTTGTCAAAGCAGTTTGCTTTGTACAATAGGCAATCGTGTCCAACGTAAAAGAAAATTTAAAATTCTGTATCCTGGTTGCCCAATTGTGGCAAGTTGTCTTGAGTTTGGAAAAATAAAACTTGTTGGAATTTGGCTCATAGCCATATCTGCTATGGAAGATAATGTCATTGCATGTGGCATATACTGTCTCTTGTGACATAAGAACCTGCTATTAGCATATTCCAAACCTTTGGAGACCATTATGCCAAATGTCAAAAAGGAAGCCGTGATTTAGGTAAGTACTCATGGAGTGCTTGTGCTCATAGATAATATATGCTCCCATTGACACACATGTGTCCAAGTAGATAAGAATCGATTGGGTCAAACTTGCATAAAGAAAGAAAGCATCATTGTAACATGTATGATATCTTGATTTAATATGCTATAGTAAGCAAGTTATTGTATCCTATACAAATAATTGAAAGGGTTATTTGAAAGGGTAGATAACCACTAAAGAGCATGCAAGAAAATTGATTGACTACTTAGTAGCAAAATCCATCAAAAAGACCTATAAATCTAGTACCTAGGCACAATGTTTTCGGTGATGTTGTCCCATACAATTGAAACATAAATTGTGAAATTTGGCTTTCTAAAAGTCGACTATGGAAAGTCTCCTCTTTGCCACCTTGGTGGAGACTGGTTCAACAACTACCACCAGTGTAGATACTATAGTCTGTGGGATGCACAAGATGATCAGCTCTGTAAGGTGATCAACATTTGTAGCAAGTATTGGACATGAACTTCCAATTTCTGAAATCATTCTTCAAACTTTTGAAAGTCACGTCTTGTGACGTATTCTTTGTCGTCGATTAAATTACTAGTATCCTCCAAAATGTCAAGCACACTCTGAGGAGGAGGAGAAGATGCTTGTGAAGGAAGTTCAAAGTCAAAAAGATGATTCTTGAGAAGCTCCATATCTAGAAAATCAAATGAGGAATTCATGATGGGTTTGTGTGGGGTGAGCAAATGAAGGAAAGAATATATAAATACCAAAAATCTTGTAGCCGTACGACTTATCGGCATCGTCAATAATTAGCCATGCTAATTAGATCCAGAAATTTAATTCAAAGATGGAAGATTGACAACAAAATCTAGTCATGCTTGATTGTGGGAAGAATTGAACCCAAATCCCAAGACATTCTTGGATTTGTGGTTGTCCCGTTAGCAAGCCGGTTTTATGCAATTGTCAATGCCATTTGTAGATGTGAAGGTCTCTTCGAATAAAAAGTTTTGAAATTTAATCTCAATCAATAAGTAAAATACTGCAGGCTACGCAAAATTTACCCTTTGCTTGAATTTTGCGCGAACTTTGGCCCGCCGATCGGCACCTTGCCGAGCTTCTACAACAAATTTATGGCAACAAATTTATGGAAAAAGCAGTGTGTGTTGGGGTGGGCATGCACCCTTGCTTGCTTTCAAGACTCAAAAATACCGCTTGGGCGTCCATTTAGTGTGTAAACCTCAAGGTGGTTATGGCTGCACAATAAGCAGGTTGTGTACAAGAGAGAGAGGACGAGCTCCTGCTCGCTACAGCACTCGGATGATGACCTGCATGTGTCGAGAGCTTGAGCTTGGTGATGCACACCCATAAAGCCCAACCTTGGGGTATTTTGTGCAGGTCAGCCTTTTGACTTCCCTCCTCGCAAGTAGTGCTGGCCACGCTGTGGCTTCCCTCTTTGTAGAGAAATTCCCCGCCTTTGGTAAGAGAGAAGCTTGATGACCCTATTGCATGTGCATGCAAAAGAATGAGAGGACCACACATGCCCTTGTCTATTTTCAGCTCTTATACCAATATGAAGCCCACAAAACTGCCTCCTTGGATTCATCACCCAACCTCCCATATATATAGCCCTTGGCCTGAATCCCCAGTCCACACTGGCAGTAGGCCTCTTGGCCTGGGTCTGTGACCCCCCTAGGTATGCCCTTGGCATGACACTATCCTTAAGCTTTACTCCTTGCATCCATCTAGCATCTTCAAAAGGATAATTTTTGAACTTAATAAGATACTATTGGATAATCTTATCATGTCGTAGTACCTTGTCTTCATGTGGAAGAATAGCTTCGTGTTGTAGCACCTCTTCTTGGTCTTTGATTTCTCAAGGGTCTTCAATAATTGGTTCTCTTGATGACTCTCCTTTGTAGGGCATAAGTAGGCTCACATGAAAATCATTGTGTATGAGCCAATGGTTGGGAAACTTGAGTTGACAAGCCATCTCATTGATTGGCTTCAAGATTTGGAAAGGACCATAATATCTTTTTACTAGTTTAGCATAATACTTTTGATGGCCCGTAGGTTTTTTGCTCATTTTCCTTAATCGAGCTTTGTGAAACTTAAGTAGGACCCAATCATTTTCTTTGAATGTTAAGGCCATTCTATGCTTGTCACCAACAGCTTTTTGCCTTTGTTGAGAGATGGATATAGCCTCCTTAATCTTTTAAGAAGATTGTTGTAGGTCACAGCTGTACTCATCGTCGACAACAAAGATCTTCCCATGTACTTTAAGTAGCAAGGGACTATTAGGTCTTCCCTCTATGATTTCAAAAGGTTTTTTTCTTGTAGAAGTATGGACAACGTTATTGTATGCATACTCTACAAGAGGTAAGTACTTTTTCCATTGTGAGCACTTATCTACTTCTATAACATAAGTCTTTAGTAGATCGAGTATTGCTTCTCTTTAAGATTGTCAAAAGCATTTTTCTCCTTAGGATTTCATGAATACTTAAAATTCTTCTTTGTTAAGTCATGTAATGGTCCTTCAATTTGAGAGAATTTTGCTATGAAGCATTTATACTATGCACACATACCAATAAATCGTCTTAGCTCATGTAGATTCCTTGGATTAGGCCATGCTTTTATTACCTCTAGCTTTGATGGATCCATATGGATACCATCTTGAGAGATAATATGACCTCAGTATTGAATCTCTTGAAGGAAAAAAAAAAATTCTTTGATTGAGAAAAAGCTTGTTCTCCCTTAGTGTTTGAAAAATCACTTGGAGATGTTGCTTGTGTTCCTTCAATGACTTGGAGTAGATAATGCTATCATCAAAGAGCACTCCAATGAATTTTCTCTAGGGTCTAAAGAATTTATCCATTAATCAATTGAACGTGGCTGGTGCATTGGTAAAGCCAATAGGCATGACTAGATATTCATACAGACCAAACGTTGTACAAAACACGGTCTTTAGGATATCTTCATCCACTATCCTTATTTGATGATAGCCACTTTTAAGGTCAATCCTACTGAAGTAGGTAGAGCCTTGTAGCTTATCAAACAACTCTTCTACCCGAGACATGGGAAAATCTACTTTTGATAATGATATGGTTTATTGCTCGATAGTCCACACACATACGGTATGTACCATCTTTATTTTACATTAAAAGGACTATTGAACAAAAGGAAGTGGAGCTAGGCCTCACCATCCCTTTGTCTACCAATTCTTGTACTTGCCTCATGATGTCCTCTTGTTGAGCTTGGGCTGGTAGGAGCTCAATTTGATGGTCATTATCCCCTCGTTTTGGAGGTAAGTCCATAGGGATATCATCGATGAACACATCTTGGAATCCTTTTAGAAAATTAGACAAGTTTAACTCTTCTTGATTCCTACCATTTACATTTGATGAAACATTAGGACCTTTTAGGGACTCTTTGAAAGAAAACATGTACGCAAAAACTGAGCTCTTCATTGATATATCAAAAGCCCGAGGATTTACAAGTGCTATAATACAACCAGACTCACTAGCATCCATATGCTGAGGCGGTCCGAGGCGGGCAACAAGAAGAGCAACCTCTAGACACCCTTCAAGGCTCCCGTGCTGCTCAATGGGGCTGGGACACAACACAACACAAACCAAAAAACAAACCCACAGCCAAATCCCAACTACACAAGGGGCACCACCTAGTTTAAGAGCGAACTAGGACGCAAAAGAGGAGAATCGTTAGAGCAACCCACAAACAAGCAATGAATTTACACTAACCCTAACACCAATGGAACACTCTCACACACTAAAACACGAGAGAGAGAGAGAGAGAGAGAGAGAGAGAGAGATGGTGTACAACTTAGCTTCAACTTTATATTTTGCACAAAAAAGGAACTTAGAGCTTACGGAATCAAGTGACAAGATTTGGTTATAGCATCACTAGCACATTGTCTTAGGGTTATGGGAGCCCTCTCACCATCCACCCTCTTACAATGGTAGCCAAACAATAGCCAATGAATCACAAGCAACAAAACAACAATCTTCAATGAAACAAGTCACCTTATGAAGCTGAATGAGTTTGCCAAGCCAAATTGGAGGAGAAGCGTGAGCCTTTGGACATGAATTGCACCCAAAACTACCAATTCATTGATGTTGGGGTAGATACAACAAAGGTAGGAAGAATATCTTCTAATCGCACTCACTCAAACTAGCTCAAGCTTTTCTATGCACCAAGGTGATGGAGTATAGAAAGCCTACTCTCTCTTTACAACCAAGATAGAACTGGCGTGTGGTACGCTCAATCTAGTGTGCAATGGTATAGTGATGTCTTTTACAAGGAGGAATGGGTTCTATTTATAGGTTTTAGAAGCCTTGATTAGGATTAAGCTTAATCAATTTTATTAGGAAAGATCAAGGATTATGAATTTTTATGAATTTCAAATGATAATGGGGTCTCTCTTTTCTCTTGAGTCACATGGATGTGGGCTCAAGTAAGAGAATTATTGATGTGGTGAAAGGAGAGAAACTTCCATGGGAGTGAGTGAATTTGGTTTACTTGTGCGGTTGCCTACTCCATATGTTGATAGTGTGGGTGCATTTTTACAAGAGAAGTTAGTTGTTAGTGGTAATAATCACTAGAATTGTTAGTGATACATTTACAATGGGTAGGATGAGTTGATTTGATGAAGGAAGAGGGTTGAATTAAAAGAGAATAATTGAGATGGTGAAGCTTTGAAGAAGTTTGAACTCACCCTTGTGTAGATTGTGGAAAAAATGACCGCTGGTCTTCTTCTTCTTCTTCGCTTCTTTACGCCGCTGCCGTGGTTGACCACCACGATGAAAAGAGGATTTGTTGATGAAAAATCCTCAATTTGCAGAAGTTATCATGGTTAAGATGCTGAATTTTAGATATTTTTAGGAGAGGTAAATGAAATCGTAACATAGAAGCAATAGAGAGAGACATGGAGAGGATGTATGTATGTAGAGGTTCATAAAAGAACTATAGGGATGAGAGAGAAGGGTAATGGTGAAGAGGGTGGGAGAAGCCATGGAAATTGCAGGTTTGAGTGAGGGAAGGAGAGGGAGGGATGTGTAAGAGTGAGTAGGTGTGTGGAAGGGTGAGAGAAGACTAAGGGCTACTTGTGAGAAAAGTGGGCAGAGTGGGGTCCACTCAAAAAATCATAGCTCACCGCTGGTAGCTTCAAAAATCATGAACAAATTTGAGGTGATTATTCAGAGCGTGGGCTACATTTTTTCTTTTGACCATTGCTGCAAATACGGAGTGGAGATAGGTGCCAAAATTCTCACCAAAAAGCTTGTTTTTATGCCTGCAAACGTCTTTTAGTGGCCCCCTCCTTTGTTGAATTTGTACAATGCATCCAAGAGTGAGCCCCTCCTTTGTCATATTATAATACAAAGCATTCAAGTTGCCCTTGACACATGCATGGAGGAGGATTATTGGTGAATAAAGAAATATATACATGGTGGGACTAGTGTATGGACTATTCATGGACTTTAGCTTAATGAGCACATGGTGTTAGAATAATGAGTAAAAATAATAATAAAAATATGGAGGAGTTATGGATATGGAAAGATATTGGAATCATATGATATGGTCCCTCTTTGAATTATTTTGGGTGAAAGAGGAAAAGGTATGCAAGTAAATAATATAATAAACGTGACCAATGAGTAGAAATCAATTTTTTGTTTTCACGAGGGTGAGGGTGAAAATGTGGGAGTGGTTTGTATAAAGTAAAAATATAAGGTTAGAGCATGTACATATTGGCAAAAAATATACTTATGGTGTAAGAGGATGAAAGAAGGTGTATATAGGTTTAATAAAACACACACCTAAGTAGAAATATTTAAATAAAATACCAAAATAATTATAAAAATCCCTATATTTAGGCCATATATATAATGCAATATTTACACACAAATGGGCCATAATATATTTTATTTTTTCGATTTTATTTAATTTTTTGGCTCAACTAGCCGAGTGACTAGCTAGCTGAGGGTTTTTAAGGAGATATGGGAAAAGTCCCGTAACTCACACACGCCTATGTACAGTGAAATGGTAGGGATAGCCATAGTGTTTGGGTGAATATGGTAGGGTGAGGTAACTTACTATAACAATTATGGAAAGCCGAAAAACGGCTATCATTAGCCCCCCCTTTAGATAATGGTACATTCATGTACCATTTATCCGATCATACAACATGTAGATTGTGTAACGTCTGTCTTTGTCTGCTCTCATATTTGAAGAACCTTTGTTGTATGATTAAAAAACCTTGCGCGATATGAAAGGTTCTCGGAGCCAATAGCAGGATGAAATGAAGTGACGGAGGAAACCTCCTCCATCGAGAAAGTTTCCATAAGCACCCCCCAGGATCAAAGATCTTGAAATATCTCTCCCAAAGCGAGATGTATGGTATGGAATCACTTACTGATTTTGATTGAAGAAACTTGTAGATTTTAATGTTGTCCATCATTGCATCTATCACTATGAATGTGATATAAAATATTGGTTGCTCTTCCTCCTGTATAAAGTTGATGTATCTACTATGTTCTTCAAGAGATTTTATGAGCGAATTCATGAACTGTAACTCATAAAATTCATTCAACCTCGGTAGGCTCACCAGGTCAAAAATTATATGGCCTTCATGATTTAGGAAAGCTTGATCCATGCTTCAAGCTGCTATTGGAAGGTATTGAAAATAGTTTACCACATAGGTAGATAACAGAGGAAGGTTTCTATTGCCTCCAACACATTGGAAGAGAATAGATTTTGGTACTGATTGATGAAATATCCGCATGTAGCAATCAACAAGTTTTTCATCTATGATGAAGACCAGAAGCATCACAATGTGCGACCTCCATACACCAAAGAACCAAATGAAGAAGGTTTGGAAACATCCGTTCATCACCAAGTATTCATGTCCTCTTCCACTTAAGAAGGTATGGTGTCCCCGATGAAAGGTATATGCGAAGAGAGGAGAAGTTGACCTTGAAGAGGTGAAACCCAATATGAAGATGATTGGGGCTTCAAAAGCTTGGATTTCCTTGCTAAGAGATTGTCCCATGAATAAAGAGCCACCCACTAAAACACCATTGGAGAGAATGATACCGTTCTGATAGTTTCCTTTTATGATTTTATCTTTTACTACTCTCCCATGTTCTTCATCCCCTTCTAAGCCCCCCCTTTGGCAAGGTTGTAACTCCTCACATTGTACCACCTCAAAGGTTGATGGAATACTATTTGATTTTGTGAAACATTTGGCTTCTTGCATGATAGGTTCCTCTATGCTTAACATACATGGGTCATACCAATGCTTTTCAACATCCTCAAACACTTCTTCAAGATTATCCTCACCTAGATTCAACTCACACTCTTCTACTTTGTTTTGGAGTTGGCATTCCATGTACACAATCATCTCTTTATAATCAATGTGGTCTATGA
The DNA here is from genome assembly GCF_014529385.1 of Adiantum capillus-veneris. NCBI lineage: Eukaryota > Viridiplantae > Streptophyta > Polypodiopsida > Polypodiales > Pteridaceae > Adiantum > Adiantum capillus-veneris. Next base: position 31,191,890 of record NC_140951.1, read on the forward strand.
TCTCTCCACCTATGATTTCATCTTCTTCTTCACTCTCTTCTTTTAGACAAGATACACTCTCAGAACATTCCATAAGATCAAGGTTACCTTCAAGGTCTTCATTCTCCATAGAGTCATGTTGCACAAAAGCTTCGTCTGCTCGGACTAGAAATTGACCCTCCGCCAAAGGGTTGGATATATCCATTATTGAATCGTCAATGCCATTTGAGATATCTTGTGTCGATTTTTGCATGCTTGTGATAAAGGTAGAAGAAAGAGATTCCACATTTGAATCTTGGCCACACACTTTAGCACTTGAATAATCAGTTGGCATGTAAATAACTTCTTCAACATTTGTCGGAGTAGAAGGAGACAAGTATGGCAAAGGAGATGACTCCTTGATAGAAACACTTTCATGATGGTTGGATCTTCTAGCATGATGGAAACCATTTTTGATGTAGAAGTACTTGTGAAACTTCCTTCGGGCAATAGTGACCGCTTCTTCAAAGGTAGAGGGTCCACTACAAGTAACCTTAGTCTTTAGGAAAGGAGACAAACCCGAAATAAATTGCTCCATTTTTACATAATCTGGAAATGTAGAACTAAATACACATCCTCCCCATTGACGAGAAAAAAAATCCTCATAAGCATAGTAGTCTTCACCATGTTGTTGAAGTCTCCCTAATGAAGCCCATGCTGTCTCTGTTGTTGGAATTTTAGAGAATCTCGTCTTCAAAGCTTTGGAAATTTGGGTATACCCATCTTCAATATGAGAAGACATACTCCAAAACCATTGTTCAACGTTGCCTCTAAGGAATAGCAATAGAAAATCCCCTTTTTAAATGTCATCCCTTTTACCAAGGATACGACAAACCATTCTAAAATCAGCAAGAAAATCATCAACATCTTCTTCTAGATTTCCGAAGAAGATTGGGATATCATCAAAGGTATAGCGTGTCATAGTCTCTCAATGCTAGAACCACACAAAGATTAGTTCCAAACAATCATTTTCTCTCATGACATCAACTAACTACACAGGGTTTTGAAAGGTCTTTCAACATGAATTTTAGATTCTGATGTGAAAATGTTTTTTTCCTTTCTTATGTTATGCTAATCCAAACCATATTCTAGATCAATTTTTGTTGCCTTGAAATTAAACTCGGTCATACAAGTTTTCATGATTCATATAATCTACTTGATTATGCTAAAATTCAAGCATTCATGAAATACAACAACAATAAGCACAAAGTCAGTCCTCAGTGGGGGCACCAAAATTGAGGCGGTCCGGGGCGGCCAACAAGAAGAGCAACCTCTATACACCCTTCAAGGCTCCCGTGCTGCTCAATGGGGCTGGGGCACAACACAACACAAACCAAAACAACAAACCCACAGCCAAATCCCAACTACACAAGGGGCACCACCTAGTTTAAGAGCGAACTAGGACGCAAAAGAGGAGAATCGTTAGAGCAACCCACAAACAAGCAATGAATTTACACTAACCCTAACACCAATGGAACACTCTCACACACTAAAACACGAGAGAGAGAGAGAGAGAGAGAGAGAGATGGTGTACAACTTAGCTTCAACTTTATATTTTGCACAAAAAAGGAACTTAGAGCTTACGGAATCAAGTGACAAGATTTGGTTATACCATCACTAGCACATTGTCTTAGGGTTATGGGAGCCCTCTCACCATCCACCCTCTTACAATGGTAGCCAAACAATAGCCAATGAATCACAAGCAACAAAACAACAACTTTCAATGAAACAAGTCACCTTATGAAGCTAAATGAGTTTGCCAAGCCAAATTGGAGGAGAAGTGTGAGCCTTTGGACATGAATTGCACCCAAAACTACCAATTCATTGTTGTTGGGGTAGATACAACAATGGTAGGAAGAATATCTTCTACTCGCACTCACTCAAACTAGCTCAAGCTTTTCTATGCACCAAGGTGATGGTGTATAGAAAGCTTCTCTCTCTTTACAACCAAGATAGAACTGGCGTGTGGTACGCTCAATCTAGTGTGCAATGGTATAGTGATTTCTTTTACAAGGAGGAATGGGTTCTATTTATAGTTTTTAGAAGCCTTGATTAGGATTAAGCCTAATCAATTTTATTATAAAAGATCAAGGATTATGAATTTTTATGAATTTCAAATGATAATGGGGTCTCTCTTTTCTCTTGAGTCACATGAATGTGGGCTCAAGTAAGAGAATTATTGATGTGGTGAAAGGAGAGAAACTTCCATGGGAGTGAGTGAATTTGGTTTACTTGTGCGGTTGCCTACTCCATATGTTGATAGTGTGGGTGCATTTTTACAAGAGAAGTTAGTTGTTAGTGGTAATAATCACTAGAATTGTTAGTGATACATTTACAATGGGTAGGATGAGTTGATTTGATGAAGGAAGAGGGGTGAATTAAAAGAGAATCATTGAGATGGTGAAGCTTTGAAGAAGCTTGAACTCACCCTTGTGTAGATTGTGGAAAAAATGACCGCTGGTCTTCTTCTTCTTCTTCGCTTCTTTACGCCGCCGCCACGGTTGACCACCATGATGAAAAGAGGATTTGTTGATGAAAAATCCTCAATTTGTAGAAGTTATCATGGTTAAGATGCTGAATTTTAGATATTTTTAGGAGAGGTAAATGAAATTGTAACATAGAACCAATAGAGAGAGACATGGAGAGGGTGTATGTATGTAGAGGTTCATAAAAGAACTATAGGGATGAGAGAGAAGGGTAATGGTGAAGAGGGTGGGAGAATGCATGGAAATTGCAGGTTTGAGTAAGAGAAGGAGAGGGAGGGATGTGTAAGAGTGAGTAGGTGTGTGGAAGGGTGAGAGAAGACTAAGGGCTACTTGTGAGAAAAGTGGGCAGACTGGGGTCCACTCAAAAAATCATAGCTCACCGCTGGTAGCTTCAAAAATCATGAACAAATTTGAGGTGATTATTCAGAGCGTGGGCTACATTTTTTCTTTTGACCATTGCTGCAAATACGGAGTGGAGATAGGTGCCAAAATTCTCACCAAAAAGCTTGTTTTTATGCCTGCAAACGTCTTTTAGTGGCCCCCTCCTTTGTTGAATTTGTACAATGCATCCAAGAGTGAGCCCCTCCTTTGTCATATTATAATACAAAGCATTCAAGTTGCCCTTGACACATGCATGGAGGAGGATTATTGGTGAATAAAGAAATATATACATGGTGGGACTAGTGTATGGACTATTCATGGACTTTAGCTTAATGAGCACATGGTGTTAGAATAATGAGTAAAAATAATAATAAAAATATGGAGGAGTTATGGATATGGAAAGATATTGGAATCATATGATATGGTCCCTCTTTGAATTATTTTGGGTGAAAGAGGAAAAGGTATGCAAGTAAATAATATAATAAACGTGACCAATGAGTAGAAATCAATTTTTTGTTTTCACGAGGGTGAGGGTGAAAATGTGGGAGTGGTTTGTATAAAGTAAAAATATAAGGTTAGAGCATGTACATATTGGCAAAAAATATACTTATGGTGTAAGAGGATGAAAGAAGGTGTATATAGGTTTAATAAAACACACACCTAAGTAGAAATATTTAAATAAAATACCAAAATAATTATAAAAATCCCTATATTTAGGCCATATATATAATGCAATATTTACACACAAATGGGCCATAATATATTTTATTTTTTCGATTTTATTTAATTTTTTGGCTCAACTAGCCGAGTGACTAGCTAGCTGAGGGTTTTTAAGGAGATATGGGAAAAGTCCCGTAACTCACACACGCCTATGTACAGTGAAATGGTAGGGATAGCCATAGTGTTTGGGTGAATATGGTAGAGTGAGGTAACTTACTATAACAATTATGGAAAGCCGAAAAATGGCTATCAATACATGTTCTTTTCCCTGTAGAGGTGAAGTAGATTCTCCTTTTAGGGAACCTCATGTTTACAGCCATTTGGTTGAACCATGGTGCCCCTAGGATATCATCCTCATGTTAGATAGGAGAGATGAACAAATCTTCTTTGTCAACATAGATTTGGACATGAAACCTCAACTTCCCAATCAAGGGAGTAAGGGAGCTTGCTATCCCTTAAAAGCGGTGTCGGCCATTACAACATCTCCCATCTCAAAAGCTTCAATGTCCAACTTGGTGGCCAACTCCATTGACATCAAGCTGTGAGTAGATCGAGGGTCAAACAAGATGAAGGCATCATGATCCCTAACCTTTCCCCAAGCATAGGAGAGAGGTGCTCCTTTGCAATGAGCATCCTCTTTTGGAGCTTCGATAGTGGAAGGGTCTCTAGGAGTCTCATTGCGGGCATTTCTCTTGGGGCAAGAATGATAGTCATGTCCTTGCTCCCCACACTTAAGACATTTGTGGTACTTACGAAAATCCTCAAGATCTTTATGAGAGATTTTGTTTTCACCTTTGTAAACTTCCTTCTCCTTGGACGGATTGTTGTTGTTGTTGTTAGAATTGCCTTGGGAAGAATTTTGGGCATTGGTTTTCCCCTTTGCATCACTCTTGTCTTTGTTTTCCATGGGCTTGACATTCCATCTGGCCCCTTGTTGGAAATTTATGCACTAAGACATCATGGTGTGGTGGATTACTTTGGTGATAGAACTAGGCCTTTGAGAGTTGACATACTCGGCCATCTCTTCACGTAATCCCACACAAAATTGTTGCTTTTGCTTGGGGAAGTCTATCTTTTGAAAGAAGGTCTTGAGATGTAAATCCCAAAACTTGTCTACATATTTGTGGATAGACTCATGAGAGAGAAGCTTCAAACTGCACCATTCGATAAGCACTTTGTCCTTTGCATCGCTTGCAAGGAATTTCTTCATGATGAGTTCTCCATGTCTTTGGGGCTTCACCGTTGCCACAAAGGCTAGCCCACCATTGATGAGCCAATTTCTGAAAGTGCATAGCTACATGGTGTATCTTGGAGGACTCCGTGAAGCCCTCATCTCCAAAGGTCGCATCAATTGATGGATGAAGGCCAATACTTTGTCGATAGCACCAAAAGTGCCATCATAGGTGAGAAAAGAGATACTCTGTCCTCCCTCTTTGAACTTCTTCAGATTTTGTGACCTTTGCCATGCATGGAATGATTTGCGATGTCCTCCCCTCTTGTATTCTCTAGGAGAATAGCCATAACTTTTGTCGGAAGAGGAGGAAGGTGAAGAGGGTGACCTCTTTCTTTCCCTTTTCTTCCTTTGTTTCCTCTCTTCTCTTCTGGGGTGACAAGGAGAAGGACTATGGGTTGATCGTTTCCTCTTGGGAGGGATCCAGGGGGATTCACTATTAGTAATGGGCAGATGTCACCTGCGTGCATCAAAATTAGAGAAACCTCCCTATGTACGGTATCTTACTTGCTAACCTACCCCCCTACATACAGACAAGATACGAACGTTCTCACAATGATCCACCCCCCCTCATACGGATATTTTACGAAATGTAATGACCCACTATTTTATGTATACTAGTAACATAAAAAATTTAGAAGCACATGCTTTTGCAAAAATACATGTTGTACTACAAATGAACAGAAGTGTACATTGTAGTATGTTTTCATTTGCAATAGATGTTAAGAGAACAAGGCATGAAAAAAGCAACAAATATAATGAATACTAAATTAAAATAAACCAATCATTTCAATGTAATTTGTCAAAAAACAAATAGCGTTTTCCTTGTAACCTGATACAAATCTCAATCTCAAAACATATGATACTAGCCACCTACTTAGTAGGCTTCTCACATGGGATGTAAGGCACGCATATGAAATGGATTATTCTCTAAATAACAGTAATGCATACTCTTAAACAACCATGAAAAACTACACTCCTCGAATCAAAACACATTAAAAAACAACCCATTAAAAGATTAATCTTTGAACAAAAACAATTATCTGTGATATGATTGCACGTCTATGCTTAAGTAGAACTTAACTATTAAAAAGCCACCATCTGTAATTAATTTTGAGTTTGTACATAGAATATAAATCTTGTACTTAAAATTTTTTCCAGAGTCTCCTTTGTACGGAGACCTCTTTCTAAAAAAAAATGAGTATACCCTTTCCTTGGGCTCCCACATCGGATTTTCATCACATAATTTCGTTTCCCAAAAAACTATCCACCTCATCATGGGCTCCCACTTGGGATTTAAGGATTATCTTACACGTTAAAATCAAACACATTTTCAATAGAGTCAAAGTAATCTAACTTCAAAGTGATGGTATGACACATAGACCCAAGGTATGTTAAACGTGTCTTGGCAAGAAACTATAGCTCAAGATAACACACCCGGTCAAGCCATATGACCATGTGGGAAATTGAGACTATAGAATTTGTAACTACATGTGAAAGAAACTAACGATCTTAAAATCTTTAACGATTTTAATCGTAAAAAGAGGCACACCTACACATTTGGTAAGAATGGATAGCTCAAGAGACCCGATCAAGCCATATGAGGTTCTCTCTCGCTTTGTTTCCTGCTCGTTTCCTCCTATAGCATTCCTGGCGTCTAGGGTGTTGATTGGCAAAATCATAAAACTTGATATTCTCGGTTTCATTTTTACGCTCACTTGAGGTGTCTGAACATTCATTATCTGCATCATCATTTACTTCCAAATGTTTAGAGGAGTTGTAAAACTCTTCTTGTTCTGGTGGTTCTACCGTCTCTTTTTCTGGTATAACGCTTACCATGTAATAGGGTAATACATCATAGCCATCCTTATCGCAAAATTTTGTTGTTGGACTGTCGGTAATGGTACAAACATCCAATGTTTCTAGTATGTGTTCCCATTCGAGAGGTTCCAAGGCATCTTCAGGGAAAGGTTCCGGAATATACTCTTTGTCCTCAATTGCTCTTTCTAAGATGCATTCCTCTCTTCTTAAGCTTCCACAATGTGAAGCTTCACACATCCATAGCTCTTTTGGTTTCCCTAACCATGCTGGGAGTTCTGATCCTGCTACTGTAGCTGAATCAAACTCTTCCACAGGTGTTTGGTTCACATCTTTGTAACTATGGTCTTTCAGGTGTATTTTAGTTGTTCTCTCGCCATGTCTGAGGTATATGTGGTCATAACCCCAATCTTGGACCATCTTCAATTGTCGCATGAATGGTCGTCCCAAGATGGTCTCATAATTGTTCTTTTTGTTGAAATCGACTATTGCAAATATATGCTCATACTCGATTCCGCACAAAGTGACAATCACTTTTTCTAAGAGTCCTAGAGGCTTCTCCATGAACCCATATGCCAATTGCAGTTTCACACTGGTAGCCCTCAAAGCTGGTTTTCCCCATTTTTTCCAGATTTCCTTGGTGGCGATAGCAACCCCCGCTCCACTGTCAAGAATAGCTTTGGAAACTACTCCTTGGAATTCTACTGGTAGCGTGGTGTTTCCATCTTCTCCCTCGCAATATTCTCCAACCTTGTTCAATGGTACTGGTCTAGTGTTTAGTTGAGGCCTGTCCAACTCTCTGATCCCTTCCTGAAGCTTCAAGGTGGGGTCTTTCACTCCAAATTTTTCTAGGCATTTACCTACTGTGGTCCACATGTTTGGTCGTAACCTTCGGAGTTCTGCTAATGTGATTGTGCATGCCACTGGAGTGGACAAAAGCTCAATCAATCCTTGCGAATCCATCACTTTGTTAGAATAAAGTCTTTGAGATGGGATTGCTCTCACTTCCGACTTGGCTTCGTACTCTCCTAGGTAAGAGGGTAAAGTTCTCAGCGAGTCTGGTTGGCTATGCTTCGAACTAATTGATCTTTGGTCTCCCCCTTGTGAATGTATCTCAAAGTTCATTTGTGATCCCGCCTCAAATTCTTCAATAGGAGGTAAGATCACATTCTTTTCGTTTCTCGTGCTATTCATGTAGTTACTCATCCTATTAGCCTCGTTGGCCTCACGGATTTGCTTCTACAGATCGTCTAGTCCGTTATCGTCTTTACCCATTTTTGCCAATATTTTAAGCTGGAACACGTCACTTGTCCCATCTGTGGTATTTGACACTATGATAGGCTCTCCTCTAGACTCGTAGGCATTAGTGAGTTTTTCCTTTGTTTCCCCATCTTTCTCAAAAGTTGGTTGGACAGGGGTTGGAGCTCGTGCCTCATGCCAATTTGCAGGTTTACCCAGCGGGTCTTCCATCAATGATTGAGCTGTCTCGATCATCTTTTTACACATATCCAACCTCTGTTTTTCTATTTCTTCATATGGATAATTCATCCACCTTTGCTCCTGGTGAGTGGCATAAAATGGTAACCATCTTTTTGCACCATTTTTTAGCCTACTCAACGTCCTCTTCCTCATATGTGTATATATTTTTCTACGCTATTAAGTTATCTAGAGTAAATTCCCCCTCTTCGTTTAACCTTTGTGGCGACACATACATTGTACTCTTCCCAAAAATATCACCTTAGTCATATATTTATATTACCACCCTTTTCTAGTAGGCATACAATAACCAACTATCTACCCCCAAACTTTCTTACCTCTTGTGAATTAGTAGTAGAAAAATAATATATCCATCTTCCATCCCATATAGATAAATTACCATGGAAAATCAACTCTCCACTTGTCTTTACCAAAGATTATGGTCCATCTCTACAAGTCTTCTATGCCCCCTACATAGGTGGCCCAATATCTCTTAAGAATATACATATAGTTTTTCTCCTTTCAAAAAGACTCAAATTGTATATTCTTTTCACAAGAAAATAATATTGGGCCCTCCTCTATTTGTTTAAGCATCATACCCTTTCGAAAAAGCATGATTCCCCTTGGATGCATACAAGCAAAGGGCCCATACAAGAAGACTTGGAAGCAAAAGGTTCCCTAGCCTAGTGTGGACCTTCCAAACCAAATTCCTTGGTGCATGGGCGTGAAGAATAGTCCAAATTCATATCAAACATGTTGAGAAGGTCAAATTTGACTTTTGAATCATGTCATTCCGAGCTACAGGTAAAATGTTATGGTCAAAATAGTGTAAATCTGTCAGATTCGCAGCAAAAGGGAACTGTAAATCAAGTAAATCAAGAGGGTGAGATCTTATTTTTCCCCTACTCATCTTCTAGAAGAGCAATGAGTGTTCAAGGTCACTTGCATGTGATGGGACCAACCTAAAGATGCTTTCTAAATGCCAAGACAGACAAGTTGAGATACCCCGCAGGAGCCACCCGTAGGGCCTCATGGTGGGGCCCACCTACATTATGCACCCCTATGGAGCCTTCACGGTCTAAAATGATATTTTTGGTGAATAAATAGTCCCTTTTATGTCCAATATTCAATGAGTTTCCAAAGGACACTTCATTAGGGCTAATCACTCACCCTAATTAAGTGTAGCATAATCCCACTCCTACACAACTATAAATAGCCCCCCTTGGAGAGACTCAAGGAAACACACCTATATTTTCAACTTCATGTTGTTTCTTGATCAATAGTAGAGAAAACCCCAACTCTCCCTCTTTCACATCCTCCCTCCTAACCCTCCTCTTTGGAGGAAGTGCAACTCTATCTTCCACTCTTTCTATTCTACAATCTCTTACTCCATCAACCCAATAAATCATTTGTAGCACCTCAATAACTTGTAAATACATCATGATCTCTCTCATGGTTATGTAATGATCATTAAATCATCTTCAAAACTTTCAAGTGTCGCAATTCGTGATGGTTAGCCAGCGTCTGTCCTCCTCATAAAAGGTGTGCGAGAAATCAAGTAAGTGTTCTATTCTCAATTTACCATTGGTTTGTTTTCTCCACACTTATTCAATTGGTGTAAAGAAATTTCTCACTCCAACTCTCTTTTTCTTCATTGCATATGCATGTGGCTACCTCTCATGGTGATTTTATTTGTGTCATGGAATTGCATAGATGGAGATGAGCTCTCTATGCAAAGTGTGTTAGTTTGATGTAAGTGATTCTCTTGTGTGTTTGAGAGGCAAGGCTTGCGCGTATGATTTTTTTTATGAGTGCTTGAGAGAGGAGGAGTTTGGATGTATTATGGGTATTCTTATGGGGAGAATGTGAATGCTATTCCACAAATTGCATATTTCATTTGATGCACGGCATTGGGTTGCATAATCGTTGATGGTGTTCAAGTGTCCAAAGTGTATATAGAGTAAGGGGGTTTTCAAAGTGTGTTGCTTGAGTAGGTGAGTGAAAATGTTATTTTGATTGGTTTCCTTCTCCACTCCCAAAAGAAGGTGGTTTCCCAAGTAGTGTGCGTACCTCTTTACGAACATTTTGTGAGGGTAGGCCCATTGGTTGGGTTTTAGAGGCCCCATTTCAAAAAGCTTTCCCTCATAAAGTGGTGCCCCCACGGAGGAACATATTTCCAAGTTACCTTCAATTTTTTTAGTGATGAACAATGGAGTTCCCATATATCCATTTCATTTTGCACAACACATTAGAGTAATTGTTCACATAGATAGAAAAGTCTTTTTCCAGCAACGCATTGTTTTTATGTTTGGTGCAGAAAGACTTAGAGAAATAGTGGCATCACCCAATCCAATTATACTTCCAATCATCAATTATGAAACTTCTTTTGATGTTCACATTTTCATTTTGTTTTAAAGGCAGGAACAAGGAGTGGTGAAGGGGTGCTCAAGGGCCATATGAAGGAACGAGGTCTTCAAACCAACAACGAGGAGTAGCACATGAATCACGATCAAAACAATGAACCTTTTAGGCCTATTGCTCGGCAATCCATTCATATAATCATTGCAACTAAGTTTAGGTATCAATCTATCATAAGGAGGATATTTGGATCCACTCGCCTCAATGAAATCAATGCTTGTATGATAAAGTACGAATAAACAATGGATGTGTACATCTTCATTTTAATGTAATCAGATTTATAGTTTCAACAATCTTGTGCGGCCCGTAAGAGAAAAGTTTCTTTAAAAAGAAGAAATTTCAAAAAGTCTAAACAAAATGTCAAGTTCTTTTCCCACGTTCTATGCAATAAGTGGGGAAGATGCGCAATATTTTCTTGACAACTTGGAGATGGCACATCTCAAATCCGGGAGAGATGAAGAGGAAGTAAAGCTACGAGCCTTCCCGTTGGTTCTAAAAGCAGAAGCTAAAGCATGGTATGAGACCTTGCAACCCCAAATCAAGTCCAATTGGGAGAGACTGCGAGCAAGCTTCCTCTCCAAGTTCGGGCAAGGTGATACTTCTGAAGGACTATGGAAATGTCTTATTGGACATAAGTAGGTATCACTTGAAGACTATCCCTCTTATGAAGCAACCTTTGTCAATCTATGGGGTAGGTGGGAGGCTACATTAGAAAATCATGGTGGTGCACCTAACTTTCTAAAAAAAGAGAGATTCATGGTTGGCTTGTATTCACTTTTAAAGGCTAAAGCAGAGCTAAAATTCCCATCCACCTTCGAAGAAGCATGTGAGGTAGCCATCATCAAGTTTAGAAAACTACACTTCCAAGCACATAGAGCAAGGGGTTTGAATGAAGTGAGTGAGAGGGAGTCTTCACAAACCATGGAAGCACCAATTAGGGCCCCTATTGCACAATCTTCACAAATAGGAGATAACTCTCAACAAGAGGTTTTACAAAGGCTAACTCAATAGCTTGAGAACCTCACTCTGAATCTAGTACAGGGCCTACCTCAACAACGACAACCAAGAGAAGGGAATCGCAATCAACGAAGACAAGCTCAAGAGTTGCGATGTTGGAATTGAAATGAAATGGGCCATGGCATGTACAATTTTCCACATCCAAGGCGACTTCCGGGATACATATATCCCCCCAGACCGCCTCCTCTCACTGTGCAGCAAGAACTAGCTCAAGGCCCACAAATCCTTCGTCAACCACCACCAACAGCAAATATACCTCCCGTCCCACATGAGGAGGAAGAAAGAGGAGTCAACATCATCAAGCTAGAAGAGGTAATATATAGATGAGCATACTCTAAACTTTGATGGTATGCTGGCGGAAAAACGCACAAGAGCACATGATAAGGATGAAGACATGAGAAGTGAAGGAACAAATTCAGCCAAAAGGGACAAGAACAAGAAGTCAAAGATGGAAGAAGCTGAAAGTAGCAGGAAGAAAAGATCAAGGAGAAGGGAAATTGGTATCAACAACATCCCATTGGGAAAGGAGCTAGATCCCTACAACATCCTGGAGGATTTACAAACCCAAAAGCCAAAAATTTCATGGCCTTAACTTCTACACCTATCAGCCAAAGTAAGAAGGCAATGGCCAAAGTTGGTAAGTACAAGAATTCCAAAAAAAAAAGAAAATCTTTCTATTAAGGTTGTGGCCTCAAAGCTAAAAAAAGATGTGGAACCCATTGTGGATGCTTACATAAGGGGTAAAAAGGTGTCTAATGTATATGTTGATGGTGGAGCTCAAATGTGTGTGATCACGGAAAAATCAATCAACAGGTTAGGGCTTGAAATTACAAAGTCCTCTAATTGTCAAGCTCAGCTAGCCAACAACTCAAGTGTGAAGTGTTTGGGGATCATTGAAAATGTAAAAGTCTCTGTATGTAACATAGATGCACGAGTGGATATGTATGTCATGCCAGCTAAGGCGGAGGGCTATCCCATCATCCTAGGGAGGCCTTGGCTCATTGCTGTGAATGCAGATCAAAAATGGGGAAGTGGTCGTTTGATTCTTAAGAAGGGTCAACCGGTGGTGTATGATTGGCGAGAAGGAAAGCAACTAGATATAAGCTATGAAACCACGGCAGATGAAGAGAGCGAGGAGGAGAGTCCTTACTCAAGTGATGAGGAAGCATCAACCAGTGCATCAACCAGTGAAGAGGAGTCTTCTTTGGAGGTAATGGGAATTGTATTCAATGCCAACACCCAAGATGTTTCTGTAGAAGAAAAGCCAACAGACAATCACACACAAGGGGATGAAAGATGCCACCACCTTGAAGAAGGATTTGAGAAGATGCTTGCAAAAGATCTTACTTGTGAGGAGAAGAGTCCCTACATCAATATGTTAAGGAGGTATCCCAATTTGTTTATCAATGACTACTCACAAATAAGAGATGTAGATGTAATAGAGCATCGAATTGAATTGAAACCAGGGACCAAACCCGTGGCTCAAAAGTTAAGGCGACTAGGATCTGTGCAACAAAAGGCTCTCCTACAAGAAGTGAATCGACTCTTGAAGGCTGGCTTCATCTATCCAGTATCCAACTCCGAATGGGTATCACCTATTGTAGTCACTCCCAAGAAGAATGGTAAGTGGAGGGTCTGCGTGGATTACAAACCCCTCAACACTGCGACAAAGAGGGACCACTGCCCTCTCCATTTCCAAGATGAAATTTTGAATGAAGTAGCAGGTCACGAATGCTACACTGTGTGTGATGGGTATTCAGGATATTTTCAAATTAGAATAGCAGAAGAGGACCAACCAAAAACCACCTTCATCACACCTTGGGGATGTTTTGCGTTCAAAGTAATGCCTTTTGGGCTCACCAATGCTCCTAGCACCTTCATGAGATTCACAATATTTGTATTTCAGCCATTATTTGGAAAATCTATAAGAGTCTTTATGGATGATTTCTGTATTTATAGTTGTAGATCACTTCACTGCCAAAAGGTTGAAGAGGGGCTTAAGAGGCTCCATCAATTTGGGGGACAACTCAACCCAGAGAAGTATCATATCGGTGAATCTCAGGTGGTTTTGCTAGGCCATGTGGTTTCTTCACAAGGAATTCAAGTGGATCCCTCTAAAGTAGAGGCCCTTTTGTCATTATCTCCACCAACAACAACTAAGGAGCTAATGACCTTCAACCACAAAGTGAGGTACATGTCTCGCTTCATTCATCTCCTAGCAGAAGCCATCGCCCCTTTGCATAGGTTGGAAAGACAATCTACATTTGAATGGGGGAGGGAACATGAAAAATGTTTTGAGGAAGTGAAGGGCATTCTTAGCTCTCTCCCAATCCTAATGCCACCAGATCCAAAGGAGACCTACTATGTCACTCCAAGTGTAGGTTTCGAAGCAATTGGTGTTGTTTTGATGCAAAAAGATCCTAAAACATCATACATGAGGCTGATCTATTTTGCAAGCAAGGTGATGACTCCGGCCAAGAAGGGATACACTGAAATGGAGAAAGTGGTCTTTGCAATCTTGTTTGCGGTAAGGAAGTTTCGATTGTATCTTCTCCCTGTGCCATTTTTTTTTCTCACCTTAGAGCACAATCTACCATATGTAGTACAACACATGAGCCTCTCATCTAGAATACCAAAGTGGGTGCTTGAACTCCAAGAATTTGAATACACTTTCCTTGTAGAAGATAGCACAAGAGCAGGACTTGCAGACATTCTCACCTACAAAGTGAGAGAAAGGGAAGGATCCCGACTACAAAGAGAGGAAGGCTCAAAACAGTTCAAAGTCAAGGAGATTGATAATGCCCATACTTTATGCTTTGACGGAGCTTATCAATGCCAACAAGACAAAGCAGCAGGGGGGATCATCATTTTGAACCCACAAAAGGAGGTAATGGTTAGAAAAGGTATCACTCTACCCAACGTTCACTCTAACAATGAGGCTGAGTATGCTGCTCTAACCCTTGGGTTAGAAGAATGCAAAGAATTAGGCATACAAAGACTTATTATAAAAGGTGATTCTTTGCTAGCGGTCTGGAAAATCCAAGGGACTTGGAGGTGCAAGAATCGTACATTGTTTGAGTGGATTAGTAGTGTAAGAGCTTTGATGAAGGGTTTTAAAGCAACACAGGTACAACACATTGTGAGAACTCATAACAAGGAAGCAGACTTACTCGCAAATGAAAATCTTCAAATGGTGGTAGGAGGTGTGAAACTATATGAACCCAAATATCAAGGTCAAGAGGAGCTAAAAGACATTATCTTCTTTCTACAAGCAGGTGAGTGTCCCAAACACTTAGACAAGGTGCAAAGACATAGACTAGTTAAGAAGGCCACACCTTACCAGTTGATCGGGGATGATTTATATCACAAAGGGAAAGATTTGGTCTTGAGGAGAGTACCAGGTGTGCAAGAGATAGAGGAAATTCTTCTTTCATGTCATGATGATGTCTGTGGTGGTCACTTTTCTCAAGATATTACAAGTAGGAAGATTTTACAAGCAGGGTTTATTTGGCCGAGCTTACATCGTGATGTCCAATATTGGTGTAAGGCATGTAAGCCATGTCACATTGCTGGGGATAGACGACTAGCATATGAGCCTCGAGTCCCAATAATATCTTATGGCCCTTTTGAAAAGTGGGGTGTGGATGCAATAGGTCCCCTACCTCGTACTTCTACAGGGAAGGTTTTCATCATCATGGGTGTTGACTACATGACACGATGGGCGGAAGCAACAAGCACAACCCGAATCATAGCTGAAGAGGTATCAAAGTTTATTTTTGACCATATTTGTAGTAGGTTTGGAACACCCCTAGAAATCTTATCAAATCGAGGCCCGGGTTTTAGGGTTGACCTTCTGAATGATCTCTTGAGGAGGTTAAAAGTGAAACACTTGCATTCCACACCCTAGTATCCTCAATGCAATGGATTGGTGGAAAAAGTGAATGGAATGATATGTAAGATCATTTCTATGCAGGTTGTGGACCGGCCTAATGATTGGGATCGCCATTTGATGGCTGATCTTTGGGCGTATAGGACCTCTTTCAAGGTATCTACCCAATTCACCCCTTTTCATCTAGTTTATGGACAGTAGGCACTTCTCCCCATTGAAGTAGAGCTCTCAAGCTTACGCGTTCTTGCAAGAGTGGCAAAAAAACCAAAAGAGGTTCTACATGAAAGGATCTTAGATCTCCAACGACTTGAGCTAGATAAAGAAGAGTCCATTGATCACTACATCACCAAAGCGACAAGCCAAAGCTAAGGGACAAAATCAACAAGAAGCTCAAGGGGAAAGGATTGAAGGAAGGTATGTTGGTTCTTCGCTATGATAACCGAATTGATACTCGACTTGACAAATTTTTTTTGCAAAGATGGAAGGGACCTTTCATGATAAAAACAAAGTTTGGGAATGGTAGTTACAGATTACTAGATTTATCAGGAAAACTCCACAAGACCAGAGTCAATGGATGGAGATTAAAGCCCTACTTTCAACGTATCAATCCTTTGATAGGAAGTCATCTGCATACATCGTCTAAGCTCCAGATTGGCATGGCTCTCTTCGGCTTGGCAAATGCTCCACCTATTTTTAAAGCTTTGATGTGCAAAGAAGAACCAGCCTTGGAATCTGAACATACCCAAGGCAACCCTCCCATCTCCGATTTATGGGATTGAGGTAATGAAAAGCAGGTCTAATGGAGTAAAAGAGTGCATGACACTCCTCCTATTGAAAAAAAAAGTGAAAAAGGAAAAATGACAAAAAAAAAGAGAAAAAAAAAGAAGAAAAAGAAGCAACACCGTCCTCCTAAAGATATGAATATCTCTAGGCTTGGGAGAGGGCTATTATGAGTGGCATAAAATAGTAACCATCTTTTTGCAACATTTTTTAGCCTACTCAACGTCCTCTTCCTCATATGTGTATATATTTTTCTACGCTATTAAGTTATCTAGAGTAAATTCCCCCTCTTCGTTTAACCTTTGTGGCGACACATACATTGTACTCTTCCCAAAAATATCACCTTAGTCATATATTTATATTACCACCCTTTTCTTTTTTGCTTTGTAAATAAAAGTAAGCATACAATAACCAACTATCTACCCCCAAACTTTCTTACCTCTTGTGAATTAGTAGTAGAAAAATAATATATCCATCTTCCATCCCATATAGATAAATTACCATGGAAAATCAACTCTCCACTTGTCTTTACCAAAGATTATGGTCCATCTCTACAAGTCTTCTATGCCCCCTACATAGGTGGCCCAATATCTCTTAAGAATATACATATAGTTTTTCTCCTTTCAAAAAGACTCAAATTGTATATTCTTTTCACAAGAAAATAATATTGGGTCCTCCTCTATTTGTTTAAGCATCATACCCTTTCGAAAAAGCATGATTCCCCTTGGATGCATACAAGCAAAGGGCCCATACAAGAAGACTTGGAAGCAAAAGGTTCCCTAGCCTAGTGTGGACCTTCCAAACCGAATTCCTTGGTGCATGGGCATGAAGAATAGTCCAAATTAATATCAAACATGTTGAGAAGGTCAAATTTGACTTTTGAATCATGTCATTCCGAGCTACAGGTAACAAGTTATGGTCAAAATAGTGTAAATCTGTCAGATTCGCAGCAAAAGGGAACTGTAAATCAAGTAAA
Organism: Adiantum capillus-veneris; assembly: GCF_014529385.1. Lineage (NCBI taxonomy): Eukaryota > Viridiplantae > Streptophyta > Polypodiopsida > Polypodiales > Pteridaceae > Adiantum > Adiantum capillus-veneris. The sequence goes on from NC_140951.1 coordinate 31,209,100, forward strand.
TCAAGAGGGTGAGATCTTAGTTTTCCCCTACGCATCTTCTAGAAGAGCAATGAGTGTTCAAGGTCACTTGCATGTGATGGGACCAACCTAAAGATGCTTTCTAAATGCCAAGATAGACAAGTTGAGATACCCCGTAGGAGCCACCCGTAGGGCCTCATGGTGGGGCCCACCTACATTATGCACCCCTATGGAGCCTTCACGGTCTAAAATGATATTTTTGGTGAATAAATAGTCCCTTTTATGTCCAATATTCAATGAGTGATCAAAGGACACTTAATTAGACCTATCAGATTTTTCCTTTTTCCTAGCCGGCCGTAAGGTGATGCGGCGAAGGGAAAAAGATATTTTGTGCAAAGAGTTGGATGGTCGGGTTGAAGTAGTGTCAATGTAACAGATATTCTTGTGAACCCAAGTGTATACAAATGACTTTCAAGACATGAAGTTTATTGAGCTCATTTTTCAATTGTGCCCTGTGAAAAAGTGTGCTTGAAATACATTTCTTTACCATGTCAAATCTCTCTCTCTCTCTCTCTCTCAATGTTAGACAAGACAAAGACATGAAAGAAGAGTCATCTTAATTCATTAGAAAGTACAAACTCGTCCGTGAACAATGGACTGAGATACAATTTCTATAAGTATGGAATCAGAATGTCTTCAAGGTAAAAATCGAAGGAATGCCCCTCGAAAGAAGGTGGTGAGATAGTTGTTCCCGGCGGATTTAGTTCTCCCTTTTCAGGAGTATCATCAATCAGTAGTGTATTAGTTGCATCAAAGGGTACACCGATTTGGCTAAACGGTTTGTACAAAAGAGGTAAGTGTGGTTTTTTAGGGTGGTAGTGGCCCTCAACGGCAATGCATTTTCTTTGATCATACAAAAAGGCAAAATCTGACGTGTGAGCGTGGCATACACTGCAAACTATTCTAACTAGTGGCGACAAGTTTTGGCTTTGCATTGAAGACCATATGGCAACTTTGAAGCGCGGAAGAAGAAACTAAATAAACTCCTTGGTTCCTGGACGAACCACGACTCGACAAGTTCCCATCTGAAACGTTTGCAAATCCTCAAAGGGTTCTCTGTCACCGAGAGGCACCCGCATCAGCAGCAATCCATTGACGTCCAAGATAATCAACCTCTGTAAAAGTTGACAAGTACATATAAGTAGTTAGAAGCTAAACATATTTTGCCATACTTGAATAGACATTACCGGAACAACCGTATCTACAAGTAGCAAGGGTCCATATTGGGTCTCTGTAGTGTTCATGTCGTTGTTGCTCTCCTCTGCTTTATCTTCATAGTCATCATTCACATCTTCATCAGGGGTCTCCCCCATGGCTCTTTCTGCCTCATTCAAGGTTTCCTCCAAGGTCTTTTCCTCTCCCTCGGTTGATCGGCTTGCCTCATACATCCTTGCATGATCCATATCAGTTTGCTCATCCCTAGGCCTCCTTTCCTCATCCATATCCTTTTGCTCATCTATAGGCCTGCTTTCCTCGTCTTGGGTTTCAGCCATAGGCTCTTTTGGCTCCTCCACTGGCTGACTTGGCTCTTTCATTGTCTCCTCTGGTTGTACACTAGCACCTTCCATATGCTCATTTGACCTTTCCTCATCCTCTGCTCTTTCATCTTCTGCTGATATGACCCCCTCGGCCCGTTGTGATTCCACTGTATCGGATGCAGGGGTTTGTCGTGGTGGCACGTCATGTTTTGTTAGATCAATAGTGCGGTCATCCAAGCCGCTATCGTCAAGCTCTCTCGGGCAAGACATAGTAAGCAGGTGTTGTATTAAACTTACCCGGTATCTTTGCAAATAATCATATGTGTAGTTTTTTAAAGCACTCTGCAAAATTGAAAGACCACATGGTGAGAATTCTTTTATAGACTAAACCAAAACTAACTGAATGCATTGCCAAATGGGTACCTTAGTCATGAAAGGTTTTAATGAAAAGTAGCTTTGCAGGACATATTCTCCATGGAGAAGACATCTCCAGCCGCAAGAATTTCCATCGGTTTGATTTGGGACAGGTACATCTTTGATTGGGGCCTTGTATAGTTCATACCTTCCACATAGCTTGCCATAGGCAAGCAACAACCTCTTTATACAACTGCACAAAGCAATGTCAAGATGTTAGCATGAGGCTTCAAATTTACATGGATATCTATAAGAAACACTTTCTAATACAAAACACTTACAGCCTAATTTCAGGGTGGGTTCCTTTTATTGAATTGAACACCCACACTGCTAGTTGGTCAACATCAGGGCATATGAGACTCCAGTGATGATTGTTCTCATATGGAAAGATGATGATAGTAACTTCCAGCATAGCAGAGTGGAGAAACCAACTCTCAAAGGTCCCAGATGGACTGTTCTTTTGTCTAATAATCGCTGACATTTGTGGATCAAGAAGAAACACCTCTGTGTGGGTGTGCAGTGGGAGTTGACTTTTGATCAGGCTGCAGAGAGTTTACCTGAGTTAGCAAACCTATTATCTGAGTTTTCAAAGCTAGCAAGATAGTAACACTTACTTAAGACAAGCATAGATAATTGTGTCTGAAATCTGAGCATCTGGATTCTGCAATAAATTAATGTCCACTTTTTCCAGAGCTAGCTTTCTGGCTCCATCTACAAATGGTATCTCTGCAAGCAAACCATCCTTCATTGAAAGTAGAGTTTCTTGATTGCTTGCCTCTATGGACAGGGTCACATTGCATTCTGTTTGCCTCTGGGACTCCACTGCTACTTTTGCTTTCTCCTTAAGCTCTGCTTCCCTCATGTCCTCTGTTTGGCGAGCAATAGTCTCTGCCCTTGCCCTTGTATTCACATCATGTGTGACATCTACAACTGTGAGTTGTGGCACTAGCTCCGGGGGGTATAGCAAAATTTCCCTCATTTTCTTATCCTTGCAGACATTGGGGACCAGTAGTTTGTCATACCTCCACCTTATTCTTTTCAGTGTCTCGCTATCTTTTTCCATTATAGTAACCCTGTGGGCATGGGCTGCAACAATGGTCATGTCACTGAAGTACTCCAGTAGGAAGTCCTCTGCTGCTTCTTGTAGAGCCATTAATGCCACCACCTTCCACCTTTTGGTGCCCCAGGTAGCTTCTTCACATATGGACCTCACCATTCTCTGGAAGGGCAGCTTTGGTATGCATAAATCTACACATTTCTGTGCCTTTCTGATTTCTCTGAAAAGTCCCATGCAGGTATATAACTTCTTCACCCTTGGCCCTTTCAGAATTTTATTGGGTTTTCCAGGTCTTTTCTTTGGGGTTGTAGATCTGCTACTTGCTTTAGATGCTAATCCTGGTCCCTTGCCTGCCTTCCTTGAAGTGTCTTTTGTTCTAGCCATTTCACTGTACACAAAAAGAAGAGTCTCTCTCTCTTTCTCTCTCTCTCTCTCTCTCTCTCTCTCTCTCTCTCTCTCTCTCCTTTCTATAGCTTAGCATATTTAAATAGATAGAGAGAGTGAGAGAGCCCATTACTAAAGGCGCGCGTGGAGCACGTTTTGACCTCAACAAACACCTCCGCGCGCCGTTAGTATAAGGTAAAAGAAATACTCTCTCTCTCTCTCTCTCTCTCTCTCTCTCTCTCTCTCTCTCTCTCTCTCTCTCTCTCTCTCTCTCTATAACACTCAGACATACACTGGTCAATGCACAGTACTAACGGCGCGCATAGAGACATGCACACCGGTTATGCCTCTCTACGCGCGCCTTTGGTAGAGAGAGAGAGAGAGAGAGAGAGAGAGAGAGAGAGAGAGAGAGAGAGGCTATGTGTGTGTGTGTGTGCGCCTGTATTTGTGTGTGTGTGTGTGTGTAAGTTATATTTGTGTGTGTGTGTCTCTGTATGTGTGTGTGTGTGTGTGTATGTTATATTTGTGTCTCTGTGTGTGTGTGTGTGTGTATGTTTTATATGTGTGTGTGTGTGTTTGTGAGTGTGTGTGTGTGTGTGTTGTGCTTGTGACTGTTTGTTAAGACTGAGCTTGGTACTGTGACAGAAATAGAGATAGAGTGATAGAGGCAAAGGCAGAGGGAGAGGCAAACCTTCGTTATGTCGATGGGTCGGCTTGCTGTCGGAGACGTAGACGACGGATCTTGCACTCTCTCTCTCTCTCTCTCTCTCTCTTTCACTCACTGTCTTTCACGAGGTGTGGTTTTTCTCTCTCTTGACCTCTATATATGACGTACAAAAGTATACGGTCTCAATAATCACTGCACGTGTGACAACATGCAATTATACTCTAATTTATAGTGACACGTGGGGCGCCGCCGTGTGTATCAGTTATAAGTGTGATTTTGAGAGAGAGAAAGAGAGAGAACAATAGAGAGAGAGAGAGAGTGAGAGAGCGAGAGAGAGAGAGAGAGAGAGAGAGAGAGAGAGAGAGAGAGAGCCACAGAAAGAGAGAGAGTGATAAAGAGAGAGAGAGAGAGAGAGAGAGAGAGAGAGAGAGAGAGAGAGAGAGTGATAGAGAGACAGAGAGAGAAAGAGAGAACAGATTGTGAGAGAGATAGAGAGAGGGAGAGACACAGATTAAGAGAGAGATAGACAGAGGGACTCCTTGCTCTCAGAGAGAGAGAGAGAGGGAGGGAGAGAGACAGAGTCAATTTGACACACAAAAAGCAATGGAGTAGACACCTCCCTTGGAGTTCCTGCAAACCCCACCAACAAAAGGTGATCTCTCACTCTTTCTCTCTGTATTTCCAACAGTTGGTACAAATTGTGTGTGTGTGTGTGTAAACAAAGAAAAACCCAGACTGTTGTTCAACACACACACACACACACCTCAACACATACTTCCATAGACAGAGACACATACACACATACACACAGACACACACACAGAGATATACACATTCTCTCTCTCCCTCCCCTCTCTGTCCCCGTTACTAACGGCGCGCAGAGCCAACCAAACACTAGCTGCAGCTCTCTCCGCGCGCCTATAGTATAGTTATGACTCTCTCAAAAGGCACGTTTACATCCTTACGCGCCTTTCCCTCAATTGCACTTAAGGCGCACATAGAGAGTTGCAAAAAGCACGTTTTCGTCCTTGTGCGCCTTTAGTACAAATAGACACATACACACACACACACAGAGAGAGAGAGAGAGAGAGAGAGAGAGAGAGAGAGAGAGAGAGAGAGAGAGAGAGAGAGAGACTATGTGTGTTTTGGTTTGTGCTTTGGTGAGAGATATATATATATATATATATATATATATATATCTGGAGAGAGAGAGAGAGAGAGATAGAGAGAGTGAGACTTATCATGTTTCCTAATGAATAGGATTAAGGTCCAGTAGGCAGAAGAGGCTGAAACCAGACCCAGAGCTTGTGCCAGGATTTCAACCTTTGCAGGCTCAATTGCTTAATGTTTCTGCCAAAAGAACTGTTGACTTTTGTCAGGACATATCTGAAGAAAAGTCAATTGGTGAAGATCAATCAGAGAGGTCACCAGGGTAAGAGGATCCCTCACCCTACAAGGCTGTGGTGCCCTGTACAGTGCTTCTGAAGAAAAATACAAGAAAGAGGAATATAGACTTCCCAGATGATGCAGATGTGCTAGAAAGTAGTCCCTGTGCAACTAAATGTAAAGCCAAAGAGGATGTGTCTTCTCTGGAAGACCCAGCTGCAACTGATGAGAGGCTGTTTGATTTTGCAGCATCTTGTGGTGCTGGGGACAAGTTTGATCTCGTTCATTATATGTTTAATTCAAAGTTTGACATTGAAGACCTGTTAGCTCAGCACAGTAATTTCTTGCAGTCCTACAGAGATAAGTTTGAAGTGATGGTGCAGGTAGGGAGGGTTGTTCTGCCTACTATGACTCTTGTGCATTTAAATGACTGTGGTGGAAAGGGACAGGGACTGAAGAAGTATAGGGAAATACCACCTTCTTGCCGACATTCAGCCTGCCCTTTGCATCAAAAATAATGCAAATTCATTCAGGAAGCCTTTGGCTTTATGATTTACCTGAACAGCCTGTTTGGATTCCTCATGCAGGATCCTGATGAGGTGTTAGAGGAGCAGGATGCAGCACCAGATGAAGAATGCGAGGAGACAACTCATATACAAGAAGTCGAGGAGGTTGAAGACACAGTCGACCTTGAGGTTGAGGCAATTGAAGTACAACGAAATAAGATGCTCTCTGTGAAAACCACAGAAATCAAACTTCCATTGGATGTCAGTAACTTCACTGAGAAGCATGCTCAGATGATGTTGCCTATTGTGCCTGACTTTAGGATTGGAGACAGGACCTATATCTTCTTACATGATGTGCAAAGTGTCTTTTATTTAAGGGAGGATTTCTCCCTGGCTATTATTTCTAGAGTCCAAGAGGAGAGGAGTGGATTTGTTTGAGAGGATAGTAGTGATGATGAGGCAATGGAAACATCCAGCAATCCAATGGAATGCCTTCGAAGATGCTTTGAGAAAGCTGAAAAATACAAGGAGACACTACCTGATGAAGCCACCTTCCAAGCAATAAGACAAAGCCTAAGACCATCAACAAGTAACAAAGAAGTGGAGGATTGGTTTAACCATTCAGGTCAGGGGTCACCTACATCTGTAGACCTGTGGCAAGAAAACCTCTTTCTGCAGGATGAGAGCTTCATGGTAACTCTCTCTCTCTCTCTCTCTCTCTCTCTCTCTCTCTCTCTCTCTCTCTTTGTGTCACTTCTGACATGGTATGTGCAGTCTTCGATTGCTGACAAGGATGACTTCCTTCGCCGCTGGACTCGAGAGTATCGAGGAAAGGATGCGGCCCTAGCACAGTACCTTTCAAAGCTTTGCGAGTCGTCGATAGTAGTTTTTCACAATTCCATGTCACAAGAGGGTTCAATAGCAACTTACACATTCAAGACACTATCACGCTTCTTGGGTGGACCCGTGCTGCCCAAAAGTGCAGATAAAGTCATTCTTGTGGACAAAGTGTTTGCTAGAGATTGTTTTGGTTACTGCCCGGGCTATACAGGTGGTCGGGCAGCGTATTACTACACCTACACAGCAATGGCACTAGCTCTTGGTAGACAAAACCCAGATGAACTTTTAGAGTATGGCAAACATCTCATGATTCGTTACAAGGGTGACGTGCCAAAAAACAAAATCGAACATTCAAAATCTTGATACACTTCAAGTAGCAATTGTATAAGATCATGTATTACATAAATTTTGTACAATGTCATCCACTCAGAGTATCTTTCTCCACTTGTGATTCACATACACCATTGTCTCTCTCTACCTTCGTTGACTTTCACGAGCTCCGGAGTTGTTGTATGCCATTGATCTTTTAACTTTTTGTTGTTGTAAATGTCTGATGTCTTGTGCTGTTGCTGAATTTGCCAAGACTTCTTTTGCCTACATTCGATGAATGATTCTACGATAGAACCATTCAAATAGTTATCTCAAACTTTTAGCCTTGATTCGAGAGCCACCATGTCGTGTGTGACTGAAATAAGCATTTCTCGCCATGTAATGAGACTTTTCCATTCCTTGGGTATTCCATATTGCCGGGTTCCCATACTTTTGTATAAAATATGGTAAATGATTGAAGATGATGTGCTGGATATGAAAACAGATTAGTTAGAATGTTTTACAGTCACATATTTGCACATAAGAGAGAAAGAAATACATGATAATACCATGTAGTGAGTAATCTGGGTGTCTGTCCATGCTGTCTTGAATGATTTTTTCAGAAGGTTGAGATTTTCCTTGAACTTGTTCATATCGCCTTGTGACAAGTCATCTTTGTCGCACATCAAAAATAGGATGTCTATTGATCGCCAAACCTCAGCCTTCGCGTTACGAGTAGTTGGTTCGTGGTCTTTGACTGCAATATGTAGCTTTTTCCAACTCTGATACTCTACCTTGCTAACATAAGATGTGTTATATATTTTTCCATGTTTTGTTAGCTTCGGATCTCTTGTACCTTGGGGCTTAGATAAAAACCTCCGTGCCTTCACCCCACCGATGGATGGTTTGCATGGGACATCCTTCTCAGTAGTTGATCTCTTTTCATCCTGCTGGATTTTCACATTGCCACCATGAAGCCCCATATCCGACAGTACCATTTCTAAGCACTGCAGGGCTACTTGTCGTTCTGCGGAGTTCTTAATCTTCCAAGAAAACCCGATGTATAAGTAGACCAATTTCTCCACAATTCTACAAAGGGCATGCATTGTACAAATGTGGACATTCACAAGTGGTATTTTCAAAACCGGTCGAAAAGCAGGATCCTCAATGTGACGTGTTGGAGCTTTTCTCCACCACTTTGGGTCCATGACCTTTGCACGCTCCATGCAGAACAAACACGGCGACTTTGCCATTGCACCCATTCCACAATTATACATGCACTTTAATGTTTTGAGGTCACCTGCAAGATGCCACTGAACTTGAAAGTCTCCCCTTCCATCTAGACGTAGTACCTCTCCCTGGTTAGTCTGTCAATCAATCACCTCCGGAATATTAGTTCGATGGAACACCCAATATAGAATCTCATAATCTTCTTTCTTTACCTGTAACACAAAATAAATGAGACTTAAGTAGATGTGAACATTTGAGCTTACCTGAGAATCTCGCTTACCTCAAACGCACCAAGCCACCATATGTTAGATTCTGATTGAACACTAAAATATAAAGGATCATCACTGGGACACTTTGAGCGGGCTCTATTCATTAAAGTAATAGTAACACGCTCTAGCTTTTTCTGTTTAACAAGCTCACACTCATCCAGTTTTAACAGAAAATGTAATACCCCTCGTGACTCTTCAAATGTGATGTTGTAAAACTCCACCATTCTCTTCTGTAATATCCGCAGGTCCATAAAAATATTGTTGAACTCATCATATGCCATGTTTGGTCCATGGCCACTGTAAGTTGCTTTAATATGAAAGGGCTGTCCAAGATAGTCTCCCTGTGCCTCGTTAAGGTGAAGCCTCTCTTTCCAAACACTTGAGGCTGATGGTAGAAGTTTGGATTTTATACCCTTCCTAAAAAAGATGGATGAGACAGACTTTTGGATAGCCAAATATCCTCTTTTTCTTACACCAAGTGAATCAAGTGTGCCTTGTATCTCTTTTGCAGGCACTGAGTTCTCTGAATTAAAGCGGTCCACTACATTTTGTTGTAGGACCTTAAACTTCTTGTCGTGTACTATATCTGCTGCCAGGCTTCTACTTATAAGTGGCTTCAATCTCTTTCCTATATTGGCTTTGGGGTCAATGTTTTCCTTGTCAGGATAGATTGAATCTCTACATGAAGACAATGCATAAGTCAATAACAGAAAATTTGCTTCACTAACACTATTTAGGCACATGAAAACAATGCATAACAAGAAAAAACAAAAAGATTACTTAACTAAGACAATGTAGCCAACCAAGAAGCATCACCTTAATGCTCGATTCTTTTCTTGAGACCTCCTGATGCAACCTGCAATGTTTCAAGATTGCGCAATTTCTTCTTTCGGATACGACCACCCAAGATGGTGTCCTTCATTTGACAACTTCGCACCTTTCCTTTCAGTTCTTGTACCTCTGTTTTATGTTGCAAAATGGTAACCTGATCTATAGAATGTAAATGTGAAAGGCGAACAATCTCACATTGTTGAGCTTGGAGAATGCTCTTGTAAGTTTCAGCTTCTCTTGTAAGAGATTTACAATAACCCAGAAGGCCCTTTTCTCCATCACCAGCAAAGGTCAATAAGCTTGTAAGATTGACAAACGTTGGAGATGCATTAGTCATTGGATTCTTAGGGTAGAGAGAGCCTCTCCTCCAGATATCTATGTGTTTAGCTCCCTGACCTCTGAGCGTGTCTATGGAAGCGGAAGGTATATGTGTGTTTGTTTTACTGCGCTTAATCAATGGTTGGTACTCATTGTCCAAATCAATGTGAAGGTGATATTTGGCTCATTTGAGGAGTGCGCCATTAGCCAAATGTGCAGGTTTAATGGAAAGTGAATAGCGGCTGCACCTTTGTCCCTCCATGTTAGCCTCATTCCCTCCATATTGATGAGGTTCATTCAATGCAACTGAAAAGAGGATTATCCCTCAATCACTACGAACGAATGTTCAGAAGAGTAAGGAATCTACTTAAAGTACACTTTTTGAACTTTTACTATGAAAGACCCAGCTCTCTTATTTGCCATTTTTTCTATAGAGAGAGTGCAAAAAATACATTTTCTTAGAAGGCCCTCCAAATGACCTCCGAAATTTCCTAATGGAGCGAGATGGTGTACAACTTAGCTTCAACTTTATATTTTGCACAAAAAGGAACTTAGAGCTTGCGGAATCAAGTGACAAGATTTGGTTATAGCATCACTAGCACATTGTCTTAGGGTTATGGGATCCCTCTCACCATCCACCCTCTTACAATGGTAGCCAAACAATAGCCAATGAATCACAAGCAACAAAACAACAACTTTCAATGAAACAAGTCACCTTATAAGGCTGAATGAGTTTGCTAAGCCAAATTGGAGGAGAAGCGTGAGCCTTTGGACATGAATTGCACCCAAAACTACCAATTCATTGATGTTGGGGTAGATACAACAATGGTAGGAAGAGTATCTTCTACTCGCACTCACTCAAACTAGCTCAAGCTTTTCTATGCACCAAGGTGATGGTGTATAGAAAGCTTACTCTCTCTTTACAACCAAGATAGAAGTGGTGTGTGGTACACTCAATCTAGTCTGCAATGGTATAGTGATGTCTTTTACAAGGAGGAATGGGTTCTATTTATAGGTTTTAGAAGCCTTGATTAGGATTAAGCCTAATCAATTTTATTAGGAACGATCAAGGATTATGAATTTTTATGAATTTCAAATGATAATGGGGTCTCTCTTTTCTCTTGAGTCACATGGATGTGGGCTCAAGTAAGAGAGTTATTGATGTGGTGAAAGGAGAGAAACTTCCATGGGAGTGAGTGAATTTTGTTTACTTGTGCGGTTGCCTACTCCATATGCTGATAGTGTGGGTGCATTTTTACAAGAGAAGTTAGTTGTTAGTGGTAATAATCACTCGAATTGTTAGTGATACATTTACAATGGGTAGGATGAGTTGATTTGATGAAGGAAGAGGGGTGAATTAAAAGAGAATCATTGAGATGGTGAAGCTTTGAAGAAGCTTGAACTCACCCTTGTGTAGATTGTGGAAAAAATGACCGCTAGTCTTCTTCTTGTTCTTCTTCTCTTCTTTACGCCGCCGCCACGGTTGACCACCACGATGAAAAGAGGATTTGTTGATGAAAAATCCTCAATTTGCAGAATTTATCATGGTTAAGATGCTGAATTTTAGATATTTCTAGGAGAGGTAAATGAAATTGTAACATAGAAGCAATAGAGAGAGACATGGAGAAGGTGTATGTATGTAGAGGTTCATAAAAGAACTATAGGGATGAGAGAGAAGGGTAATGGTGAAGAGGGTGGGAGAAGCCATGGAAATTGCAGGTTTGAGTGAGGGAAGGAGAGGGAGGGATGTGTAAGAGTGAGTAGGTGTGTGGAAGGGTGAGAGAAGACTAAGGGCTACTTGTGAGAAAAGTGGGCAGACTGGGGTCCACTCAAAAAATCATAGCTCACCTCTGGTAGCTCCAAAAATCATGAAACAATATGAGGTGATTATTCAAAGTGTGGGATACATTTTCTCTTTTGACCACCGCTGCAAATTTGGAGTGGAGATAGGTGCCAAAATTCTCACCAAAAAGCCTGTTTTTATGCCTGCAAAAGTCTTTTAGTGGCCCCCTCCTTTGTTGAATTTGTACAATGCATCCAAGAGTGAGCCCTTCCTTTGTCATATTATAATACAAAGCATCCAAGTTGCCCTTGACCCATGCATGGAGGAGGATTATTGGTGAATAAAGAAATATATACATGGTGGGACTAGTGTATTGACTATTCATGGACTTTAGCTCAATGAGCACATGGTGTTAGAATAATGAGTAAAAATAATAATAAAAATATTGAGGAGTTATGGATATGGAAAGATATTGGAATCATATGACATGGTCCCTCCTTGAATTATTTTGGGTGAAAGAGGAAAAGGTATGCAAGTAAATAATATAATAAACGTAACCAATGAGTAGAAATCAATTTTTTGTTTTCACGAGGGTGAGGGTGAAAATGTGGGAGTGATTTGTATAAAGGAAAAATATGAGGTTAGAGTATGTACATATTGGCAAAAAATATAATTATGGTGTAAGAGGATGAAAGAAGGTGTACATAGGTTTAATAAAACACACACCTAAGTAGAAATATTTAAATAAAATACCAAAATAATTATAAAAAATCCCTATATCTAAGCCATATATACAATGAAATATTTACACACAAAGAGGCCATAATATACTTTTATTTTTATTTATTTTTTTATTTTTTTGGCTCAACTAGCCCAGTGACTAGCTAGCTGAGGGTTTTTAAGAAGATATGGGAAAACCCCCCTAACTCACACACGCCTATGTACAGTGAAATGGTAGGGATAGCCATAGCGTTTGGGTCAATTTGGTAGGGTGGAGTAACTTACTATGGCAATTATGGAGAGCTGAAAAACAGCTATCATTAGCCCTCCCCCAGGATGATGGTATATTCATGTACCATCATAGAGCATCTTTTCCAAAGCTCCTTGACGAGATCTTCATTGTTTGGCCCCTCAGAATTTTGGCTGGAGTTACACTCATGCTTCATGTAACAATACTTACATGAGACAGCGGCCTTTGGACAGATCTTTGGTAGATCCTTTGGTAGAAGGCGACTCAAATAGGGCTTCAAGCGATACCCGTTTACCTTCCTGGAGTGCTCTTTACCATTCAAGTCCATAAGTTGATAGCAACTAGAATTGAAAGACTTCTTGACTATATGGCCCTTGCCATCTAGTTTCAAACTTGGCATCAAAACAATTGTGAAGTCGATTGTCATACCTTAGCACGAGCTCTCCTTCCTTGATGCCTTTGTCCTTCAGTTTCTTGTCGTGCGTTTCTTTCGCTTGTGTGGCTTTCCTCTTGTAGCACTCATATGCTGCTTCTCTTTTCCACTCAAGCTCCACTAACGTAAGAAGTCGATCCATCCATACCTCTTGATCATCTTGTGCTCCTTTGCCATGAAGTCGCATTGTTGGAATGTTGAGCTCGATAGGCTGCAAAGCCTCTTGACCATAGACCAAGTTAAATGGTGTGAACTCCGTGGCTTCCCTATATGTGGTTCGATATGCCCACAAGGCACCATCCAAGAAGTCATCGCATAATTTTTTTTTGTTTTGCACCATCTTTCTAATGATTCCTGCAATGACACCATTAGCCTTCTCCACCAAACCATTTGACTATGGCTAGTATGGTGTGCTATGACGATGTAGAATGTGAAGCTCTTCACAAACTTCTGTGAGCAAGCCCTTCCTAAATCCTGGACCATTATCAGAAACAATCTCCAAAGGTGTGCCAAATCTGCAACAAATGTGATTGTACACAAACTTGCTAACTGTCCTCTCATTCACTCTTGCCACACTTTGAGCTTCCACCCACCTGGTCATATAGTCTACAGCCACTAGAATGTAGAGTTTACCATTTTTTGTCCTAGGCAGAGGACCCATAGCATCAATGCCCCACTTTTCAAAGGGTCCATTTGCAAGCACTATTTGCCTCGGGCCATGCACCAACCTTCTATTTACATTTATCTGACAGTTGTGACAGCTTTTACACCAATGTTGAACATCCACATGCAAGCTTGTCCAAACATACCCTGCAAGCAAAATCTTCTTCACAGTTAATTCTTGGGAAAAATGACCACCACATGCCTCTTCATGCAGACCTTTTAGAATGGCTGGAATTTCCGCGATAGTTGGTACTCTTCTGCAGACTTGATCCTTCCCTTTTTGATAGAGGGAGCCTTCTAGGAAGAGATAGAAACTTTCCTTCTTCATGAGTTTCCTCTTCTGAGCCTTCGTGAAGTCTTGTGGAAACTCACCCTCCAAAATGTAGCCAATAATGGGAGCCAATGACTCCAATCCCTGGTATCTCGGTTGCTTGACAGCTGCTGCCACCATGATGACCTGCACTTCTCTCTCAACACATGTAACTGCTTGTTGTGCAAGTAAATCGGCATCTTCATTTTGTTTCCTCGGAATATGATATAGTTGCACTTCTTCAAACTGATTAAACATCTTACGAATGGCATGAACTTTTGTCCTTAAGCTTTCATTCTTGCATGCCCAAATGCCTAAAATCTGTTTAACAATGAGAAGTGCATCTCCCTTTACCACGAGACGTTTTATCCCTTGGCCAATGCACATCTTCAAACGATGAAGTAGTGTGCCGTATTCTGCTTCATTGTTGCTAGTTGAACCTGGTAGATTGACCTTCTCTTTCATGACCACCTCTCCACTTGGGTTGAGCAACACTAGATCTCCCCCTGCTTTTCCTGTGGCTCGACGAAAAGCTCCATCAAAGAACAAGGTAAAAGCATTAGGAATACTTTTTGGTGGTGGCAATGGTAGGGTCTTTACTTCAGGCACCTTAATCTCCTTTTCATGCACCCTATAAGTGAGAATCCCTGTCAATTATGCACGCACACTATCTTCTACCTTGAAAGAGTATTGAAACTCTTGCAACTCCATAATCCACTTTGAGATCTTAGTACTAAGATTCATTTGAGATGACACCCAAGGGAACAAATTCTCTGCAGTGAGAATTACAAAAGGTTTTGGTAGCAGGTAGGATCTAAACTTTCTCACCGCAAACATGAGAGAAAGCATCATGAGTTCTGCTTTTGTGTAGTCTCTCTCCAAAGCATTCATGACCCTACTAGCAAAGTATATGGGTCGCATCCTTGTACTGTGGGGATCTTGTTGTAGCAAAACAGCACCAATTGTTTCCCTTCCAACACTAGAGCTAACAAAGAGTGTGTACTCCCAACAAGGAGACATGAGTGTTGGTAGCTCTGACAAAATGACTTTAATGTTACAAAAATCCTCTTCAAGCTCATCAGACCATGCAAATTCTACTTGTTGTGTCAACTTTTGCAAAGGATGAAGCAGCTCCGAGGCTAAGTGAATGAAGCGTGACATATACTTCACCTTCTGAATGAAAGAGATGACCTCCTTAAGACTCTTCGGTGATGGGAGCTCAATAAGAGCCTTTGCCTTTGAAGGATCCATCTCAATGCCTTTATAGGAAACCTTGTGACCGAGCAAGATCACTTCATCCTCACCTATGTGGCACTTGTCGGGGTTGAGTTGACCTCCCATGTCGTAAAGCTTCTTTAAACCTTCTTCTACCCTTTGTAGATGCAATGATTTTGAGCTATAAATGCAGAAATCATCAATGAACACCCTAATTGACTTTCCAAAGAATGCTTGAAACACCATGTTCATGAAACGTTGGAATGTTGTAGGAGCATTTGTCAGACCAAATGGCATGACTCTAAAAGCATAACAACCCCAAGGAGTGATAAAGGTTGTTTTCAATTGATCTTCCAATGCGATACCTATTTGAAAGTAGCCTGAGTAGCCATCACACGCAGTGTACTTCTCATGACCAGCTACCTCATTTAGTATCTCATCCTGAAATGGGAGGGGAAAGTGATCTCTTTTTGTTGCCTCATTGAGTGGACGGTAATCCACACACACCCTCCACTTTTCGTTTTTCTTAGGAGTGACAACAACGGGAGAGACCCACTCTGAATTATCCACTGGATAAATGAAACCTGTTGCTAGAAGCTTTATTACCTCCTTGAGTAAAGCCTGCTCCTTGATGACTCCTAGCCTTCGTAGCTTCTGAGCCTTAGGTGTGGCCTCTGGCTTCAACTCAATTTTGTGTTGAAGAGCATCTACTCCATGCACATCGGTGTAGTCTTTAGCAAAAAGCCTAGGAAATTTCCTTAGCACACATTTGAACTCCTCTCTTTCATCCTTTGTAAGTGTTGTAGATAGCATACCTTCTAGCATTCTTTCATCTTCCACTTTTTGGTTCTCTTGGGAACCTACCTCCTCCAAACCTTGACAAGAGGTCTCTTGGTTGGTTGGCTTAAACCTTACCCCCATGACTTCGATGGAAGACTCCTCTTCAGTAATGGTGCCGCTACTTTGTTCTTCTGAAGTGTTATCGGTCCAACCTTCTTCCGTCTCACTTTGAGATGATTCTTCATGGAGCTCCTCTTGGCGTTGCTCCTTCATGTCAAAGACAACCTTCTTATGATTGTCGTTCCTCCAAATTATCTTTCCACTCTCACAATCCTGCAAATCTCGCATTTTCATTAGCCATGGTCTCCCTAGGATAAATGGGTAACCATTTCCTTTGGTAGACATGACATAGAAATCGATTCAAAAATTGCTACAAATTTTATTTTTGAGCATTGATTCTTGTTAATTGTGCTTGTTTTGTGTTAAGAAGAATATGATTAGTGTTTTGTGTGACGTTTATTGCTAATCAATCTAATCGTTGATTACGTTTTCTTGTTGATGACACCCTGAACTTCATCTCAATTTTTCTTGCTGTTCTGCTCAAAATTTGGAGAAACGGAAAAAGCACTTTTCATCCAAAATTTGTTCGTCTCCTCGAGCTCTTCGATTTGAGTTCTAGGTTTGCGTCAATCGGAGTTTGCAGCAGAAAGTTATGCTGTTTTTACTGCAATTGAGCTTGACGCAGCTTTCTTCGTCCTACTTCTTCGTGAAGCGTCCGCGATCGTTTTTCTTATTTTGGCGTTAACTTTTTCGAGAAGATTTAGCTTTTTGTTATTCATATTGTGGCCGTCAATCTTGCGTCTCCCGCCACTCTATTTTGAGGACTCTTTTATTATTAACGTCTCCTTTACCCTGCCCTTTTTGGGTGACGTCTCTCACATCTTTGGAAGTTCCTTGAGCATACTTCTTACGTTTATCGTTGACAGAACGCAGTCCTCATATCTCTCTCATTCTCAATTGCGGCCTTCACCATATATGGTGTGCAAATTCTGCGATCTTATCTTATACGTCTTCTCGCAACAAGATATGGCTATGAATATTCTCATCAACGGCTTTCCTTCTGGCCAAGGTTCTGTTCCTCCTTTCCAAGGTCAAGGTTTTCCAGGCTGGAAAGCAAAGATGTTGTTAATTCTTGAAGGCGATGAACTCTCTGATGTTGTTCTTGGAAATCGTGTTTGTCCGCCTCAGCCTGTTGATACGGATAATGATAACGTGCTTATCACTGAAGGACCTATATTTGAAGATTGGAATGTTGCCTATACGGATTGGCAACGACGTGATAAAGCAGCTCGTCGGTATATTCTTTCTGCTCTTACTAATTCCCTTTTGCTTGATATGTACAAACTGCCTACTTCCCACGACGTATGGAAGTACCTTATTGCAAACTTTCAGAAGAAATCTGTCACAGAAATACTCTATTTGAGAGGGTTGCTTAACAAGTTACAATATGAAGTTGGTACTGCCATGACGGGACATATTGAATCTTTCAAATCTATTATTAATCAACTTGCTGCTGCCGGTGATCCTGTTCCACAAAAGCAACTGATTACACTTCTCCTTGATACGGTGAAGGACTCTTCTTATGATAACATTGTTACTATTCTCTCTAATAAAGATGGTCTTGATTTCGACCAAGCCTGCATGTCTTTAATTGAATACTCTCAACGTCAAGAACGTCGTAATGCTAGTCGTGATACAGCTATGATTTCACACGAGGAGACTGAGTCACAACAGATGGAACGGGCTTTTTATGCTCGAAGGCGTCCATTTCAACGAGAAAAGCGCAGAGGTGGCCGTCGCGGTAATATTTTCTCTCGTCTCAAATTTCCTAATAAGCAATGTTCTTACTGCAACAGAAATGGCCATACTGAAGATGATTGTTGGGCACGTCAATATGATGAAGAACACAATATTACCACAAAACAACCACGTTTATCTAGAGACTCTTCTTCTCCTTCTTGTGAATATTGTGGACGATCTGATCATCCCACTCATATGTGCTATAAGCGTCGATTCGACACAGATCGGAATAGAGCATATGCTACTGAACATCGAAACAACATTGTACTAGAAACAAGCTGCGTCCTATGTTCAATTGCTCCAGACAGAATACTTCATGTACGCGATGGATCACTTTTTATTGTCGATTCTGGTGCTACAGGAAATATGACATATCAGTCTAAGTGGCTCCATAACTATCATCCACTGCCAGTTCAACGTGTTGTTTATCTTGCTGATGATACTACTTGTCAAGTAAAGGGTATTGGAGATTTATATCTTGGTACCTTATCTTCTTCCACTCGAATTTACTGAGGAGTATTACATGTACCAGATCTTCAACGTAATCTTCTTTCAGTTGCTAGACTTGTTGATCTTGGTCTGTTTGTTGGATTTGATCATACCAAATGCCGAATTGAGAAAGATGGACAGACTATAGCCACTGCTCCTCGAAATGGTAATTTGTCTGAACTCTCTCTCAACGATGCTGTAGCAAATGTTGTCACTGCTCCAGGTGATCATGATTGCAAAGTATGGCATCACCTTTTTGTTCATGCTGATTTCTCAAAACTCCTTGATCTTCAACGTCGTGATCTTGTTCATGGCATGGATCTTAAAGCCCATCCTCATATGGGAATTTGTGAATTTTGTGCTCTTGGGAAACACAATCGCAAATCCTTTCCTCTTTCAAATACAACTCATTCTCATGACATATTGGATCTTGTTCATACTGATATATGTGGACCTCTACCTTCTTCAAGATCACAATATCGCTACTTCATTACTTTCATTGATGATTTCTCAAGGTATACAATAGTATTTCTACTTAGACAAAAATCTGAAGCCTTATCTGTTTTCAAACAATTCCACAAGGCTGCGGAACTTCAAACTGGTCATCGCCTTAAAAAGCTTCGTAGTGACAATGGAGGCGAATATGTTTCTCGAGAGTTTGTGAGTTACTGTGCTGACAGTGGAATTCATCATGAACACACTATTCCATATTCTCCTCAACAGAACGGTGTTGCTGAACGAAAGAATCGCACTATTCTCAATGCTGTAAGATGTATGCTGATTCATTCTGGCTTATCTCGTGTTTTTTGGGCTGAAGCTACTTTGACAGCAGTATTTATTCAGAATCATCTTCCTACTACTGCACCCTCTGGTAAGATACCCATCACAGCATGGACAGGTGACATTCCTTCTGTATCTCATTTTCGAACCTTTGGATGTATTGCTTATATTCATGTTCCCAAAGAAACACGAACAAAGCTTGCTGCTCCTGGTCTTAAAGTTATTTTTATTGGATATTCTGACACTTCCAAAGGCTACAAATTCTATGACCCTTCCTCCAAGAAAGTAATTGTGAATCGTGATGCTACTTTTAACCAACAGCTTATGGGAGGCTCATGGTCCATGGATGATTCTGATGATACTAAATTATTGCTTCAAGCTTTTCCATTTCTTTCAGAAGATGAAACTCTTCCTATAGAGCAACTTTCCTCTTCACAACCATCCATTCCGAATGTCGCCAATGATGATATTGATATTTTTGTTGATCTGCCTATTGATTTTGAACATGGCTCATGTCATGTTTATGATGACGATATTGCTGATAATGCTTTTTCTACTTCCGAAGATCCAATTACTTATGATGAAGCTATCTCTTCACCACAAAAGGATCAATGGCAAGAGGCTATGGAAGCAGAGTACGATTCTCTTATCTCTAAAGGTACATGGATACTAACTGAATTACCTCCTGGTCGTACAGCTATTAAATGTAAGTGGGTGTATAAGACAAAAGTAAAAGCAGATGGATCTTTTGACAAGTTCAAGGCGCGTTTAGTTGCAAAAGGTTATTCCCAAGTAGCTGGTGTTGATTATCAAGAGACTTTTTCACCAGTTGTTCGCATTACAAGTGTTCGAGTTTTATTGGCATTTGCGGTTCAATTTGATTTAGAAGCTCATCAAATGGATGTGCGAACTGCTTTTCTTAATGGTGACTTGGAAGAGTAAATTTATATGGAACAACCAGAAGGGTTTGTTATTCCAGGTAAAGAAGACCTTGTTGCTCAACTCCATAAGGCACTATATGGTCTCAAACAAGCTTCACGAGCCTGGTATACAAAATTTGATCTTTTTCTCACCTCTACAGGATTCATCTCTTGCTCGTCAGACCCCAACTTATACATAAAACGCCAAGGTAGCAGTTTTGTGATTCTTGCTCTTTATGTGGATGATACCATCCTTGTTTCCAATGATTTGGGATTTCTTCGGCAAGTGAAAAAGTTATTGTCTTCTGCATTTGATATGGTGGATCTTGGAGAGATTCACTCGTGTCTTGGCATTCAAATCCAACGGAACCGTACAAAAGGTATTTTATTCCTTCGACAGTCAAAGTTTATTGCAGATACTATTCAAAAATTTGGTATGGAATCTGCACATTCAGCCAACACACCTTGTCTTGCAAGCTCTACGAAGAACACTTCTGACAATGGCGGTCAACTTGTCACAAATCAACCTTATGCTAACTTGATTGGATGTCTTCAATTTGTTGGCATGAACACTCGTCCTGATATTCTGTTTGCTGCTAATTATCTTGGACAACATCTTGCATGTCCTTCTCTTAAGCATTGGTCTGCTGCAAAGCGTGTGTTGAAATACTTGAAAGGCACTACAGATTTTGGTTTAGTCTATCGACGACAACTCACATCGGATTCTATGCAATCTCTTTCTCTTTTGGGTTACACAGATGCAGACTGGGCAAGCTCACATTTATCTATGCGATCTACTAGTGGAAATTGCTTCTTTATAAATGGTTGTCTTGTTTCTTGGACTAGCAAGAAACAACGTTGTGTTGCAGTTTCTACGACTGAGTCAGAACATGTTGCGGCATCACTTGCAACTCGTGAGTTGATTTGGCTTCGACAAATGCTGGTTGATATTGGTCACTCTCCTCTTTCTAGCACACCCTTGCGGTGTGATAACCAAAGTGCTATTAGTCTTGCAAAAGACTATGTTCAACATAATAAGTCAAAGCACATTGCTGTCCATTATCATTATGTCAGGTATGAAGTACGCAAAGGAACCATTATGGTTGAACACTGTCCAAGTGACCAGATGATTGCAGACATTTTGACCAAAGGCCTCAACGAGTCACGTTTCATCCTCTTGCGCTCGGAGCTTGGAGTTGCTTCGACCTCACTCTTTCTAGATTAGCTTCTTTGCTATTTTAATAGCTTTGTACATATGACATTGTAATCTTTTAGGTACCATGCACTATACACACTCCACATTTGCACATTGTGATCTCTAAGTCACTTGAATATTTGTACATAGATGCACAATTCACTTTCACATCATCATCGCTGGTTCATATTTTCACATTGTATAGGGGCTTGGGTTTTTCCCTTGAACTCCCCAAGGGTTTTTTCATCCAAAGCTAGAGACCTTTGTTTGGGTGGGGGTGTTGGAGCTATATATGGCTCACTCTACTCAACATGGTCTCACCTATATATTTGTATCTTGTCCTCAATATGAATCAGTCTTCGGGAGCGTATATGGTGTGTCTCGTGTCTCGTCTCTCTCTCTCTCTTTCTCTCTACATCTCAACAACCTTTACGGATCACTTAGCGATCACGTTATTATCTTATTCTCGTAGGTATACTTGGTGTGAAAATCGAGTTTAATGAACGCCTAAAAAAGCGACTATTTTGAGAAGTCGCATGCTTTTCGAGGAAAAGAACGAAGGGTGGTGCGTTTGGGGATCATTCATAGATCTCCTCTTCTACGAGTGCGAGTGCGAGTGAGACGCTACATGCAAGCGGACTGAAGCTCGGGGGTGGTCGGGAGGTTCGAGCTCCGTACAACGGAGTGCGCCCATATATTTTATTGCTCCTCTGTTGTATCAAAACTCTACAAAAATCTATCAATACAAAGATCTCTTTCTCTATCTTTTGCTGCCTATCTCTATTATTCTGTTCCTGTGACAGGTGGTATCAGAGCAAGCGGTTGATTCTGGACATGGAAGGATACGAGAGGAGGATGAAGGAGCAAGAAGACCTGATTCAACGACTACGAGAAGATCTAAAAATTGCAAATCGGGAGCGTGCTGAGGCTTTGTAGGGCAAAGCAGCACGAGAGCCAGATATCTACGTGGACCTTCATGGAGAACATGAAGGCAAAAACCATGCTATTCCACAAGGAAACAATAATCATCGTGGCGGCGTTGGGGCACCTGGTGGTGGTGATAGTGGTGATGGTGGGAACGATGGTGGTGGACGTAGAGGTCGTCAACGCGAAAAAGAAACGATGACGATATGGGAGAAGCGACAACCAAATCATTCTTAACGAAGGCTAAGCTTAAAGACTTTGATGGCATAAGAAAGATATGCGAAGATTTAGAAGTGTGGATTGAGGAACTCAAAGATTTGGATTATACTTTCCAATATCAAGGACACGACCACCAGAATTTCGAATGCTCGAGCAAGGTGACCGATAAGACAATACGTACCAAGATGGCTCAATTGGAGACTTTTGGCGATGCGTACGATAAAGGTAAGTGATCTACCTCTTCTTTGTGATGTTTTATGTCTTTGATATGTCCTTTGAAAGCTTCTGTGATCGAATTTATGCATAAAAGTTGAGATTTAAATTTGAATTTCTTAATTGATTTGGATAGTATTCATTGCTTTCTATCGTCTAAATTGATTGAGAAATTAAACTTGAAATTAAATCGAGAAGTTAAAAGACTTGTGGACTTAACCAGTGGTAATAATAGTTTCACGAAAGAGGTAGTAGAATTTTTTTTTTCTTTGAAGAGTCAGAAGCATAAAGATGCTTTCTATATCATAAACATTGATATGCATGATGTTATCATTGGTATCAATTAGATAATTGAAAATCATGTTTTGATTGATTGTTAAGAAAGAAAAATATATCTTTAATCATTTGATGATGATAAGTCACACTCTTCGTGGAAAGAAAGAGATTCTAAATCTAGTTTTGGCCATGGAATTGATAAGGTGACTTAGATAAGAGTGTGATACGTTTCTTGTGTTTGCTAATGATATTAAAGAAGAATCTGGGGATAAACAGAAAGAGACAAATCCAGAATTTGTAGAGGATCTCTTACATGAATTTAAGGATGTGTTTCCGGATGATCTTCCTGGTATGCCTCCGCCTAGAGCGGTAGACCACGCCATATATCTATATCCAGGAGTAACACCTTATTCAAGGGCTCCATACAGATTCAATATTGATGAGCTTAAAGAGCTCAAGATACAACTTGATGATCTTCTGAAAAAGGGTTTTATTAAACCTAGTGTATCTCCTTGGATAGTCCTGTGTTATTAATTCCAAAAGAAAAAGGATGGTACATATAGGTTATGCATTGACTACAGGGGATTAAACAAACAGACCATTCAGAACCAATATCCTCTTCCTCATATAGATGAACTGCTTAGTCATTTGAGTGGTGCCACAATATTTTCAAAGGTCGACCTTCGTTCTGGCTACCATCAAATCCGCATTAAGGCCGATGATATTCCAAAGACTGCTTTTCGTACACGTTATGGGCATTATGAATTTACAGTTCTTGCTTTTGGTTTGACTAATGCACCAGCAACTTTCATGTGCTTAATGACTAATATTTTTCACCCGTATCTTGATGACTTCATTCTGGTATTCTTGGATGATATTTTTGTGTATTCTAAGAATGAAGAAGATCATGCATTGCATTTAAAGAAAACATTTGAGGTTTTGTGTGAACATAAATTGTATGCCAAAGCAAGTAAGTGTTCTTTCGCAAAGGATCAGATTGTGTATTTGGGAAGAGTGATTTCTAAAGAGGGGATTCACATTGATCTTGACAAAGTTAAGACTATTGTGGAGTGGCCAACACCTAAGTCATTAAGGGATGTGAGAAGATTTATGGGTCTAGCACAATATGAGAGAGCACACATTAAAGATTTCTCTAAGATAGCAAGTCCTTTGACTGAATTGATCAAGAAAGACAAAGGTTTTGTGTGGACTTCTACCTGTGAGACTGCTTTTGAGACCTTGAAGGCTAAAATAGCGGAAAATTGTGATTTAAAAGTTCCTGAGATGGGCAAACCATTTGTTGTGTCATGTGATGCTAGTGGTGAACAATTAGGTTGTGTTTTGACACAAGAAGGAAGAGTGGTTGCATATGAGTCTAGGAAATTAAAACGACATGAATTGAACTATGCAACACATGATCTAGAATTGCTTGCTGTTGTTCATGCATTGAAGCATTGGCGTCATCTTTTGCTTGGCATAAAATTTGAATTGCATACTGGCCATCAAAGCTTGAAGTATATTTTAATTCACTAAGCCATTGTTAAACAACAGACAAAGGAGATGGATTAAATTGCTGGCTGAGTATGATTTTGATTTGAAGTATTTGTGTGGAAAAGAAAATAAAGTTGCAGATGCATTGAGTCATAGGCTCATGTGTAATTTGTTGACTGTTGTGCGGTCCAATTTGATTGATGAGATACATGCTAAAGTTGAAAATGATTCCTTTTATATGCCTATTTTGAAATTCTTGCGTGAGAATATTGGTGAGATGTATGAAAACAGATATCACTTGTATAAGGGAAATCTGTATTATTATGACCGCTTGTGTATTCCTGCAAATTCTTCTTTTAAGAGTTAAATTCTGCATGAGTGTCATAATTCACCTTTTTCTGGTCATCCTGGGTTAAATAAGACATATGAGAAGATTAAAACCTCATTCTTTTGGCCGCGTATGAAATTGGATGTTAAGAATTATGTGCGTGAGTGCTTTCAATGTCAACAAGTTAAGATTGAGCATAAGAGGATGCCTGGTGATCTTCAACCCTTAGACATTCCTTTACAGAAGTGGGAGTCTATATCCATGGACTTTATCATTAGACTTCCTACTACTCGTGGAGGGTATGACTCGATCTTTGTGGTGGTCGATAGACTCACAAAACAAGCTCACTTACTTCCTGTAAAAATAACTGATACTGCATTGACCATTGCACGCTTGTTTGTGAAAGAGATATTTCGTTTGCATGGCATGCCCAAGAGTATAGTGTCTGACAGAGATTCTAAGTTCACTTCTCATTTCTAGAGAGCGACTTTTGACCTTATAGGTACCGAGTATTCATGTCTACTGCTTTTCATCCTCAAACAGATGGGGAAACGGAGAGAGTGAATCGTATTTTAGAAGATATGTTATGAATGTATGTCAATGAAAACCAATCTAATTGGAAGGAATATTTGCCTTTGGTTGAATTTGCATATAACAGTTTATATCATTCATCTATTAGGATGACTCCGTTTGAGGAAATGTATGGCTATAACTATCCTACACCTATTCATTTTCTTAATTCGAGGAATAAGGTAGAACTGTCACGTGAGATGCTTGAGAAAATGGATAGAGAGTTGGCCAAAATTAGGGGGAATATTAGAGAATCTCACAAGAGACATAAACTGTATTATGACAAGAAACATCGTGTTGTGGAGTATCAAACTAGTGACATAGTTTTCTTAAAGGTTATTCTTGAGAAGTCTCATTTGATTCTTGGAAAGGATAGAAGATTGTCTCCATGATTTGTTGGGCCATTTAAAATTTTGAAGCACATTGGTTCATTACCTTAGAAATTGGAATTGCCTTCTCATGTTAAAGTGCATCCTGCATTTCATGTGAGTATGTTCCTAATGTGCATCATGTTTTACAAAACAACTCTAAGTTGAAAGATGATGGAACATTGACTGTAGAACCAGACTTAGTGCTAGATAGGTGTGTTAAACATCTGAGAAATAAAGACATTGTGGAAGTTTTGGTTAAGTGGCAGAACTATCCAGTAGAGGATGCATCATGTGTTGATCTTAGTGTTTTGCAAAGAGATTTTTTCTCTCTTTCCAACTCTGAGGACAGAGTGAATTTTGATAAGGGGAGAATGTAATAGGATTAACTTTTGAAGTTCTTAAAGTCGAAAAAAATGTAGTAGGGCATATCTTTTGTTTAGCACGATTTGAAAAATTGTTGAATAGTCTATTAAATAGAGCTTATATGAATGATTTTGAGATATTAAGAGAGAACATATATTCGTTTTTTAAATAATACACTAACGACGTATTTGATAAAGATTAATGAAAAACAGATAGTCTATCTATGAACAGTAAAATTGAGATTTTTATTAATATTAGTATTTTATATTTATGTCTTTTAGCTTTAAATGCATGGGTTTTAGGAGTCTCGACCCAAAAATAGAGGTTTTAGGAGTCTCGACCTAAAAGTTGCGTTTTCAGTCAAAAAAATACTGAGAGAGAGAGAGAGAGAGAGAGAGAGAGAGAGAGAGAGAGAGAGAGAGAGAGAGAGAGAGAGAGAGAGAGAGAGAGAATGTAAGGCGGGGGAGAGAGAGAGAGAGAGAGAGAGAGAGAAAACCATGCCTTGAGACTTACATCTTCCCCGCCATGGCTCCACCCTCCTTCCTCCTCTCCACCTTGCTCTGAAACCAGTGAAAGGGCAGGGGAACTGAACATGCTCATCACCACCCAGCCCTATATAGACCCTTGGCCTTCTAAATATAGGGACCCCCTTGACTGCATGTCCGTCCTGGCCCTTGGCCCGGATTGGTCCTACCATTGTCCTGACACTACCTTCTGTCTTTCAACAAAATGTATGGAGCGTGCAAGATGGAGCTAGCCAACATTTTCAAACCTCTCAAGGTTCTCAATACACCTGCTCTATGGTGCCCAATAGGTCTCCCTCTCCTAGAAATAATCCTAACCTTAGAGCTAATCCTGAACCCAATTTACCCCTTTCACAGGCCATGCCAATTTGGAATCTGACACCACAGAGCCTATGGAGACAAAGAAGGCTCCTACTATGGCCCTCGACTCAAATCAATAAGGTACTCAGGTGCTTCCAGAGAGCCCCAATGAGAAAGCTCGAGGCCTATCAGACTTTGATAGTGAGAGTGAATGTATTAAAAGCACCCAGGTGAATAACCAGAAAGGCTTAAATAAAGATATCATGTAGTTTACACAAGAATTGGAAGCTCAGGTTGCACATACCAAAGGTGCACTGACTTCCTCCCCAACTCCATCAATGGATATGTTAATGACCCAAGCTAAAGAGGAATCTCTACCTAACATGCAAGTACCAAAAGCTAAAAGAAAGGTATAAACATAAGGTAGAAAAATCTGTTGACCCTAACAGAGCTTGTGTGTCTATGGCCAAACCTCAAAAAAGCAGTAAAAAATGAAATGCCCTAATTTGTCAAGTATATCTTACAATTGTAAGGGCCTCATAGACCCTTCTAGACCCGTAATAATCAAAAAGTGGATGCATGAATTGTCACTACTCCTTCATTTGTTAAAGGTAATGACCTTGATAATAATCTCAAAAGGCTTGGTTTTGGCTATCAATGGTATATCACTAGTTACAATGCAAGAAGAGGAGGTACTTCTATTGGGATTGCTTGCAAATGGTCTAACCTGATCACCAAAGTAAAAATATCTAGAAAAATGATTTTGGGTAGTATTGACCGCCTTCTTAGATCCCATTATCTATTCTTTGGTCGCTTTGTATGCTCCTAATTCCATTATAAATGGAGCTTTCTGTTGGCAAGAACTAATCAATCCTCCTAGAAACATTGTTATAACAAGAGACTTCAATATGGCTGAACATATTGCAGATAAAGAAAACTCCTAGGTAATAAAAAAGATCATTGGACTGCCACGGTTGAAACCTTAAACTTGATTGATGTATCTAAAGATTTTGGTTTCACTTGGAATAATATACGAGTAGGTTCATGCTACAGATTTGCTAGCTAGACTAGACATGATGTATATGTCTGCGAATGTGTTCCAGGATCATTGACTGGTAAAGTGCAAGATTAAGTCATCCATTTTACTTCATGATCATAAACCAGTGTTGTTTGATTTTTAGAGATTTGAGAATTAGTCTCATCTTGATTAGTCTTTGTTTGGTATTGCTAGTTTTTTTTTTGAAAGGTGCAAAACGTTGTTGGAATGTGTGAGGTCTATCTAGAAGGGTGCAAAACCTCTGGCTATGAGAGTTCATGATGAGAGTCACAAACACTTTACGAAAAAGAGTTTATGGAAAATTATCAACTTTCTTTCTAAAGATGACTGAAAAACTAAGAGCATTTGTGACAAGACAGTCACAAACCCTCTCCCCTATTATGCTTGAAAATTGCTTATTTTAGTAGACGAGTTCATGATGAAAGGATTACCAATTCACATCCAATTTTACTTAAAAAGAGCAATTACCAACACTAAACTTTCAGCCATGAAACTTAAATTCTCATAGAAGCACAACTTTCATTCAAAGCCCAAACCTCTTTCATGGAAACATGTAGCCTCGCCCCCAATTACATAGTCGTAACTTCAAACAGTTGAAAGGAATACACGAGCTTCCACCTTAACAAAGACCATTTTCTAATTTTGAAGATATTTAAGAGCTTCTAAGTTGAAGCCTACACACCATTTATATAAGCGGAAATTCTAATTCACTCCCTCACAATCTCAGATACAAAATTGCGAAGAGCCGGGACTGCACATAGATTGAGCAACCATGGAAGCAATTGCACAATAGGAGAAAAATGTAGGTTTTTTTAGTAAATAACAAAGCTCTCTCTCCTCACCATGGAATTTTCAGCTAATGTGTCAATTTTAGGGTCATTTTTTCACTTTGGATCAAAACTAGGTCATTTTTAGCTCATTTTTAACCCAAAAAAGGTCATTTTTAATGTGAAAATTCCCAAACAGTGTAAAACAAATCCTTAAATTTGTGGGATTTCTCACATACGCATATAAAGCATAGATATGAATCACTTTTTATCACTTTTCTATTTTGGGCCACTTTTAATGCAATTTTATGACGGCACTTGTGAGCTGCTATTTTCGGCACTTTTTACGCGCATCAACCTTTGTAGGCAAGATGAGTGTGCCACTATCAAACGTTGTCGTGCTATGACACGTACATAGTGGGAACTCATGCTACAAGATCTATCTTGTAACTTTTTAGATACATAATTATCTTTCCTATAATGTACATATGCATATTTAAGTATAATAATAAGCCTTCTATCTCATCCTATTATTTTTCTCAAGGGTAACCTATCCTTACTTTACCATCAGAAAATACTATGGGAAAAGCTCAATAGCTCCACCTCTTTAATTGTTGAGAGAGAAGGAGTGTTGAGAGAGAAGGAGAGAGCACAGAAGTAGAACCCCAAAGTGTGTACAATACACACATGAGATGATGTATATATAGAGGGGACCTGGGGGCCATATATAGAGAAGCCATATATTGAGTAGCTTCACATATAAGCTCAACACCCCCGCTCAAATAAGGGTCCCTAACTGTGGATGAAAAAACCCTTGGGGGATCAAGGGAAAAACCCACAGCTCTATATACACCCACCGTTATATTATAAAAATCATTGAATATACAAATGTTTACAAGGAGTTACATCACTCCTTTTACAATGAATGTTTTATGAGGAGTTACATTACTCCTATCCTATCAATACAATAATGAATACAAAGGTTCAATAAAGAGGTGTAAAAGCTATCGATTAGCTTGTAATCAAAAGTGTCTCCGTGAATCTGCTGTGTAGCATGTCATCAATATCGCATCACCAAACATGTCTTCATGTTGTCATCAATATGGCATCACCAAACATATCTTCATAAATCTTTTATTGTCACCAAGTTTGTCTTCATAAAATCAATTCTTTGATCAATCCTACATAGATCATAGACTCCAAAAAAAAAAACATGTCATGAAAATTATTAGCATCGTTAATGAAATAATTACGTTCACAATGCCATAAGAGATGGTTCGCGACGCCACTCTTTTGACGACATATATACACACGACAACATATGGTACATAAAGTATAAACGTAAAAGTACAAAATGTGTGATTACGTGATACAAATGATATGTGTATATACTACATAAAACAACATTTATCAATGTAGTGATCAATGAATACTATCAAAGTATTAACAAAATATCATCATTATATCAATAAAAATGAATAAATGATCATGGTATCAACGAAAAGCATCATGATATCACCGAGAATAATCATTGCATCAACGAAATAACATCATGGCATCACCGAGAATAACCATGGTATCAACGAAACATGATCATGGCATCACCGAGAATAACCATGGTATCAACGAAACAACATCATGGTATCACCGAGAATAACCATGGTATCAACAAAACATCATCATGGTATCAACAAAAATCACCATGGAATCAACGAAATATCATCATGGAATCACCGAGAATAACCATGGTATCAACGAAATATCATCATGGCACCACCGAGAATAACCATGGTATCAATGACATATCATCATGGTATCAACAAAAATCACCATGACCAAAGTATTAATAAAACATCATCATGGTACCATCAAAATCACTATGGTATCAATGAGAAATTATCAATAAAACGACATAAACTATATCTCTAAAAGAATAATTATACGAGAATCAATGAACGAGTATATCATATAACAAAAGATCATGTACCAACAGTAGCTCGATAGAATTTGGACGATAATCAACGGCTCGATTGAATCGGAACGATGTGTAACTGGCTTCTGCAGCAAAGTTACGTCAGTAACAAATATATGATTGATGAAGAAAAATATAATTGAGAAGTTTTTAATTATGAGAAAAATCAAAAGCAAAAAGTAAAATTTTGATTTTCAAACATATTCGCAGTCCGAGACGATAACCCAAAATCGGTGCAGAATTTAGAGAAACTTTCTTCTGCAAAGTTATAGACCACATCGATTCCAATCCCCATAGCGGGTAGTTTCTTCTACAAAGTTGTAGAACACATCGATTCCGGTCTCTCACGCGGGTAGTTTCTGCAAAATCGTTTTCAATAAGCAGAAAAATAAAAAACAAAAAACGAAAATTGCTTTTCAGGTATGTACGCAGTCCACAAACGATAACTCAAAATCGGTGCAGAATTTGAAAACACTTCCTTCTGCAAAGTTGTAGACCACATTGATTCCGGTCTCTTTCGTGAGTAGTTTTTGCAAAATCGTTTTCAATAAGTAAAAAAATCAAAAACAAAAAGCGGAAGTTGCTTTTCAGGTATGTACGCAGTCCGCGAACGATAACTCAAAATCGGTATAGAATTTGAAAACACTTCCTTCTGCAAAGTTGTAGACCACATTGATTCCGGTCTCTATAGCGGGTAGTTTCTGTAAAATCGTTTCTAATTAGCAGAAAAATAAAGAACAAAAAGCAGAAGTTGCTTTTCAGGTATGTACGCAGTCCGCGAACGATAACTCAAAATCGGTGCAGAATTTGAAGAAACTTTCTTCTGTAAAGTTGTAGAGCACATCGATTCCGGTCTCTCTCGCGGATAGTTTCTGAAAATTCGTTTCCAATAGCAGAAAAATCAAAAACAAAACGCGAAAGCTGTTTTTCAGGTATGTACGCAGTCCGTGAACGATAACTCAAAATCGGTGTAGAATTTGAAGAAACTTCCTTCTACAAAGTTGTAGACCACATCGATTCCAGTCTCTCACGCGGGTAGTTTGCAGTCCGTGAACGATAACTCAAAATCGGTGCAGAATTTGAAGAAACTTCCTTTTGCAAAGTTGTAGACCACATCGATTTCGATCGCCGGCGCGGGTAGGTTTTGCAAAAGCGTTTCCAATTAGCACAAAAATCTTACTTTACCATCAGAAAATACTATGGGAAAAGCTCAATAGCTCCACCTCTTGAACCTTTGTATTCATTATTGTATTTGATAGGATAGGAGTAATGTAACTCCTCATAAAACATTCATTGTAAAAGGAGTGATGTAGCTCCTCGTAAACATTTGTATATTCAATGATTTTTATAATATAACGGTGGGTGTATATAGAGCTGTGGGTTTTTCCCTTGATCCCCCAAGGGTTTTTTCATCCACAGTTAGGGACCCTTATTTGAGCGGGGGTGTTGAGCTTATATGTGAAGCTACTCAATATATGGCACCCAGGTCCCCTCTATATATACATCATCTCATGTGTGTATTCTACACACTTTGGGGTTCTACTTCTGTGCTCTCTCCTTCTCTCTCAACATTAACTTGGGACAAAAAGCATTGATTCTTTATTTCTACTATCTCATTATCATCTCACACCCTAGATAGATCCTATATCTAGGGTAAACTCCAATATATATATATTCTATGTATTTTTTATACTTTTCTTATATTTCTTTTTAAATAGCTACTAGGAGGGAATCAAATCCTAGTGGGACACTAGGTGGCATGATTTCAAAGATACACTTATTTTAATGCATTATTGCAAGCATGATTACAAAACTTTGTCAAGAAGCAATGTCATACTTTCATATGGCATGAAGTGTCCTTTGGAATTAAATGAAAGTTTAGGCTAAGAGGACCACGGGAAGACTTTTGCTGCCAGAAATGGACCCTATTTTGATGAATTTTTTACACAAGGTTACAATCCGAATTGGAAAATGATTTTAAAATGAAAATCGTAGCTAATGAGCTGAATTTTTTGCCCATATTTTTACTTTTTTATTTGGAGCCACGGTTGAGGAGATATGATCAAAATATTGGACCCTAGTCTGCCCACATCATACAGGGACAACTCATTTCCAACTTTTCCAATTCCTATTCACACTGGCTCCTCTCTTCTTGTGTAAACCCTTGGGGGTTCCCTTCACCTATAAAAGGGGACCTCTTCATCCTTGAAAAGGAACTGAAGCATTCAAGCCATTGGTGAGAGGAATTCTTGAGGGAGTGAGTAGTAATGCCTAATTGTACTTAGCCATTAACATAAGCCCAAGCCTACACTTTCTCCTAGAGAAGGACTAGACATTCTTGTACGTTATCCTTGGAAGATCAACTCTAATCAAAGAAGGTCTTGCACTTGGCGTATCAATCAAAGTGGAGTTCTCCCCTCTTCTTCTCTCTCCATCAATAATGGTGCCAAAGGGTTTGTCAAGTAAGATGTGTTCTACATTGATGTTTTCTTGATTTCTTGTTGTTTTCTTTTTCATCTCTAATCCAGCATATATATATATATATATATATATATATATATATATATATATATATATATATATATATATATATATATATATATATATATATATATATATATATATCTAATATTATCTCCTTAACCAAATCTATCTCTCTCACTCTTACTAATTCATCCTCTCTACAAATTTTAGGTTCTCTTTGCTACAGGTACATCTCTCCCTGCAGTATCCTTATTGCCTACGGGCAAGAATAGGGCTTGGGAGGGAAACTTCTCATCTCTTCACTTCTCTCATATCTACATTTCTCACATACTATCCTAGATGAATAACCCACATGATGATAATTTCTATCGCTTTCACTCTGTACAATCTATTAGAATTAACGTATGGATTAGCCATAAAATACACTTTCAACAACGTATAGTGTTTCTCTTTGGCCCAGAAAGGCTCAATGAAATACTTCTATCACCGGATCCCATCACTTCTCTCATATCTACATTTCTCACATACTATCCTAGATGAATAACCCACATGATGATAATTTCTATCGCTTTCACTCTGTACAATCTATTAGAATTAACGTATGGATTAGCCATAAAATACACTTTCAACAACGTATAGTGTTTCTCTTTGGCCCAGAAAGGCTCAATGAAATACTTCTATCACCGGATCCCATCATACTACCTCTCATAGACTATAATTTTTCTTTTGATGTAAGCGTAGTTATCTTGCTATGAACCAAGAGGATTTGTACACACAATTAATCCCAATCACTAGACAAAATATATATACTACGGTAAGCACAAAGCTACAATTCCAAAGAACAATTCGTAGCCTATTTGGTCAGCCAAGATTGAATGCCATTAGCTCATCTATTAACCCTTTCATACTACCCATGATACAATATGACCTTAGCCTTAATGTTTTCATCTTTGTGTTCTTTTGACATTCTCTTTTGTGTTCTTTCTTTGTGTGTGTAAGTGCAAGAGAGAAAGAGTGGGTCTTCTTTGATTGCACTTCTTTCCAAACCCTAGTCTTCATGGCATCTATGGTTTAACTCCTTCATATAGTTTTTGTTGAGTTCTCTCACAAACTCTCATAGCCATAAGCCCGGTGCTTTCCTGGCAAGACCGCAAATTTCTCGACAGATTTTTGGTGAACCTGACGCGAATCTGCTAGGGTGAGAGTTTGTGGGTAACCATGGGTGATCGTGTTGAGCAACAAGGTATGCATTTTGACCCAGCAACAATGCAAATGTTCCAAGCATTTGCAATGTTCATACAACAACAACATGCTACTGAAAGAAGGGAGATTTCAGCAACGAAGGCCATACAAGCGGTCGTTAATAGAATGGATCAGTTCAATGGCAAATATGTAACCAAGTACTTACGCGAGTATGTGAAGGAGATGGAGTTGCATCGCGTGTCAGAAGGTGAGATGATTCAAAGCTTTGAGCTAGTTGTTGCTCCAGAAATTAGGGAGCATGTTAGGGCAATTAAAGATGGGCATGGGAGAAATTGGGAAGAACTCAAAGTAGCTTTAAAGGAGGAATATTTCATGGAGGACTCGGAGAGAGTGACCAAAAGGACATTCTTAGAATGGGTAGTCAAGCCAAAGCAAGGACTATCAATAACAGAGCTACTTAGGGAATTTGAGCAGCGTTATGCACAACTCACTAGGACAGAAAGGGCCACACTAGATCCAGAGAAGACATATCTTTTCTTACAAGCTGCAGGTAAAGAGTTTCAAGAAAATTTGGAGCTTCTTCTTGAAGATAAAGATGCTGAGCAAGGAGTAAAGACCGACTGGAATGAGGTTGAAGGTGCTGTCTCACTGCTTGCCAAATGACAAAGAATAAGGGACAAGATGGTAGTAAACACTACAAGTCCTTCCACCTCAACTTCTGACAAAATGGTAAAGCCTACTTTTATCGCTCCTAAGTTTGATGAGTCCATGCTAGATGAGCTTGTGAAGGGAATGAGTGACTTGAAGGTGAAGTTCGCAAAGCTTGAAGAAAAAGGCCAACCATCAGGGCCACTTCCTAGGCAAAGACAACAGCCCAAAGAAGGGTTTGTTAATAGATGTATTTGGTGTGATAGTACAGACCATGTAAGAAGGGATTGTGATGATTTTAGTGATGCTTTGTCAAAAGATGTTTTCTTTTTTAAGGATGGTAAAATCCACTTAAGAGAGACAGGTCTACCTTTGAGAACTAACTTTGGGAAGGGGGGAATGCAAACCTTAGTTGAAGATATGGCAACCAAGCATGCCACCTCTTCAGTTGAGGTAGCTACTTATGGAGTAAAAATTGAACATTTTTGTGATGAAGAGGTGAGTGACCATCATGGTCAAATTTGGCCAAATGTCATGCAATTAGCTAAAAAGGGAAAGCTTACAAAAGAGATTCTACATGAAGCAGGTGATTTCATACGTCTAGAAACAGGATGGAATGATCCAGTGGACTCATTGTCAGTGCATGCCTACATTACAAAATGCCAACAAAATGAGGCGATTGTAGAAGAGAAGCGCAGACGTGAGAATGCTGATGAAGGACCATCAAAAAGAGCTTCTACAGGTGGGGGAAGAAGCGACTCTATGCCTTCTCAAACACCCTCAACACAAGGAGAATCTCCACCTGAAGTACTCATGGAGGAGTCTACAACAGGAAAGAAGAAAGAGCCAACAAAAGGTAAGACAAAAGGCCCAACTTATAAACTAAAATCTGATATTGAGGTTGCTACAGATTTAAAGAAACTCTTGGAGGAAAGGATCTTGAATAGCAAGATTGAGTTTACTCTGGGAGAAGTTCTTGGCATTGCAAAGCATGAATTCCATGAGGAGATCATTGACATCATCAAGAGGAAGAGGCAAACCCTTGCTGAAGTTTCTCATCCACAGGTTGAAGGGGAAACCTCAAAGACACAAGGGATGCAACTGCAAAATAAGGAGAATGATGGAGCTGTGGTAGAATGCTACCAATCTAGTGGGAGAGTGAAGCAAGTGCATTTCTAAAATGATGATGAGGAAGTTGAAGATATTCCTAGGAGTTACTATTCACGAAGTCATTGGGCAAGGGATACTACAGAAACTTTGGTCAAGGTAGGTGATCTTGAAGAGCAATTTGTTGCCTTGATTGACCATGGTTCAGAAATAAACATAATGTCAAAGAGTCTCTACAACAAGTGCAAATGGACGATGGACACAGATCATGGCTGGATGGTAAAAGTGGCAAACAATTCATCCGGTGAATTGTATGCATCATGTCCAGGTGTGAAGGTAACAATAGGTGATGTAAAGATTGACCAAAACTTCTTTGTACAGGATACATCTTCATATCATGTCATCCTTGGACAGCCCTACATTGTGGGAGTTCGAATGGAAACAAAGGTAATGGATGATGGTTCAACATATGCTAGGATACGTAGCAAAGATGGTAAACGAGCTGTCCAATTTCTCACAGTTTGTGTGAACCATGAAAGAAATCGTGACAACCTCAGAGAACATCCTCTACCAAAGGTGAGCAAAGAGTTTCATGATCATAGAGAAATGATGGGTTTTGGCCAAGTACCATTGTAAAGCGGGATTGCAGTGGTACAGAAAGAAAAAGGGTCTCGCCTGATCCAAAAATAGGTGAAATGTTTTCAACGAGCTCCTTGGTAACAAAGAATGGATTATTATGTTTTACAAAACTTGAAGATTTGAAGAGATGTGAGAGGCAATATGTGCATAATGTAGAAATAGGCATGAAAAAGAGTGGGTTGCTAGAGCCTACTGAAAATGTTTTGGGTTTGTGTGAACAAGTTTCTTTTGTAGATACTATGGGTGAGCTTGATGCTATAATGGGGTCTAATTTGCATCTTGAAAATGAAGTTGTGGAAGTTTGCTCTATGGAAATGTATCAAGTAATAGAAGCCTTTAAAGAAAGCCAAACAGTTGGCCCAGAAGTCCATGTTGAAACTAAATACAAGAGTGTAGCAAAGAAGGTGAAACCAGTAGCTTCACCCTTACCACCCAACAACATGGCAAAGATTGAGTAGGCTTCTTAGCATGAGATAGGATGTGTTGATCCTTCTATTGTAGCTCCTATGGTAATTTTCACAATACCTCATGTGCCTTGGAATCTGCGGCCTATTCCGGTTCCAAAGGCTCATTTGCCAAAGTTAGTAGAGCTACTGAATGAGAAAATCAAAATGGGAATCTTGGAGCCTTCTTGTGCTCCATACTCAAACAGGTGGTTCACAGTTCCGAAGAAGAATGGTTCTCTACGCTTCATCCAAGATATGCAACTAGTGAACAAGGTGACAATTAGAAATGTAGGTATAGGTCCAATTGTGGATGAGTTTGCAGAGGCATTTGTAGGAAGGACAATCTACTCAATGGGGGATCTCTACTCAGGGTATGATCAATTTCAGCTTGCAATCGAAAGCAGAGACTTGACAACCATGAGGACACCTTTGGGTTTGGTAAGGATGTGCACCTTGCCACAGGGAGTAACCAACTCGGTTGCACATATGATGAATGGGATGAATAAGGTCTTACGTGACTTTATTCCTCAAATCACAATGCCTTTCATTGACGATTTACCTATCAAAGAATGTGAAGAAAGTGACAAAGATGAAGCTTTGGATCTCAAGGGATGTCGCAAGTTTGTGGTAAATCACATGAATGATTGTGATAAAATTTTGTCTAGGTTGGAAGAAGTGAATCTTACATTGTCAGGGAAAAAGTCTGTTTGGTGTCAATGAAGTGCTTATTGTGGGGCACATGTGCGGGCCATATGGTAGGAAACCTTGTCCATCAAAGGTAGATGCCATCCAAAGAATGAAAGAAACATGCACTAGCATCACTGAGGTTAGAAGGTTTCTGGGAGCATGTGTCTTCTATGTTATTTGGATTCCACATTATGCACATGTAGCTGATCCTCTTTATCAGTTGCTTAGAAAGAATCAGAAGTTTAAATGGACAGAAGCACATGTAAAATCCATGAAAAAGATAAAGGAGTTTCTCCAGTTAGCAACAACTTTGAGAAAGGTAGACTATGAGTATCAAAGGCCAGTAATTGTGACAGTAGACACCAGTCCTACAGGGATTGGATGGGCAATAGGGCAAGATGACAAAGAAGGACACAGATATGTGGTAAGATTTGGAGCAAAGGTGCTAAGTGCTCGCCAAAGAAACTATCCACAGATAAAGAGAGAGTTATAGGGTATGGTTACATCCTTGAAAAGTGGGAAAGAGTACCTAATTGGTGCATGTGTGGTTGTAGAAACAGATTGTCCAATTTTAGCCAAACATACTCCATATGTTTCAAATTTTTCCATAACTCGGAATTTGAAACGATAATCAGATCAAGAATTTCTATTAGAGGCTTAAAGAATGTCAGCTATAATCAAGTTGAGAAAAGAAAATTCTAGGTGTTGGCTAGCTGGGGTAGATATTTAGGGAAATGGTAAAGCAAGGTTCGAAGAGATTACTCATCTAGTCATTCAAGTTAAATGTAAGTACTATTGCAGTAAGGTTAGGATCCACTTGACTAAGATAGCTTCTCACCATTACTATTCCAAAGGAGTGCCATATCAAACTAGAGTTAAAAGTTTCCAAAGCATTGTAAATTTGAAGATAGGTGAGAGTTTTAAAAGGGGATAATGCTATGTGTTTATATAAAGTTCCAATGATAGCTAAGAAGTTTCTATGTTAGATAGATGAAGTACTTATTAATAGTATTAGAATGAGAGAGAGAGAGGGAGAGAGAGGGGGGGGGGGGGGGGGGGGGGGGGGGGGGGGGGGTCACTAGCATGCAAAGAGGGAGCTCCTTCCAAAATTTCCATACTATCTCTTTTGAAAATCATGGTTACATACTAAATGAGATCATTATACAATACCTTTTAATCATTTTATTGGAGTGAGGGTATGCACATGGGGTGTTTCCAAAGTCGAGGTAGGCTATGTTACATTATAATATACCATTTGAATCATAGCATTTTGTCAACGATCATCAAATCTGTCAAGAACTTAACAGTCCATGCGCAAGCATGTGTGATTGTTGGTGGGAAAATAAAAACTACCTAGAAACAAGGCTAAGTACTAACATAACCCTTTACTTTGCACATAGTGTTTAAGATGGGATTTTTGTTGAAGTTTATAGAATCTCAAGTGAATTGACCAATGTGATCCCCATATTTATTTTGGCTT
Source organism: Adiantum capillus-veneris (assembly GCF_014529385.1). Lineage (NCBI taxonomy): Eukaryota > Viridiplantae > Streptophyta > Polypodiopsida > Polypodiales > Pteridaceae > Adiantum > Adiantum capillus-veneris. The sequence goes on from NC_140951.1 coordinate 31,248,274, forward strand.
TAGGTATTTATTTTCCTCATTTTTCAAATCTTGGGTAGGGCAATTTTCTAAGGTGAGTAAATAAGAAAACCTCCCCCCCATTGTAAGATATGCTAACTCATTGCCAAGGTTGGTTGGTTCAAAAGTTTCTCTCTCTCTCTCTCTCATGCTTCTCTCCTTGGTTCATTACTTGAAAATTGTCAACTCTGACATGATATCATAGCTTTGGAGGAGACTACCAAACATTGAAAATTCTTGAAGAACCATCGCTCTGTTCTTTACCTGGCATTTTCCCAAGTTCCTTTGCAGCATTTTAATAAGTTGGTGCTAATTTTCTTCCTTGTGCCCTTGTAGCGGCTACATGCTATCATTGCCTAAAGGAGATTTCTACCATTGGCATTTCATAACGTTGGTAATAGAGGTCATTCACCAACAAGCTTGCACCCCTTTACCTTGCATTTGATACAGATTAGTAGAGTCGCTTACCATTGATAGCTAGATCATCCACCACCTATGAATTTTGAAATGTTTCTCCTAGCACTCTATTAAGTATGGAGCCTGATTTACACCTTGTAATTTTCTATGGTAAGAATGCACATTTGTAAGGCCCCCATTATGAAGAGAAGCCATCGTGCGTGAAGAAAAATAACTTGCCGGAAAATAAAATTACTCGTCGGAATATTCCTTTTCACCGGAAGATTATGGCCGGCCGGCGGCCGGAAAGTGGTCGGAAAACGATCGGTCGGTTGACCGGTTGGCCAGTGGTTGGAAGTCAATGGCCGGTGGTCGGTGGTTGATTTCAATGGCCGGTAGTCGAATTTAAAATCAGACTTGTCTTCTGAAGGGAGGCCACACATGGGCGGATAGGAGGGTCCGATTTGGCCTTATCTACACAAGGGCAACTACCCATGGTTGCCTCTCATGAGAGAGGGCAACCCTTTTGGCCTATAAAAGGAGGCCATTTCTACACACATTTCATAGTGTGTAAAGTTGATGCAAAAACATGAGTGTGAGGTGGTGAGAGTGAAGCAAGGTGGGAGCTCTATTTAAAAGGATATAATCCCTTTGTAAACTACTTCTTGTTTTGAAGTACTAAAGCCATTGAGTGGCTGCTGTCCCGTGGACGTAGCCCACATTGGGTGAACCACGTATATCGTGTGTACTCTCTCTCTCTCTCTCTACTCTATAATCTCTTGTGTGTGAAATATATCTCTCTCCATTAAGTAATCTACTCAAATATCTATTTAGCTACGTCTTATTTCCTAACACACTCCTTGATGACAACGACCCCCTGGATAGCTATGGCCGCTAACCTCCTTGGGTATACCTGACTTCAAAATGAGGAGCCTCTAAAATCATGTGCTAATTGGGATGCAAGCAATGTAAAGTCAATGTTTGGCAATGCATAATCTCTTACAAGGGAAAACTCTCCATCCATACAAACTTTGAAAGCTGCAATGATATGTGGTTCAAGCTTGTCAAAATATTTGACTGAGATTATATGATGCAAGTGGTTCCCCTTCTTGGATAGTTATTTTCCATCAATATTCCAACCAAGAGCTCCATATAATCTTTGCTTATGAAGGCTAAGCTTATTCATAATCAGTTGTTGTCTATGAAAAGGAAATTGAGAAGTAATCAATTAGCTGCTTTGGAACTCACAAAATTGCTTGAGAAGTACAAGACACTATTTAGGACACTAATATTACATATTGATGGGGGCTTTTCACAAGCCAAGCTCCCATACCCCTCTTCTCTCGTCCCCACCCCATGAAAACCCCCTCTTATGGAGGAAGTGATAAAAGGCATTGGAAAAAAGTAAGAAAAAAAAAGTATGATTATGTAAATATATAAGAAAGGTAAAATAGGCCACCTCATGCCTGCGGGGTAGCCCATCCCGACCTTGCCTCCTTTTTCTTCACTGTTGCCCCGCCGGGTGTCCCTTTTCCTCTCCTCCACTCAAAAGGTCAACCCCCTCTCTCTTCCCCTTGTCCTTTCTCCTTTCTCTCTCCCCTCAAGCTACCCCACCTCTCACCAATAATGCATTATTACTCACCAATAATGCACCCTAACTCACATGCAACTTACCCTATCTTCTAAAATAGTATACCCCACCCCCCCTCTCTCTCTCTTATCATATCCCATGACCCAAATACCCCCCTCTCTCTCTAAAGGGCACCATATCTCTTGTCTTGTAGCTAAATAACCTTCCCCACACTCACACACACTCAGTTTCACTGAAAAAGGTGTCCACAGATCCATCCCCACCTAGTGGTTACCTGATTTTTCTTGTGTTCACACACATCTGTACACAGATTCACCTCTGAACACACTGTCCCCTCTCCCCTCTTGTAATTACTTTATTCTCCATGTCACCTCTCACTTTGTTTCATCAACCCATCTCTCTCTCTTAGTCTCTCTCTCATGAGACTGCTGTTCTGGCACATATACACACAGCTAGACAAGTGGGACCCACAGTCACATGGCCTATGTAGATAATGATTTCTTCATTTCTAAATTCTAGAATTCCTCCCCCCTCCTCCCCTATATAAAGAGGGGTCACCATCACACTAAAGACACACACAACATCACCAAAGAACACACTATGCACTGTGTGTGCCTAGTGCACACACACACACACACACACCATCACCATCACCGCAATCACCATGCTTGTCTTGAGCATGACCTCTACACCCTTGGCTATGGAAGATGAAGGGCAACTAAATGAAGGATGATGGCCATAATCCGTGTGCGAGTCTTCGCCATCAACTCCCACCTATCCGCCATGTGCTCTACCACTCTCTCCCTTCTCATTCCCCTACCCTATGCTCCCCATTTCATCGCCTTATTCTCTAAATAAAGCTTGAGGTTTTGTGAGTATGTTTTCTTGCAATGTTTTGCCCATGTGAGGTGTGCGGAATCTCCACCTAGTCTTGTGTTTTGGAGTGAGCTTGTGTATGTGTGAAGGGTGTGCGGATTCGCCATCCTTTTGTGGTACCTAAGTACTAAGCCGCTACACCCCCTCCCTCACTCTCTCTCTCTCTCTCTCTCTCTCTCTCTCTCTCTCTCTCTCTCTCTCACTTGATCTCATTCCCTTTCCTCTTCATCATTACTCCCAAGCATCCATCTCTCTTGGATGAAAACTTTGTTATGGTGGTGTGTTGTTTGCGTCCTAGCCGCTGAAGCTAGGTGGTGCCCCCTGTTTGCATTACCATGACAGGCTCGAGGTGCGCCATTCGGTCCCCGGTGTTTTAGAGGCCGTCGGGGTTCGGGGTTCGGTTTGCTCCCATCATTTGGTGCCCCCACGGAGGATATTTTCATGAAACCCTTCAGTTTACAAGACTGAAACCCCTAAACTATTGTGAATGGATGAATGGCTGGCAGGATTTGCTAATTGGACAACAGAAGAAGAAGAGCTCCAAGCACAACTAGACGAACTCCGCATCTCCATCGAAGCTCAAGTGCCAGGCGTAACGGTAATCGATTTGCAGTGGGACAGTCAACCAACACGCCAAACCTAGTGGATATACATAGGCCAAGTGCTAAGAAGAAGAAGGAGAAGGTCGAAACCATGTCCGCAACCTACAACCAACCAACAACAACAAAATGGAAGGAGCTCTGCACAATAGAGAATCAACACTATTCTACTTTGAGAATCGGGTAGCTCAAGTCACCGAGGTAATTATCACAGTCAGTTTTCAAGTCGCGCCTGATGCTGCAGCACAGATAACGGAATCATTGGCTCACACTCTCACTAGAGAAACTAGGGATCTACTGAGTTTGTTTCAGGAAAGAACACCACCCTCTCCCACAAGCTTGGACAGTGACTAAGCACCTCTAAGCTTCACATGAATCAGTGCAACCTACCTCAAGACAGATCACACATACCAACATGTGTACGCTCAATCAAGGTAATAGTGGACTTGAAGGCTCACTACCAGCACGTCATTGACACCATGCTGGGTGGGGAGCGGTTTTTTGAGGTTCTGGCATCAGATCAGCGATTTGTCTTACCTTTGGTACAAGGCAATGTACCGTTTGAAGTTTTAATCTATGTCCTAGTATAAGAGGGTATACACGCCTCCTTGTAAAGAAGAAAAAAAACTTTTGCAAGTTAAGCAGTGTGTCTTTCTAGCTCTCTCTCAGTAATCATGGCAAGTGTAGCATTTCCAACATTTAAAGGAAATAAGGAGGAGGATTTGGTAACAAACTTCCTAGATGACTTTGAAGTAGCATGTGTAGTGAGCAACAAAGATACGGATGAATCACGGGTTAGAATCTTTAAGCATCTCATGAAGCTAGAAGCTAGATCATGGTACAATGCACTTCCACAAGCAACCAAGGATGACTGGGAACCCTTAAAAACTGCTTTTAAGAGGCGCTTTGGGGGAGGTACCACTTCAGAAAAGTTGTGGGACAAGTTGAGAGACTTGAAGCAGGAGGGTCTTTTAGAATATGCCACCTATGAGTCCAAATTTGTGAATTTGTGGGAACGGTGGGTTGAGTCACTGGCTAGGGGGGAAGTTGCACCCGATTTTCTAAAAAAAGATCGGTTCACGCATGGCTTATGGCCGCTTCTCAAGGAGAAGGTGAAAGGTAGATTCCCGGCTACATACGAGTTAGCCGTTGAGATTGCTCGCCTTAAAGACAAGAAGCTGCGAATGAAATCCAAAGAAACCGAGTCAACAGAATCAGGAACATCGCGTCGACCAGCAACTACGACAACCACCATTCCACCACCACCACCGGCTCTTGGGGTAAGAGATGACCAACAAGATATGTTGGCCCATATTACTGACCAACTGCAGAATTTGTCTGTCCACTTAATACAACAAGGGAGGAGTCAAGAAAGATATCAAGAACCTGGAAGAGCACGATGACAAAACAAGGAGTATCATTGCTACAACTGCGGAGAAGACGGTCACGGTATGTACTACTGTCCCAAACCATGACAAAACTATAATAGAGGAGGTAGGAGGAACCAATTGTCACCCCCTAGAGAAAGAACACCCCCACCCCGAGCACCACCCCCACCAACACAAATTCTACGTCCACCCCAGACACCACTACAAGCATCCATCCCACCTCTTCCACCAGCCCCACCACCTGATCGCCCTGTAAACATCATAAGGCTCGAAGAGAAAGGAAAAGCCATAGTAGTGGATCCACCCAGAGCAAAGGAGAGGGACAAGGGTAAGGAGAAGGTAACCTTTTTAGAACCACTTGAAGCCATGACTGTGAAAAGAGCTAGGAGGGAGAAAGCTACACAATCAGATGATGAGAGAAGCATGAGAGGAGAAACTAGCAAGAGGCCATCCAGGCCACGACGGAAATTGGGCATCACCGACTTCCAGCTAGGGGAAAGTTCTAAGTCCTATGATCTAACATTGGATGTGGCAGAGCAAGGACCGAAGATTATATGGCCACAACTGCTACATCTTGCACCAAAAGTAAGGCGACAATGGTCTAAAATGGTAAGTACAAGACGCTCCAAAGCAAAGGTAGCCGGAGCAATTTCGCAAAGACGTGGCTACTTCACAAAGCTTTTTTGTTCATCAATCTCAATACGCTACAACGAGAAGTCCACCCTTAAGAGGGGATGTAAAAGTAACTTATGATTTTAATAAGTGTGGACTTCTTCCCACCTACCTTTTTTCCCAAAATCCTTACACCTAATTCCCACATGGACCCCTTTTACCTATGCAAGCCTCAACATGTGTCTATTCCCACCTACCTATAATTCACATGTGATGGATAATCCTCACTCTCTCAACTTGTATATAAATGTCATTAGCTGCCCTCATTTGTAATGATGGGGGCTTTTCACAAGCCAAGCCCCCACCCCCTCTTCTCTCATCCCCACCCCATGAAAACCCCCTCTTATGGAGGGAGTGATAAAAGGCATTGGAAAAAGTAAGAAAAAAATAAAGTATGATTATGTAAATATATAAGAAAGGTAAAATAGGCCACCTCATGCCTGCGGGGTAGCCCATCCCCACCTTGCCTCCTTTTTCTTCACTGTTGCCCCGCCGGGTGTCCCTTTTCCTCTCCTCCACTCAAAAGGTCAACCCCCTCTCTCTTCCCTTTTTCCTTTCTCCTTTCTCTCTCCCCTCAAGCTACCCCACCTCTCACCAATAATTCATTATAACTCACCAATAATGCACCCTAACTCACATGCAACTTACCCTATCTTCCAAAATAGTATACCCCACCCCCTCTTTCTCTCTCCTATCATATCCCATGACCCAAATACCCCCCCCTCTCTCTAAAGGTCTCCATGTCTCTAGTCTTGTAGCTAAATAACCTCCCCCACACTCACACACACTCAGTTTCACTGAAAAAAGTGCCCACAGATCCATCCCCACCCGGTGGTTACCTGATTTTCTTGTGTTCACACACATCTGCACACAGATTCACCTCTGAGCACACTCCCCTCTATCCTCTCTTGTAATTACTTTATTCTCCATGTCACCTCTCACTTTTTTTTCATCAACCCATCTCTCTCTCTTAGTCTCTCTCTCATGAGACTACTCTCCTGGCACATATACACACCGCCAGACAAGTGGGGCCCACAGTCACATGGCCTATGTAGATAATGATTTCTTCATTTCTAAATTCTAGAATTTCTCCCCCCCTCCTCCCCTATATAAAGAGGGGTCACCATCACACAAAAACACACAAAAACACACAACATCACCAAAGAACACACTATGCATTGTGTGTGCCTAGTGCACACACACACACACACACACCATCACCATCACCGCAATCACCATGCTTGTCTTGAGCATGACCTCTACACCCTTGGCTACGGAAGATGAAGGGCAACTAAATGAAGGATGATGGCCATAATCCTCGTGCGAGTCTTCACCATCAACTCCCACCTATCCGCCATGTGCTCTACCACTCTCTCCCTTCTCATTCCCCTATCCTATGCTCCCCATTTCATCGCCTTATTCTCTAAATAAAGCTTGAGGTTTTGTGAGTATGTTTTCTTGCAATGTTTTGCCCATGTGAGGTGTGCGGAATCGCCACCTAGTCTTGTGTTTTGGAGTGAGCTTGTGTATGTGTGAAGGGTGTGCGGACTCGCCATCCTTTTGTGGTGCCTAAGTACTAAGCCGCTATACCCCCTCCCTCACTCTCTCTCTCTCTCTCTCTCTCTCTCTCTCTCTCTCTCACTTGATCTCATTCCCTTTCCTCTTCATCATTACTCCCAAGCATCCATCTCTCTTGGATGAAAGCTTTGTTATGGTGGTGTGTTGTTTGCGTCCTAGCCGTTGAAGCTAGGTGGTGCCCCCTGTTTGCTTTACCATGACAGGCTCGAGGCGCGCCATTCGGTCCCCGGTGTTTTAGAGGCCGTCGGGGTTCGGGGTTCGGGGTTCGCTTTGCTCCCGTCATTTGGTGCCCCCACGGAGGATCTTTTCATGAAACCCTTAAGTTTACAAGACTGAAACCCTTAAACTATTGTGAATGGATGAATGGCTAGCAGGATTTGCTAATTGGACGACAGAAGAAGAAGAGCTCCAAGCACAACTAGACCAACTCCGCATCTCCATCGAAGCTCGAGTGCCAAGCGTAATGGTAATCGATTTGCAGTGGGAGAGGCAACCAACATGCCAAACCCAGTGGATATACATAGGCCAAGTGCTAAGAAGAAGAAGGAGAAGGTCGAAACCATGTCCGCAACCTACAACCAACCCACAACAACAAAATGGAAGGAGCTCTACACAATAGAGAATCAACACTATTCTACTTGGAGAATCGGGTAACTCAAGTCATTGAGGTAATTATCACAGTCAGTTTTCAAGTCGCACCTGATGCTGCAGCACAGATAACGGAAGCATTGGCTCACACTCTCACTAGAGAAACTAGGGATCTACTGAGTTTGTTTCAGGAAAGAACACCACCCTCCCCCACAAGCTTGGACAGTGACTAAGCACCTCTAAGCTTCACATGAATCAGTACAACCTACCTCAAGACAGATCACACATACCAACACGTGTACGCTCAATCAAGGTAATACTGGATTTGAAGGCTCACTACCAGCACGTCATTGACACCATGTCGGGTGGGGAGCGGTTTTTGGAGGTTCTAGCATCAGATCAACCATTTGTCTTACCTTTGGTACAAGGCAATGTACCGTTTGAAGTTTTAATCTATGTCCTAGTATAAGAGGGTATACACGACTCCTTGTAAAGAAGAAAAAAACTTTTGCAAGTTAAGCAGTGTGTCTTTCTAGCTCTCTCTCAATAATCATGGCAAGTGTAGCATTTCCAACATTTAAAGGAAAGAAGGGGGAGGATTTGGTAACAGACTTCCTAGATGACTTTGAAGTAGCATGTGTAGTGAGCAACAAAGATACGGATGAATCACGGGTTAGAATCTTTAAGCATCTCATGAAGCTAGAAGCTAGATCATGGTACAATGCACTTCCACAAGCAACCAAGGATGACTGGGAACCCTTAAAAACCGCTTTTAAGAGGCGCTTTGGGGGAGGTACCACTTCAGAAAAGTTGTGGGACAAGTTGAGAGACTTGAAGCAGGAGGGTCTTTTAGAATATGCCACCTATGAGTCCAAATTTGTGGATTTGTGGGAACTGTGGGTTGAGTCACTCACAAGGGGGGAAGCTGCACCCGATTTCCTAAAAAAAGATCGGTTCACGCATGGCTTATGGCCGCTTCTCAAGGAGAAGGTGAAAGGTACATTCCCGGCTACGTACGAGTTAGCCGTTGAGATTGCTCGCCTTAAAGACAAGAAGCTGCCAATGAAAGCCAAAGAAATCGAGTCAACAGAATCAGGAACATCACATCGACCAGCAACTACGACAACCACCATTCCACCACCACCACCGGCTCTTGGGGTAAGAGATGACCAACAAGATATGTTGGCCCATATTACTGACCAACTGCAGAATTTGTGTGTCCACTTAATACAACAAGGGAGGAGTCAAGAAAGATATCAAGACCCTGGAAGAGCACGACGACAAAACAAGGAGTATCATTGCTACAACTGCGGAGAAGACGGTCACGGTATGTACTACTGTCCCAAACCATGACAAAACTATAATAGAGGAGGTAGGAGGAACCAATTGTCACCCCCTAGAGAAAGAACACCCCCACCCCGAGCACCACCCCCACCAACACAAATTCTACGTCCACCCCAGACACCACTACAAGCATCCATCCCACCTCTTCCACCAGCCCCACCACCTGATCGCCCTGTAAACATCATAAGGCTAGAAGAGAAAGGAAAAGCCATAGTAGTGGATCCACCCAGAGCAAAGGAGAGGGACAAGGGTAAGGAGAAGGTAACCTTTTTAGAACCACTTGAAGCCATGACTGTGAAAAGAGCTAGGAGGGAGAAAGCTACACAATCAGATGATGAGAGAAGCATGAGAGGAGAAACTAGCAAGAGGCCATCCAGGCCACGACGGAAATTGGGCATCACCGACTTCCAGCTAGGGGAAAGTTCTAAGCCCTATGATCTAACATTGGATGTGGCAGAGCAAGGACCGAAGATTATATGGCCACAACTGCTACATCTTGCACCAAAAGTAAGGCGACAATGGTCTAAAATGGTAAGTACAAGACGCTCCAAAGCAAAGGTAGCCGGAGCAATTTCGGGATGCAACATGGATGACATCCTTCCAATTGTCGATGTAAACATAAAAGGAAAGAGGGTTGGAAACACCTACATTGATGGAGGTGCACAAATCTGTGTAATGAGCAAAGCTATGATGCTTCGATTAGGGCTCGAGGTTGACAGGCCTTCTCCATGCAAGGCAAAGATGGCAAACAACGCAAAAGTAAAGTGTGTGGGTGTGGTAAGTGCCGTGAAAATCAAAGCTTTCAACATTGAGGTAGAGGTAGATGTTTTTGTAATGCCTACTAAGGGGGAGGGCTATCCACTAATTTTGGGAAGGCCATGGTTGATGGCCATGAAGGCAAAACAGGACTGGGGTACTGGCCTTCTACGCATGACCGGTAAGAAAGGGGAGACAATCTACTACGACATGAGGATTGGAAAGCAGAAGCAAATGAATCTGGAAACATCGGCAGATGAAACCACTGACGAATCTTCCAGTTCTGAGGAGGAGACCACATCCACCGACGAAAGTGACAGTTCCATTGATGTGATGGGTATCATTAAGAAGGATCCACACAGGGTAAGCACAACTGGTGATCCATCACCAAAAGGGAAACCCAATGAAGAGGAGAGAAAATCACCTGGCCTAGGAGGAAGTAGGTTGAAGGGTATGTTGTCTACAGAATTAACACTTGAGAAGAAAGATAATTTTTTGCAAATGTTGATGGGATTTCCTAACCTGTTCATTGACAACTATGAAAGAATCATAGGCATTACAGTGGTGGAACATCATATTAAGCTTAAGGAAGGGGTAAAACCAGTTGTGCAAAAGCTACGACGATTGGGGGTCATACAAGAAAAGGCACTCTTGGCCGAGGTAAGGAAATTGCTGGAGGCGGGATTCATCTATCCTGTAGAAAACTCAGAATGGGTGTCACCCGTAGTGGTGACGCCTAAAAAGAATGGTAAGTTGAGGGTCTGTGTTGACTACGAACCACTAAATGCAGCTACAAAGAGAGACCACTTTCCTCTCCCTTTCTTGGATGAAATTATGAATGAAGTAGCGGGTTCTGAATGCTATACCGTCTGTGATGGTTATTCTGGATACTTTCAAATACGCATAGCCTTGGAAGATCAGCTAAAAACCACTTTTATCACGCCATGGAGTTGTTTTGCATACAGGGTTATGCCATTTGGTCTCACAAATGCACCTGCCACATTCCAAAGATATGTCACATATGTTTTTCAACCGTTCTTTGGAACATCCATAAGAGTGTTCATTGATGATTTTTGTATATATAGCTCCCGTATTTCACATTTAGAAAAGGTAACTGAAGGTTTGGCCAGGTTGCAGAGCCTAGGTGGGCAATTAAATGTGGACAAATGCCACATTGGGGAGAGTAAAGTCATTCTACTAGGCCATGAAATTTCAGCAAAAGGTATCAACGCCGACCCAAGTAAGGTGTCCGCACTCATAGCCCTACCTTCACCAACGACCGCACGTCAACTGGTCTATTTTCTACAGAAGGTGAGGTACTTAAGTAGTTTCATACATCTACTATCACAACTTGTTCTACCACTGCAACAACTCACTCAAAGATCAACTTTCACTTGGGACAAGGAAAGGGAACATCACTACAACAAGGTAAAGGAGGTCTTAGCCACTCTGCCAACTATCTCACCACCTAAGTGGAATGAAAAATTCTATGTCACCTCAAGTGTTGGTGATGACTCATTGGGGGCTGTGCTACTCCAAAAGGATACAACGACATCTTTCATGAGGCCAATCTACTTCTCTAGTCGAATGATGATAGCAGGAGAGAAAGGTTTCACCCATGTGGAACACTTAGTCCTAGCTCTTAGATTTGCAACTACAAAGTTTAGGTCATATTTGCTGCCTAAGCAATTTGTGATGTGTCTACTGGAATAAATTAATGGCTAGTTCGTCTGCAGGAGTTTGACTACACGGTACAGGTAGAAAGCACGACAAGGGAAAGTTTGGGGGGACTCATGACCTACCAAGTCTTTGAAAGGAAGGAGAAGCAATCTAAGGAAGGAGAAGTCCGATTACCTCCAATACCACCGATGGTAGAAGGAGCATACTCTCTCTACTTTGATGGAGCCTACAAGCGAGCATCCGACAAAGCAGCTGCAGGCATAGTGGTCTTTGATGACAAAGGGAAAAAGGTATTTTCGTTGGGCCAATTGTTAGATTCACATTCTAACAATGAAGCTGAGTATGCAGCACTAACCAAGGGTCTACAATGGTGCGTCTCACAAGGTGTACAACGCCTTAATGTATTTGGGGATGCTCTACTTCTAGTAAGGCAAGTAAATGGAGCATGGACATGCAAGAATCCTAGTTTAAGGACTCACTTAAGTGGTGTAAAAACCTTGTTGGGTAATTTTGAAGAAGTTCAAATACACCATATCCCAAGGGCTCAAAACCAAGAAGCAGATGCCCTAGCAAGTGAAAGACTACAGGAAGTGGTGGTTGGAGCAATAAAGCTAAATCTCCCTCTATTTCAAGGCAGTGATGCCTTGCCTGACATCATGCATTTTTTGGAAACAGGAGAATGCCCATCAGATTTAACAAAGGGACAGAAGCAATGGCTGACGCGGAAGGCCACAAGGTATCGACTCATCAATCATGGTTTGTACTGTAAGGGTAAGGACCAAATACTCAGGAAGGTCCCTCTCTCTCAGGAAATCACGGGAGTAATTGCTAGTTGTCACGACGGGGTTTGTGGTGGTCACTTTGCCCTAGACATAACAAGTAGGAAAATCTTGCAGGCAGGCTTCATATGGCCTAGCCTCAACCGTGATGTACACCACTGGTGCAAAACGTGTAAGTTGTATCAAAAGGCCGGCACTAGGTCACTTATGCCTGAACCACAGACACCTATTCTCTCATATGGCCCATTTGAAAAATGGGGTATTGATGCCATTGGGCCATTACCTAGGGCCAACTCCGGAAAATTCTACATTATCATGGGAGTCGACTACATGACTAGATGGGCAGAGGCTACAGCCACCACTAGAATCACAGTGGTAGAGGTAGCTAAATTTATCTACGAGCACATATGTTGTAGGTTTGGCACACCTTTAGAGATCATCTCTGATAGAGGGCCAGGTTTCAGAGCAGACTTGGTTGGAGAATTAATGCAGAAACTGGGTATTACAAGGAGGCACTCTTCACCATATTACCCTCAATGTAATGGCCTAGTTGAAAAGGTAAATGGAATGGTTTCTAAAATTATTACCAAGTAGGTAAACAATCATCCTGGAGACTGGGATAAGTATCTACTACCAGCTTTATGGGCCTACAGAACTTCATTTCGTACATCCTTGGGATTCACACCGTATCATCTAGTATTTGGTAAGGAAGCAATCTTGCCCATTGAAGTGCAACTACAAAGTCTCAGAGTAATGGCAAGCCAACTTCAACAACCCAACATGCATTTGAGAGATCACATCATCAACTTGGAAAGACTGTAGCTGGACAGAGAAGAAGCAATAAATTATTATGCAGCACAAGCAGAGCATAGACGGCTTAGCTTTAACGAGCATCTCCGGAAAAAAGAATTGAAGAAAGGAATGTTGGTGCTCCGCTACGACAATCGCTTCGACACGCGCAAGGATAAGAAACTCCTGCTCCGATGGGAAGGCCCTTTTATCATCAGGAAAAAGTATGCCAATGGAAGCTACCAGCTTATGGAGGCTGATGGAAAACTTCATAAAACCAGGATAAATGGTTGGTGACTTAAACCTTATTTTCTTTGATTTGACCAGGCTCCACCAATTGACATTCCAGATGAGGACACACCATCAGCCGCCACCTCCGACGATAATGATCAAACAAATGAGCTAGAGACATGAATGCCTCTAGCCAAAAGGGGAGGGCTAATGATGGGGGCTTTTCACAAGCCAAGCTCCCATACCCCTCTTCTCTCGTCCCCACCCCATGAAAACCCCCTCTTATGGAGGAAGTGATAAAAGGCATTGGAAAAAAGTAAGAAAAAATAAAGTATGATTATGTAAATATATAAGAAAGGTAAAATAGGCCACCTCAAGCCTACGGGGTAGCCCATCCCCACCTTGCCTCCTTTTTCCTCACTGTTGCCCCGCCGGGTGCCCCTTTTCCTCTCCTCCACTCAAAAGGTCAACCTCCTCTCTCTTCCCCTTGTCCTTTCTCCTTTCTCTCTCCCCTCAAGCTACCCCACCTCTCACCAATAATGCATTATAACTCACCAATAATGCACCCTAACTCACATGCAACTTACCCTATCTTCTAAAATAGTATACCCCACCCCCCCTCTCTCTCTCTTATCATATCCCATGACCCAAATACCCCGCTCTCTCTCTAAAGGGTGCCATATCTCTTGTCTTGTAGCTAAATAACCTTCCCCACACTCACACACACTCAGTTTCACTGAAAAAGGTGCCCACAGATCCATCCCCACCCAGTGGTTACCTGATTTTTCTTGTGTTGACACACATTTGCACACAGATTCACCTATGAACACACTCCCCCCTCTCCCCTCTTGTAATTAATTTATTCTCCATGTCACCTCTCACTTTGTTTCATCAACCCATATCTCTCTCTTAGTCTCTCTCTCATGAGACTGCTGTTCTGGCACATATACACACAGCCAGACAAGTGGGGCCCACAATCACATGGCCTGTGTAGATAATGATTTCTTCATTTATAAATTCTAGAATTCCTCCCCCCTCCTCCCCTATATAAAGAGGGGTCACCATCACACTAAAGACACACACAACATCACCAAAGAACACACTATGCACTGTGTGTGCCTAGTGCACACACACACACCATCACCATCACCGCAATCACCATGCTTGTCTTGAGCATGACCTCTACACCCTTGGCTATGGAAGATGAAGGGAAACTAAATGAAGGATGATGGCCATAATCCTCGTGCGAGTCTTCGCCATCAACTCCCACCTATCCGCCATGTGCTCTACCACTCTCTCCCTTCTCATTCCCCTACCCTATGCTCCCCATTTCATCGCCTTATTCTCTAAATAAAGCTTGAGGTTTTGTGAGTATGTTTTCTTACAATGTTTTGCCCATGTGAGGTGTGCGGAATCGCCACCTAGTTTTGTGTTTTGGAGTGAGCTTGTGTATGTGTGAAGGGTGTGCGGATTCGCCATCCTTTTGTGGTGCCTAAGTACTAAGCCGCTATACCCCCTCCCTCACTCTCTCTCTCTCTCACTTGATCTCATTCCCTTTCCTCTTCATCATTACTCCCAAGCATCCATCTCTCTTGGATGAAAACTTTGTTATGGTGGTGTGTTGTTTGCGTCCTAGCCGCTGAAGCTAGGTGGTGCCCCCTGTTTGCATTACCATGACAGGCTCGAGGCGCACCATTCGGTCCCCGGTGTTTTAGAGGCCGTCGGGGTTCGGGGTTCGCTTTGCTCCCGTCAATATCACAAAGGAAAAGGTAGAGTTTGATAATCTCAACTCTTTTCTCATTGAGAAGGAAGCTGTGTTAATCACTTAAGGCAAAATTTGAGTATGAGAAAGGTGGTGAAGTGCTTGCTACTTCAAATCCCATTGAGGTGAGTAGATCCAGGCTATTAATTTAGGTTTTTTGGCCCAAATATTAGCGTTTCCTTGGAAGTATCCCTAAGCCATGATTGACTCATTTGATGCAACCCACCCTATCACCTTTTTTTGTTGAGATGGAACTTGTGCTTGATGTATCCAAACTAGGTCTTTGACTTTGATGTGCTCTTTGTATACCAATACTTGGTTGACTCTCTTCGCTTTCTTCTAGAGGTTTTTTGGTTATGGAAACTTTGGTTGATAAACTTGTTGCTTCGCTTTCAATTGGTGTAGCTCTTGATGTAGAGGCTTCGTAGGTTGTTTGAAAGAGGCTCGTTGAAGGTAAATTCATCTTGCCGCGATCAATCTTCTTCAGTATTTACCTTAGCTTTATCTTTTTTCGTGGTGGTTGGCGATTATTTATGCAGACGTCGGGAATCATCAGTATTGCTCCCCTCCAAAGGGTTCAAACAAGTCCTCTAGAAATGGTTGCTTCATGTAGTGATTGTCTTCTACTGAGCGCTCTACGATGCAATCTTCCTTTCTTAGGCTTCCGCATTTTGATTACCCACACATCCAAATGTGAGTATCCTTCATTAGCCAAGCAGGAAATTGTGCTCTATCGTCCATAGTGAGGTATATTGTTCTATTAGAGTTTTGTTTACATCCTTGTAACTATGGTCCTTGGTGTTTACTTTGGTTATGACTCTCTTGTGTCGTAAGTAGAGATGGTCGCAGCCCCAGTCTTGAATCATTCTGAGTTGACGCATAAAGGGTTGCCCCAGAATAACCTCAAAATTGCTGCCTTCTCCAAAATCTACTATCGCAAAGATATGTTCGTATTCTATCCATCCCACATGAGGATACTATAACTTGTTCCAACGTTCCCAAGCGTCTTTCCATATACCCATCGGTTAATTATAGTTTCATGCACATTTTCTTGAGAATTAGCCTTCCCTATTTCTCCCAGATTCCTTTTGTAGTGATGGCTATTCCGGCCCCCACTATTCAGTCTCACTATCATTTTTACTTCTTTGTATTTGAGTGTTAAGGTGGTGTTCCCTTCCTCTCCTTCGCAATAGCCACCCACCTTATTCATTGGTACCGGCTTTGAATTTGGTCTCTCGGATTGAGTTTTACCCATGTTGTCATCTGAAGGTTTTTTAGGTGAATGAATTTTCAACCCCATATTTTCCAAATGTTTGCCCATTTGGCCCCATAGATGCGGTCTAATTTTCAACAACTCTGAGAGAGAAAGTGTGCATTGTATAGGAGAAGACATCAATTTGTGCAAGCTTTTGGTATCCATCATTTTTGGTGTGGCTTTCCACTGAAAAGCTAGCACTCTAACCTTAGATTTTGTTTTGAGTTCTCCTATAAAAGATGGCACAGTGTGTAGAGAGTGTGGTTTTCTCTTTTTAGATGCTAGAGACCTGGAATCCCCATATAAAGATTTAATATCTCCTTGAAAAATTTTATATTTTATGTTGATGTCAAGGATAGGTTCTGATTGTAAAGTAGCATTACCATCTGTCTGGTTTCTGATTGTTTCCCCTAAGGATTGTGGCCATGGCTCATCCACTTCATGAATTGGCAGCATCTCATGACACTTTGCCTCATCTGTAGTGGGTTTGTAGTGTTCCCAACAATCCTTGTATCCAATGAATTTTCATTCCCTGGTTTAGGTGGCTCTATTGATTTTTTTTCTTTTAGTGCAGCTGTACACTCCTTCATTAGTACATGCACTACTTGCTCATGGGCTTTCAATGCTTCTGGCTACATTAGAGCTTGAGATTTCTCTATGTATACTATTTGCACATTTCCATCTACTTGGTTTCAATTTTTGGATGCAGATATGTCAGCAATCTCTGCTCCAAAGTTTAGTTGTTATTGAGCCTTTCCGCATAGGCTTGAAACATAGCATCTAGTTTCTCATTCACATTTTCTACTAGGATTGATCCTCTCAATGAATTTTGGATGATTTCTCCTTTTTGGTTTGTTCTCTATTTTCCTTTTCTTGTTTCAGCTGCTCTTTCATTTGTTGCAGCTCAATTTCTAGGGTGTTTTTCTCCTTCAGCCATTTTGCTTTCATTTTGTCTCGTTTGGATTTACATGATTATTTTCCAGTTCTCATCGATAAGTTTTCGGTTTCTGTTTGAGGCGAAAATATGTTTTCCTCCCAAACTGGTGCATTTTTGGTAGCTTCTTGAACTTGAGCTCGAGACATCACCTTTATAGGAATCATTGGTTCTACCTTAGGTCCACTTGAAGAAGGCATCACTTCTACAATGTTCATTGTTGCTTTCCCTTTGTTGTCTGGATTTCTAGCACAGTGTAGGAGTAGATGGTTGCAACCGTCACAGAATCCAAAGATTTCTATTTGTTGACCCTTGTTTAGAAAACCTCTTTCCCAATGGTCACCTCCACATTCATAGCATGGACCTTCTTCTTGCATAGTTGGTGAGCCAGCCACTAGTTGTTCTTGTCTAGTCAGGATGGTCTTTGAACCATACTCTTGATTGGCTGTGATCATGAGCATATTCGCATCCATGGGATACTATATTTTTGTGTGTTGTGGTACATTTTTTGACTGAGTGTAGTTGACTACTACTTTACCATCATTTAGAAGAGACCATTGTTGCCCTAGCATTAGTTGTGGTTTAGGCTAAGTGTTACACCATGGGGTGGGATCATCAGGAAAATTTTAGACTCTCAAATGGGCCCTATAAGGACTTTTACTTTCTCCCTCTTGTCCAAAACGGGTGTATGATAATTTTTTTACAAGTGAAATAAAAACTTGTCGGACTTTTTAGATTTAGAATTTAATCATCGAGATATATCCATTGATAGATAGTATGCCATCAAATTCCTTATATTATGAAGATTTCATTTTTTGATGTGACAACTCCGTCTTATAAATGGAGTCTCTCCCCACATTTCAGCTTCAGAGGGGAGGCCATAACTTCTACAAATCAACTTCAAATTTGTCATAGTTTGGGGATTTAGAACCTAATATTTAAGATCTTTCCAGTGATATGTTGGTTGATAGGGTTTTGATAAAGCGTTTGTGTACTTCATCGGGCTGCCCACTTTGAACAAGAGAGGCAAAGTCAAACCTCCTCAAAGGGCCCCTTTGAGAGTCCAAATTTTCCCTAATGGATCCCCTCCACAAGTCTCACATCTTCTCATGCGTTGTTGTTGTTCATTAAAAGAGTTTGTTTGTAGCCTTGGTTTATTCTTCTAATCACATCTGTTAAGGTTGTTTCTTCCAATGTTAACCCAAATCCCTCGTATCATGTATGAAAATCCACAAAATTTTCAACTCTCAAAACTTTCTTGAAGAGTGAGACATGAGCATATGGGTTCCCTAACCCACTATACTTTGTCTTGACACATTGGGCCACTTGATATGGTCTTAGTTGTTGTGGCCTCGTCAGTAATCTTAGCAATTCATGGTCTCTTGGAAAGAAGTTGTGGAGTGAAAACAACAAGGAAAATGAATGCCCCTATAGCCTTGCACACACCACACCGTTGAAAAGAAACACCGCAAGGCAGCAGAAAACACCTAAGCCAAAGACCTATAAGACGGGTGAGAAACAACTCTAACCCAAACCATGATTAAAATTTCTAAAAACTAAGACCGTAAAGATAAAGCCTGTGTCATGTAGACCTTTGTAGAGTATCCATATGCTTGATTCCGACAACACATAAGAGAGTTACATGATTTCGAAGATGGGGTATCTCTCAAAAGCTCCAAAAAACAAGTCTCTGTAAGCCCA
This sequence comes from Adiantum capillus-veneris, assembly GCF_014529385.1. NCBI lineage: Eukaryota > Viridiplantae > Streptophyta > Polypodiopsida > Polypodiales > Pteridaceae > Adiantum > Adiantum capillus-veneris. The sequence goes on from NC_140951.1 coordinate 31,267,190, forward strand.
AAAAGGTGTGCAAGGAAATTGCATCTATTAAAAAGGGGGATTCTTATTTTAATACAAAGGGAACTTTGGTCAATTTTGGAGCTTTCACTTTCACTTTCCATGATTGGCTCCCCTTCTCTAGATTTTTGGGAAAGGAAGGGACTGATGTCGGTCATTTTTGTGCTCAAAAATGCATTTTTTTGAATGTTTTGACTTATCCACAACGGGGATGGTCAAAATTGAAGGGGGCTGGACCATTTGAGTGCCCAGGCATCTCATGAGGTGTGAACAAGAGTGGCCAACGTGAGAGAGAGCCCATGAGCCACCAAGCCAAGCCAAGGAGTCTAAGAAGCCCAAGTTCCCCACTTGATACAAAGGGAGCAGTGTCACCCCTTGGGCCTTATACTCTCCCCTTTGCACTTTATCCACTCCATGTGGGATTATGCCTTGGCCACATGGAACACCCTCCCCATGATCTCCCAACTTCCCATACATCCAAGTTAATTTCCAGCTTTACCTCTTCACTGAGCAATCTTCTCAAGGGCATAGTGCATGACATTGGCCATCAAATGTGACGCTGTAAAGCACGGCTCGGAGCCCATAACTTTGACTATATATAGAAATATTCATATTCATTATTTCTAATTAAAATAATCATGTTGGACCAATTTCCCTTTGCTGCATGCATCTGGAACCGCTTTTTAAGTAGAGACCGCCCGCTCTCAATACATGTAACTCATGACGTATGAGTTCGATTCACAAACCATAAAGCACGGCTCAAAACACTCATTGAAAACCACCTTTTGAACACTTAATTAAATCAAAATTAGAATAAGAAAGGCCAAAGAAATTAAGCCTTTGTAAATTAGTTTTTACAAAGTCACTGTCGAGCTTTGAAACATTATATACACATATATACTTGGGGGCTAGTCAACAAGTTATTCAGCATCACTTATTGGCTTTATGTCCATCCAAAAAATGCCTATCATAACTTGTCAGAACCCCCCTTGCCTACTTGATCATTCATGACAAGCAGAGGTCTCTAGGTGAACAATTGTTGTAGCTCATCCCCTGAAACCTCACACACATGTAGAAATTTTCCCATTCTTTTCTTCCATTGATAGATGTCATCAGTAACTATTGTCATCAAACGTGCCAAATAATTCTTCAATTTGTAACCATTGACCCAATAATTGTGCTTCACTCCATTTAAATCAGCCAACTAATAAGTTCCATAATCAGACTTGTTCACAACAGCAAAGGGTCCTTCCCATTTAATTTGAAACTTCTTTTGAAAATTATTGTCCAATTTGCTATTGTAACACAAAACAAGCCTTTGTCCTTCACGCATTCATCAACCTTCATTTGAGCCTTATTATATACCTCCTCATAGTAATCCAAATCTTAGGTTCTAACCAATTGCAAGCATTGTAGACTTAACAACCTCTTCTGCCAAACATCCCTCTCTTCATGCTCAAATGACAAGATCTTAGGTGCATGAATCTCAACTTCAATAGGAAACACCGCCTCCTTACCATAAACCAAGTGATACGGGGAAAAACATGTGCTTGTTTTCACAGTAGCCTTGTATGCCCACAAAGAACAAGGTATCTCAGCATCCCAAGTTTTACCATGACTTTGAGTCATCTTTGTGAGAATTTTGACCAACTCCCCATTGGAGCTCTCATTGAGACCATTGCATTGAGGGTAATAAGGAGTGTTGTACCTATGCTCTATATTCAATTTCTTGCATAGAAAATCAAATATTTCACCTCTAAATCGTGGTTCTCTGTCAGATAATAGCTCCAAATATGGGACACCAAACTTGCAGCATATATGCTCATAAACAAATTTTCCCATTTCCTTACTAGTAATTTACTTAGCAGCTTTGGCTTCTGCCCAACGTGATAGATAATCCACAGCCGTCAATATATTAGCATTGGTAATGTCCCAATAGCATCAAGCCCCATTTTTCAAACACATGAAACACCAAAATTGTTTTCCTCAACTCAGGTTTCAAGACTCTCTTCCCCATTCTTTGACAAGATAGATAGGACTTACACCAGTAATTCACATCTCGCTAAATACTTGGCTAAACATAGCCTTCTTGTAGGATTTAAGTAGCGTTATCTTCATGGAAAAATGGCCTCCACAAGCTCCTTCATGATTTTCTTCTACAATTTTATAAATCTCCTCTTTCCATGGTACACAACGAGTAAATCACTCCCCTTCATATAAAGATCGTTAAGCATCTTGTACTTCCTGGCCTTTCTCATAAAAGCATACTTCTTTGATGATGGTAGATCCATAGGAAAATCACCAGTCAACAGAAAATTCACTTCTTTTGATAGCATTTCCCTTCCATGATATAAAGGGGTATCAACGTTCAATACAAACACACAAGTAATCATTTCTTGAGTAGCTTCATAAGCCTCCTCATTTTGAGACCTATCAATGTGTTCCAAACTCCATGCTTCAAACCTTTTAAGCAACTGTTTGACCTTGAGAAACAACCTTTTTAATCAAGGGTTCTTGTTTTTCCATACTCCCAGCACCTGTTTCACAACTAACAAGGAATCACCCTTAATATGTAAGTGTTTAATTCCCAACTATAAACAGTTTTTTAATCCACCCTCAAGTGCCATGTACTCTACTTCAGTATTACTCTTTGCATCAAGTTTCAACCCTTGTCTCCTCATAAGATTCCTTCGAGCATCATAAATACCCCCCCCACCGCGATGCAACATCATGGATTTTTTTATAAGAGCCATCAAATAACAGTAAGGAAGCATAAAAAATAGTGGGAATCTTCGTCCTCTTTGTTTGTATCACTTCCTCCTTAACCAAGACAGGAGTCTCTTTGTAAGTAAGTAAGTAAGTCAGAATAGCCCGAGTACTCTCTTCCACCAGGAAAGCAAACTGAAATTTTTGTTGCTCAATAACCCATCACATCATTGTCTTTGATATATTAGAGTTACTAAAAAACTCTGGAAGCAAAAGTATAGCTGGTAAGGAAAGTAAATGGCTTTTGTAGTAAATATTGTGTGAATCTTTTGCAAGCATATGCCACACTTACCATCACCAACTCAACCTCAGCGTAATCTCTTTCATGAGGGGTTTTCACTATGTTGGCATAGTAAACATGCTTCATATATTGTGACTCCTTCCCTCTTTGCAATAACATGGCTTCAATCGCATCATCTCCCATTGATGGATTGACATAAAAGTCCTTTTACCAATCCGGGGCTTGCATAATAGGAAGCGTACTCAGTACTTCTTTTACTCTGTCAAAGACATCCTCACAGTCATGTGTCCACTCCAATGGATCGTCCTTAACCACATGCTGCAATGGATACAATAGCTGTGATGAAAAAGGTATGAACCGAGACAGGTATTTAACCTTTTGAATGAAAGTGTCCAATTTTCTTTCATATTTTGGGGATGACAACAACAATAGGGCTTCCATTTTCTCTTGATCTACCTCAATTCCATTTTTTGAGATCACATGTCCAAGAAGCTTCACTCTTGGCTGTGCTAAATGACATTTCTTAGAGTTTAACTGACCCCCCCCATTTATCATACCTTGCAAAATTTATTTCAAGATTTTGAACCCGTTCCTTCTATGAGCTATATACACAGAAGTCATCTATGAACCCTTTAACAAACTTCCCAAGAAATGGGGTAAGGACCCAATCCAGTTTTCTTTCAAAGGCTCCAGGTCCATTTGTTAACCCAAAAGAAAGACAGCAAAAGCAAAAGCAACCCCAAGGAGTGATGAACGTAGTCTTCTTCTGATCTTTAGGAGCAAGGATAAGCTAGAAATACCCTGAATACCCATCCCAAACGCTGTATCTCTCAAAGCCAGCCACAACATCCAAAAATTGATCAATAAAGGGCAAAGGGTAAGGATCTTTCTTTGTCACTCCATTCAATGGCTTGTAATCAATACAAACTCTCCAACGCCCATCTTTCTTTGGAGTGACCACTACAGGGCTCACCCACTCCCCATTATAACGTGAACAATGAACCCTGCACCCAACAATTTATATATCTCCTCTTTCAAAGCATTCATTTGGTCCTTACCCAACCTTCTTAACTTCTATATGACTGGCCTTGCCCCTTCAATTAGATCAATCTTCAATGGATCCCCAACAAAGCCCCTCATCCCTTGATACTAGGTGATGAAAAGGTTTGGAAACCTGTCCAACATTGTTAAGTACTCCTTCCTCTCTTCTTGTGTCAGATCAGTACTCAACATATTTTGAATCAGTGCTTTCTTCACTATTGATTCCTGTTTAATTTTCATTATTTCCTCAAGTTTTTCTAAACGGCTTGAAGCATTTATATCCCCTGACACCTACAGCACATCACCAATTTCTTCCTTCTTCCAATCTAGTAGTAGGAATGACACTTAACCTTCATCACTGGAGCTAGAAGAGAAACTGCTATCTGAATCCTCAGAGCTTCCTTAATTGGTAACTTTGGATTCATCATTTTCACACACATCCTCTAATGTCAAAGGTTGTTGGGTGGTCATGTCAAACACCCTCTTCTCACCTTTCTTGACATACACAGAGATTGTGCCTTTGCCCCAATCCTATAGAGCACCAACAACTCTCAACCAAGGTCGTCCCAAAATGATAGAAAAAGCTCCCAACCTTGCCGGAATAACATGAAAGTTCACCAAAACTTTCATATTAAAGATGTAAACCTCCAAACTTTGATCACTCCCAAACACTTTAAGTTGGCATGATTAGCTAGTCAAATCCTAAATCCAGAGCTTCCACTGGTAACTAAACCCAACTTCTCAACACATGAGTCTCTAATGACGCATACTTGGGCACCTCAATGTAGGCTTCTCCCATGCCTACACCTTTGTGTCCGGCATCTACCATAGGACATATGTCAAGTAACTCTTCCAAATCCAGCACTCTTAACATGTCCACGCTTCAGCTGACCGAGAGGCAGCATTGTATGCCTTTACACGCAAACACTTAGGCTCGGTCCTCTCCCGCTGTGCCTTGAGCTTAGGTCAAGGGTTGACAAACCGAGAGGAAATTGTAAAATCCCTTGGTGTCAAGTCAGCCATTGGCCCATTACCCAAAGATGTAATTCGTAGAAAAACCAATCGACCATGATGTAATATTCGAATCAATAAAGAATAAAATTTTTTGTCAATGATTCATATTGTTCAATAATTTCCATTTTTGTCCGCCAAGGCACACACGTGCACAAAACGTAGAACATGCAGCTGTCGCGCGGCCGCGAAGAGCGTCTTGGAGATAATTTTGCTAAACGAGGCGACGGGGGGGGCGTACGGGGTCAAGAAGGTCAGTGACAGAATCGCTCCCTGCGGGCGGTGGCGCACAGGGACTTTTTTGGCACTGTCCAACCCCGCCCGGCGCAGCCGATGCGTCACATGCCCTTCTTCACCCCGTATGCCCCCTTGTCGCCCCGTTTCGCAAAATTATCTCTGAGGCGCTCCCCCCGACCGCCCGGTGGTTGCATGTTCCAGGTTTCTGTGCACGTGTATGCCGCGGTGGGAAAAAATGTAGCCATGGTGGTGAACTTAAATTAAACATATCCAACAATTCAAATAATTATAAAAACAATGTACAAATTAAAATTGAACAATTGCTCGCAATGGTAGAAATTTGCCAATTGATATTATAGAGGAAGATTACAAATCTCATGAAGAGAGAGTACATGGGATAAACTACATCTTATGAACACTACAAGAGGTACTTCACATTAGCGACGCTCGCAGTGCAACGCTCAAAAGCGAAAATCCACGGCGTCGCTATGGGTGTCGCTATTGTATTTGTTACATAGAGATGCTTGTAGCGACACCCATACCAACGCCGATAGGGGTAAAAAATAAACCGAGAGCATCCAAAAACCCAGATCTCAGATCTAAACCATTTGGACCTCTTAGAGGTTCTTACCAAGGAGCACGAAGATCCCAGAAGCGCATTGTTTCCCCCCCCAAAAATAATTTCTTCGGTGGGGGAACGCATTAGGTATTTTCCTAACCCAGTAGGTCCCTGAGCGGAACCTATGTTGGCGTCGAGACATTGGTCTCTAACGCGGAAGGTAAAAGATTGAGCTTGAGAAGCTTCTGGACCGGTGGGACCATAAAATTCACTAGGATATGCTGTGTTGTTGAACCAGACGAAACAGAAGGCAGTGAAGACAAATATGGCTAGAGCTCCCAAGTTGTAGAATAAATAAGCCTCCTCGGACCACACAAAAGCTCAACGAGCTCAGGCAAAAGGTTTTGTTAATATCTGCCAAATCCCGCCAAAAATACAAATGGATCTGAGCCACACATGTCCCCCGATAATATCTTCTAGAATATCTACACTCGCAATCCATCGAGCCAAAGATAATATTGGGGTTTAGAGTAAGATTCGTAACTTCTCTTACATCTCCGCCACCAGGTGTCCATGTATCATACAACCCTCCAAAATAGAGTGCCTTGAAAACCAGTAGGAAAGCGCCGAAACCTAGTAATATTAGATGAATACCAAGAATTGTAGTCATCTTATTTTTATCCTCCAAGTGTAACCAGAGAAAGGAAAAGATTATTCCAGAGTTTCGGGACCAATCAAAGCATGATATATGCCTCCAAAACCCAAAACTGCGGAAGAAACCAAATGTAGCACTCCGGAAACAAAGTAAGGGAAGGTATCGGCCACTTCCCCGCCAAGACCTACCCCCCAACCTAGGGTTGCCAAGTGGGGAAGTAGATTCAATCCCTGCTCATACATAGGCTTCTCTGATACGAAGTGAGCTACTTCAAATAAATTCATAGCTCCAGCCCAAAATACAATCAGACCAGCATGACTACGTGTGTTAACCCTCACGCACATTCCTATCACCTACGACAGATGTTGTATTATTTATTTGGTAGAGTCAGGTATCGGGCTTGTCGATTCAATAGGAAAATGGTATGAGTGATCGTCGATGAGAGACGCACTCTAATTGGAACATTCAAGGGATTAGTTGGATAATCATGGGAGCCCAAGTGTGAATGGGGCGAGCTCATATAAAAGTCAACTAGACCTAACATTCACTTATTCTATCATTTGTACAATTGAAGAGTGCTCTTGCTCCATCTCCATCTTCTTCTTCTTAATATCCTTGTGTGTGTGTGTATGCATGAGAGAGAGAGAGAGTGTGCAATTGAGCATTGTGACGGCAGCACGACGGCAGCGAGGCGGTTGAGCACGGCATAGCGGCGTCTTCGTGGCCAGAAATCCTCCACGACAACAAGCGTAGAGTGGTGAGTGACACACCATCGCCATCTTTGAGCTTACTAGTTTAGGCTTGTTGTGTGCTTGGAGCCATTTGTGGCTCGCACACAGTGTATCGACAAGTTCCTTGCATTGACACGTGCGATATGCACGCACATTTTTGGCGTCATTGCCGGGGAATGCCATACACTAAGTTTGAATGGCACTATGTGCTTCTTTTGTGGTGCAATTTCAATTGTATGAAAGGTAGGGAAGGAAGGTGTGTGTGTTGAGAAGAAGGATTTTGTGTTGCTACTGTGTATTTCTTTGTTAATGAAGTTTTGAAAGGTTACTGTGTTTTCTCTATGCTAAGGTATTAGTATTAAGGTTGTTAGTATTGTGTAATGTAAAGTACAATAAGTAGGAAGTAGATATGTGAGAGTTAATGAAGTGTGTTAGTGTGTTAGTGTGTAACATAAGGTGTATTAGTTGTAAGTAGGTAGGCAGAGTGTGTGTGTGCTCGCGCGCAGGCTGCAGCGACCTTATCCCAAAAATAAAAATAAATAATAATATATATATATATATATATATATAAATTTAAAGGTAGGACCAGGGTCCCGAAAAAATTTAAAGGTAGGACCATATACGCTCCCAATAGAGACAAGACAAGAGAGAGAGAGAGAGAGAGACAAGACATAAGACACACCATATACACTCCCAAAAACTGATTCATATATAGGCACCCAAGCCCAAGCTAACGTTTAGGCTCAGTCCTCACTCGCCCTTTAAAATTACGTATTTTAGCTTCACACGTAGCTAAACATTGACTTTTTTGAGGACCAACTGATCTTCAAGTGACCGAACGTTGTCTGTAAAGCACATCGTGACCCTCTAAGTGATACACGCTTTAATTAGAAAAAATGATTATTAAAAAACAAAAAAAAAAGTGAAAACGGATGCCTAAAAAAGTAAGCGGTTAACCGTCGAGGGTATTCGCCGATGCTTTTAGGGTACCAAAGGCACATGCATTTATGCTCTGGTCATGTGCTAGAGACGGAGCAACTAGAGAGAATTTCGACTTACGCAAGCTCTCAATATCCACCTACCTTAGGTTCCGGGCCCTCGGTGGGGACCCAAGGTAGTACAAACCAGGACCCGAACATAGCGGCTAGTGACTCTTCCTCTTACTACGATGTCATGGAGGGTTTCCTAATGCCTAATCCTGGTAGCTCAAGACAATACATGCATGCCATGGGTCCGTGGTTCGGGCCGAGCATGCTTAGCCGCTTGAAGGAAACCTTTAGTAGAGCCACTCGCTCCGAACATGAAGCTAATGATGTAAATGAGGGGGGTGGGGAAGTAAATTCTCCATTCATGACCAACATGGAGCCTATGCCCTTAGAGAATGTACACGTGAATACTTCATTCAATTCACCTCGTGACTCTTCAGAGCTATTCCCCTCCGAGGTCATATTAACCGATGGTAAAAGCCTTGCCGAAGTGCAAGATGTTGAGCGGTATATCCTTGGAGCGAGGGAAAAGGAAATTGAGAGCTTACGCAAGGCGGAACAACGAAGAGAGTTAAAATCGAAAGCTCCTATGTCAATATCTTTGCTAGGAGAGAAATCGAGTGCTCCTGACTTAGCAACCGCTAAGGGCCAACCCCTAGAAAGCAACATTGCATCTAGCTCAAAGGACACCCCTAGCACCTCAATTCTAGATGGAGTGTTCTTAAATGTGAATTGGGAGTACGAACTACAAACTAAAACTCTGACCGGCCTATACAAAAATCACACCTATCAATTGTGTTGGTTAGATGTCCTACAATCCACAATGGGTGCTACTAGTGTGGAGAATCAATAACAAGAAGTTTGGGAGGTCATCCATAGGGTGATTGAGTTAGAGAGACACAACAAGGGGATCCATATGCCTTCAACGAGTTTCATGAGATTCTTGGATACAGGGAAGGCTAAGCAACTGAGCTTATCGCAAATGGAGACTCCGTCGATAAGTCCGATGAATCCCACATATGTTGTTTCACCATGGGTCTCGGTGCAATCTGAGCCCACAAGTGATAGTTTTACCTTTCCAAGTCTAGCTCATCTTTCCCTTGATGACACCACGGCTACCATGACTACCCCAATGATGGGCATGCCAAGAAACATTCCATGGACCTCATTTATTAGTAAAGCACCGCTACATGGTAGCTCAATGCCTGCAATAGTACCTACAAGTGTGTACCAATCATATGCACCTATGGGTCATCACACTCATGTAGTACCTACCCCTCCCATCGTTTCACAGCCTATGCTCCACAACCACAACACCCAAGTTCTTATTTCCATGGGACTATACCGGCTAGCATTAGCATGTCATATCCAACGTCTGCTATGCCTAGGGCCACACATATGAACTTTGGGCCACCACATGGCACAACACCGTACCAAACGTTGTCCTGTTGTGACACGTACATAGTGGGAACGCATGCTACAAGATCTATCTTGTAACTTTTTAGATACATAATTATCTTTCCTATAATGTACATATGCATATTTAAGTATAGTAATAAGCCTTCTATCTCATCCTATTATTTTTCTCAAGGGTAACCTATCCTTACTTTACCATCAGAAAATACTATGGGAAAAGCTCAATAGCTCCGCCTCTTTAACTTGGGAAGCATTGATTCTTTATTTCTACTATCTCATTACCATCTCACACCCTATCTAGATCCTATATCTAGGGTAAACTCCAATATATATATATTCTATGTATTTTTTATACTTTTCTTATATTTCTTTTTAAATAGCTACTAGGAGGGAATCAAATCCTAGTGGGACACTAGGTGGCATGACTTCAAAGATACACTTATTTTAATGCATTATTGCAAGCATGATTACAAAACTTTGTCAAGGAGCAATGTCATGCTTTCATATGGCATGAGGTGTCCTTTGGAATTAAATGAAAGTCTAGGCTAAGGGGACCACGGGAAGACTTTTGCTGCCAGAAATGGACCCTATTTTGATGAATTTTTTACACAAGGTTCCAATCCGAACTGGAAAATGATTTTAAACTGAAAATCATAGCCAATGAGCTGAAGTTTCTGCCCATATTTTTACTTTTTTTTTTAGAGCCACGGTTGAGGAGATATGATCAAAATACTGGACCCTAGTCTGCCCACATCATGGAGGGACAACTCATTTCCAACTTTTTCAATTCCTATTCACACTGGCTCCTCTCTTCTTGTGTAAACCTTTGGGGGTTCCCTTCACCTATAAAAGGGGATCTCTTCTTCCTTGAAAAGAAACTCAAGCATTCAAGCCTTTGATGAGAGGAATTCTTGAGGGAGTGAGTAGTAATGCCTAATTGTACTTAGCCCCATTAACATAAGCCCAAGCCTACACTTTCTCCTAGAGGAAGACTAGCCATTCTTGTACGCTATCCTTGGAAGATCAAATCTAATCAAAGAAGGTGTTGTACTTGGAATATCAATCAACGTTGAATTCTCCCCTCTTCTTCTCTCTCCCATCAATAATGGTGCCGAAGGGTTTCAAGTAAGATGTGTTCTACATTGATGTTTTCTTGATTTCTTGTTGTTTTCATTTTCATCTCTAATCCAACATATATATATGTATCTAATCTCATCTCCTTAACCAAACCTATCTCTCCCATTCTTAGTAATTCATCCTCTCTAGGTTCTCTTTGCTACAGGTACATCTCTCCCCGCAATATCCTTATTGGCTACGGGCAAGAATAGGGCTTGAGAGGGAAACTTCTCATCTCTTCACTTCTCTCATATCTACATTTCTCACATACTATCCTAGATGAATAACCCACATGAGGATCATTTCTATTGCTTTCACTCTGTACGATCTATTAGAATTAATGTATGGATTAGCCAAAAAATACACTTTCAACAACGTATAATGTTTCTCTTTGGCCCAGAAAGGCTTAATGAAATACTTCTATCACCGGATCCCATCATACTACCTCTCATAGACTATAACTTTTCTTTTGACATAAGCGTAGTTATCTTGCTCTGAACCAAGAGGATTTGTACACACAATTAATCCCAATCACTAGACAAAATATATATATTATGGTAAGCACAAAACTACAATTCCAAAGAACAATTCGTAGCCTATTTGGTCAGCCAAGATTGAATTCCATTAACGCATCTATTAACCCTTTCATATTACCCATGATACGATATGACCATAGCCTTGATGTTTTCATTTTTGTATTGTTTTGACATTCTCTTTTGTGTTCTTTCTTTGTGTGTGTGAGTGCAAGAGAGAAAGAGTGAGTCTTCTTTGATTGCACTTCTTTCCAAACCCTAGTCTTCATGCCATCTATGGTTTAACTCCTTCATATAGTTTTTGTTGAGTTCTCTCACAAACTCTCACTGCCATAAGCCCAGTGCTTTCTTGGCAAGACCACAAATTTCTCGACATATTTTTGGTGAACCCGATGCGAAACTGCCAGGGTGAGATTTTATGGATAACCATGGGTGATCATGTTGAGCAACAGAATATGCATTTTGACCCAGAAACAATGCAAATGTTTCAAGCATTTGCAATGTTCATGCAACAACAACATGCCATTGAAAGAAGGGAGATTTCAGCAATGAAGGCCATACAAGCAGTCGTCAATAGAATGGATGAGTTCAATGGCAAAGATGTAACCAAGTACTTACGCGAGTATGTGAAGGAGATGGAGCTGCATCGTGTGTCAGAAGGTGAGATGATTTAAAGCTTTGAGCTAGTTGTTGCTCCAGAAATTAGAGAGCATGTTAGGGTAATTAATGATGGGCATGGGAATAATTGGGAAGAACTCAAAGTAGCTTTAAAGGAGGAATATTCCATGGAGGACTCTGAGAGAGTGACCAAAAGGACATTCTTAGAATGGGTAGTCAAGCCAAAGCAAGGACTATCAATAACAGAGCTACTTAGGGAATTTGAGCGGCGCTATGCACAACTCACCAGGACAGAAAGGGCCACACTAGATGCAGAGAAGACAAATCTTTTCTTACAAGCTGCAGGTAAAGAGTTTCAAGAAAATTTGGAGCTTCTTCTTGAATATAAAGATGTTGAGCAAGGACTAAAGACCGACTGGAATGAGGTTGAAGGTGCTGTCTCACTGCTTGCCAAACAACAAAGAAGAAGGGACAAGATGTTAGTAAACACTACAAGTCCTTCCACCTCAACTTATGACAAAATGGTAAAGCCTACTTTTATCGCTCCTAAGTTTGATGAGTCCATGCTAGATGAGCTTGTGAAGGGAATGCGTGACTTGAAGGTGAAGTTTACAAATCTTGAAGAAAAAGGCCAACCATAAGGGCCACTTCCTAGGAAAAGACAACAGCCCAAAGAAGGGTTTGTTAATATATGTATTTGGTGTGATAGTACAGACCATGTAAGAAGGGATTGTGATGATTTGTCAAAAGATGTTGTCTTTTTTAAGGATGGAAAAATCCACTTAAGAGAGACATGTCTACCCTTGAGAACTAACTTTGGGAAGGGGGGAATGGAAACCTTAGTTGAAGATATGAAAACTAAGCATGCCACCTCTTCAGTTGAGGCAGTTACTTATGGAGTAAGAATTGAACATTTTTGTGATGAAGAGGTGAGTGACCATCATGGTCAAATTTGGCCAAATGTCATGCAATTATCTAAAAAGAGAAATCTTACAAAAGAGATTCTACATGAATCAGGTGATTGCATACGTCTAGAAACAGGATGGAATGATCCAGTGGACTCATTGTTAGTGCATGCCTACATTACAAAATGCCAACAAAATGAGGCAATTGTAGAAGAGAAGCGTAGACGTGCGAATCCTGATGAAGGACCATCAAAAAGAGCTTCTAGAAGTGGGGGAAGAAGTGACTCAATGCCTTCTCAAACACCCTCAACACAAGGAGCATCTCCACCTGAAGTACTCATGGAGGAGTCTACAACAGGAAAGAAGAAAGAGCCAACGAAAGGTAAGACAAAAGGCCCAACTTATAAACTACAATCTGATATTGAGGTTGCTACAGATTTAAAAAAAGTCTTGGAGGAAAGGATCTTGAATAGAAAGATTGAGTTTACTATGGGAGAAGTTCTTGGCATTGCAAAGCGTGAATTCCATGAGGAGATCATTGACATCATCAAGAGGAAGAGGCAAACCCTTGCTGAAGTTTCTCGTCCACAGGTTGAAGGGGAAACCTCAAAGACACGAGGGATGCAGCTGCAACATAAGGATAATGATGGAGCTGTGGTAGGATGCTACCAATCTAGTGGGAGAGTGAAGCAAGTGTATTTCTCAAATGATGATGAAGAAGTTGAACATATTCCTAGGAGTTACTATTCACGAAGTCATTGGGCAAGGGCTACTACAGAAACTTTGGTCAAGGTAGGTGATCTTGAAGAGCCATTTGTTACCTTGATTGACCATGGTTCAGAAATAAACATAATGTCAAAGAGTCTCTACAACAAGTGCAAATGGTCGATGGACACAGATCATGGATGGATGGTAAAAGTGGCAAACAATTCATCCGGTGAATTGTATGCAGCATGTCCAGGTGTGAAGGTAACAATAGGTGATGTAAAGATTGACCAAAACTTCTTTGTACAGGATACATCTTCATATCATCTCATCCTTGGACAGCCCTACATTGTGGGAGTTTGAATGGAAACAAAGGTAATGGATGATGGTTCAGCATATGCTAGGATACGTAGCAAAGATGGTAAACGAGTTGTCCAATTTCTCACAGTTTGTGTGAACCATGAAAGAAATCGTGACAACCTCAGAGAACATCCTCTACCAAAGGTGAGCAAAGAGTTTCATGATCATACAGAAATGATGGGTTTTGGCCAAGTACCATTGTAAAGCGGGATTGCAGTGGTACAAAAAGAAAAAGGGTCTCGCCTGATCCAAAAATAGGTGAAGCGTTTTCAACGAGCTCCTTGGTAACAAAGAATGGATCAGTATGTTTTACAAAACTTGAAGGTTTGAAGAGATGTGAGAGGTAATATGTGCATAATGTACAAATAGGCATGAAAAAGAGTGGGTTGCTAGAGCTACTGAAAATGTTTTGGGTTTGTGTGAACAAGTTTCTTTTGTAGATACTATGGGTGAGCCTGATGCTATAATGGGGTCTAATTTGCATCTTGAAAATGAAGTTGTGGAAGTTTGCTCTATGGAAATGTATCAAGTAATAGAAGCCTTTAAAGAAAGCCAAACAGTTGGCCCAGAAGTCCATGTTGAAACTAAATACTAGAGTGTAGCAAAGAAGGTGAAACCAGTAGCTTCACCCTTACCACCCAACAACAGGGAAAAGATTGAGCAGGCTTCTTTACAACCAAGTTTGAGGAATCCTAAAAGGATTGGGCATACCTTCACAAAGGAGTCTTTCCAAGACTTGCAGATTGGTCGCGAGGAGTTTCTAACACAGGAGGAGACAAAGTGCTTCAAAGAAATGCTTTCAAATCATGGTAAGGCTTTTGCATTTGATCCACATGAGATAGGATGTGTTGATCCTTCTATTGTAGCTCCTATGGTAGTTTTCACAATACCTCATGTGCCTTGGAATCTGCAGCCTATTCCGGTTCCAAAGGCTCATTTGCCAAAGTTAGTAGAGCTACTGAATGAGAAAATCAAAATGGGAATCTTGGAGCATTCTTGTGCTCCATACTCAAACAGGTGATTCACAGTTCCGAAGAGGAATGGTTCTCTACGCTTCATCCAAGATATGCAACCAGTGAACAAGGTGACAATTAGAAATGTAGGTACAAGTCCAATTGTGGATGAGTTTGCAGAGGCATTTGCAGCGAGGGCAATCTACTCAATGGAGGATCTCTACTCAGGGTATGATCAATTTCAGCTTGCAATCGAAAGCAGAGACTTGACAACCATGAGGACACCTTTGGGTTTGGTAAGGATGTGTACCTTGCCACAGGGAGCAACCAACTCGGTTGCACATATGATGAATGGGATGAATAAGGTCTTACGTGACTTTATTCCTCAAATCACAATGCCTTTCATTGATGATTTGCCTATCAAAGTATGTGAAGAAAGTGACAAAGATGAAGCTTTGGATCTCAAGGGATGTCGCAGGTTTGTGGTAAATCACATAAATGATTGTGATAAAATTTTGTCTAGGTTGGAAGAAGTGAATCTTACATTGTCAGGGAAAAAGTCTATGTTTGGTGTCAATGAAGTGCTTATTGTGGGGCACATGTGTGGGCCATATGGTAGGAAACCTTGTCCAACAAATGTAGATGCCATCCAAAGAATGAAAGAAACGTGCACTAGCATCACTGAGGTTAGAAAATTTCTGGGAGCATGTGTCTTCTATATTATTTGGATTCCAAATTATGCACATGTAGATGATCCTCTTTATCAGCTGCTTAGAAAGAATCAGAAGTTTAAATGGATAGAAGCACATGTAAAATCCATGAAAAAGCTAAAGGAGTTGCTCCAGTCAGCAACAACTTTGAGAAAGGTAGACTATGAGTGTCAAAGGCCAGTAATTGTGACAGTAGACACCAGTCCTACAGGGATTGGATGGGCAATAGGGCAAGATGACAAAGAAGGACACAGGTATGTGGTAAGATTTGGAGCAAAAGTGCTAAGTGCTCGCCAAAGAAACTATCCACAGATAAAAAGAGTGTTATGGGGTATGGTTACAGCCTTGAAAATTGGGAAAGAGTACCTAATTGGTGCATGTGTGGTTGTAGAACCAGATTGTCTACCACTTCTTGGGATGATTACAAGCTGATCAACTCCAGACAGTGCTATGTTGCGGTGGATTGCCTACATTAAGTCCTTAAATCCTGAGTTTAAGCACATTGCAGGTAAAGACAATACAGTGGTAGATATGCTATCAAGGTCAAGGTATGAAGATGAGTCACAAATGATTGACGGGGGAGATGATGTAGGCACAAAGTTCTATTCTATCTCTCATGTCAAAGGTAACAATGTCTGCATGACTAATCTACTTGAATCATTCTTGAAAGAGCTTTATGAAGGTGATTGGCTTCTTATTGGAAGCTACTTGAGTACTCTAACAAAACAGGATGATTGGTCTGAACAAGAATTCAAGAGGATACGTAGGAAAGCATATGGGTACTTTTTGAGGGATGGTTACTTGTGGAAGCATCCTAAACAAAAGGGTGCTACACCACAAAGGGTTATATGTAAAAAAGAGACTCAAGTAAAGCTCATGCAAGAGTTTCATGAGAGTCTATGGGCTGGACACAGGGGTGTATGGGCAACCTTCTCCAAGTTGAAAGAAAAATACTGGTGGAAGGGTATGTATGAAGATGTATCTCAGTTTGTAGAGACATGTGTAACTTGTCAAGTGGATTCAAATGTTCGACATCGTGATGGATTGCACCCTACATATCCACTAGCCATGCACTATAAATGGGTTGTGGATCTAGTCACAATGCCTCTAGGACTCTGGCAGATGAGATACTTGGTTCTTGCACGAGAGGACCTAACTAACTAGGTTGAAGGAAGAGCATTAAGAGCTAAAATCGCAAAAGCTGTGTGCAAATTCCTTCTTGATGAGGTGATTTGCCGTTATGGTTGTGTGGGAAAAATCACTGCAGATAGAGGTGAACTGGATGCCGAAGAAGAAAGGGAGTTCTTTTCTAGATTAGGAATCAAGCTTTCTCTTACTACACCTTACAACCCTAAAGGCAATGGAAAGAGTGAAGGAGGGCATCCTCCTATCATCAAAGCTTTGGCCAAGGCTTGCGAAGGAAGAGTTGGTGAGTGGCCAAAATTGTTACCATATGCTTTATGGACTGATCGTACAACACATAGCTCAGTAACTGGCTACATGCCTGCGGAGCTAATGTATGGTCAAAATCCAGTGATGCCGATTGAAGATACAATTCCCACATGGAATGTACTACCTTGGCAAGAGGGGCTTAGCAGGGAAGATCTCCTTGCAGTGCGTATAAGGCAGCTAGAGAGAAGACCTGGAGACATTGAAGCTGCAAAAGAACGACTCAAAAATGCAAGGTTGAAAAATAAGGAATACTTTGATAAGAGACATCGACTCAGGAGCAAAGCAATTGACAAAGGGGACTGGGTTTTGGTGTATGATAGTAGCCTTGATAACCAGCACAGAGTCATGCGTAAGTTTTCAAAAAGATGGTTTGGACCGTATGTTGTAGAGCATGTGCATGAAAATGCTACTTACAGCTTGTCTGAACTAGATGGTACAAAAGTAAAGATTCCCATTGCAGGAAAAAGGATCAAAATCTTTAAAAGAAGAGGAGACAATGATCCAGAAGATGTTGATGAGGAAGAAGAGCAAACCACAGGTAAAGATAAAAGTGAAGATGAAGATTTGGAATCATCCAGTGAAGAAGAAAGAAAGGAAGATGTACAAGAGGGCTGATCTTACAAAGAAATAATGTGGCACATACCGGAGGATGTGCAGGTTTAGAGGGGGTGGATGTCGTGCTATGACACGTACATAGTGTGAACGCATGCTACAAGATCTATCTTGTAACTTTTTAGATACATAATTATCTTTCCTATAATGTACATATGTATATTTAAGTATAATAATAATCCTTCTATCTCATCCTATTATTTTTCTCAAGGGTAACCTATCCATACTTTACCATCAGAAAATACTATGAAAAAAGCTCAATAGCTCCGCCTCTTTAACTTGGGGCAAAAAGCATTGATTCTTTATTTCTACTATCTCATTATCATCTCACACCCTAGCTAGATCCTATATCTAGGGTAAACTCCAATATATATATATATATTCTATGTATTTTTTATACTTTTCTTATATTTCTTTTTAAATAGCTACTAGGAGGGAATCAGATCCTAGTGGGACACTAGGTGGCATGATTTCAAAGATACACTTTTTTTAATGCATTATTGCAAGCATGATTACAAAACTTTGTCAAGGAGCAATGTCATGCTTTCATATGGCATGAGGTGTCCTTTGGAATTAAATGAAAGTCTAGGCTAAGGGGACCACGCGAAGACTTTTGCTTCCAGAAATGGACCCTATTTTGATGAATTTTTTACACAAGGTTCCAATCTAAATTGGAAGATGATTTTAAAATGAAAATCGTAGCTAATGAGTTGAAGTTTCTGCCCATATTTTTACTTTTTTATTTGGAGCCACGGTTAGGGAGATATGATCAAAATACTGGACCCCAGTCTGCCCACATCATGCATGGACAACTCATTTCCAACTTTTTCAATTCCTATTCACACTGGCTCCTCTCTTCTTGTGTAAACCCTTGGGGGTTCCCTTCACCTATAAAAGGGGACCTCTTCTTCCTTTAAAAGGAACTCAAGCATTCAAGCCATTGATGAGAGGAATTCTTGAGGGAGTGAGTAGTAATGCCTAATTGTACTTAGCCCCATTAACATAAGCCCAAGCCTACACTTTCTCCTAGAGGAAGACTAGCCATTCTTGTACGCTATCCTTGGAAGATCAACTCTAATCAAAGAATGTGTTGTACTTGGCGTATCAATCAACGTTGAATTCTCCCCTCTTCTTCTCTCTCCCATCAATAATGGTGCCGAAGGGTTTCAAGTAAGATGTGTTCTACATTGATGTTTTCTTGATTTCTTGTTGTTTTCATTTTCATCTCTAATCCAATATATATATATGTATCTAATCTCATCTCCTTAACCAAACCTATCTCTCTCATTCTTAGTAATTCATCCTCTCTAGGTTCTCTTTGCTACAGGTACATCTCTCCCCACAGTATCCTTATTGCCTACGGGCAAGAATAGGGCTTGGGAGGGAAACTTCTCATCTCTTCACTTCTCTCATATCTACATTTCTCACATACTATCCTAGATGAATAACCCACATGATGATAATTTCTATCGCTTTCACTCTATACGATCTATTAGAATTAACGTATGGATTAGCCGAAAAATACACTTTTAACAACGTATAGTGTTTCTCTTTGGCCCAGAAAGGCTTAATGAAATACTTCTATCACCGGATCCCATCATACTACCTCTCATAAACTATAACTTTTCTTTCGACGTAAGCATAGTTATCTTGCTATGAACCAAGAGGATTTGTACACACAATTAATCCCAATCACTAAAGAAAATATATGTAATATGGTAAGCACAAAACTACAATTCCAAAGAACAATTCGTAGCCTCTTTGGTGAGCCAAGATTGAATGCTATTAACTCATCTATTAAGCCTTTCATATTACCCATGATACGATATGACCATAGCCTTGATGTTTTCATTTTCGTATTGTTTTGACATTCTCTTTTGTGTTCTTTCTTTGTGTGTGTGAGTGCAGGAGAGAAAGAGTGAGTCTTCTTTGATTGCACTTCTTTCCAAACCCTAGTCTTCATGGCATCTATGGTTTAACTCCTTCATATAGTTTTTGTTGACTTCTCTCACAAACTCTCACAGCCATAAGCCTGGTGCTTTCTTGGCAAGACCGCAAATTTCTCGACAACGTGGAACCCAAGAGATTCCTATGTGCCAAGCCCAATGCCTATACCTACTCCACATGTAGTCTCTGGAGCGCCGTTTGCTCAAGCTATCGGTCGATCTATTGCTGAGAATATGCATAACACGCCTGATAGAGAGCCTAGAAGTAAGGCAGTACAAATAGCCAAGATCACACAAGAATTTAGTGGAGACGCGGATGTGATAAAGCATATCGAAGTGTTTGAAAATATGCGATTCTCTAGGAGAACACAATGACCTGAATAAGAGTAATTCTTTAAGCCTAACCTTAAGTGGGAAGGCATGGGATTGGTATAGAACCCTAAGGGTGGAAGAAAAAACGATTTATCCTACTCTTAGGAGATTGTTCTTGAAAGAATACATATGAGAGGGAGTGCTTTGGGGTGTAGCTGTTGGAGCTATATATGGCTCACTCTACTCAACTTGGTCTCACCTATATATTTGTATCTTGTCCTCAATATGAATCAGTCTTTGGGAGCGTATATGGTGTGTCTCTTATCTTGTCTCTCTCTCTTTCTCTCTACATCTCAACATGGTATCAGAGCGGTAACGATCATGCGCCGATTCAATTCATGGTGACAAAACAATATGTGTATGCGATTCGCATGTAAGATTCAAAATTGCTACAAATTTTATTTTTGAGCGTTGATTCTTGTTAACTATGGTTGTTTTGTGTTAAGAAGAATATGATTAGTGTTTTGTGTAGTGTTTATTGCTAATCAATCTAATTGTTGATTACGTTTTCTTGTTGATGACACCCTAAACTTCATCTCAACTTTTAGGGATCTTATGCTCAAAATTTGTAAAAATGGGAAAAGTGCAATGGCAATTTTCATCCACAACTTGTTCGTCTTCTCGAGCTCTTCCATTTGAGTTCTAGGTTTGCGTCAATCGGAGTTCGCAGCAAAAAGTTATGTTGTTTTTACTGCAATTGAGCTTGACGCAGCTTTCTTCGTCGTGAAGCATCCCTGATCGTTTTTCTAATTTTGGTGTTAACTTTTTCGAGAAAATTTAGCTTTTTGCTATTCGTATTGTGGCCATCAATCTTGCGTCTCACGTCACTCTATTTTGAGGACTCTTTTATTATTAACGTCTCCTTTACCCAGCCTTTTTTGGGTGACGTCTCTCACATCTTTGGACGTTCCTTGAGCATCCTTCTTGCGTTTATCATTGACAGAACGCAGTCCTCATATTTCTCTCATTCTCAATTGCGGCCTTCACCATGTATGGTGTGCAGATTCTGCGATCTTATCTTATACGTCTTCTTGCAGCAAGATATGGCTATGACTATTCTCGTCAACGGCTTTCTTTCTGGCCAGCGTTCTGTTCCTCCTTTCCAAGGCCAAGGATTTCCAGTCTGGAAAGTAAAGATGTTAATTCTTGAAGGCGATGAACTCTCTGATGTTGTTTTGGAAATCGTGTTTGTCCGCCTCATCCTATTGATACGGATAATGATAACGTGCTTATCACTGAAGGACCTATATTTGAAGATTGGAATGTTGCCTATATGGATTGGCAACGACATGATAAAGCAGCTCGTCAGTATATACTTTCTGCTCTTATTGATTCCCTTTTGCTTGATATGTATGAACTGCCTACTTCCCACGACGTATGGAAGTACCTTATTGCAAACTTTCAGAAGAAATCTGTTACACAAATACTTTATTTGAGAGGGTTGCTTAACAAGTTACAATATGAAGTTGGTACTACCATGACGGGACATATTGAATCTTTCAAATATATTATTAATCAACTTGCTGCTGCTGGTGATCCTGTTCCACAAAAGCAATAGATTACACTTCTCCTTGATACGGTGAAGGACTCTTCTTATGATAACATTGTTACTATTCTCTCCAATAAAGATGGTCTTGATTTTGACCAAGCGTGCATGTCTTTAATTGAATACTCTCAACGTCAAGAACGTTGTAATGCTGGTCATGATACAGCTATGATTTCACAAGAGGAGACTGTTGGAGCCCCATTTGTCCAACTGTTGTAATGAGCCCATCTTGTAAAGCATATCAAATTCCCATTTTATGTCAAAGAATTCTTATCATTTTGATCCATTCGTCTAGGTTATGTAAAGATCCTTAATCAGTTAGTCAGGACTCAGATTTATTCACACTTTGTAATAATGAGTAAGAGAACCCCATGTACATTTTTGAGCTAAGGTGAGTTTGTTTTGCTTGTAAGTAGCACAAACAGTGTCTGTTTTCAACGATCAGGTGCTTTATGGAATGAGAAAGAGATTAGATACACATAGATACTCATAAACTTAAGTTTCGCCCACTTGTGGATTATGACCAGTTAGTCTATCGCGATTGTATTCGAGATAACTAGGGTTCAAATCTGGTGAGATTAGACTTATAGGTAAGTATATCCTAGTGAGAGGATGGTGCCTAGTAAGTTTGATGCGATTTCGAGTTCATTGGAAGTGTAAGAATAAACATTACTTACTCGCTAACAAATTCACATTCTTTGTGGATCATCAGGCACTCTTGTACTTAGTAAACAAACCTTGTAACACAGGACGAATTGTAAGATGGTTCATTGTGTTGCTGGAGTTTGATTTTACGGTAGTAGTTAAGAAAGGAAAAACTCATCAAAGGGCAGACCACCTTTCTCGATTACTACATGGTGAAAAAGCTACCGGGGTAGATGATGATCTCCCAAACGCATACCTGTTTAATATAGAGATGGTACCGAAATGGTCAGAGCAAATTATTTCGTTGCTGACATATGGAATGAATCTTGACGAAAAACACACGGTGGAAGACGTTAGACAAGCACGAAATTACACAATGCTTGCGGGAAGAATGTACCATCATGGAAACAATGAAATTCTAAGGTTGTGTATAGGCCAAGAGGAGTACGAAGCGTATCTAGAGGAGGCCCATACACAAACAGGGGAATTCCATAGAGGAAATCAAATGATGTATGAACAATTAAGAAGACTTGGAGTGTATTGGCCAGGAATGGCAGGCGATGTAGCTAATTACATCAAGAAATGTGACTTTTGCACATCCAATACCAGTGTGGATTATGCCACATTATACCAAGTGACAGTAGCACCCGCATGGAGTCATGCTATTGTGGAATATTTGACTAATAAAGAGCTGCCAGGAGATTGGTCTAAAGCTAGAGAAAAGGCTTTATAAATCAAAGCGAATAGGTATACCCTCATTAGTGACCAATTGTATAAAAGAGGAACTGATGACCAGTTGAGGTTAGTTCCTCATGAAAATGACTACTTTCCATTATTGGAACAAGCTCATGCAGGCATAGAAGGAGGTCATTTTTCAGCAGAGAGAACCGTAAAAATCATTATGGTTGCAGGTATATGGTGGCCGACCATGATTCAGGATGCAGCAGAATTCGTGAAAAGGTGTGATGAATGTCAACGCACTAAGGTACCAGTTAAAAGAGACGAAATGCCTTTAAGACCAATGATGAGTGCTCGAGCATTCGCTAAATGGGGATTGGACTTTGTTGATCCTATCACTCCACCAGCATATCGTTCACAAGCACAATATATCATAGTGTCCACGGATTACATGACCAAATGGGTGGAAGCAAAAGCCACAACGAAATCAGACGCTAGAACCACGGCACAATTCTTATATGAATATGTGTTTACACGTTATGGCCTTCCAATTGAGCTGGTGAGTGATAGAGGGACACACTTTGTAAATGAAGTTATCCAACATCTCTTAAATGAGTTTATGGTAATTCATTGTAAATCTACACCCTATCATCCACAAGCCAATGGCCAAGCGGAAGCAACCAACAAAATATTGTGCACAGTTCTTACGAAACTGGTTAGTGAAACAAGAACAGATTGGGATCAAATGCTCTATTCGGCATTGTGGGATTATCGAGCTGCATATAAAACAACACTCAATGCTACACCATTTAATATGGTACATGGGTTAAATGCAATATTGCCTATTGACTTTCTGATCCCCACACTAAGGGTAGCCACACAATTGGACTGGACCTGGACGGGGCATGAACTTTCAAAACGGTTAGAAGACCTTGAAAAATTAGATGAGTTACGACTCAATACTAAAGCGGCCATATATGCAAAAAAAAGACAACAGAAAGAGTTTTTTGACAAACATGTCAAGAGAAAGGATTTTAAAACGGGTGACTATTTCTTAGTATACACCCTTAAACAGCATGCCAAAAAGCTAAAGAAAAGGGGAATGGGGCCTTATTTGATCCAAGAAATATCGTCCAGCGGAGCAGTAAAACTGTCGACACTAGATAGAAAAGAAATGCTGAACTGGATTAGTGGGTATCATTTAAAAAAATATCATCTACCTTTAACACCGGAAATGTTGTTTCAACTGCATTATGGAAAAACCTATAGACAGGAACAACAAAGAATTCAGGACCAGGCACAACAAGAAGCAAAAGGAACGGATTGCTAAACGAAAGCAGTTTCTCAGGACAATAAACATGGTCACCCCAACGAATATCCTCTTTCAACATCCCAAACAATCGAAGCGGATATACAAAGCAACGAATTAGAAAAGACCATGACAGACCTTAGGGCTCAGGAAGATAGCATCATGGACGACTTGGAAGATACGTGGTGTAGTCCTTACATAAAAGCTTATGCAGGTACAAAACAAGTTGAAATCTATGCATTGCTTGACACTGGAGCAAAAATGAGTGTCAACAGCTTTGAGATCTTTCAGAAACTTGGACAAATGAGGACGATCCCAGAGACACACCGGTTGAAAGTAGCATCGGGTGATGAGGTGACCACGTTGTGGTCTATTATAATACCAATCACAGTGCACGCACAACCGTACACTACAAATTTCCATGTACTGTCACCAAGTAGATCAGCAACACTGTGTATCTTAGTAGTGTCATGGATGAAAGCTAACAGGGTATTCATTGATTTGGATACTAATGAAGCACTGTTCAGAAATGAAAAATTTTCAGAACCCTTCTTATCATATAACCAGTACATGTCGAGGAGGAAACAAAATTCAATACAACTGCAAAGATCTGCCCAACAACAAACAGAGTTTACAAGTCCAACAATGTCTTATCAAAAATCAACAACCATGCAGGGAACCAGGCAAGTTTGGGTACAGCGTACAGAGCTAACTGAGGCATAATTACATCAAAAGAGGAAATAAAAAGTTTGGATAAGACACGACAGCCTAATTCCTATAAAAAAGGGGTCAGAAGAACAGACAAAACACTGAAAGCCAGCAAAACTTCAAAGAACCATAGTCAATCTGTCGAATACGCAATGGACTATATTGGTATGGTGGCCAAAATTGCCAATTCAAAACGGGCCAACAACACAAGAAGGGAGGCCAAAGATGACAATCGAGGAGTTATCTACAACTATCAAGGTCAAGACACATCCTGCAAACAACACGAGGAAACAAACAGAATCAACAACAAAAACTACAAGGATCTATAAGAACCAAGTCATCAAAGCAGAAAAAAAGAATGTTCCACCAGATACGACAATATCGACTTCAAAGAAACCACATACGCCAATTCAAAACCAGTGGAAAACAATCAAACAAAGAGCGGCAGATTTACAACTACTCCTTGCAAATAAAATCTGCCAGCCAACTCAAGCTACCACAGGAAGCCTCAACGACAAATGCCAATAAGCGAATCGCTTATACCTTCCTCTTACACTACATAAATTCTTTCTACATGCATTGACTGAACATCCATATAGAGCTATATTACAAGGCCTGCATTAGCACGAGTTCACACCCATGCATAGAACATACCCTTGACGATACCCTATCATCCGGGAGGACTCCAACTAGGAGGGGGGGAGGCATTCTAAATGTGGACTCATGTCAGACTCATGTCATATATTAGAGGGCAATGTTTGTGAGCAATTTTTCAACCATCTTTGCGTTTTATTGTGTGATTTTGGGAAAAAGAATATGCCCTCATAATTAATCAGAATTGGGGACCAAATCATGATTCATGAGCCCCTAGGGATGTGTATAAACTATAAAGAGATTCAAATCTGGCCAAAAAATGTCTAAAAACAACAAAAAATAGGCCAAGGTTGACGATAATGAGCGAGAATGTACATAGACGAGAGAAAAGTGAGCTACAAAGTGTTTTGCTTTTCATTGGTATTTTTATAGGTTAGAATTGCTATTTTTGGGTTATTTTGGGATTTATTTGCTTTATTTTAGCCATTTTCTAGCAAAAATTATAGAAAAAAATCCGTAATCCAAATGGAAACACAAAAGAAGAGACGCCTGATCGGAGCAAGGTAAAGAAGACACAGAAAAAATAGGGACTGCAAAGGTGAAAGGGCAAAATGACTACCATCATGAAGGGACCCCCAACATGAGAAATCTACAAAAATGGTAAAACTGGAGCAACCGAAGTCCAAATCAGGAAATTTGCGAGCCTAAACCGCATCTCGCAAAAAGTTATGGCCACAGGTAAAAGATGGGAAAATTTGGTGTCGGAGTCTCGATTACATATAGAGAGGCTAGGCTAGAAATCTCTCATTTGAGTCATTTTCCATAGTGAGAGAGAGAGCTCCCTACAGCAGTTGAGACTTCCAGAAGCTCATCCATCGCGCACGGTCACCAGATTGACATCAGATATGAGAGGTACGCTCGTCAACACTAACTCTAAGTGTTGTTTACTTCAGTTAGTTGCAAAACCTCACCGGCATCACAATCACAACTTGTGCACACATACACAAGACCGGTTGTTAGGGAGACCTAGAGGCCACCAAATGGAACTAAAATTGAAAGGCACAATTCCTATAACTTAGGGATAGAGCCTATGACCTTGAAAAGCACGAATGAAGCCGCTCAAAAAACCCTAATTTCACAGGACCTGCAAAAGGTCAACTGAACCAAGGTGATCGGAAATGAGCCAAAACTCATAGACAGCAAGCCAGTAACCTCGACAAATCGACTGAAGGGTTAGACCATGAAAAAGTTCATCAAAATGGAGCCTAAAGTCCCTATCTGATGAAAACCGCACAAAGCGTCACGATACTCTAATGGACCGACCAAGTGACAAAATGACACCAAATTTAACAAGGTACATCCAAAAGAGGTCAACTACGAGATGGAATGTGTCCACTCAGGAAAAAAGCTCTTCCACTAGAACAAATGCCGGCAACAGGCCAGAAAGATGTCCAAATGGTTGTTCTTGGTGTTGTAAACACGAAAACAACAACTGACTGCTTGGATCAAAGGTCAAAAGGAAATAAAAGACAACCGGAGTCATACAATGACCAAAAGGAACGGCGACCATCACCTAAGTGGTCTACTGCGACTCCAGTAACAGCTAAGTGCTGCAAACAGGGAGTACACTCTTCTAAATTGATTAAAACTTGATGTGTGTGTCTAGGAGGGCCTATTAACACCATTGTGGTCAACTAACATTAAAAAAAAGCTGGTATAAATGACCAAGTACTAGTCTATCGCGATAGACTTGAATTTACAATTAGACAAGGAAATTTTGACTAATTTGGCTTCATGAGGGGTGCTAACAAGGAATATTAACCACCATTATCAAATCAAAGTGCAAGAGGGATCATTTTTGGCCAAATAACTTAGTCTATCGCGATAGACTTGCTACACCAATAATTGGGGGAAAGACTTTTCAAGATTTTAACAAAATAGACTTGGGGAAGCACATAAAGGCAGTACACCAAATTTGGTGACAGGATGGACTCCTATGGAAAGCTGAGAAAGACATGATGACAACTTAGAGTCAGAACAGGACATCTCAAGAGCAGACAACTAAAATTCACATGTGAGGGGTCAAGAAACCTTACATCAATTGGGAGAAGGTAGAGAGATGATCACAGAGCCAAAAAATGACAAATTGACATTAAGTACCATTATATCACGATAGACTAAGCAGAGGGATACTAGGCCATCTTATCAAAAATTGGAATTAACAGTTGGCTTCAACATGATGCAAGCGAGCTACCCACTAAGTTTGAGCCCAAAACAACACAAAATGAAGGAGATAGACCAACATCTCCTTAGAAGGAATCTGGAAAAATGGGAGTTGATCCAAAAATGGGTCACTTGACATTCATTTGAGGTGAAAATGTGATCAGATCATGTGCAAGGTATGAGAAACCAATTGGTGGAGGAAAAACTGCAAAGTAGGACCCTTGTCAAAAAAAGTCTAGTCTATCGCGATAGACAGAGAAAAAGTTGCAAATGAACAGATTTTCAGTTTGGGCTTATAGAGTGACCTTACATGCCCTGTGAACATACACCACACAAAATTTCAAGGCATTTGGACTTTTTCTCCTTCACCAACAACATTAATTTGAAGCCGCTAGAGTCGCACAATGGAAGAGCTTGTCTATCTGCTAACATTTTACCTTAACTAATCTTGGGACTAAGAAGGATCATCTAGATGCATGATTAAGTGGTAATCAATTTAGAAGAGTAGTACTATGTTTGTGCATTAACTGTTAATTGTGAATACAGGATCTATGGATGCTTCTCCGGGAAAAAGAAAAGGCAAGAACCTGGCAACGGAAGGTGCAGTACCCTATGCACTTCTACCCAATTCCCTAAAGCCAGCAGCCACCTGGATACCTGCAGACGTGCAACAGGCAACAGCCTTTTAGATCTATCAAGGTTCATATGTGGATGACAAAAGAAATTTAGTGGATACAGTGATGATCCCTAAGGAGGCAAAAAATTACTTGAAAAGATCACCGCAAAGGTCATGGCTCAAAAAAGTTGGCTTGTGGAACTTTGTATCACTACCACCAGTAGGGATAGATTTCAAAAGGGTACAACATCTAATTGAGACTATCCAAGAAGATGGAACTTGCAAAGTGGCAGCATGGATAATGAAGTGATGGAGATCCAGATCACCAAAGAGATCATCAAAGATGCATTGAAATTGTCCGATCAAGGAGCCAACATGGGAGAAAGAAGGAAAAACCTCACAGTCTACTTGCAAAAGTCCAAACTACCTTCTTTCGAACTCATAGAAAACCCGGAAGTAAGATAACTGACACAGATCTACAGTCAGTGTTTGTTGAGCTACACCATAAGACCGCCAAGATACAGTACACTACACGGGAGCATCTCAACCACACTGACATGGGCTATGGGAATGACCCATGGGTTCTATATAGATCACGCGTCATATCTGTTTGAAGAAATGACAAAGCTAAGGCAGGACATACCAAATTACATTGCAGGTGGAGAAGTCCTAACCATAGTAATATACCAGGCCATAGGCGCGGCAGATCAGTTGCCACCTGCCCCTCATCAGAACGACTTGCTAGTATTAAGAGAGAATATCGAAGACAGATCACAAGGGAAAGTACCGGCCTCTATTAGCACCATTGGAGGAGGCAGGCTGGAAAGAGTAACAAGAAGTACACAAGAAAAGATGGAAGAAGAAAGAAGAACTAAAGGGGAAGATGCCCGACTAAAGAAGCGGAAAGCGGAAATGGAAAACAACACCATGTTGCAGAAGATAGCAAAAATGGAAAGGATGCTAGAAGGATTTGCTCTAGAGAGATCTCTACGAGGCGATGTAGGCGCCACTTGGAAACCTTCTAGTAGCACTTACACACTGAGAACGAAGAATAGAAACAACCCAGCTTTTGAGTTGGACTGGTTCGAGAGGTACATCCAAGAAAGAAATGCTAGGGACGAACCAGAATTGCTACTAGAAGAGGAGGATCTCCAAACTTTGAGAGATCAGTTGAGGCCACCTTCACGAGATCAGGAAACACCACCGCCATCTCCAAGGCCAGACACAAGTGAGAGGCAATCTACCCCACCTGCTGACTCTACTTCGCATTCAGAAAGCTCACATCGTGATGAGAGAGTTCATGCACCACCAAGTGAAGAAGAAGAAGAAGAAGAAGAAGAAGAAGAAGAAGAAGAAAGAACAGATAGTCGCCCAAACACTGGAACCATATCACAAAGTGATAAAGGCAAGAAAAAGGAGGTGGATTAGACAAAAGATAAAGCTTCCTCCTCTCAAGAAATTGAGCTGGAAGCTACTATAGATGAAGATTTGCAGTCAATGGAGACAATAATAAACCGAACAAGACTGCACAGTCAATGGCTAGCTGATCAGAACAGGTCCAACAAAATGAGGTTACAAAAAACCCATGGAGAAGTTCAAAGACTGCAGGAGCAAAGGGAGGACACTCTAAAGCTGATCAGCATCAGAGATGCTGAGATCTTGGGGCTCAAAAGCACAGTAAATCTCCTCAAAGACAATTTACAGGAGTCTGCAGACTTCAATGCCATTTGCGAAGATACAATCAACGTATTCCTTGAAGATGTCAGTGACAGAGATGAACACATCCATAAGTTGGAAAAAGAAAAGCAAGATGCGCTGGAGACAGTCAAAAGTTTGCAAGTCGTCATCGATGACTTACAAATTGAAGTCAAAGATTTGAGAGCAGTAACAGATATACAAGCAAGGGAAATCGAACGAGCTAAGAAGCAAAAAACATCGCTATCAACAACACCGGTAGTCCACCCAGAAGAAGAAGTGGCTGCACTGAGGAGGGAGCTGGAGTTGGTGGAAAGAAAACAACGCTTAATGATAGACGAAAGTGCACTTAGAGCAACAAATCAACTACAAAGGAAAATTTCAGACTTACAAAGTGAACAGCAACAAGGACCAGCTCCTGACAGTGAAATGGAAAGCATTGTTTCCAAATCACTCAGGGAAGAAAATGAAAACTTTCACATTAGGTTAAAACAGTTATAGGAGTCTGGCGCTAAAAAAGAAATGGAATTTCAAGCTCTACAAATCAATAGTAGAACAATGGCTGCGCAAATCGCAAGTCTACAAACTATAAGGTAACACCAAGGACATGTACGAGTGCACCTGGAGCAAGCAACGACGAATTTGGCTGGACTCGCCAAAGTATATGGGGGTCAAGATGAGTACGAGGAATAATCAGATGAACAGGAGGCTCTAGATACACAGACTGATCAAACTGGCTCCAAAGACCAAGAAATAGAAGAAGATTCAGTCACGAGATTGGAAGAATAGAGGCTGGACGAGCAAATGAAAAAACAATCAGAGATGATATGGTACAAGGCAATGCAACTAGAAAAGGAGATGCTACAAGGGATTTCCAGATCAGGCAAAACAGCAGCAGAGCTACGGAAGGAATGGAATGCCCCTATGTTACCATATGCTCTGTTGAAATACGAAACTCTAACACATCAACAACAACTAGAAAAAGAAGCACAAGTACCAGTGTTCGAAGGAGAAGTACAGGATCGGGAACAGCAAAACAGAATAGTAGACAGCCAGCCAAAGTGGAGGTGTCAATGGCTCTTAGATCATCCTAATAACCTGATCCACTTAGTCAACGCACCGCCTGAGCTGAGGAATGACAGAGCTTTTTGCCCAACTCCCTGAACATACACCTACAGCCAACATAAAGCACTATAGAGCAGAAATCCGACATGGCTAAATTATCCAGTATTGCCAAGGCCAGTAGAGGGTGAGAGAATATCCGGTTCTTACATGGTGAAAACCCTTCAGGGCACCAACGCAGAATTCGGAGGCTCTCCCGACCTATCCTGCAAGATGCTATGTAAAATAGCTCGAACCTTTTTGGCCTGTCTCACAGTCTTCTCAGAAAGCTGGACATCAGAGTATATGAATACCGAAAGAAGCATCTCAGAGCTGTCATACGATCTAAGTGGGCCACCTACAGAGCCATTATTGTATGCCTATTTTAGACGGCTAATGTTTCTGCCAAGCTACCATCTCCAAACCTTCAAAGAAGCATTTTACACAAGCTTCTTCATGTAGAAGTCAAAACATTTTGGCCCATTAATGGCAAGCGATTCTATGCGATATGATGCGTTTCTACATCAAATCAACCAAGAAAGACGACAACGACAATGAAGACAAAGACGATCATGTCGTGGTAGACATGAATTAGGAGGGGGGCAGTGTTGGAGCCCCATTTGTCCAACTATTGTAATGAGCCCATCTTGTAAAGCATATCAAATTCCCATTTTATGTCAAAGACGTCTTATCATTTTGATCCATTCGTCTGGGTTATGTAAAGATTAATCAGTTAGTTAGGACTCACATTTGCTCACACTTTGTAATAATGAGTAAGAGAACCCCATGACATTTTTGAGCTAAGGTGAGTTTGTTTTGCTTGTAAGTAGCACAAACAGTGTCTGTTTTCAACAATGAGGTGCTATGAGCGTTTAGGGATAGAGTGAGTTGCATTCTACCAGAGTTAATGATTGATGCATCATAAAAGTGCGTATGTGTAGATTGGTCTCAGCATGACAAGCTAACGTGATTGCCTACGTGCACCTACGGGTTAGTTGTGTCATAGGATGATAAGTATGTTGTCTGTGTCGTGCTCTGGAGTATGAACAGGGGAGTAGTCAAGCCCTAAAACAGAGACTGAGTCACAACAGATGGAACGTGATTTTTATGCTTGAAGGCGTCCATTTCAACGAGGAAACCGCAGAGGTGGCCGTCGCGGTAATATTTTCTCTCGTCTCAAATTTCCTAATAAGCAATGTTCTTACTGCAACAGAAATGGCCATACTGAAGATGATTGTTGGGCACGTCAATATGATGAAGAACACAATATTACCACGAAACAACCACGTATATCTAGAGACTCTTCTTCTTCTTCTTGTGAATATTGTGGACGATCTTATCATCCTACTCATATGTGCTATAAGCGTCGATTCAACACGGATCGTAATAGAGCATATGCTACTGAACATCGAAACAAAATTGTACCAGAAACAAGCTGCGTCCTCTGTTCAGTTTCTCTAGAGAGAATACTTCATGTACGTCATGGATCATTTTTTATTGTCGATTCTAGTGCTACAGGAAATATGACATAGCAGTCTAAGTGGCTCCATAACTATCATCCACTACCAGTTCAACATGTTGTTTATCTTGATGATGATACTACTTGTCACGTAAAGGGTATTGGAGACTTATATCTTGGTACCTTATCTTCTTCCACTCTAATTTTGCGAGGAGTGTTACATGTACTAGATCTTCAACGTAATCTTCTTTCAGTTGCTAGACTTGTTGATCTTGGTCTGTTTGTTGGATTCGATCATACCAAATTCCGAATTGAGAAAGATGGACAAACTATAGCCACTGCTTTAAACTGGTCATCGCCTTAAGAAGCTTCGTAGTGACAATAGAGGCGAATATGTTTCTCGAGAATTTGTGAGTTACTGTACTGACAGTGGAATTCATCATGAACACACTATTCCATATTCGCCTCAACAGAACGGCGTTGCTGAACAAAAGAATCGCACTATTCTCAATGTTGTAAGATGTGTTGATTCATTCTGGCTTATCTCGTGTTTTCTGGGCTGAAGCTACTTTGATAGCAGTATTTATTCAGAATCATCTTCCTACTACTGCACCCTCTGGTAAGATACCCATCACAGCATGGACAGGTGACATTCCTTCTGTATCTCATTTTCGAACCTTTGGATGTATTGCTTATATTCATGTTCCCAAAGAAACACGAAAAAAGCTTGATGCTCCTGGTCTTAAAGTTATTTTTATTGGATATTCTGACACTTCCAAAGGCTACAAATTCTATGACCCTTCCTCCAAGAAAGTAATTGTGAATCGTGATGCTACTTTTAACGAACAGTTTATGGGAGGCTCATGGTCCATGGATGATTTTGATGATAGCAAATCATTGCTTCAATCTTTTCCATTTCTTTCAAATGATGAAACTCTTCCTATAAAGCAACTTTCCTCTTCACAACCATCCATTCTGAATGTTTCCAATGATGATATTGATATTTTTGTTGATCTGCCTATTGATTTTGAACATGGCTCATGTCATGTTTATGATGAAGATATTGCTGATAATGCTTTTTCTACTTCTGAAGATCCCGTTACTTATGATGAAGCTGTCTCTTCACCACAGACGGATCAATGGCAAGAGGATATGGAAGCAGAGTACGATTCTCTTATCTCTAAAGGTACATGGATACTAACTGAATTACCTCCTAGTCGTATGACTATTAAATGTAAGTTGGTGTATAAGATAAAAGTAAAAGCAGATGGATCTTTTGACTAGTTCAAGGCACGTTTAGTTGCAAAAGGTTACTCCCAAGTAGTTGGTGTTGATTATCAAGATACTTTTTTACTAGCTGCTCGCATTACAAGTGTTCGAGTTTTATTGGCATTTGCTGTTCAATTTGATTTAGAAGCTCATCAAATGGATGTGCGAGCTGCTTTTCTTAATGGTGACTTGGAAGAGGAAATTTATATGGAACAATGAGAAGGGTTTCTTATTCCAGGTAAAGAAGACCTTGTTTCTCAACTCCATAAGGCACTATATGGTCTCAAACAAGCTTCGCAAGCCTGGTATAAAAAATTTGATCTCTTTCTCACCTGTAAAGGATTCATCTCTTGCTCTTCAGACCCCAACTTATAAATAAAATGCCAAGGTAGAAGTTTTGTGATTATTTCTCTTTATGTGGATGATACCATCCTTGTTTCCAATGATTTGGGATTTCTTCAACAAGTGAAAAAGTTATTGTCTTCTGCATTTGATATAGTGGATCTTGGAGAGATTCACTCGTGTCTTGGCATTCAAATCCAACGGAACCGTACAAAAGTTATTTTATTCCTTCGATAGTAAAAGTTTATTGAAGATACTATTCAATAATTTGGTATGGAATCTGCACATTCAGCCAACACACCTTGTCTTGCGAGCTCTACGAAGAACACTTCTGACAATGGTGGTCAACTTGTTACAAATCAACGTTACCTTATGCTAACTTGATTGGATGTCTTTTGTTTGTTGGCATGAACACTCGTCCTGATATTCTGTTTGCTGCTAATTATCTTGGACAACATCTTGCATGTCCTTCTCTTAAGCATTGGTCTGCTGCAAAGCGTGTATTGAAATACTTGAAAGGCACTACAAATTTTGGTTTAGTTTATCGACGACAACTCACATCGGATTCTATGCAATCTCTTTCTCTTTTGGGTTACACAGATGCAGACTCGGCAAGCTCACATTTATCTATGGGATCTACTAGTGGAAATTGCTTCTTTATAAATGGTTGTCTTGTTTCTTGGACCAGCAAGAAACAACGTTGTGTTGCAGTTTCTACAACTCAGTCAGAATATGTTGCGGCATCACTTGCAGCTCGTGAGTTGATTTGGCTTCGACAAATGCTGGTTGATATTGGTCACTCTCCTCTTTCTAGCACACCCTTGCGGTGTGACAACCAAAGTGCTATTAGTCTTGCAAAAGACTATGTTCAACATAATAAGTCAAAGCACATTGCTGTCCATTATCATTATGTCAGGTATGAAGTACACAAAGGAACCATTATGGTTGAACACTGTCCGAGTCACCAGATGATTGCAGACATTTTGACCAAAGTCCTCAACGAGTCACGTTTCATCCTCTTGCGCTCGGGCTTGGAATTTCTTCGGCCTCACTCTTTCTAGATTAGCTTCTTTGCTATTGTAATAGCTTTGTACATATGACATTGTAATCCTTTAGGTACCATGCACTATGCACACTCCACATTTGCACATTGTGATCTCTGAGTCACTTGAATATTTGTACATAGATGCACAATTCACTTTCACATCACATCACTGGTTCATATTTTCACATTGTATAGGGGCTTGGGTTTTTCCCTTGAACTCCCCAAGGGTTTTTTCATCCAAAGCTAGAGACCTTTGTTTGAGTGCGGGTCTTGGAGCTATATATGGATCACTCTACTCAACTTGGTCTCACCTATATATTTGTATATTGTCCTCAATATGAATCAGTCTTTGGGAGCGTATATGTTGTGTCTCTTGTCTTGTCTCTCTCTCTTTCTCTCTACATCTCAACAGTAGCCTCTCAGCTCCAGAAAGCCCAACGAGAGGAAGGAGAGTCTGTGAGAGACTTTATTAGTCACTTGAAGCAGTCTCATGAGCTGAAAAAAACTTGACATTTTTTTGGAATATCAATTCCATCTTTAACCTTGTTAACCCTCACGGCACACGGACACCCTATGATCTATAAACGTTGTATTATTTAGAGTCAGGTACCGGGCTTGTCGGACCAATAGGAAAAGGGTAAGAGTGATCACCGATGAGAGGCGCACTCTAACTGGGACATTCAAGGGATTAGTTGGCTAAGCATGGGCGCCCAAGTGTGAATGGGGTGAGCTCCTATAAAAGCCAACTAAACCTAATTTTTACTCATTCTCTCATTTGTGCAATAGAAGAGTGCTCTTGCTCTATCTCCATCTCCATCTTCTTCTTCTTCACCTCCTTGTGTGTGTGTGTATGTGAGAGAGAGAGAGAGAGAGAGAGAGAGAGAGGAAGAGTGTGTGTGCGATCGAGCATTGCGGAGGCACGACGGCGGCGAAGCGGTTGAGCGCGGCACGACTGCAGCTTCTTCTTCATCACGGCGAGGAATCCACCACGAAGGCGAGCGTAGAGCGGTGAGTGACACACCCTTTGCTCTCTTGAGCTTGCTAGTTTAGGCTTGATGTGTGCTTGGAGCCATTTGTGGCTCGCACACGGTGTATTGGCAAGTCCCTTGCTTCGACAGTGCGACAAGGAGCGCACATTTTTGGCGCCGCTGCCGGGGAAATGCCCTACACTAAGCTCGGTTAAGCACTTTACGCTTTCTTGTAGTGCAATTTCTATCATAGGAAAGGCAGGGAATGAGTGTGTGTAGTTGTGTGGAGATTTTTGTTTTTTGCGTTTTCTACGTTTTCTACGTTTTCTGGTTTGCACTGCACAGATAGCATTTCTTGCGTTTTTTGCATTTTCTGCATCTTCTGGTTCTGCCAAGCTTCAATTTCTGCATTTTCTGCATTTTCTGTGTTTTTCCAATTTTTTGCATTTTCTGCATATAAAATTAAAAAAGAAATTGCCAAAAAAAAAAAATTGTTGAAAAAAAAAAATCCGAAAAATAAAAACGCGAGTGAGGGGAGGTTAAATTTTTTAAAATAAAAACGTGAGTTATAAAAACGCGGACTGGTTGGTTTGTATAAAAGATAGATCGGGATCATTTCCCCAAGCCCAAGCCCAGGCCTGCCTTTTTCCTCAGTCTTATGATATATACTAGACTCACTCTTATATATATACCCTACTCCCTCAAGAGGGAATGAGAGCATGTGGGACAAGTCCTCCACTCTCCTCCCTTCTCTTCCCACTTGCACCCTTAGACTTGCTATTTGGAGCCTAGTTCCCTAGCTAGGAAAAGACTGTTTCGGGCTTTTCTAGAGCAAAATAGAACCGAACGGTGGGCTATAAAGCACAGCGCGTCCCTCCTAGCGATACGCTCGTTTCGAGCTATCACACGGCCCATTCCACGACACGCTCTAAAAAATCTAGCAAAAAAACAAACAAAAAACACGCAAAAAACTAGTCACAAGGCCTCCTAGAGCAGCTTTTTGACACCTTAGGGTATCAAAAGCACATGCACTTACGCTCTGGGCGGGTGCTAGAACACGAGCATATTGAGAGTGCCTCTGTTCATACGGACACCCATTACCCCTCCTCGATAGGCTCTAGACCCTCAGCGGGGACACAAGGTAGCACCACCCAAGACCCTAAAATAGCCGCTAGTGATTCCTCCTCCGACTCAGAAATCATGGAAGCATACCCTACCCAAAACACTGAGAGAGAAGGCCATGCACCTCCCGAAGCTCCACAGCCTAATACTAGTATGTTTAGCCGTTTCATGGAAACATAAGGTAGAGCTACTCACTCGGAACCTGATGCAAATGAAGCACATGAAGGGGGTGGGGAAGTGGACTCTCCTTTCACATCGCACGTGGACCCCACACCCCCAAAGAGTGTCCATGTGGATATCCTGCCAGCTTCTTACCAAGAAGGCCCTGTTGAGCTGCCTCCTTCAGAAGTTCCCTCTAGAGTACCGTTGGTGACAAGTAAAACCATGGGGAGCAACATTGCTTCTACCTCACAAGAAACCGTTAACACGTCGACTCTAGAAGGATTGTTCATTAATGATCATTGGACATATGACCTCCACACTGAGGTGTTGACGGATCTACACTCTGGCCACGCTACCATGTAGGATGGATAGAGATTGTACAATCCACCTCTAGTGCCACGAGCATCGAAAATCAACAGAAAATGATGTGTAATGTTATCCATGGAATTATTCAATCAGAAAGGCAAAACCGAGGGGTAAATATACTCTCAACTGGCCCTATGAGATTTCTGGATACGAGCAAGGCTCATCAGCCTACTCTATCACAAATGGAGACTCCTCTAATGAGTCCCATGGACCCATCTTACGTCATTTCACCTGGGGTCTCTATGCAATCTGAGCCTCCGAGCGACAACTTTAGCTTCCCTAACTTGGCTCAAACCTCTATTAAGGAAAACACAGTGCTCACTCCAGGGATAAGCCTGACAGAGAATGTACCGATGACATCTACGGTTAGCACAGTGCCACTACCTAGTGTCGTAGTACCTAATATGGGGCCTCGACCGTATGTGCCTCT
Source organism: Adiantum capillus-veneris (assembly GCF_014529385.1). Classification (NCBI taxonomy): domain Eukaryota; kingdom Viridiplantae; phylum Streptophyta; class Polypodiopsida; order Polypodiales; family Pteridaceae; genus Adiantum; species Adiantum capillus-veneris. The sequence continues at coordinate 31,305,390 of NC_140951.1, forward strand.
AGATCCTTATGCACACATGGCCCCCACACCTCCAATTGTACCACTTGTTCATGCTCCTCGAGTGCTGCTCCCTAGCCCTTACCCGAGTGGACCTATGCCCGGTTATGTTCCATATCCTGCATCATCCACACATATGCCAAGACCGGTACCCGTCCCTCTCCCACATATGATTCCAGGAGTACCTCCACCGGCCCTGCCTCCTCACATAGGTGACTTGGCAGCGTTTGCTCAAACCATAGGTCGATCTATCGCGGAAAATATGTGTCATGCATCTGATAGAGAGCCTACAAGTAAGGCAGTACAAATTGCCAAACTCACGCAAAAATTCAATGGGGACGAAGATTCTAGAAAACGCATTGAAGTGTTTGAACAAGTATGTGATTCCTTAGGGGAACGCAACGAACTACATAAGTGCAATGCCTTAAGCTTGACATTAAGTGGGAAGGCTGGAGATTGGTATAGAACCCTAAGGGTGGACGAGAAAACAATCTACCCTACCCTTCGAAGGTTGTTTCTAAAGGAGTACATACGAGAAGGTGTGCTTTGGGGTGTAGCATCTCAGCTACAGAAGGCCGAACGTAAGGAAGGAGAGTCAGTAAGGGACTTCATTAGTCGTCTAAAGCACTTAAACTCTCGCTGCCCTGTAAATGAGCGCTTCAACAATAACCAACTGCTTGATCGATTCATCCGAGGGTTGAGGAATGAAGGAATCTATAATGGACTAGTGATTAGAGGTATCACAACCTGGGAAGATGTCACTGCCAATGCAAACCAATTAGAGGAAAACTTGATGATAGCAGGCATGAGGGTGTCTACTGACACGAGCTCCACTAGCTCACAAGCCATTGAGTATGAACCCATGACTGCAAAGCCCATTGCCAATGAGCCAAAGGTATTTGAGACATTCTTGACAGACCTCACCAAGGCAATCCAAGAGTCTCTTAAGGATAATTGACCCCCTCAAAATAGTCACATGTATCCAAGAAGGGAGCAACAATGGTGTTCCATTTTCTTAGGTCCACATAGCACTAGTGAGTGCCCTACGTTTAGAGTAAAATTTAATGGAACTTGCAATGCATGTGGTAGGTATGGTCACCAAGCTAAGGATTGTTTAATGATCAAACGTATGATGGCAAATAGACCACCTGTGGCCTAGACGGATGCACCTCGAGCTCCTGTATTGATGCCTGCTCCACCTGTTGAGCAACTACCGCAACACATGGTCCCTAGATCTCAAAATGTTGTACAAGCTACACCGCTACCACCTCCTGTGCTAGGACCGCATCCCCCGCATCCAAGAGTCGCCCCTATGAACCAAGTGGGTTGCGAGCCATCTAATGCTTATGCAGATGGCTGTGAGGAGGAAATAGACACTAGTATTGCCTTCGGACTTGATACATTGGAAGAGTGTCCTATATACTACATGGAAGATTGTTGGGGGCAAGTCAAGCCGGTTTATCAAGCTGCTGCTCTCGCATCCAGAGGTCAAAATATCAACACCCAGGCTAGGAGGCCACCTCTTCAATTCTACAAGTGTGGTGGACCACATCGAGCAATGGAGTGCCCTATTAGGCTGCAAAAGAATGCTGCACAGATGCAAATGAATCAAGGGAGCACGTCTGCAATGCCAATACACACATGTAATCGTTGTGGCATAGATCACTTGATTGCCCAATGCCCCTATAACCCAAATGCGCCTAAAATCACACCCCTAAATTTGGTCGAAATTGATAGTGTGACGTCGCCAATACCACCCGTCGCACCCGCTTATGCGATTACACGGTCCATGCTTCAAGGGCCAGGCCATATCCTCGAAGAGAGAGATACCGCGTCAGTTATCCAAGCAAAGAAAAAGAAGACACGAAGGACGAGGTCGCAGAATACGAGAAATTCAAAGCCAAGTTCCAAAACAAACATAGGAACAGGAGATGACCCCGTGTATATGAATGACCTCGAGGATGATTCAGATTCAATCGAGACAATAGAGAGTAGAACCAATACCACAAAGGGAAAGACCGACAAAGAAAACCGTAACATGGAACCAAATGAAAACCGAATAAGAGAAAACCATAAAGAGCCTCTGAAAACACCACAAGTGTTTCCAAATCCAATCCAAGACCCCCAAGATAAACCGCAGGGGCAGAAAGGGAAGAATCGTAAAAAGAAGATTGGGACGTATCCATACCCAGTAGACGAGATTGAGCAGGTGAAACATCTAAGAGGTTTAGTGGAGGAGACTCAAAGGAAACTAGAACCAAAACCCATGCATGTCAAAATTCATGACACAGTGTTTTCCACGCAAGTTCATCCACCCCACATGAACCATAGACCGTTAGCCATATCTAGTATCATCCAAGAAGGGAGTGAGGACGGGACATCAGAAAGTGAGCATACACCCTTCTTATTGGAAAGAATGTTTAACGAAGGAATACCTGATCCCATTGAGGAATATGAGATTCCATCCTCACCAGTTCCTAGTCAAGGACCTACACCCTGCAAAATGCCAATGAATGTTGCCAAACTAGTGGACTTCATGTCTTCTGAGGTCCGAACCACGATCATAGCAAAGCTGTATGGAGATCCTGAGTTATTCCTTGCACTTCGAGCATTCCTTAACGGAGAGCTCGAACGGGATTACCGTAGTTTGTGCAACCAAATAGGCCTGACTCGATTATGATTGATGAGGAAAATCATGTGCAATCACTTGACTTAGATGGACACGAGTCTGTGATCGAGGTACCCATTAACGAATTAGGGCAGTATTTTGAAGGCAACGAGTCTAATGCGACCCTACCCATCACTACCAAGGGATTAACTATAAAGGGAATTCTTGATGGTGGTGCGGGAGTTAGCATCGTTACAAAAGATTGTTGGGAATCCATGGGAAAACCCCGCCTCAGTGTTACTAACATTGTGGTAAAGATGGCAAATGGTACCATAGCCAAACCTATGGGGATGCTCAAGGATCTTAAGATCAAAGTTCTAGGACACAAGGTACGACATACGTTCATTGTAATGGATTTCTCTAAACACCTTATGTCATATGAAATGATTTTAGGACGACCATTCATGAGGGAAGCACAAATGGTTCATGATTGGTCTAAAAATCATGTCTATTTGCAATTCCAAGACTCTGTCCTTAGAGTGGATTTGGTGACTGGTAAGGTACACCCCTTAGGGAGTAAAACCATTATTGATCATCGCTCTGACACCACAGTTCACTCGGCCCCACTACAATATTGTTACACTTGTAAGAAGGATACAGACATTGGCCAAGATTCTCCTTATATGGATATCCTACCTGGGATGACTAAGTCGGACAATGTGGATTGGGTCCACCTAGCAGCAACCATAGACACTTGGGGAAATAGGGGGACGACGTGGGTAACACCTGAGGGGGATGAAATGCCTATACCCTTAAATATGCTACAAGCAATGCATATCGCTTCCGACAAGACTCATCCTAATGTAACGAAGAAAACATACAAATGGGTCCCTAAAGCTTCTTTAGTGACCATAGCTAGTGCTAAAAAACAGAAGTCTTGTAAGAAACGTACCACTCGCTCCAAGAAAAGTAAGAAAATGTTGCGATGGATCCCTAAACGACTATTGGAATCCCAAGGCTACTATCAAGGAAATGATCAAATCTGGGTGCCAAAACGTAGATTGTGCTCTTACCTATCACCTGACCCAAGTGAGCCCAATCCCGTAGCTCCAAAACGAATCAATGATCATGGAAAGAAAAAAATCACAGAGTGCTACACACCCACTCCCGAGCTAGTTTGGGTACCAAAGAAAGAACGATTTGTTCCACCTAGCTCAGGAAGGGTGGAGTCCCATGAAGATTCTAGCTCCTCATGTAATACATCCATAGAGGTAAAAGCTTCTACACAGCCTCCATCTATAGTAGTGGACCTCCATGAAGCTACGAAAGAATCCACACCTCCCAGTGTTCAAGAATCACCTGATGAACCACTTCAAGTTCGATCCTGGGAGAGTACCTTACCACCCTTGCAACTTGACGAGGCACCTAGGGTAATAGAAAACTACTGGCAAAAATCCTCACCTATTACCAACTGGAACAATTGGTTTCAAAGGGTGACAAGCTCATTTCAAACGGTATGATCTATCCAAGGAAGGAGGGAGTGTTTGTTGACATCCATCATTCACTTGCTTCCCTCTCAACCTTTTTCCCTGACCTCTCAATCACCAATCTTAGGGAATGTACATATAAAGCTTTATACTCACAAAAAAACAAAAAAAAAAGAGCAAGAGCAATTAGAAAACGAGTATGCACATTAAAAGTCAAAACATTGACTCAGACCTACACATGTCCCATCTCGTACAGTGAAACAGAAACCTATGCCATAAAACACCTTTGATCCTCATCACTTGAGTGATGGAGGGTAGGTAACATTAGTACGATAGGAGTGTTTCTGTTTTAGAGTTGAGAGATTAACGAAGTTCTCTTTTCCCACTAATGTGCCTCCTGGGGGTATTCCTTTTGTTTCATAGTGTGTACAGGAGCGTGTTGCTATTGATAGGATTTTGACCTTCATGGAACCTTTCTCTCGTTCACACTTCAAATCAAGCGCGACCATCAACACAAACAGGTGTTTTATGTCCATTAGCATTGCCCTTATTTTTTTGCATCCATGTTTTGTCTGCTTTGATTGTGATTGGTAGCATAATATTCAGCGCATTGTCTTAGTATCAAACATTTAATTCAATGTAATGTTTTGTCATAATCACTTGTCTAGGTTTAAAAATCAAGCAGTCCGACTAAGCTAGTTTGACCAAGCTAGGTGTTAGAGATCTTCTCTTAATACCATGGGGAATGCCTTCCTAATAAGCAATGGTTACTTAGGTTCTTAATCCGATTTAGGCAGCATTGTGTGAAATGTACTAGGGCTTTCTAGTGGGCTTAACCCTATTGACCTTTAGCTTAAGTATTATAAAGGGAGTTTACTAATGTGATGAGCCTGGGGAGTGTATCAATGTTATATGACCCCCCAAAGTTACAAAATTAAAATGCTGAAAATGAACACACAAAAAATCAAAGTGCCACAATGTAAAACTTTAAGCTGGAAGAGAAATCCCTGCTTGATTTGGTACTTCACTCACATGTATCGCCTATGGTACTAGAGCCCTAGAGGTTCCCAGTGTGGGCGCTTTTCCTTGAAAAGCAAAAAACCCAAGGCATACAAAATGAGCACACACATCATAATTGAATCAATGTGAAAAGACTTTGGGGGGTCAAAGAAAAAGTAATCAGTCAGGCAATGATTTCATGAGAAATTCCTTTTATGGTAGCTTGACTACAAGGTTTTCTAGATATAGCCTCTAGTCAGCCCTCGAACATGAATACTTAGCTCTCGCGATTAAACAACTTAATTGACCACAGATAATTAGGAAGCTTACCCATGGTATTAATATTCGATCTCTAGTGCCTTTCGACCATCAAATTAGCGACCCCAGACTTGTTTAATTTTTTACCTTTACATCTGTTTATGCATTTGATTACATTGCAATTTAATGTTCATTGCTGACAAATTGTTTGAATTTTTATTTTTATTTTACCAATCAATGTGTCTACCTAAAATTGCATGTGATTTTTAATTGTATATGAGAATGCAATTACTCTGCCAATGTTGTTTGATTTTGCAGTGACTGAAGAAGGCTAAGGACATTCATCTCAAATGCTCTTCCACCTCGACGAACCAGCTTCAACTCAATAGCTTCTGAGGACGGAATCTACATCAGGAAGGGGGGTATGTTAACCCTCACGGCACACGGACACCCTATGATCTATAAACGTTGTATTATTTAGAGTCAGGTACCGGGCTTGTCGGACCAATAGGAAAAGGGTAAGAGTGATCGCCGATGAGAGGCGCACTCTAACTGGGACATTCAAGGGATTAGTTTGCTAAGCATGGGTGCCCAAGTGTGAATGGGGTGAGCTCCTATAAAAGCAAACTAAACCTAATTCTTACTCATTCTCTCATTTGTGCAATAGAAGAGTGCTCTTGCTCCATCTCCATCTCCATCTTCTTCTTCTTCACCTCCTTGTGTGTGTGTGTGTATGTGAGAGAGAGAGAGAGAGAGAGAGGAAGAGTGTGTGTGCGATCGAGCATTGCGAAGGCACAACGGCGGAGAAGCGGTTGAGCGCGGCACGACTGCAGCTTCTTCTTCATCGCGGCGAGGAATCCACCACGAAGGCGAGCGTAGAGTGGTGAGTGACACACCCTTTGCTCTCTTGAGCTTGCTAGTTTAGGCTTGTTGTGTGCTTGGAGCCATTTGTGGCTCGCACACGGTGTATTGGCAAGTCCCTTGATTCGACAGTGCGGCAAGGAGCGCACAAACCTTGTCCTTGCACAACATTTCACAACCTAAACTGTGTGAAAAAACGGGTCCTGTTTTTGGCTTTTTTCAACTTTTTGCAACTATATCACTCTAGAATTCATGTTTGTGAGGTCTATAATGCTAGAGAACTATCTTTAGTAGTCCTCAACATGTCTTGATGCTTCTAGGGATAAATAAATGTTAAAGTTGTAAGTTATGACCAAATTACAAAAATTATCAAATCCTATTTTTTAGCCAATTTTATCTCTTCTATGATTTTTTTGGTGGCTTTCATGATATCCAAATGCAATTTTGATTTTCTATGTCGCATATTGTAACATAAAGCTAATATTCCCTGAGTTTTGGGGCACCTAATACCCTATTTTTCATAGTAGACAACGATGGTTGATTTTTTCAATTATAGAAGAAAACGAAACATTCTAGTATATCAAGTATAGCTTTTTCAATATTTCTAGTTTCTTGTGACAACTATATGCATTTTGTAGGCAGTAACCATATCTAGTCATAAGGATCAAATTTGGCTAGATATTGAATAGTTTCTATGGGATTCTAAAACTCATAATGTGGAGCCCAGTTTTTTCATGTTTGTTGTATTTAGCACTTCATCTTTGTTCCCAAGATTCCCCTTGGTAAGAGATGTATTATTCTTTTGACATGCTCCATGGATCCTTATGAACCTAAAGGACAACAAGGAACTAAGAAAACATGCATATATTATTTGTATTGAGCGTGGCTATAGAAACCTTGATGAGAGGTTTGCAGATTGGTAAAAATTCAACTTTTTTGTACCTATTTCTTTTGGCAAAACAAAAAATAGTGAGTGAGAATCACTCATATGTTCTGATCACCAACCCATTGAAGTTAACTAGGGAATTTATCTCAAGTCCTACAAAAATCCCTAATCTTATTTTTACGCAACAAAACATAAGAAATGATTGTTTTGATGAAAATGTACTGGTCCATCAACTTTGGAGGCTTGGTTTGACCAAAAGATGAGAAATTTTACAAGTTTCTTATTTTGTCCATGTGTAGTAGGCCTTGAACTATAACCTCATGAAAGGATTTTACAAAATGAGTGGATCTACTATGGTTTTGGAGGTTTTTTTCAAAACCCTGAAAGGACACTTTTATGTCCTGTTAGGTTACCAACCTAGTGTTAAACTTGATTGAAGTTACCATGGAGCCATCACAAAGTACGCACACGATCGATGCTCCAAAAACAAAATTATATTCTTGAGAAAAGATACACAGCATAAATTGCCCAATCTCAAAAAAAGAAGAAAACACGAAGAAAGAGATCGCAAAAAGCAGCGAAGTCAGAACCCAGTTTAAAGATCAACATAGAGACTAGTGACAACCCCGTATATATGAACGACGCTGAAGAGGATTCTGATTCAGGTGAAACCATGGAGACCAAAACAACCACTAAGATAGAAACCAATAAGGAAGATCTTCATGAGCCACAATGGCTAGGATCCAAGAAGAAGATAGGAACTTATCCAAACCCTACAGAGGAGATTAAGCGAGTCAAGCAATTAAGGAGTTTGGTAGAACATACCCAAACGGATATAGAACCAGTACCTAGGCATATCGAGATTATAGACACCGTGTTCCCTACGCAACAACCTCACCAAGTCCATAGACCCTTAGCCATACCTAGTGTCATCCAAGAAGAAAGTGACTTAAAATCATGGGAAAGTGGGCGTACTCACTTCTTGATGGAAAGAATGTTTACAGAGGGACTACTTGATCCTATCGAAGAAATGGATATCCCATCTTCCCCACGTCAAGGGACTGAAGCCCAAAAGGTGTCGTTAAATGTTGCCAAATTGATGGATTTCATGTTTTCAGAAGGTAAAACCACCATCATGTCCAAACTATATAAAGAACCTGAGCTAGTCTCAACTCTTTGAGCCTTCCTCAATGGACAACTGAAGTTTGGGCTACCACAATTTGCAAAGATGGATGGACCCGGGGAGATGCCAATAGAGGAGGAACACCTAGATCCACAACCCAAGCTAGATGACAACCTTGTTATAGAAGTACCTGTTAACAAGTTGGGACAATACCAACCACTACTAAGGGATTCACTGTGAAGGGAATCCTTGATGGTAGCACTGGGGTTAGCATTGTGACTAAAAATTTCTAGGAAAGTATGGGAAGACCTCACCTTGCGACCACAACCATAGTAGTGAAGATGGCCAATGGGTCTATTGTTAAACTTATTGGGATGCTAGAAGATCTCAAGATCAAGGTCTTTGGACATAAAATGAGGATTACCTTCACTGTTATGGATTTCTCCAAACACACTATGGCATCGGAGATGATCTCAGGAAGTCCTTTCACGAGGGAAGCAAAAATGGTGTATGACTGGTCTAAAACCCTTGTCTACTTGCAGTTCCAAGATTCTGTCATTCGAGTGGATCTTGTGACTAGTCGAGCACATCCCCTAGGAAACAAGTTTACAATTGATCATAGATCTGACACCATAGTTCACTTGGACCCATTGCATTATTGTTACACACGTGTAAAGCGGACACTGATGTTGGGTAAGATTCTCCTTATATGGATGTACTACCTGGAATGATTGAGTCAGACAATGTGGATTGGGTCCACCTAGCAGCAACCATAGACACTTCAGGAAACAGGGGGACGACCTGGGTAACACCTGAGGGGGATGAAATACCCGTACCCTTGAATATGCTATAAGCAAGGCATATAGCTTCTAACAAGACTCATCCTAATATAACAAAGAAAACATACGAGTGGGTCCCTAAAGCATCTTTAGCGACCCTAGATAGTGTTAAAAAAGAGAAGCCTTGTAAGAAACGTCGCACTCGCTCCAAGAAAATAAAGATATTGTTGTGATGATTCCTAAAAAGCTATTGGAAGCCCAAGGCTACTATGAAGGAAATAATCAAATCTGGGTGCCAAAACATAGATTGTGTTCTTACTTGTCACGTGACCCATGTGAGCCCAATCCCGTAGCTGCAAACTGAATCAACGATCGCGGAAAGAAAAAAATCACGGAATGCTCCACACATGATCCAGAGCTAGTTTGGGTACCGAAGAAAGAACAATTTGTTCCACTTAGCTCAGGAACAATGAAATCAAATGAAGCTTCTTGCTCTTCGTGCAGTTCCTATATGGAAATAGAAGCTTCAACACAACCTCCACCTACCATTGTACATATCCATACAAGCAAGGAAGAGTTTACATGTCCCGTTGTAAGTTCACCACCTACAACAATGTTGCAAATAAAACCATGGGAGAGTACCTTACGACCCTTTCAACTAGATGAAACGCATAGGGCGGTCGAAAACGATTGGTTAAAGCCTTCACCCATAACAACTTGAAACAATTGGTTTCAAAAGGTGACGACATCATTCCAAAAGGTATGATCTACCCAAGGAAGGGGGGGGTGTTTGCTGACATCCATCATTCACTTGCTTCCCTCTCAACCTTCCTCCCTGACCTCTCAATCTCCCAATCTTAGGGAATGTATATATAAAGCCCTATACTCACAAAAAACAAAAATAATAAAGAGCAAGAGAAATTAAGCAAACGAGTATGCACAATACAAGTGAAAACGTTGACCGAGACGTACACATTCACATCTGGTACACTAAAACAGAAACCTATGTCATAAAACACGTTTGATCCTCATCACTCAAGTGATGGAGGGTATGTAGGACTAGTAAGATAGGAGTGTTTCTGTTTTAGAGTTTCGTGATTAGCAAAGTTCTTTCTTCCCACTGATGTGCCTCCTAGAGGTATTCTTTGTGTTTCCTAGTGTGTGAAGAAACGTGTCGCTGCGGTTAGGATTTGGACCTTCATGGAATCTTTATCTCGACTCACTCTTCAAATCAAGTGCAATTATCAACGCAAACAGGTGTTTCTTGTCCATTAGCATTGCCCCTTATCTTTTTGCATCCATGTTTGTCTGCTTTTATTGTGATTGATAGCATAATATCCATCACATTTGCTTAGTATCAAACTTAAAATTCAATGTAAATTTTTTTTCATAGTCGATTGTCTAGGTTTAAAAATCAAGTAGCCTGACTAAGCTAGTTTGACCAAGCTAGGTGTTAGAGATCTTCTCTTAATACCATGGGGAATGCCTTCCTAATTATCAATGGTTACTTAGGTCCTTTATCCAATTTAGGTAGCATTGTGTGAAATGTACTAGGGCTTTCTAGTGGGCTTAGTCCCTATTGACCTTTAGCTTAATTATTATAAAGGGAGTTTACTAGTGTGATGAGCCTCGGGAGGGTAACACTGTTATATGACCCCCCCATAGTGACAAAATTAAAATGTTGAAAACGAAAAAACAAAAAATCAAAGTGCCACAATGTAAAATCTTAAGCTGTAAGAGAAACCTCAGCTTGATTTGGTACTCCACTCACATGTATCACCTATGGTACTAGAGCCCTAGAGGTTCCCAGTGTGGGCGCTTGTCCTTGAAAAGCAAAAAACCGAAGGCATACAAAATAAGCACACACATTAAAATTGGATCACTATGAAAAGACGATGATTTCATGAGAAATTCCTTTTATCGTAGCTTGACTACAAGGTCTTCTAGGTATAGCCTCTAGTCAGCCCTCGGACACGAAATACTTGGCTCTCGTGATTAAACAACTTAATTGACCAGAGAAAATTGAGAAACTTGCCCATGTATTAATAGTCAATCTTTAGTGCCTTTCGATCGTTAAATTAGCGACCCCAGACTTGTTCAATTTTTTATCTTTACAACTGTTTATGCGTTTGATTATATTGCCATTTAATGTTTATTGTTGACAAATGTTTTAGAATTATGCCACCAATCACTTTGTCTGCCTAAACCTGCATAAGCTTTTTAATTGTATATGAGAATGCAATTAATGTGCCAATGTTGTTTGATTTTGCAGTGACTGAAGAAGGCTAAGGACATTCATCTCAAATACTCTTCCACCTCAATGCACGACCTTCAACTCAATAGCTTCCGAGGATGGCATCTACATCAGGAAGGGGGGCATGTTAACCCTCATGCACATTCCTATGACCTATGACGGACGTTGTATTATTTATTTGGTAGAGTCAGGTATCGGGCTTGTTGATCCAATAGAAAAAGGGTAAGAGTGATCGCCGATGAGAGGTGCACTCTAACTCAAACATTCAAGGGATTAGTTGGCTAAGCATAGGCGCCCAAGTGTGAATGGAGCGAGCTCATATAAAAGTCAACTAAACCTAAAATTCACTTATTCTCTCCTTTGTACAATTGAAGAGTGCTCTTGCTCCATGTCCATCTTCTTCTTCTTCATCTCCTTGTGTGTGTGTGTATGCGTGAGAGAGAGAGAGAGTGTGTGCGATCGAGCATTGTGATGGTGGAACGATGACGGCGAGACGGTTGAGCGCGGCGTAGCGGCGTCTCCATCTTCTTCGGCGAGGAATCCTCCACGACAACAAGCGTAGAGTGGTGAGTGACACACCATCGTCATCTTTGAGCTTACTAGTTTAGGCTTGTTGTGTGCTTGGAGCCAGTTGTGGCTCGCACACAGTATATCGGCAAGTTCCTTGCATTGACACGTGCGACATACGCACACAACATGGGCACCAAGCAATTTACCAGACAGATTAATCAACCGGGCGTTGCCCGCCCACCAAGAAAAACCCGTGGTTTCGTGATCGCGACCACCCAACAAGAGAGTTCCATTAAAGAGCGTTTCCATGGGGTAAAACCTCCTCGAGGAATACAAGGATTTTGTGAGGCTAATACTGAGCTACCATCGAGGCACCGATCCCTTCGTTTAGTAAGATATTCTTTGTGTAGAAAGTCTCCAACTCGGGATCTGCTGTTGCACGAGTTTCTTGGGAGACAAAGTCATATGCATGCAAATTTAAGGCGAGACCAACTACTTCAATAGCACTCATCACTGGCACAAATAACATGAAAAAATGTAACCAACGTTTGTTGGAAAAAGCGACACCAAATATTTGGGATGAGAAGCAATTTGCAGTTACCATGGAATAAGTCTCTTTAGACTGAGTTGGATTGAAGGCCCGAAATGTGTTTGCACCGTCGCCATCTTCAAAGAGAGTAATTTCAACTGTAGCACCATGAATGGCACATAGGAGAGCAGCGCCCAGAACTCTTGCAACCCCCATCATATGAAATGGATTCAGAGTCCAATTATGAAAACCTTGAAAAAACAAAATGAATCGGAAGATAGCCTCTACATCGAAACTAGGTGCAAAGAACCAACCGGGGTGTTGTGTGCTCTCCCCAACTAGCCTCGCCATTAGTCTCCCAAGGAGGCCAAGTAGCACCATAAGCTCTATCACTATCTCAAACTCCATCAATATAGATAGTCAATGGCAACAACAAACAATATGAAAAGGTTCTTGGGTTCTTATGCAATTAACAAGGAGGAAAAGATCCTCAATAGAAAATCTATTTTGTTCATCATGGAAAGCATGAGTGCCAGATTTCAAAGTGGAGGTAGGCAAGAAAATTGTTAAGGAAGTTTTGGTACAACATGTCTATAGTCACTCCGATGTGATTGCTAATGGCATAGATGTCTCATTGGCTTATCATCCTCGATGCAACTGTGAGTGTGTTCATAGCCTTCCATGTCTATTCTTTCTTTTAGACCTTGCTGTTCTCTTTATTTATTTTTTCTTTTAAAGAGGTAGAACAATAGTAACATAGCAAGATCAATTTGTCATAAGTTCTTTATTTGTTTCAGTAGTTAGACTAGGTGTCTATTACATTTTGTTGTTGCAATTGCAGATGTCTATCCTTTATTATACGAGGAATAGGAGCCAGTGGAGTGTATTATAGGTCTCATCTATGTAACCCACGCTGACATTAGTGTTTTACAGTATGATGGAAGAACTATCAAGAGTCTTGCAAATGAGGGAATTTTCTTCTATGAGCATTTCTACCAACTCAACCAAAAAAAAAAAAAAAGGTAATCTGGTTAAACTCCCTCTCCCTACCAGTCTGAGTTGTATTGAGTGGCCAATATCTGACACCACCATGTGTGAAGCTCTCAATAGTAAGCAAGTTGTTTAGGGATGTGCAGAGTTCCCTATGAAATTCACTGCCCACCAAATTGGTAAAGATTGCTAATTTTTGTCCTATAAGTGTATTTGTGAAACTATTTCACACTTGCCACATACATGTTGCAAAGACAATGCTGGTATGTAAATCTCTAGATGCTTGCTTCTGTGACGAGCTTCTTGATAGAGGGTGGTATGTTAAATAGGTGGATGACATACATTGCGAGGTTGCACTGAACACTTTGGTGGCCAAGTACGCATGATTGACACATAGTCCATTCTAGTACCATGGCTCTCAAATTCTTGCAGGCTACTCTAAGTTTATCCCTATTGACCAAGAGTTAGTAGGCCTGGAGAACAATGGTGTCATAGATGTGGAGGTATTCAACAAAGAGCTCAACCTTGTGATAGTGGTCACAGAATAAGAGAGCAATGCAACCTTCTGCAGCTTCCGTACGACATCGTGGACAAGTCTGCAGAGAATGAGCCCTCAATGTTTTATTTCTTAATGGTGGACGCAAAGTAGTGCAACGATGGGAAAAGAGATTGTCTAGAACTAATTTTCCAAGTCCAAATCGTGCTAATGTAACTTGAATGAATCTATATTCATGACATCCATTCCAATGTTTCTTACAATTTGGCAATGATATGATTTCCACAATTTGGTTATATCTTTATTTCAATTGTAAGATGAGGTTTGTCTTATTACCTATGTCCCTTTGGCTGGTAGTGTGATTACTATATATTATAAATTTGAACAACATATGCAGAGTTTAATGTATAATCTCTCTCTCTCTCTCTCTCTCACACACACACACACATACACACACACACACACACATTTCCATGGCACCACATTGAGAAGTACAAAGAATCATATTAATTTAGATAGCTAGCATTTTGGAGAGTATTTGTAAGTACAAATTTTGAAACAGTCCATGCGTTGAAAGACAGGTTTTGGAGATAAGGGATCAAAATGTCCTCTAGATAAAAGTCATGCTCATGACCTTCAAATGAGGTGGGGAAGAGAGTGGTGCCCGGTGGATCTAGCAAGCCCTTATGGGGTGTGTCATCTATCAACAAATTGTTGATATCATCATGTGGGACATGCATTTGGAAAAAAAGGTTTAAACTTGGGGGTTCACCTTTCAGTACTCCCCTATATAATGTGCGCTCGCGGGATATTAAAAAAAACCCTCTTTTAACATGTTTGAATGAATAAAATGACCCCTTGTTTTTAAAAAATTCTCAAAATTGAATATAAAAATCCCTTATTTTAATGTAACTCTGTTAAATTGCCTAAATTTTTTCGCATTTTAAAACCCCTCCACTACAAGAGGTACTAGCTTCACATTAGCGACGCTTGCAGTGTGACGCTCAAAAGTTAAAATCCACGGCATCGCTATGAGCGTCGCTAATTTCTTTGTTTCATAGTGATGCCCATAGTGACGCTGACAGGGGTAAACAATAAACCGATAGCACCAAAAACTTAGATCTTAGACCTGAGGTTCGGTGCTCTAGCAAAACGGGTAAACCCGCACCTCTCTCTCCCTCTCTCTCTCTCTCTCTCTCTCTCTTCCCCCCCCCCCCCCCCCCCCCCCACACACACACACACACACAAGAAGAAGAAGGAGACAAGTATGCTCCTTCCCTCTCCTCCCTCTCATGTTCACTTCCCCTCTTTCTCTCTCTCCCTGTCAATCTCTCTTTCTCTCTCACACACACACACATTGTGTCTTTGAGAGAGAGAGAGAGAGAGAGAGAATTTACACACACTACAACAAAAGAAGGTGTTATCGATGCATATATCGACGCTGCCCATCGCTATGAGCGTCGCTATGAAACCAATCGCTATTAGCGACTCTGATAGCGACGTGCATAGCGACGCATATAGCGACGCACATAGAGACGTATATAGCGATGACCATAGCAGAAAATTTTTTTCTTGGGCAAAGGGCAGGTAGCCTGGCCTGTGCCTAGTTGAAAGATGGACACAGCCACATCCAGACTTCATACCCTCTGCCCAAGAAAGCGAGCAGCACCAAAATATCAACCATGCTCCCGCGCGCAAAAAATTTGGCAGAGTTTCCTTTGTTTTTACATAAACTTTTCAAAAAAAACCATATCATGTATACGCCTCCTACATGCTATCCATGTAGGATCTCACATGAGATTTTAGGCCAATGAAAGACAACCGTACCAACTGAAAAGCATAGCCATAACTTAAAAGCATAACCATAACGAACCATAACCATAACTTAAAACCATAACCGGCTATAATCACTTTGATCAAAACCATAATGCAGATAACCATAACCATAAACAAAATTAACAATAACCATAAGCATAACCAGAAAGAGAAACAATAACTGTCTATACAATGACAATGACAATAATCATAACCATAAGGGAAACAATAACTGTCTGAACACTAACTGTTTGTACAAAAAAGAGACACAGAAGTGTGTCTGTGTCTCACAAAGCATATAGATAAAATCTAGTCCACTAATGACTAGGCGTCGCAACCTGCACATAGGACAATTCACAAAATTAGTATTGATATTACTTCACATATACTGACTTAATTAAATCAACTCACACATATTAACGTCTCACCTCAAGCGATCAGCGAGACTGTAAGGCCTCCCAGTGTACAGGCTCTCCTGAAGCTTCAAGATCATTCAGTACTTCATAGATACCTCTGCGATATCCATCTGACTCCTCCTTGCGTGATGGAGCTCGATGCATCGCAAGATTCTGCGTTTATACAAAAATCAAAGTAATAAGAATACATGATTCATCGCATTTTAAAAAACGCCATAGTTAAGATTGGATTAGAAACTCACAAACTCATAGAGAAAGGTGTCAAAGCCTCCGCTGCCAAGATGAGATGTCCCCCTAGTTATCTGTCATACCTGCACGGCCTCACGCTATTGTTTGAACCGTGTGGCCGCTGTCCACTCATCCTCCCTGATCTACAGCTACGTCTCGTGTGGGATGCCCGAAGGCTTCGGCAAGCTGGTCCTGAAAGCCTTCCGAGCTGCATCTCGTCGATGTTTGATGGTGTCCCGTGCAAGACCCTTGATCCACCGCGCCGAAACAACGGAAGAACCCGGAGCAGGCTGGTACTCTCTCAGGATGGTCTCCACTATGTAAGTGGATTTTTCCTTTTCTTGCTGATCCCAAGACGTCAGAATGATGGTCGAAAACTGCAGCTCCACGAGCTGGAAAATCCGCTGTCGCATCTTAGTCCTGACTCTATCCACATCAACAGAACCATCTCCCCGTACAGTATAGAGCTTGGAGGCACTAGGATCGTGTGGCCCCCAAGGTGTCCAAGGTGTGTTGAGAGGTGTGCCTAGGTAAGACGGGGGTCGTGAGTGAGGAGGGGTCGAAGCATCTGTGGACGCTCCTCCACAGCAACCACCACCTCCACCTGACGATCGCCGAGATCGGCGAGTGCGCCTGTGCTGCGGAGATGAGGATGTACCCGCCTCTGCCCCACCCCTAGGTGTCAAAGCGGCCGTGATGGAAGAAGAAGGAGTCATACCCATAGGCGTCGTACCCATAGGCATTCTGAACCCCATAGGCATCCCTGCGCTAGGCGTCGGTCCCTCGGGTGTGAAGCCCGGAGGTGTAGTACCCCATAAGGATTCCATGAGAGCTCGCTGGGGGGGGGAGATACACACACACACACACCTATCCATACACACCGTTGTGCTACATGCTTGTAGTATGAATCCTAATCACATAATCACAACACCATCACCATCACCATCAACATGCACAAAAGATGAGCACCACACCTCTACACCACTTGTAATTAAGGGTTGAAGACACAATTTCAAGAAGAAGAAGGGTGGACACACTCATGATATTCCTCGCCATCAACTTCCATCTCTCCATTATGCCTCCTACGATCTTGTTCCCTTCTCATATTCTTGCCATACGCTACCTATTGTATTCATCTTTTGCAAGCAATCAACACACTCCATCTTGGTGCCATACCTTGTGTTGCTTTGGATACATTTCATTGTGAGTATGGTATATGCTTGTTCCTTGCCAATTATTATTATTTTTCTTATGTTAAGATGTGCGGATTCGCCACCATACACACACACTCTCTCTCCCTCTCATATTTCTATCATCTTGCTACTTGCATCTTGAGGTGTGCGGATTCGCCACCTCTTGTATGAGAAGTGAGCATACTTGCATGTTTCCCTGACCTCATTATCTTCCTTACTACATGCACGAGTAGCAAGCCCATTCTCACTCACTCACCACTCCTCTCACCTTATTCTCCGACCACCCCCTTCCACATTTGGGCGTGGATCTTGAAATTGTTTTCCATGGCAGTTTTCATTGTGTATATGTATGCGTCCTAGCCGCATATCTTTCTAGGTGGTGCCCCTATTGTGTACCTCTCATGATGAGGCCATTGTGCATAGTCTTGGTGTAGAGGCCACCGGGTCTAATTTTTCGCATCCGCCTCTCAGATGAAATGGAGATCCCATCTTCCCCACGTCAAGGGACTCAAGCCCAAAAGGTGCCGTTAAACATTGCAAAATTGATGGATTTCATGTCTTCAGAAGTTAACCACCATCATGTCCAAACTATATAAAGACCCTGAGCTAGTGTCAGCTCTTCGATGCCTTCTCAATGGAGAACTGAAGTTTGGGCTACCACAATTTGCACAGATGGATGGAGTTGGGGAGATGCCAATAGAGGAGGAACACTTGGATCCACAACCCAACCTAGATGACAACATTATTATAGAAATACCTGTTAACAGGTTGGGACAATACTTTGAGGGTGATGAATCCAATGCAACCATACCAATCACTACTAAGAGATTAACTGTGAAGGAAATCCTTGATGGTGGCGTTGGGGTTAGCATTGTGACTAAAAATTGCTGGGAAACTATGGGAAGACCTCACCTTGCGACCTATTCGGATGCTAGAAGATCTCAAGATCAAGGTCTTTGGATATAAAATAAGGATTACCTTCATTGTTATGGATATCTCCAAACACACTGTGGCATCAGAGATGATCTTAGGACGTCATTTCATAAGGGAAGCAAAAACAATGCATGACTGGTCTAAAAACCATGTCTTGCAGTTCCAAGATTCTATCATTCGAGTGGATCTTGTGACTGGTCGAGCACATCCCCTAGGAAATAGGTTTATAATTTATCATAGATCTGACACCACCGTTCACTCGGCCCCATTGCAGTATTGTTACACGTGTAAAGCGGACACTGATGTTGGAGAAGATTCTCCGTATATGGATGTACTACCTGGAATGACCGAGCCGGACAATGTGGATTGGGTCCACCTAGCAGCAGCCATAGAAGCTTGGGGAAACAGGGGGACGACCTGGGTAACACTTGAGGGGGATGAAATGCCCGTATCCTTAAATATGCTACAAGCAATGCATATAGTTTCTAACAAGACTCATCCTAATATAACGAAGAAAACATACAAGTGCGTCCCTAAAGCTTCTTTAGCGACCATAGCTAGTGCTAAAAAATAGAAGCCTTGTAAGAAACGTCCCACTCGCTCCAAGAAAAGTAATAAAATGTTGCGATGGATTCCCAAAAAACTATTGGAAGCCCAAGGCTACTATGAAGGAAATGATCAAGTCTGGGTGCCAAAACGTAGATTGTGTTCTTACTTATCACGTGACCCATGTGAGCCCAATCCCATAGCTCCAAATCGAATCAACGATCACGGAAAGAAAAAAATCACGAAATGCTCCACACTTGATCCAGAGCTAGTTTGGGTACCGAAGAAAGAACGATTTGTTCCACCGAGCTCAGGAACAACTAAATGAAATGAAGCTTCTTGCTCTTCGTGTAGTTCCTATACAGAAATAGAAGCTTCAACACAACCTCCACCTACCATTGTACGTATCTATACAAGCAAGAAAGAGTTTACACCTCCCGTTGTAAGTTCACCACCTACAACAATGTTGCAAATAAAATCATGGGAGAGTACCTTACCACACTTGCAACTAGATGAAATGCATAGGGCGGTCGAAAACTATTGGTTAAAGCCTTCACCCATAACAAATTGGAACAATTGGTTTCAAAAGGTGACGATATCATTCCAAAAGGTATGATCTACCCAAGGAAGGGGGGAGTGTTTGCTGACATCCATCATTCACTTGCTTTCCTCTCAACCTTCCTTCTTGACCTCTCAATCTCCCAATCTTAGGAAATGTATATATAAAGCCCTATACTCACAGAAAAATAAAATAATAAAGAGCAAGAGCAATTAGCAAACGAGTATGCACAATAATAGTCAAAACATTGACCGAGACCTACACATTCGCATACGGTACACTGAAATAGAAACCTATGTCATAAAGCACCTTTGATCCTTATCACTCAAGTGATGGAGGGTAGGTAGGATTCGTACGATAGGAGTGTTTCTATTTTAGAGTTTCGTGATTAGAAAAGTTCTTTCTTCCCATTGATGTGCCTCCTAGAGGTATTCTTTGTGTTTCCTAGTGTGTACAGGAACGTGTTGTTGTGGTTAGGATTTGGACCTTCATGGAATCTTTATCTCAACTCACTCTTCAAATCAAGTGCAATTATCAACGCAAACAAGTTTTTATTATCCATTAGCATTGCCCTTTATCTTTTTGCATCCATGTTTGTCTGCTTTTATTGTGATTGATAGCATAATATCCAGCACATTTTCTTAGTATCAAACATTAAATTCAATGTAATTTTTTTGTCATAGTCGCTTGTCTAGGTTTCAAAATCAAGTAGTCCGACTAAGATAGTTTGACCAAGCTAGGTGTTAGAGATCTTCTCTTAATACCATGGGGAATGCCTTTCTAATTATCAATGGTTACTTAGGTTCTTAACACTAGGTTGGTAACCTAACAGGACATAAAAGTGTCCTTTCAAGGTTTTGAAAAAAACCTCCAAAACCATAGTAGATCCACTCATTTTGTAAAATCCTTTCATGAGGTTATAGTTCAAGGCCTACTACACATGGAAAAAATAAGAAACTTGTAAAATTTCTCATCTTTTGATCACACCAAGCCTCCAAAGTTGATGGACCATTGCATTTTCATCAAAACAGTCATTTCTTACGTTTTGTTGCATAAAAATAGGATTAGGGATTTTTGTAGGACTTGAGATAAATTCCCTAGTTAACTTCAATGGGTTGGTGATCAGAACATATGATTGCTTCTCACTCACTATATTTTGTTTTTCCAAAATAAATAGGTACAAAAAGTTGAATTTTTACCATTCTGCAGACCTATCATCAAAGTTTCTATAGCCACGCTCAATACAAATAATATATGCATGTTTTCTTAGTTTTCTATTGTTGTTTATGTTCATAAGGATCCATGGAGCATGTCAAAAGAATAATACATCTCTTGCCAAGGGGAATCTTGGGGACAAAGATGAAGTGTTAAATACAACAAACATGAAAAAACTGGGTTCAACATTATGAGTTGTATAATCCCATAGAAACTATTCAATATCTAGCCAAATTTGATCCTTATGCTAGATATGGTTACTACCTACAAAATGCATGTAGTTGTCACAAGAAACTAACAATATTGAAAAGGCTATACTTGATATACTAGAATGTTTCGTTTTCTTCTATAATCGAAAAAATCAACCATCGTTGTGTACTATGCAAAATAGGGTATTAGGTGCCCCAAAACTCAAGGAATATTAGCTTTATGTTACAATATGCGACTTAGAAAATAAAAAATGCATTTGGATATCATGAAATCCACCAAAAAAATCATAGAAGAGCTAAAATTGGCTAAAAAACAAGATTTGACAATTTTTGTAATTTGGTCATAACTCACAACTTTAATATTTATTTCTCCCTAGAAGCATCAGGACATGTTGAGGACTACTAAAGATAGTTCTCTAGCATTATACACCTCACAAAAATGAATTCTAGAGTGGTATAGTTGCAAAAAGTTGAAAAAAGCCAAAAACAGCACCCGTTTTTTCACACAGTTTAGGTTGTGAAATGTTGTGCAAGGACAAGGTTAAAGATGGAATTGATATTCCAAAAAAATGTCGAGTTTTTTTCAGCTCACGAGACAACTTTCTAGATAGATAGAACCTCAACATCCATTTTGAAACTCTTGACATAATTCAAGGAAAATGGTCACTTAACAGGACATAAAAGTGTCCCAGGACATAAAAGTGTCCCATTACCAACCTAGTGTTAATCCGATTTAGGTAGCATTGTGTGAAATGTACTAGGGATTTCTAGTGGGCTTAGCCCCTATTGACCTTTAGCTTAAGTATTATAAAGGGAGTTTACTAGTGCAATGAGCCTGGGGAGGGTAACAGTGTTATATGACCCCCCCAAAGTTACAAAATTAAAATGCTGAAAATGAATAAACAAAAAATCAAAGTGCCACAATGTAAAATCTTAAGTTGGAAGAGAAACCTCAGCTTGATTTGGTACTCCACTCACCTGTATCGCCTATGGTACTACAGGCCTAGAGGTTCCCAGTGTGGGCGCTTTTCCTTGAAACGCAAAAAACCCAAGGCATACAAAATAAGCACACACATCAAAATTGAATCACTATGAAAAGACTTTGGGGGATAAAAAAAAAGGTAATCACTCAGGCGATGATCTCATGAGGAGTTCCTTTTATCGTAGCTTAACTACAAGGTCTTCTAGGTATAGCCTCTAGTCAGCCCTCGGACACGAAATACTTGGCTCTCGTGATTAAACAACTTAATTGACCAGAGAAAATTGAGAACCTTGCCCATGGTACTAATAGTCGATCTTTAGTGCCTTTCAACCGTTAAATTAGCGACCCCATACTTGTTCAAATTTTTACCTTTACAACTGTTTATGCGTTTGATTATATTGCGATTTAATGTTTATTGCTGCTGACAAATGGTTTCGAATTATGCTACCAATCACTTTGTCTGCCTA
The DNA here is from genome assembly GCF_014529385.1 of Adiantum capillus-veneris. NCBI lineage: Eukaryota > Viridiplantae > Streptophyta > Polypodiopsida > Polypodiales > Pteridaceae > Adiantum > Adiantum capillus-veneris. The sequence continues at coordinate 31,327,730 of NC_140951.1, forward strand.
ATAATTGCATATGCTTTTTAATTTTATATGAGAATACAATTACCATGCCAATGTTGTTTGATTTTGCAGTGACTGAATAAGGCTAAGGACATTCATCTCAAATCCTCTTCCACCTCAATGATAGAGCTTCAACTCAATAGCTTCTGAGGACAAAACTCACATCAGGAAGGGGGGCATGTTAACCCTCACGCACATTCTTTTCACCTACGACGGATGTTGTATTATTTATTTGGTAGAGTCAGGTATCGGGCTTGTCGGTCCAATAGGAAAAGGGTATGAGTGATCGCCGATGAGAGGCGCACTTTAACTAGAACATTGAAGGGATTAGTTGGCTAAGCATGGGCGCCCAAGTCTGAATGGAGCGAGCTCATATAAAAGTCAACCAAACATAAAATTCACTTATTCTCTCATTTGTGCAATTAAAGATCTCCATCTTCTTCTTCTTCATCTCCTTGTGTGTGTGTGTGTGTATGCGTGAGAGAGAGAGAGAGAGTGCGCGATCGAGCATTGCGACAGCGGCACGACGACGGCGAGGCGGTTGAGAGCGACGTAGCGGCATCTCCCTCTTCTTCGGCAAGGAATCCTATATGAAAACAAGTGTAGAGCGGTGAGTGACACACCATCGCCATCTTTGAGCTTACTAGTTTAGGCTTGTTGTATGCTTGGAGCCATTTGTGGCTAGCACATAGTGTATCGGCAAGTTCCTTGATTGACACGTGTGACATACGCGCACAACGTGGGCACCAAGAAATTTACCAGACAGATAAATCAACCGGGCGTTCCCCGCCCACCAAGCAAAACCCGTGGTTTCCTGATCGTGACCACCCAACGAGAGAGTTCCATTAAAGAGAGTTTCCACGGGGTAAAACCTCCTCGGGGAATACAAGATTTTTGTGAAGCTGATCCTGAGCTACCATCCAGGCATGGATCCCTTCGTTTAGTAAGATATTCTTTGTGTAGAAATTCTCGAGCTCGGGAACTATTGCTGCACGAACTTCATGGGAGATAGAGTCATACGCGTGCAAATTTATGGTGAGACCAACTACTCCAATAGCACTGGCACAAATAACATGAAAAATGCAACCAACGTTTGTTGGAAAAAGCAACAACAAATATTTGGGACCAGAAGTGATTTGCAATTACCATTGAATAAGCCTCTTCAGACTGAGTTAGATTGAACGCCCGAAATGTGTTTGCACCGTTGCCGTTCTCAAAGAGAGTATTTTCAATTGTAGCACCATGAATGGCACATAGGAGAGAAGCGCCCAGAACTCCTTCAACCCCCATCATATGAAATGGATTCAGAGTCCAATTATGAAAACCTTGAAAAAACAAAATGAATCGAAAGATAGCCGCTACATTGAAACTAGGTGCGAAGAACCAATCGGGTTTTTGTGTGCTCTCCCCAGCCAGCCTCGCCATTAGTCACCCAAGGAGGCCAAGTAGCACCATAAGCTCTATCGCTATCTCAAACTCCATCAATATAGTGCACAACAAACAATATAAAAAGGTTCTTGGGTTCTTATGCAACCAACAAGGAGGAAAAGATCCTCAATAGAAAATTTATTTTGTTCATCATGGAAAGCATGAGCGCGAGATTTCAAAGTGGAGGTGGGCAAGAAAATTGTGACGGAAATTTTGGTACAACATGTCTCTAGTCACTCCGATGTGATTGCTAATGGCATAGATGTCTCATTGGCTTGTCATCCTCGATCCAATTGTGAGTGTGTTCATAGCCTTCCATGTCTATTCTTTCTTTTAGACCTTGTTGTTCTCTTTATTTTATTTTTATTTTAAAGAGGTATAACAATATTAACAGATCAAGATCAATTTCTCATAAGGTCTTCATTTGTTTCAGTAGTTAGACTAGGTGTCTATTAAATTTTGTTGTTGCAATTGCAGATGTCTATCCTTCATTATACAAGGAATGGGAGCCAGTGGAGTGTATTATAGGTCTCATCTATGTAACCCACGCTGACATTGGTGTTTTATAGTATGATGGAAGAACTAGCAAGAGTCTTGCAAATGATGGAATTTTCTTCTATGAGAATTTCCACCAAGTCAACCAAAAAAATAAAAAAGGTAATCTGGTTAAACTCCCCCTCCCTACCAATTGGAGTTGTATTGACTTGGCAGTCTCGAACACCACCATGTGTGAAGCTCTCAAAAGCAAGTTATTTAGGGATGTGCAGAGGTCCCTATGAAATTCAGTGCCCACTAAATTGGTAAAGATTTCTAATTTTAAGTGTATCTGTGAAACTATTTCACACTTGCCACATACATGTTGCAAAGACAATGCTGGTATGTAAATCTCTAGATGCTTGCTTCTATGACAAGCTTCTTGATAGAGGGTGGTATGTTAAAGAGGTGGAGGACATACATTGGGAGGTTGCACTGAACACTTTGGTGGCCAAGTACATGATTGACACATAGTCCCTTCTCATCTCCCTTTAGTAACATCGTTGTCAATTCTTGCAAGCTACTCTAAGTTTATTCCTATTGATCAAGAGTTAGCAGGCCTGTAGAACAATGGTGTCATAGATGTGGAGGTATTCAACAAAGATCTCAACCTTGTGACAATGGTCACACAATAAGAGAGCAATGCAACCTTCTGCAACTTTCGTACGACATCGTGGACGAGTCTGCAGATAATGAGCCGTCAATGTTTTATTTCTTAATGGTGGATGCAAAGTGGTGCAACGACAGGAAAAAGAGATTGTATGTAGAGAACTAATTCTCCAAGTCCAAATCGTACCAATGTAACTTGAATGAAACTATATTCATGACGTCCATTCCAATGTTTCTTGCAATTTGGCTATGATATGATTTCCACAATTTGGTTATATCTTTATTTCAATTGTAAGATGAGGTCTGTCTCACTACCTATGTCCCTTAGTTAGCTGGTAGCATGATTACTATATATATTTTGAACAACATATGCAGAGTTTAATGTATAATCTCTCTCTCTCTCTCTCTCTCTCTCTCTCTCTCACACACACACACACACACACACACACATTTCCATGGCACCACATTGAGAAGTACAAAGAATCATATTAATTTAGATAGCTAGCATTTTGGAGAGTATTTGTAAATACAAATTTTGAAACAGTCCATGAGTTGAAATACAAATTCTGGAGATAAGGGATCAAAATATCCTCTTGATATAAGTCATGATCATGACCTTCAAATGAGGTGGGGGAGTGAGTGGTGCCCGGTGGATCTAGCAAGCCCTTATGGGGTGTGTCATCTATCAATAAATTGTTGATATCATTATGTGGGACATGGATTTGGAAAAAAGGTTTATACTTGGGGGTTCACCTTTCAGTACTCCCCTATATAATGTGCGCACGCGGGATATTAAAAAATCCCTCTTTTAACATGTTTGAATCAATAAAATGACCCCTTATTTTAAGAAAATTTCTCAAAATTGAATATAAAACCCCCTTATTTTAATGTAATTCTATTAAATTGCCTAATTTTTTTTGCATTTTAAAACCCCTCCACTACAAGAGGTACTTCACATTAGCGACGCTCGAAGTGTGACGCTCAAAAGTTAAAATCCAGGGCATCGCTATGAGCGACGCTATTTTCTTTGTTGCATTGTGATGCCTATAGCGACGGCCATAGTGACACCAAGAGGGGTAAAAAATAAATCGAGAGCACCAAAAACGCAGATCTTAGATCTGATTTTTGGTGCTCTAGCAAAACAGGTAAACCCGTGTCTCTCCCTCCCTCTCTCTCTCTCTCTCTCTCTCTCTCTCTCTCTCTCTCTCCCCCCCCCCCCCCCCCCCCCACACACACACACGCACAAGGAGCAGAAGGATATAGGTATGCTCCTTCCCTCTCCTCCCTCTCATGTTCACTTCCCCTCTTTCTCTCTCTCCCTCTCAATCTCTCTCTCTCACACACACACACATTGTATCTTTGAGAGAGAGAGAGAGAGAGAGAGAGAGAGAGAGAGAGAATGTACACACATGCATAAACAAAACACACACAACATTGAATGTATGAAAAATTAAACACATATGCATAAACAAAGAATGCATACACACACATTGAGAGAAAGAGAAAGAGAGAGAGAGAGAGAGAGAGAGAGAGAGAGGGAGAGAGAGAGAGAGAAGAGGAGAGAACAAAGAGAAAGAGAGAGAAAAAGAGAGAGAGGGGGGGAGAAGACGAAAAGAGAGAGGTAAGGGGAGAAAATAGATAGATTAAAAAAGCAGAGAAAATATGAATTAATGAAATGTTATATTAACACTAGAATGGTAACCTAACATGACATAAAAGTGTCCTTTCATGGTTTTGGCAAAAATTTCCAAAACCATAGTAGATCCACTCATTTTGAAAATCCTTTCATGAGCTTATAGTTCAATAACTACTACATATGGAAAAAATGAGAAACTTGTAATTTTTCTCATCCCTTGGTCACTACAAGCCTCCAAAGTTGATGGACCTGTGCATTTTGCCCAAAACAGCAATTTCTTACGGTTGATTGCATATAAATAAGAGTGGCGATTTTTGTAGGCATGAGATAAAATGCCCCGTTAACTTCAATGGGTTGGTGACCAAAACATATAGTTGCTTTTACCTCACTATTTTTTTTTTGGGAAAAAAAATAGGTACAAAAAAGTTTCATTTTTGCCATTCTGCGGACCTATCATCAAAGTTTCTATAGTCACGCTCAATACAGATACTATATACATGTTTTCTTAGTTCCCTTTGGGCGTCTCGATTCAAAAGGATCCATGGAGCATGTCAAAAGGATAATGGATCTCTTACAATTGGAACCTTGGGGGCAATGATAAAGTGCTAAATATAGCAAACATGAAAAAACTGGGTTTAGCATTATGACCTCTAGAAACCCATAGAAACTACTCAATATCTAGCCAAGTTTGTAGTCTATGATTAGATATGGTTACTACCTACAAAATACACACAATTGGCCTAAGAAACTAGCAATATTGAGAAAGTTATACTTGCTACTCTAAAATGTATCGTATTCTTCAGCAATCAAAAAACTCAACCATCATCATATACTATGCTATATAGCATATTAGGTCCCCCAAAAATTAAGGAAGATTAGCTTTATGTTATACATTACACTTACACAGTCAAAATTGAATTTGGATATCAAGAATGCCACCAAATAATCCTAAAAGTGCTAATTTTGGCCAAAAAACAGGATTATGCAATTCTTGTAAATTGGTCATAACTTTCAATTTTAACACTTAGATCTCCCTACAAGCATCAAAACATGTTGAGAACTATGAAGGCCCAACCTCTAGCCATCTAAACCTCACAAACATGAAGTTTAGAGTGGTATAGTTGCCAAAAATTGAAAAAAAGCCAAAAACATGACCCGTTTTTTCACACAGTTTAGGTTCAAAAATGTTGTGCAAGAGTAAGGTTAATGGTGAGATCGATACTCAAAAAAAAATGCTAAGTTTTTTTCAAGTCATAAGGCAACTTTGTGGATATATAGCACCTGGAAAATCATTTTCATACTCTTCAAATAATTCAAGCAAAATGGTCACTTAACACGACACAAAAGTGTCCAAGGACATAAAAGTGTCCTGTTACCATTCTAGTGTTAATTAAGATTTAGGATTATGTTGGATTTAAAATTACATTTAGGATTAGGCTAGATTAAGATCAAAGATTAGGTTAGATTACATTTAATTTATATTTCAAATTTATGCTAAATTTAAAATTAGGTTAGACTTAAGATTATGTTAAGATTTAAATTAGGTTAGACTTAAGATTATGTTAGATTACATTTAGGTTTAGGTTAGATTTAATATTAGATTAGATTTAGGTTTATGCTGAGTTTAAGATTAGATTAGATTATAACTCAACTTGTTGCCAATTATAACTCGTCGAACTCTGACACTGGCCAATAGGAAGAAATTATGCAACCCAATAGACGTATTCACACGCGCCATGTTTTTGGGTGATACAGCGGTTGAGGTCCAGGGAGGCTGAGACGCGAGAGGGTGATTTGGGGGCTATGTAGGAGGCGGAGAGGACGGGGTCGTCCTGTAGACTGACATTGGAGCAAGAGTAAGAGAACTCGCAATGTTTCATGAGCGCATTGAAGGAGGGAAGGAGGGGAGGATTTAGCAATATTTCTAATTGAGGCGAGTGTCCCACTCTGGGGACTAGGAAAATGGGGTGCATGTGACTGTGGCTCCCATCTTGTCTCCTCATTATTTAAAATACCAGATTCAATAGAGAGATAAGAAGAGCGAATGTGGGTAGGATGTAGAGGATAGGAGATATTTACAATAGTCTAGCTTTGGCTAGACATAAGCTTATTAGGGAGGTAAGAAATTTACAAGAGAGGTTGTTGAAGATGGATACTTGTTGATGAGGATGGATCCTCCAAAACTGGTGATAGAATCACTCTAGACTTGCCAAGACTTCATTAAAAGAGCCTTATCTCTTGTAATAATGCTTGAAGACTTGTAAAACCATAGCCATTATAGAGGGAAGAAAACTGGGGATGGCCTGTGTCACCATTACACGAGAAAAGTGGGGTCTACCACAAAAATCATAGCTCCACGTTCATAACTCCAAAAATTTTGAAAACATTTGAGCTAAAAGTTGAGCTCACGAGCTACAACTTTCATGTTGAACACTTCTTCAGATTTGGGATTCTTCTCTATGCAAAAAATTCAGCCAAATAATGTATTATTTGTGGCTGCAAAGGTCTTTTGGTGGTCCCCTTTGAGTGGACTTCTATTCCTTCAAGTGTAAGCTCCTTCATATGTATAAAAACATGACCTAGAGTGTTGAAAAGATTGGCAATCATCTAGATGGAGGTATTATTGAAATTTGAAAGTGGGGTTGACGTTTGAAAATGAAAACTAGTGAATAAAATATTTGGTAGGGTGGAATAATATATATACATGAAAAATATATTAAAAAATACTAAATATATATCATGTAATTTAGAATATATATATTTAATGCTTAAGGTCAAAAGAGAGATCAACAAAGAAAGCTTACTTATTTATGCTACATTGTGATTGATTAGCATAAGTCTTATTTATTTAATAAAGGCTAAAACGTTTGTGAAAAAGGGAAGAAAAAATCAAAAGTAACTGATATAATAGGAAATATTTTTTGGTAAAAAGGAAAAAAATATATGGGGGGTTCCCATGCATGGAAAAGCTTGCCTCATTAGCCCTCCCCCTAAGGCTAGAGGTATCCATGCCTCTAGCTCTTCTTCTAGAGCATGTTGAAATAGAGTAGGATTTCTCCTTGGTGGCTGGTAGATCCTTGTAGGGAATAATGGATCCCTTGGAAGCATGAGGCTCCCCAAAGTTCTTTTCAGTGTCCACTTGGGTCCCACACTATGCGTAAATCCATTGTATGCAATAATTCCTTCTTCATAAGATCACACTTAAAATGATTCTTGAGTCCCCAAAGTGCACAAGAATTAACTCTTGCATAAGTGATAGAAGGTATGGAAAGAACTTGATCAGCCCTTGAAGGTATTCCAAAGCGGGACCATGCATGGCTTCCTCGTCCAGACACATAGCCAAAAGGGAGTAAGAAACCATAATCCTCATATCTTGCTTGTTGTCCTTCTTCATGCCAAATTGATAGAGACCTGTTGCCCACATGGATAGATTGCATGGTTGATGCCTGTTGCACAAGAGAGACCACCATGTACAAAAGATAAACTGCAAACCACATTTTGAAAAATGACTCCATGTTACCACTGGTATGCAAAACCATTCTTCCTTGATTGGTGTGTCCTAGATTGATTCCACTGGTTGTTGATGTCAATCCTTCCACTCTTGTCACAATCCAACTTAAAGAGCTTCCCAACTTAATGTTACCCACAATGTTCACAATTAGAAAGGAAAACCTAAAGTGCTGGCCAGTAGACCTCAATTGCATTTCTCTACATGAGTCTTTCTCTAGAAAGGACTTGCCAAGTGGTCATCAATATAACTTTTGGTCGTCTTCCACCAATCTCGTGCCATAGGGGTAGTTGAAGTGTCTTCACCACTTTCACCTGTGGTTGCAAATTTGAAGGGTCCACCTTGTTGTGGTTGAATGTGAGGCCCATCACCTCAATGGAGCTATCACTTCCTTCACTCCCTATTGACTCCTCTAAAGTGGTTGAAGAGTCACCACTAGAAAACTCATCCTCAGAGGTTTCTAGATCCATGTCGCATTGTTGACCTATCTCCACGTCATAAAGTATTGGCCTCCCTTTTGCATCCTTCATCTGGATTATGCCGGTGTCCCAGTCCTGCTTAGCTCTCATAGCCATAAGCCAAGGCCTCCCTAGAATGATAGGATAGCCCTCCCCTTCGTGTGGCATGACAAAGATGTCCACATCTACCTCGGTGTTGAATGCCTTTAAATCCTAACTGCATTTATGACACCAACACATTGAACCTTTAAATTATTTGCCATTTTGGCTCGGCATGGTGCCGGCTGACTCACCTCTAAACCCAAACGGTGCATCATTTTTTCACTCATGATGCATATTTGTGTGCCACCATCGATGTAGATATTGGAGATATGTTGCCCTTTGATGTAAGAATCCATCACTGATAGTATGTCATCTAGATTCCTCCCAGAGATAGCCCCAACTATCTTTGGCTTTGGTCGTCTAGTGCTAACCATCTTTGTCCATTGTCTCCTCACCCTAGGTGCTAGGTGGAGTAACTGGGGCCAGGTGATTTTTGGGCTCTCCACAGAAACATCTTAAACCAAATCATATGGTTTAGAACATTCACCCAAAGAGAAATCTACAATGTCAATTTTACGTCGTTACTTGGACGGCTTTTTGCTAGATTTCCATTTAGTCTTCATCTTTTCTTCCTTTTGGGAAGATTCACCATGCCTAGCACGCTTTACCACCATGGCATCTACTCCTTTAAACTTGGTCTTACCTTTTGCCACTCCCTTGATATCCTCCTCCACTTTCTCCTTTCCCTTACCTTCAAGACTGATGACGCTTACTGTTTGATCGCCAACTAGTGGTGGGGGTAACGGTGGAATGAGAGGTTGTGGTGGTGGGTGTGGTTGAATGGGTGGTTGTAGGATTTTCACGGGTGGTGCTTGTTGTGGTGCTGGTCTTGCTCTCGGTGGTGAAACTTGGTTTTGCCTGGCTCCTTTGTTGAAATTCTGCCTCCTTGGGTGTGGACAGTAGTACATGCCATGACCATCCTCCCCACAATTGTAGCAGTGGTATTCTTGGTTTTTCCTTTGTTGTCCTCTCCCTTGCTCTTGGTTGCGATTTTGTGCATGCCCTTGTTGTATCAAATAGACTGAGAGATTCTCAAGTTGATTGGTGATTCGGTTGAGCAGGTCTTGGTGATCTTCAATTGGTTCTTGTGGTTGAATCCTCTGGGAGGCTGTTGTAGGTGGTGCTAGAGGTAGTCGGGTCCTAACGACTTCCTTTTCATCGATATTCCTGGCTTGTAGGCGCCACTTTTTGTCTTTAAGGATGGCCACTTCAACTGCTAGCTCATACGTAGCGGGAAACCTTCCCTTCACCTTCTCTTTAAGAGTTGGCCATAACCCAGCCACAAACCGATCCTTCTTTAGGAAATCAGGTGCCCCCTCATCCTCTCTTAGCGATGCAACCCATCGCCCCCATAAATCTACAAAGTTTGACTCATATGATGCCACTACAACACTACATGGAGATATCGACGTGCGTATATCGACGAAATTAGCGGGCGTCGATATATGCATCGCAATGTGCATCGATATACACGTGGAAAGGCTTTATTTCCCACGCATATATCGACGCCTATAGCGACGCAAAAAAAATTGGGGAAAAAAAGAGAAACCCGCGAGCAGTAGGGACCATTTTTGCCTGCGCTCTGCTCAAATCTTGGCCTCCACCTGCTGCGCAGGTATTATGCCACCCCCCCCCCCCCCCCCCCCCCAACCCCTCTCTCTCTCTCTCTCTACATCATGTGTGTGTGTGTGTGTAGGTAATCAAAGAGAGAGAGAGAGAGAGAGAGAGAGAGAGAGATAGAGAATTAATGTATGCTTAGGAAATTAAAATTAAAGAAAAATAATTAAAGAGAGAAATGAAATGAAATGTTATAGTAACGTCTTCGAAAGGCCAAAGTGACCTATGAGACATGAGACAAGAAAGTTACAATGTGATGGATCTGATACAAAGTCAGAGTAAGAAGATGACAAAATAAAATATTATGGAATCCTAAACTGCTGGGTATGGACTAAACGGCTAAACCAGCTAGCTGAGATAGGTAGATCATAGGAGATCCAGCAACTGTCGCTGGTGGATCTCATCAATCTCCTCCATGGTCAGTAGTCTGACCGGGCGTTATGCATGTCGAGCCAAAGTGACCTAGCTAGATCCTCCGATGCAGCCTCTGTCAATGTTGTGTAGTCCTCCGCAGTCGTGGACATCTAGATCTCCCTAGCTCAGTCGCTCGTTCGATCAGTAGAGAGATAGGGAAGTAGAGAGAGAAAGAGAGAGAAAGAGAGAGAGAGAGAGAGAGAGAGAGAGAGAGAGAGAGAGAGAGATAGGAAATAGCTAGAGAGATAGAGAAAGAGAGTTATATATATAGAGAGAGAGAGAGAGGGAGAGAGAGGGAGAGAGAGAGAGATAAGAAATACAGAGATAGAGAAAGAGAGTTATATATATATATATATATATATATATATATATATATATATATATATATATATATATATATATATATATATAGAGAGAGAGAGAGAGAGAGAGAGAGAGAGAGGTAGGGAAGTGAAGAGCGAGAGAGAGAGAGAAAGAGAGATAGCGAGAGCGAGATCAAGAGAGAGAGAGAGAGAGAGAGAGAAAGAGAGATAGCGAGAGTGAGATCGAGAGAGAAAGAGAGATTGAGATCGCTTTTTTGAGCAAGAACCATGTAAGGATTCTAAATCTTTCTCAAGTTGTTCATCCATCTCCACATTATCTTCTGGCTTGGACATGGAGGCCCCGTCCGGTTTACAATCAGGTAGAAAACTTTCATTGGGCTGTGAACTTCCATGGCTTGTGCATGTGGTGAAAAAAACACTAGGATGGGCATAATATCCTTGGAAAAACCTATGCAGAAAATTGCAAACAGACGGAACATTACAAAAATGAAAAAAATGGTCATGCTTTAATATATGATTCATCAAGTGCGGCATTGGAAAGCTTTCTCTGACAGGCTACCTCGGAATGGAGGCAGGTGGGTTCATAGACAGAGAAGAAACTATGGAACTAAAAGAGGCAAAGGGGTTTTTCCGGCTACATGCATTGCCATGTACACCTGGGAGTGCAGGTATGTGTCTACCCATATAGGATTTGACCAATAAAGACGAGATTTTGACCCGGTGGTCCTGATCTCCGTACACCTCTGGACCGAGGTGTACGGAGATTGGGCAAGACTAGAGAATGCGAGGTAGTTTACATTGTGAGGAGTATATATATATATACATATAGATTAAAACAACATTCATAATCATTGTAGATGGCAACGTCATCAACTAACATGGAGGAAAAGATTGCATGCTCGTGCACGCTCTGCAAGTATCAAATCCTGCGCAAGCGTAGGATATGTAATGAGCATGTGCACAAGTACAGAGAGTTTCCTAGAGAAACCGTACAGAATCTGCGATACGACTCCTACGGAATGGGCATTGATTTCCGTGACATAGCACCTACATCTAAGAGAGAGAGAAAAAGGATTATGCGTGAAGGTTCGACCAATATAGAGACACTGATGGAAGCAGAAAAGGGCTTACAGACAGAAGACGACGGCATGGAGGATATGCTGGATGTCTTCTTCCAGACAAGCCAGGAGAACGCGAATGAAGTAGCACCAGAAGCCATGCACCTATCTCCTAAAGACATGTTGAGGAAGTTGGCACGTCAACCAATCTATGAAGGTGCCAAAATATCTGTGCTTCGTACTTGTCTGGCATTTTTGAATATTCAGTCAGTGTACGGGTGGTCAAATGCAAGCGTCACTGCTTTTTTTGGGTACGTAATTTACAAAAGAGATTTTCCGATTGCAAGGGTGATATGCTCGGAGAGCTTTTTAATTTATTGTGGCTTAAACAAGTTATTGTGGGAGCAAATTCTCCCGGCTGGCAATGAAATGCCCCCCTCTAGGCCAGACGCAAAGCAACTTCTGACCTCAGTTGGCTTGGACTAAAACAAGATTCATGCATGTCCAAATGATTGCATTCTTTTTCGTAATGAATTCGAAGATTGTCTGTCGTGTCCTAAGTGCGGAGCAATGCGCTACAAACAAGATGCAGTTGGCGAGACAGTGCCAGCTAAAGTGTTGTGGCATTTTCCTATTATTCCTAGGATAAAAAGCATGTTTCATTGTGGTTCCATTGCAAAGTTGATGCGGTGGCATTCTACGAATAGATCCACTGACGCAACATTTAGGGTGCCCGCTGATTTGAAGGCTTGGAGGCACCTTGAAGATACCTGGTCATATTTTAAGAGTGAACCACGCAATTTGCGTTTGGGCATGGCAATGGATGGAGGCAATCCATTTGGCTTGAGAAGCTCATCATGGAGCACTTGGCATGTGTGCCTTATCAATTACAACCTCCCGTCGTGGCTTGCTATCAAGACGGGTCATTTGATTTTAAGCTTGATTGTAACTAGTAAGTTCAAGGCAAGAAACATGGATGTTTATCTAGCTCCACTAGTTGACGAGCTCCAGGAGTTATGGCATGGGATCGACGTACCACATGCGGTTGAACCAGTAGGACAACAACATGCAAGGATCCATGGACTTCTTATGTGGATTATGCATGATTGGCCAGGATACGGAGAAGCTTTTGGTAATGGTTATTGATTTACAAAATTCTCGCTATTCCCAAGCCCTTTGCCTTGGCTTGATTCATGCTTTGATATATGCACGATTAACAACTTCGGGATACAATGCATGTCCAATTTGCGGGCAGTCTTTGGATGTGCGCTATTCTACCTCTCTTCGAAATACAATTTATCAAGGCCATCACCGTTATCTTCCAGATGGTCATCACTTGCTCGAAGGCCAGCTTGGTCGCGTCGAATGTTGTCCTATGCATGTACAAGAGTGGCGTCGCCGATGGGAGCAACATGAGGGGTATACTAAATTCAACGCCGATGCAAAAATGGCTTGAAAGGTACGAAGAAGAGAAAGAGAGACGCAATCTAGAGCGACAGGATTTCAGGTGAAGTTGAACTACTAGAGGCTTACCCTTGCCAGACTATCTCGCTCCTCTACCTGAATTCCCTACAATGGCATGGTTGGACAAGACAGTGAGAGCAGCTCGACAGATCGGAGAACCCATATCTCTAGAAGAGGAAGAGCTAGCTATTGGATGTGACTGGAAGTATCATACATACATGGAACTGTGGTCACATGGAAAGCATTTCAGAACACAACAAATTGACAGCAGAAGAAACACGTTTGACAGTGGGGTAATGGTTAGTTTCATGCAAAAGAGCAGGGCCAGTGCTAGAGACACGAATGAGAGCACTAGCAACCTGGATTACTGTGGTCTGGTGTCAGATATCCTGAAAGTAAGCTTCAGGCGGTTTGAGATGTTTTTTTTGGATGTGAAGTGGTTCAAGGTGATTACTTCTGGTCACAATGCAACGGTACGCAGAGATGGAAACAAACTTGTGCAAATAGATTTTACAAAGACATGGACAGATGCGAGCGACACATTTGCTCTCCCCGAACATTGCGAGCAAGTGGTCTTTGTACCAGACCCTCGAGAGCGACAATGGTGGTTTGTGGTTCAGGTTGCTCCAAGAAATAAACAAGTATTTGAAGGGCAAGATCTCCTGGAGGAAATTCAGTCAGACGACGTCCATACTACTGTGACATTAGATGAGATGGACGAAGGTATGGTAGAGGAAGCTGACAGATATACGAGGGATGACACAGACGAGCCAGGATTGACACTTGTAGATAAATATGCAATGGATGAAGACAATCTGCCAGAATGAGTTGGGGCAGAGTTATGTTTGCAATTAGAGATAGAGAATGATACGGTGCAAGATCTTATCGATGATGCCTCACTCGTCGAGGCCTAGGCCTGTAAGTGTTTGTGTGAAGACTTTGATTTAAAATTAAGCTTAAAGTTAATTTAAACAACTGTGTTCTAATGCTTTATTTTACTTTCTTTGTGCAGGACTTTAGTATGGCAGACAAGCTTCCAGATCCCTCTTCCATGAGTGCAGATGCATTCATGGGCTTCGTTACACGGATGACGCGTGCTTAGATGGCAGAGGCTTCTCAGTACTGGGTAGCGAGAGGCACGGGTACTATGCCTCTGGGCTTCACACCCGAGGGACCGACGCGTAGGGACGGGGATGCCTACGGGGCTCATGAAGCCTATGGGTACGATGCCTTCTTCTCCCATCACGGCCGTATTGACACCTAGGGGTGGGGCAGAGGCGGGTACGTCCTCATCTCCGCAGCACAGGCGCACTCGCCGATCTTGGCGATCGTCAAGTGGAGGTGGTGGTTGCTGTGGAGGAGGGTCCACAGATGCTTCAACCCCTCCTCGCTTACGACCCCGTCTTACCCAAGCACACCTCTCGACACACCTCTTGACACACCTCGGACACCTTGGGGGACACACGATCCTAGTGCCTCCAAGCTCTATACTGTACGGGGAGATGGTTCTGTTGACATGGATAGAGTCGGCACTGAGATGCGACAGCGGATTCGCCAGTTCGTGGAGCTGCAGTTTTCGACCAGCATTCTAACATCTTATTTCATGATTAATCATAGGGAGGATAAAGGGTAGAGAAGAGGTGTTTATATCTTGCAGTCATTCTCTACCAAACATGGTTGTAATGATCTGCACAGATAAAACATCTTGCGGTCCAAGATTACTTTGATTGATTGAATTCGTTGTGGTGCATAAGTTTGGTTCCTTGCAAAAGGTTGATGTGCTAGGTCTATCACATGATAATTCAAAAAGGCTCTCTCCTTTGTGGTGTAAGGTTATAGTTGGAGGTGTAGAGCTCTTGGTAGTGGAGGTCAAATTTATAGTACCACAAGACAAGGTTGTCTTCGTCTTCTAGCTCTAGGATTGCCCCTCTAGCAAGCTCTTGGAAAAGCTTGAACTCTCTCTCTTTGAGAAACTTCACTTTCCTGCAAGATAGAGTGCCATCTAGTGTATAAACAGGTGTGATGAGGTAGGTGGTGATCCTTACCACTTGTATTAATCCAAGTTCGATGGATACATAGCAAGATGTAAAGTCGTCATCATAGCCTTGATTCACAAGCAACACTCCTTGAAGGTGGAGGGTCTTGTCTTTCCGCCAAGCAAACCCTGTGTCAAAGACCTTGTCAATGACAAGCTCCGCCACGTCACTCGGTAGACGACGTAGAATCCATGCTGCTATTTCTAGTTCTTGGCTCATGAGATGAGAGTGAGGTATAGAAAGACTTTGGAAGATTTACCCTTTTGTTTTGGAGACGGGGTGATTGTCGGCACTGGAAAACCCTTGAATCGTTTGGTGCAAGGGAGAGGGAGGGACCACGTGTTCGTAGTAGCTTCCTCAAGTTGTGAAGGCTTGTTGTGGGCGTAGGTGGAATAGGTGGTAAATATGGGGATGTAGATGTAGAGAAGCCTGGTGCTACTTGAAAGCCTACTGATGTGAGAACGCCTGTGCGGATGTCGAGGGAGAAAATGATGGCCTTTTCTTCACTTTGGGTTGCACTCATGTCGAAAGTGCGTTTTTTGGCTACAATGTGAGCATGATGCTTCTTGTGCCTTGATTTTACGCTTGCGGGGATGATGAGAAATGTAAACAATTTGAGTAGAGAAAGAGGGTCTTACCACCTCTTCTATGCTAACAATACAACATCTTGGCAAGAGTGTCTTGATGACTTGAGTCAAACCTTCTTGAAGCTCCTCCTCTTTAGTGGTCCAATTAGAGAATTCCAGAAGCCACTCGTCCATGAAGAGAAGTAAACATGTCAGCCTTGTAAACTGAAGGTTTCAAGAGCCCTCCTCCGTGGGGGCACCAAATGAGAGGCGGATGTGAAAACTTAGACCCGGTGGCCTCTACACCAAGACAATGAGGTCAGGGAAACATGCAAGTATGCTCACTTCTCATACAAAAGGTGGCGAATCCGCACACCTCAAGATGCAAGTAGCAAGATGATATAAATATGAGAGGGAGAGAGAGTGTGTGTGTATGGTGGCGAATCCGCACATCTTAACATAAGCAAAATAATAATAATTGGCAAGGAACAAGCATATACCATACTCACAATGAAATGTATCCAAAGCGACACAAGGTATGGAACCAAGATGGAGTGTGTTGATTGCTTGCAAAATATGAATACAATAGGTAGCGTATAGCAAGAAGATGAGAAGGGAACAAGACCGTAGGAGGCATAATGGAGAGATGGGAGTTGATGGCGAGGAATATCATGAGTGTGTCCACCCTTGATCTTCTTCTTGATATTGTGCCTTCAACCCTTAATTACAAGTGGTGTAGAGGTGTGGTGCTCATCTTTTGTGCATGGTGATGGTGATGGTGATGTGTTGTGATTATGTGATTAGGATTCATGCTACAAGCATGTATCACAAGGGTGTGTATGGATAGGTGTGTGTGTGTGTGTGTGTGTGTGTGTGTGTGTGTGTGTGTGTGTGTGTGGCTGTGTGTGTGTATCTCCCCCCCTAGTGATCTCTCATGGCCTCCTTATATAGGGAAGGAGGGGAGGTTTTAGCAATATTTCTAATTGAGGTGAGTGTCCCACTCTGGGGACTAGGAAAATGGGGTGCATGTGACTGTGGATCCCATATTGTCTCCTCATTATTTAAAATACCAGAGTCAATAGAGAGAGAATAAGAGAGAATGTGGGTAGGATGTAGAG